>NC_136384.1:93684075-94884075 GCF_965140285.1 Lepidochelys kempii | reverse complement strand
AGTGGGTGACAGAATCCAAAATGGGAGCTCTGATGGACAGATCCTATTGAATACTGCAAAACTCTGCAATTTTTCCTTACAGTCCCCTACATTCTTAAAGTCAACTGACAGCATATTAGCTGCCTAAATCCACAGGGCTTTGCTTTTCTTCTCAATTTTGTAACACTTATAGATTCACTTACTTTGTAATTCTGATCTTGCTTTTTATGTTATGCAGCTTATAAGTTATGCTCTACTTTGGGTTGTTATAACCTACAAACTTAAGTATTTTCATAAAACCTTCTGTCTTCCTCAGGGAATGTGATTCAATGCCTGATATTCAGAAATCCACTTCTGAGCACAGTTTACATGTCTAGACTTTTTGTGGAGTAAGATGCTACTCACGTACTAGTATTAGAACTGTGTGTTAATATCAGGTATTTGTATGTATAAATGGTGCATAACATTATATGTGCAATATGGTAGCTGTGCAAGGGAATGCCAGAATGCAAAAATGTGTGCAGATCTTGGGTCTCTATTTAAAAATCACACCCACGATGTCTATTGCCTTCATATGCAATACATTTATTGCTTACACCTTATTGGAAATGTTAACAATACCACTGATAACTAAACATGTTTCAGTCAAGTCTTCTCTTGTTGAATATCATCTAATACTCATATAGAGCGAATTTCTTTCCTCTTCCACTGAATAGCACCTTACTGCACAAAAAGTTATTCATTGTTAGTAAGTGTATTGTAATCTGGTCCATAGTGGAGAGACTAAAGGCATCACACCAGCCGAGTTTAATCATAAATGTATCAAGGCTTTTTTTCACGTTTTTTTCTCCTCTAACATCTGCTTCAAGATAATAATTCATTCTAATTATCAACAACTGTTCTGAGAACACTATACAGCTACATAAAGCTTCAGTGCTCTCTTTACTGTGTGTCTTTACACTGAGGTATCTGAGCAATCCAAACTGCTAGTGTAGATGTGCTGCATCCAGGGGTGCTGGAACAATTTGTAGTTGGGGTGCTGAGAGCCATTGAACCAAACTGTAAACCCTGGATATGATGAAAATCACTTCAAACCAAGGGGTGTGGCAGGATCCTCAGCACCTCTAGTTCCAGCACCTATGGCTGCATCTGCACAAAATGGAGTTTACAGCAGCAACATTTAACCTGGTATAAAGTTCTCTACCCTTGAAAATCCCTTCTTCATACCAGCGTATGCAGTTATCAGAAAATGCCACGAGCATTTTGCCCAACCAGCAATTCTCTTTGTATTCTTTTTTTCTCCTTCCAAGTTACCTCCTAACTTAATGGGGAATTGCCAGGCATAGGTTGATCCTTTTGTAGTCTGAGCTCTCTATATCTTTACTGATAAGATTCACCTCATTTGAATATAAATATTTCCTAATGAGCATTTTTGGGTGTTTTCGATTCAATATGGAGTTGAAGCATTAACACAAACCAGAACAAGTCTGATTTTCCTCAGCTTCCAACCAATCATGATTTGAACGGTGTGTTTTTTTTTTAAATCAGAAAACCTTGAAAAGCCAGACATGAAAATGAACATCTTCTTCATCAGCCTAACAAACCTGTGAAATTTCATAGAAATCCATTCTCACAGTTTCACTATGCAAAGGATTAATATTTAATGCTGGAAGGCTGCAGTCCTCACTAACAAGAAATGCTACAAAAGGCTATTTTACAGAAGATGATTTCATCAAACATTCCAAGAACATCTAAAAGGTTTACAAAATAAAAAGTTTGCTCTTAGATGTTCTGTTTGTGTTCAGGCAATTTTCTGGATAGCAGAGGAGATTTTAATCACACCACGGTTGTACAGCACCCATATTGCTATTTTTTGTCTTCTATCAACATCTTTTGACCTTGATCCCCCAGGTTTAGGAGTTTTAATGGTTTGTTGACTTGACTTGCCACCCTGTAACTCAAACAAGCCTTGTTTAAACAAAAATTCAAATTGCAACAGTCAATAATATCATATTGACTGAAATAACAAAAGGTCAATAAGATATCACTGGTGACTGAAGCATGAGTTGTGTGGAGTTAATTTTAAATACATTGAAATTATGCAGGCTGTTTATAACTGAGGCTTTCTGTTAATATTCTCCAGTGTGTGCTTAAAATTCACTCTTTCTGTAAGTATTCCTGCCAGTAAGTTTGCTAAAATATTTGCAAAAAACAAACAGAAAAGAGTCACAAACTCAGTTGAAGCAAAATCTTTTAAAAATCTGGACAAATATGTGCAGAAAATATTTGGCATTAGCTTTTTTGTTAGAATGTTTTCCTCATCCTTTATTTTTTCCATAGCATTATAAACAGTAGAGACAAGAATCCTTATCTAACTCCCATTGGCTTCAATGGGAATTGAATTGGATACAGGTTGAGTGGAAGCTAAAAGCAACCTTATTCTTGAGTCTAACATAAAAAACAATAACCCAGGTGGACTAAACTTAAAACTCCCCAAAAGGGATTGTAAAAAACAAGATTTGGACAATATATTGAACACATTATGATAAGAGGAAAACCTTTATAGGTAAAATAATTAAAATGCAGTAACTCAAGCAAAAATCATTACCAGTCTTTACTCGTAGAAATACTGTCAACAGCTTCAGACTTCAGGAACCATGATGCAGTCCTCTGAATGTCTTTTTCATACATTTGTAAGGAATCTCTGAAGCTCCGCTTTTACATCTTTCGGGATATCCCAGGAGCTTAGACTTACTTAGAATCTCCAATTAGTAATACATGAGGTAACTCTTTTTTCCCATTGTCTGTCCAGAGCAAGATGTTTGACTTAATCGTAATTTGTTTCTATGATGGCAAAATCCCATTTGATCATCCTGCGATAGGCCAGTTTTTCTGCTCCATGCCATCTCTTTTCTCCAAGTGGAATCCAAACTGAGGCATATATTGTGTTTCTGTCATGGTCCATCTAGCCCAGGATCTTGTCTTCTGACAGTGGCCAATGCCAGGTGCTTCAGAGGGAATGAATAGAACAGGGCAATTATCTAGTGACCCATCACATCATCCAGTCCCAGCATCTGGCACTCAAGGCTTAGGGATACCCAGAGCATTGAATGGCATCCTGACCATCTTGGCTATTAGCCATTGATGGATCTATCTTCCATGAACTTATCTAATTCTTTTTGAACCAAGTTATACTTTTGGCCTTCACAACATCCCATGTCAACAAGTGAAGACCAATGCAAAAAATTCATGTAGCTTCTCCATCACAAACAGCCTTCAGCCTTAGTCTTCCTTGAGTTCTTCTTAAGCACCTCAATTGTCCAGTGGCCCCACTGATTGTTTGGCAGGCTAACTGTTTCTGATGTATTTAAAAAAAATTGATTGTTGCTCTTCAAATTCTTTTTTGGCCTGCCTAACTTTTCTTTTATACTTGTCTTGCCAGAGTTTATGCTCTATTTTCCTCAGTAGGATCTGACTTTCAAATTTTAAATGATGCTGTTTTGCCTCTAAATGCCTCTTTTATTCTGTTGTTTAGCCCCAGTGGCATTTTTTTTGGTCCTCTGACTTTTTTTATCTGGGGTGTACATTTATTTTGAACCTTTGTTATGCAGTTATTAAAAAGTTTCCATGCAGCTTGCAGACATTTCACTCTTGTGACTATTTCTTTTAGTTTCAGTTTAACTATCTTCCTTGTTTTTTTGCAGTCCCCCTTTTTGAAGTTAAATGGTACTGTGGTGGTCTTCTTCGGTATTTTCTCCCCCAGAAGGATGCTATATTAAATAACATTTTGGTTGCTATTACTGAGCAGTTCAGCTATATTCACCTTTTAGACCAGATCCTGTCCTCCACTTAGGACTAAATCTTGTATTGCCTCTCCCCTTGTGGTTCCAGGACTAGCTGCTCCAAGAAGCAGTTATTAATGGTGTCTAGAAATTTTATCTCTGCCTCCCATCCTGAGGTGACATGTACGTAGTTGAAATTCCCCATTATTATTGAGTTTTCTATGTTTGTGGCCTCTCTGTGAGCATTTCACAATCGCCATCCTGGTCAGGAATATATTCCTATACTCCTATTATTCATGCATGGAAATTCTATCCATAGAGATGCATGACACTGCAAGTCTTGAACCTGGGTCCACAGTCAAATGGCACCATCCTGCTTCCACTCAGCATCTTGCTACTAAGTGGTTAAGCAGGAGAGACCATGAAAGCTGCAGTTATAGCAGGGAGGGTTGCCCTGGGCCTGACTGGAGAAATACAGTGAACTCTGATTGGTCAGGTCTTCCTATTTAAACCCAAAGAGAAGCACAAAAAGTTGTCTGTATGCATGGGCTCTACTTGGCTGCAACACTGGACCCTGCTTCCTTGCACTGCTCCTAGTTCTCTGACCTGTTCTTCATCCTTGCCCCTTGTCTCTGAATCCATCTCTGACTCTTGGTTTTGACTCTCTGACTCTGACTCCAGATCTGACCCTTGGGGCTTGTCTACACTACAAAATTGTCGACTTTATCTAATTCAACCGAATTAATTAAGTTGATTGTATGTGGCCACACCATGCTCATTGTCTTGATGGAGTGCGTCCTCAGTAGCAGGGCCATTAATTGACTTCTGCTACAAAGGATAGTGAGTTTTGCCACAATGGGGTTCCCTAATTGTGGGTGGGGCGATAGATGGTACACAAATCCCCATCTTGGCACCAGACCGCCTAGCCAAAGAGTACATAAACTGAAAGGGATACTATTCAATGGTGTTGCAAGCTCTGATGGATCACCAACGTCAATGTAGGATGGTCAGGAAAGGTTCATGATGCGTGCATCTTTAAGAACTCGAGTCTGTTCAAAAAGCTGCAATCTGGGACTTTCTTTCCAGACCACAAATGAACACTGATTATGTTGAGATGCCTATAGTTATCTTGGGGGACCCAGCCTACCCCTTGCTCTCATGGCTCATGAAGCCATACACCGGACAGCAGTAAGGAACAGTTCAACTATAGGCTCAGCAAGTGCAGAATGGTGGTTGAATGTGCCTTTGGTCATTTGAAAGGCTGCTGGAGAAGGTTACTAACAAGGCTGGACCTTAGTGAAAAGAACATCCCCATGGTTATAGCTGCCTGCTGTGTGCTTCATAATATCTGTGAAAAAAAGGGTGGAAATTTTACGCAGGGAAGGGCAGTTGAGACAGATCGCGTGGCAGCCATTTTTGAGCAGCCAGACACCAGGGTAATAAGAAGAGTGCAGCAAGGGGCCATGCATATCCGTGAGGCTTTGAAAAGCCATTTCAGTAATGAGTCACAGTAATGTGAGCTGCTTGTCTGCATTGTGCTTTCCCAAATCTTCACCTGGCTTGTATCACTGTCTCTGTAAAGCCAACCCCCCGCCCAAGCCCACTGCTTTTACCCAATAAAGAACATTTATTTCTCAAATCCATTTACTTTATTTAACAACCATAAGTAAAGAAGGAGAACAGAAAGAAAATGTAACCTTTGGGGAAAAGGGGTTGTAAAGTTGGAACGGGAGAAACATTTTCAGCTGTGTAACGTAACACCGCATTCCAGACCATCAACGGTCTGTGAATGGATGCCTGCTGTTCCTTGTACACTCCCGCCCCGAGTTAAGTGAAAGGGATAATGGACTTTTTGCTCACACCTCATGGAGGGCTTGGGGGAGGGTGATTCTGAGCCAGGCAATGCTGCTTGGCTGTTCACATGGGTCTGCAGAGGGACTCTACCCTCCTGCTTCTGTTCCTGCAGTTCAGCCAGACACCTCAACATGTCTGCTTGGTCCCTCATAGTCCGAAGTATCTCATCCTGCGCCGCACACTCATGCTCATTGGAAGCTTTCCTGCTCTCCATGTCCATGTTTAACTTTTCGGACAGTGAAATCCTCCACGCTCTCAGCTCTGTGTCAGCTGTCCCGGAGGCATTCATTATCTCGGTGAACGTGTCCTCCCGCATTCTCTTTCTCCCCCTTCTAATCACAGAAAGTCTGCTTTCAGGTGTGGATGACCTGCCGAAGGACACATTTCCAGCTGTCAGTCAGGGGAAAAAAATAAAGGAGCCATTGTATATGAATAAAATTTTTCTATAGCAAGGATGTTTTCATTAAAAAAACCACCCCATATTACACTAGGTGCAAGCCATAACATAATCCGAATCCATAACCATTCACTGTGCTGTTTTGCTGCTCCAGCCATGGGTCATGGGTGACCGCACTTTTAGTGAAGTTTATGGCAGGTTTATGTCAGGAGCACAGGTAGCTAGTCGAACAATGGCCCTTCCCCATAGCGCCATGGGAAACTGTTTATGAATGGGGCGGAGGTGTGGGGGAATGTTTTGATTCCCGAATTGCAGAATCTCTCATGTGGGGCCCCAGTCCCCTATCAGCCACTTTAAATTACTTGCCGACCCATGTTGAGCACAGTCAAGGCACATTAGCAGCCATGTGGTTTGGCAATCTGGAATGTGGGGGTAGGGTGGATCTACATGCCCTTTTTTTCCATGTAAGAGCACTTTTAATGAGAACTTCCTCCGTTTCCCCTAGGCGACCCTATGTGATATCTGTCTCCTGCGGGTAACAGAGGCAGAAAGGAAATAGATGCTGCAAGCGTCTGGGTATAGACCTGGTCCTTATGCTGCTATGCTGTGTACCACAATGATGCCAGCAGAATTAATTCAGGAGTTGCGTGGGAAGGTGTCCTACCATAGAGGAAGAAATAAGACTGCCCTGCCCAGAAATCTTCTGCAAAGGATTGTAGAGTACCTCCATGAAAGTTTCCTAGAGATATCCATGGAGGATTCCCAGGCTATCCCAGTGCACATAAACAGCCTTTTCCGGGGGCCACCCTCTGCGTAGCTGGAGTGACATCTTGTAAGCAGAGAACCCCAGCACCTCGCTTTTTCTTTAAAGTAAACATGCAATGCCACTGAATGTGTGTGGTTGCTAAAGTTGAACTAGACTTTCATTATAACTGTATACTCACCAGAGGTGCTGTCCCTGGCATCACAGTCAGCCACCGTGATGTCCTGCGACCCACAGGGCTCCAAGGTTAAAAATATATCCTGTCTCCAATTATCCTCATCCTCCTCTTCCTCATCCACCATATAATCCTCCTTGTTGTCCCTAGACTCACACACCTGTTAGTCCACATTGCTAGTGGGGGTTCTGGTAGGGTCACCCCCAAGAATCGCATGCAGCTCGTTGTAGAACCGGCATGTGTGGGGTTCAACACCAGAATGACTGGTCGCCTCCCTTGTCTTCTGGTACGCTTGGCGAAATTCTTTTATTTTCACACGGCACTGCTGTGTGTTCCTTGTATAGCCCTTCTCCCCCATTCCACGAATGATCTTTGCATAGATGGCAGCGTTTTCTCTGCTGGATCGGAGCTCTGCCTGCACAGACTCTTCTCCCCACACAGCGATGAGATCCAGCACCTCCTGTGCAGACCAGGCTTGAGTGCATTTGGGATGTGCAGTCTCCATGATCAGCTGTGCTCAAGCTGGCATGCTCCCAATGCTGATCAAACAGGAAATGGGAATTCAAAAGTTCCTGGGGCTTTAGCAAGGGAGGGACTGTTTCCTGTGTACCTGGCTGCAGTGCAGCAGAGTTGAGAATGATCTCCAGAGCGGTCACAGATGAGCATTGTGGGACAGAGAACCACAGAGAACTACCTGGAGGCCAATTAAGTCAAATTACACAACACTGCGTCTGCAGTTGGACCGTGAAAATCAAATTAAGTGCTACGCCTCTGACAGAAGTCGATATCAGAGGTGACTTCAGTCGAAGTAAAGGACCCGGTAGTGAGGACACATACATTAACAGGTCAACTTAAGGCGGCTTCCTTCGACCTAACTCTGTAGTGTAAACCAGGTCTTGGTTTGATTCCCATCTCTGGTTTCTGCTTCAACTACTAGAGCGGGCCACCTATCTCTTGGCCCCAGCAGGGTAGCCTGGTGATATGGGTGAACTACCGTAGTCATCTCATGTCTGTCTCTGTCTGCTGACCCATTTGGTTCAGTACTTCCATATTAGTTACATGATCCCTCCAATAAATTCCCAAAATTCTTCTAAAAGAAAGCTGGTGAAATGGATTCAGCTTCCTGTTGTGTACTTCTATCATCTGGTATGTTTCTGAGGCATACAGCAGTGATGAGAGGATAATAGCATTGTGCAATCTTATTTTAGTGGTTAGGTATCTCTCTTTACTCTTCCAGATGTTTGACAAATGGGAAAATGATCCACTGGCTCTGCCAATTCTTGCCCACACTTTAGTGAGTTCGCTGCTAGCAGATATTGTACTTTCAAGATAAACAAAGTCATCAACTCTCTCTTGTATTCTTATCCATCAATCACACACTGGACAGTGTTTACAACATTCTCTCATGTCTCCATGATCGTGGTCTTCTGCATATTTATACAAAGTCCCACTTAGACTACTTCTGCTTTTGTGCTCATGAGGAGTCTTTTCATTCCATCTAAACTGGTATCCAGTCATCTGCAAAATCTAGTCCCATAGCCCAAACAACATCAGTGCCTTGGTGTGACTCAGGGTCCTCCTTTTACCAGCTGATACAAGGGTGCATATAGTTTACAGGGATCCTCTGCGTCTGGAATCTACATACTATTTAAACAAAGTGTGTGAGGTAAGGTCCCTAATGAAAATCTATGTCACCCTGGTTATTATAACCTGCAAAATGTATGCATGGATTATATATAAAGAGTTATGTATATATACTAAAATTTATTTTCTTATTGTCTGTGACCTTGGGGCTGGTCCCCAGAAAAGATGAGAAGCGGGTTTATTTGAGGCAAGAGATGTTTATCAGTCTGACTACATGAGGGTGTTATATGATTCACAACAGGCACCCATTTAGTGTCCGAGCAAAATGCTAATCAAGTGACTGCAAACTCTCCAGGGAAGATCCTAGAGAAAAACACAAGGAGTAGGGATTATCCTATTTACAAGTTCAGACAATGGATTTTTGGACTATAATCTAGAAATAGTGGAAAACTCTGGATCTTCCCACTGAGGAGGCAGTGATGTGTATATTTGCAAATCTGTGACAGACTCAACTTGTCTTTGGGTGCTTGTTTCCATAACAAGAAGCATTTTTATGTAGACATGTTTTTAGCCTGACTCACAATCCCTTACCTGGAAAACTGATGGCTACTCTGAAACCGGACTATTTTTAGTTTGACTCCTGCCCTTTGACCTGTCTGGCTTGGGTGGCCTTACCAAAAGTTATACTCTCCCACATACCTCTCAAGGTTGTAAGATCACACAAACCTTCTCACCACATTAAGGTGCAGTCCCAGAGGAGGGATGTCTCAGGAAGGAAAGGTTTAGCTTGAGAGTTTAACTTCTCTAATGCAACAAACATAAATGTCTTCAGTACCATTTCAGAAAGCATGTTTGAGACCTCTGGTTGTCTCTTATATGCTAGAACATAAACCATTTTCAATATTAGTTCTTAAGGGCCCATTGTTGTTTTCATGTCCAGTGGTGTTTTAGTTTCCTCATGGAGGCATGGTTTGAGGTTATCCAGGATATTTCAGCTACTCTGTATTCAACACAGTGAGTCAGAACAACCAAACACCCACTTAACTAGGCTTCCAGTTCCAAATTTCAAACAGTGAGTCAAAGTAACTAAATATTAGACTGAGCAAATAGTTGTGGGGAGGGGAGTACATAAGAACAGCCAGAGCTACTGGTTCACTGTGTGTTATGTAAAGAAATACTTCCTTTTGTTTGTTTTAAACTTGCTGCCTATTAATTTCATCAGATGACTCCTGGTTCTTGTGTTATGTAAAGGCATAAATAATGCTTCCTTATTCACTTTCTCCAAACCATTCATGATCTTGTAGACCTCTATCATCTCCCTCTTTCATCTTCTCTTTTCCAAGATGAATAGCCCCACTCTTTTTAATTTCAGCTCATATGAAAGCTGTTCCATGCCCATAATAATTTTTGATGCCCTTCTCTGTACCTTTTCCAATTCTAATATATTTTTTGAGATGTGGTAACTAGACCTGCACACAGTATTCAAGGGGTGGGAGTACCATGGATTTATATAGTGGCATTATGATATTTTCTGTTTTATTATCCCTTTTCTAATGGTTTCTAACATTATATTCACTTATTTGACTGCCGCTGTACATTAAGTGGATGTTTTAAGAGAACTACCACAATGACTTCAAGATCTCTTTATTGAGTGATAACGGCTAATATAGAACCCATCATATTGTATGTATAGTTGGGATTATGTTTTCCCATGTGCATTACTTTGCATTTATCAACACTGAATTTCATCTGACATTTTGTCACCTAGTCAGCCAGTCTAGCAGGATCCCTTTGTAACTTTTTACAGTCAGCTTTGGACTTTATTAACTTGAGTAATTTTGTATCATCTACAAATTTTGCCACTTCACTATTCACTCCTTTTTCCAGATCATTTATGAATATATTGAACTGCAGAGGTCCCAGTACAAATCCTTGGGGGACCCCACTATTCACCCCTCTTAGGGTGACCAGATAACAAGTGTTAAAAAATCAGGACACGGGGTGGGGGGTAATAGGTGCCTATATAAGAAAAAGCCTCCAAAATCGGGACTGGCCCTATAAAATTCATATGTATTAGGTCAGAAGGGACCATTATGATCATCTAGTCCGACCTCCTGCACAATGCAGGCCACAGAATCTCACCCACCCACTCCTGCGATAAACCTCTCACCTATGTCTGAGCTACTGAAGTCCTCAAATCATGGTTTAAAGACTTCAGGGAGCAGAGACTCTCCAGCAAGTGACATCTGGTCACCCTAATCCCTCTTCATTGTGAAAAATGACCATTTATTCCTGCCCATTGTTTCTTATCTTTTTAACCAATTACTGATCCACGAGAGGACGTTCCTCTTATCCTGCGTCAGCTTAGTTTGCTTAAGAGCCTTTGGTGAGGGACCTGGTTAAAAGCTTTCTAAAAGTCTAAGTATGCTATATCCACTGGATCACCCTTGTCCACATACTTGTGACTCCCTCAAAGAATTCTAATACATTGGTGAAGCATGATTTCCTTTTTAACAAAAGCCATGTTGACTCTTTCCCAGAACATCATGTTCATCTGTGTGTCTGATAATTCTGTTCTTTACTATAGTTTCAAGCAATTTGCTTGGTATCAAAGTTAGGTTTACTGGCCTGTAACAGCCAGGGTTGTCTATGGGCCCTTTTTAAAAATCAGTGTTGCATCTGCTACCCTCCAGTTAACTGGTCCAAAGCCTGATTTAAGTGACAGGTTACATACCAAGTTACTAGTTCTGCAATTTCATATTTGAGTTCCTTCAGAACTCTTCGGTGGATATTATCTCATCCTGGTGATTTATAACTGTTTAATTTATCATTTGTTCCAAACCTCCTCAATCTGGGACAGTTCCTCAGACCTGTCACCGAAAAAGAATGGCTTGGGTGTGGGGAATCTCCCCTATATCCTCTGCAGTGAAGACTGATTCAAAGAGTTTATTTAGCTTCTCTGTAATGGTCTTGTCTTCCTTGAGTGTCACTTTAGCACATTCATTATCCGATGGCCCCACTGCTTGTTTTGCAGGCTTCCTGCTTCTAATGTACTTAAAACGTTGCTATTAGTTTTTGTATCCTTAGCTAGTTGTTCTTCAAATTCTTTCTCGGCCTGCCTTATTATAATTTTATATGTGACTTACCAGAGCTGATGTACGTTTATATTTTTCTCAGTAGGGTTTTACTTTCAATTTCTAAAGGATGCCTTTTTGCCTCTTACCACCTCTGTTACAAATGCAAAACCTCTTTTATTCTGTTTAGCCATGGTGGCATTTTTTGGTCCTCTTACTGATTTGTTTGATTTGGTATATGCATTTAGTTTGAACCTTTATTATGGTGTTTTTAAATTGTCTCCATGCACTTTTCAGGTATTTCACCCCCATGCCTGTTCCTTTTCATTTCCATTTCACTAGCTTCCTCATTTTTTATGGTTCCCTATTTTTGAAGTTGAATGCTGTTGTGGTGGGTTTCTTTGGAGTTTGGACCTAGGTGGGTGGGTGGGGCATATGTTCCCTTTGAATAGGGGCGAGGAATAGGATGGGTAGTGAGAGGAGGTACTGAGACTAGGCAGGGGAAGTGAGGGGGATGAGGGGAGGGAGCTGGCTCCATGTTCAGAAGGAGGGTCCCAGGCATTCCATTCCCAGGCCTATATCAGACCCTCTGGGCCAAGATTTACCCAAGATAAATCAAATACACTGCCTCCCTTGCCCTTTCAGGCAAAAACCTGAGAAAAGAGGTGATGCTTATACTACTTTCTAAGGTCAACAGAGCAGTGGCGAAAGTGAACTCCATAAGAACGGCCATACTGAGTCAGACCAATGGTCCTTTTAGCGTAGTATCCTGTCTTCTGACAGTGGCCAATGCCAGGTGCTTCAGAGGGAATGAACAGAACAGGTAATCATCAAATGATTCATCCTCCATCGCCCATTCCCAGCTTCTGGCAAACCGAGACTAGGGACACCATCCCTGTCCAACCTGGCTAATAACCATTGAACTAGGGTCTCTCTCCTGATAGTGCCTTGGACAACTGTACAATACCATGCTATGAGGAGTGATCAGGCAACACAAAGGTGCATACAGTTGACTTGTAGACACTGAGAACTTTGTGTGGAATCCAGATGAGCCACAGACTGAGTAAAAATGTTGTCATTTTCATAATGCAATGTAACAATATATTTCCCTTTATGTCCACTCTGACCCATTGACTAGACCAGCAAATCTGAATTGGGGAATGATGCAAAAGTGGGTCACAAAGGGTCCCCTGTTGGGTCTTGCAACAAATAATCAACAAAAACAATTGCTCAGACCAGCAGAAGACTGAGGACCACATGGAGGGAGCAGCTGAAACAGCTTCCACAACTGCTCTGCCCTTTCCTGCCCTGCACCCAATCAGAGAACAGCTCCTCTGCCTACTTTTTTCAAACCTTCTAAAAGCCCCATTTGACTTAGGTTCTAATAATGGATGAAAGTTTAAGGGGATTCTTATATTTTTTTAAAAGACCCCCATCACTGCTTGCCTACGTAGAATGTCTTATGTCATCACTGTTAGGTCTTTTTGGAGCTCTTCACTACAAGGGCTCACAAGTGGGTACTTTTTTTTTTTTTTTGGCGCAAAACAGATCTAAAATCCCAACCTTTCCTTTTTCAACATTCAAAATTATTTTACCAGCTCTAGTCTTTGTTTTTCTCTCTGACAACAGAACAACATCTCTTTATTACTGGAAGAGGGTACAGAGGCAGTTCCTTTCCTGGTGTTGTTGGTATAAACAGCTTCCCTCTTTCCCTGAGGTGTGAAGCACACAGATGGCACATCTATACTGCAGCAGGAGTGTGCTTCCCAGTGCTGGTAGACAGATACGCATTAGCTCTCCTCAAGCTAGCACACTAAAAATAGTAGTGTAGCCCAGGGGTCACCAGTGACAGATGGGGTCTCTACTCAGGTGTCTAGCGTGAGCTCCCATCCCTGCTACCCTGCTGTGCTGCTATTTTAAGTGCACTAGCTTGAGCAGAGTTAGCTCAGGTGGCTAGCCTGAGCTATTTGTGCTCGGAAGCACACCCCCGGCTGCAGTGCAGACATATCCCAAGTTACTTCCTAAGTCAGGGTCCCTCCCATCTGGGAGAAGTCACACCACTTTAGGGGCTGTCTATGGGTAGGCCACATACCCAGTCAGCACAGTAACTCTGTTACAATATTAACGCCACCCTGGGGCACCTCACTGCTAATCTTTTTCCTCATTGTGGTTGACCATTTAGGTAAATCTTTTTGCTTGACTCCATGAGGAGATAGTCTACCCCTAGTTAACAAGCTTGTTGTGGGGGATTCTATCAAAAATGTTTATTAGATAGCTTTTAATAGAAAGCTATTTAAAAACCTGTTTGCTTTTGACTTGTTGTAGGGACAAAATAAACGATAGAGATGGGTAACATTTCCTTGTGCCACACAAACACAGGTATTGAATAGAGGTCTCACTAATGTTAGGTTGACAATCAAACTGTTTCCCAACCATCAGAAACACCATTTTCAGTGATCCATCAAATATAGCTAGGTGGATTGTAAGATAGAGCTATTACAAAAGTTAGATGAGATTTTTTTTTTAAATGGAGATAGGCTTAGCAGTTGTGGTAAGTTTCCAACAATTATCAATAGTGCTGCCATCCAAGTAGATAGCTCACACAGCCCTTAATAGGAACTTAAAACTCTAGCATGATCTTGAATCTGACTACAGTTCTTCCCTGTAGGACTTCTCTCTGGAGCCATTAAGGGTACGCTATGAGAAATGTTTATAGTATACAGAGCAGATGGACTATGGCTAAAATTGGAGATGGATAATTGAAGATGCAACTATAAAGGATTTTATATATATATATATATATATATATATATATATATATATATGTATAAAGGCTGATAAGCTTTCATTTGAAAACAAAAATTGTTTACCTAAGTGCAATATATTATATGGAATATATTTGTCACTGTACTTACAACACAAAGAAATGAAATCCACTGTAGATGAGAAATGTTGTCTCACAAAGCCTGAACTAGCATCAGAGATGGAGAGGAGTCATTTGGCTTCTTCAGTGCCTGGGAATAACTATTTAACAAACACTCTTGACCTACAGAATCCCAAACTGAATTTCTTTGCCAGGCCTAAATAGATTCTATTTACTCTTGTTCCCGTTAAGACTGGATAATAAAAATATTAAGGGGTAACGTAAACCAAAAGAACTGACCATAAGAAACAGAATTTCTCACCTGTAAAGGTTTAAGATTTTCTGTTGCTTTGAGATGAATACTTTCCAAACTGATATTTTATTATTTTAGAATCAACTGTATAAATAAATATCAAGCTCCCAGGTGATATATGCTGCTGATATACATTTCTAAATAAATAACTTACTACCAGCATGAAAGAATTATCATGAGCAGGGCCTTCTAGTCACGAAGGAAATAGGCTACTCATACAACATAATGTACATTTCATGAAAAACGATGTGTGTCAATTTATTCTTGTTAAAGTGGATTTAACACCTATGAAGTTTGCCAGCCTAACAACACTAGAGACTGCCATTATCTACTGTATTTTATTCTGAGAACAGACCCAGGACAGGCAGCACAAGCTTTCTCTACAAATGTGCCCCAGCCTTTAACTCAGGGGAAGCAGCTCCACTGGGCAAGAGCATACAACTGGTAATAAAATTTCCTTGATCTCTCTGCTGAGAGTGACAGATCTGATTGTGGTTTTTTATATGGACAGCTGTTCATCAGACCTACCAAAGAAGGATGTGGAAAAATTGGAAAATGTCCAGCAGAGGGCAACAAAAATGATTAGGGGACTGGAACACATGACTTATGAGGAGAGGCTGAGGGAACTGGGATTGTTTAGTCTGCGGAAGAGAAGAATGAGGGGGGATTTGATAGCTGCTTTCAACTACCTGAAAGGGGGTTCCAAAGAGGATGGATCTAGACTGTTCTCAGTGGTAGCGGATGACAGAACAAGGAGTAATGGTCTCAAGTTGCAGTGGGGGAGGTTTAGGTTGGATATTAGGAAAAACTTTTTCACTAGGAGAGTGGTGAAACACTGGAATGCATTACCTAGGGAGGTGGTGGAATCTCCTTCCTTAGAAGTTTTTAAGGTCAGGCTTGACAAAGCCCTGGCTGGGATGATTTAGTTGGGGATTGGTCCTGCTTTGAGCAGGGGGTTGGACTAGATGACCTCCTGAGGTCCCTTCCAACCCTGATATTCTATGATTCTAAGCATTTTATAGATCACCAAACATCTATCAAATGCTAAAAACATTCTATCATTCCCAGTGACCAATTGTGAATGACTCTTGTTGTTAATTTCATATCTATACAATTTTACACTATTTCCTCTTATTAAAGTTCTCTGACAAGTCCTATTCTCCTTACAGTTCAGTGTTTCTGACCTTGCATTTCAACTGATGTAGAACTGATTATGTTTTGGCTATATTTCGAGCTGTCAATCCAGACTCCTAGCATCTGAGTTTTTTTAAAAATATTAAAAAAAACTGTAGGTTTTTCCCTCCCCCTGAGGGATCACTATCACACTATTCTCACTAACGTTTTCAATAGGTACAGAGTCCTGTGCACACGTTGTAATGCTAGGGAAAGTGTTATGTTATGCTCTGTGGAGAAGGAAAAAAAACAAACAAACAAACAAAAAAAAACCCCAGGCAAGCAATTTCTTCTGCTGTATTTATCGATAACTATATTTTTTAATTCTCTTGTTAGATTCCCAGGGTAGAAATGCAGCTTGCAGGCAAGGGCCTGTAGAATTTCCAGCAGGAATCTCAGAAGGTTGACTTCGAGAATACCCTAAAACAGGGATAAAAGTGGGACCTTTTAAATACACCAACTACCCACAATAGCTTTATTACCACGCTGGTACTTCCCACTGTAGATTACACAAACGCCTGGAGACTAATTTTGGCAACAGCCGCAATTTACGAGCTATAGTAGCCCTCAGATGAATAGTTTCTTGTAAAATCAGTGGCAGCTTTATCCTACTGGAGCACAAATAAATCAGCTCTTATTATTCCACATTCATTTAATCCTGGGACATTAGTCAGTGAGACCTTTCTGCAGCCTAATAAACAGCAGCAGCAGCAGTTTTTCTTTATGAGAGTAGTTGTTCATCCTAAATTAGAGCCAGCATTAGGAGAAGGCAGAAACTTTTGCAGCATGATTTAAAGATATATAATATGAGACTATAATAGTGTATGAAAACTACACCCATGTGTATAAATATAGCAGGGGTCATAATTTTCCTATATATGGGTTACTTTAGAACATGTGGCTTATTTTATCTATCTTGAAAGAGTACACTTTGTTGTAGCAAGTAATATTCAGATTATCAAGTTGCTTTTCTGGACATGTAGTGCTTGTATGTTGTAGCTTTACCCCCCTGTCTTCCCAGTGCAGGGGAAAATAGGGAATGAAGACATTTGTACAAAAAGATATTTGTCTGTTGTCATGTCTATTTTACAATCAAGAAATGAAGCATCATACTTACAAACAATACTCCGCTTTCTAAATGCATTGAGAACCCAAAGAGGTATTTTTGAGCAGGGTTGGGGTGGATATCCTAAATGTGTTCTCCTAAACTTTACCCCAAAACATAAAACCTAAAGTCTGTTGTTCAAATGGTTTTAAATTTCAACTATTTTGACAGATTCCCAGTTTGATGGGTACTACTGTAGAGTTATACTGTAGCTTACAACATAGATAAGAGCTGTACAATGTCTGCAATGACACCTTAAACCTCAACAGTTCTGAATTCATACTAAGGTACAAACTGGAAGCTCAGGTGAATTTCATAAAAAGCTTCATGAAGGGTTCTGAACCCTTCAGCTTTTGTGTCAAAACCTTTAATAATTTTCAATTTCACAAAGTTTAGACAAAAACTGGTTGAAATGTGTAGTTTCAAAGATGTTTTTCTTTGATCTTTTGGATTTGCTTGAACCAGAATTTCAAAGGGAAACTCTGGGGGTGCAAAACCCACATTGATCAAAAGTGAAGAATATACTTACATGGGCCTTTGCAATATCAAATGGCTGAGGCTGGCATTGTTCTAACTGAATTGTCTTTTAGTGAGCCTTTTATTCAGTAAATTATTTTAGTAATTTATTCTTTGTTTTGGAGAGTACATTTTTTCAAGACCATTGTTATAATATGTATAATTGCTATTATAGTTAGTTATCACATTTTATTACTGAGCTCAGTGATAAAAATTTCCCAGCTGAAAAATGCAGCCTTTTAAAATATTCATGGTCTAGTTCTGATCCTTATGCAAGGAAAACTTCATTGAGAGTTTTCCTTGAGTAAGAAAAGTGAAGGATCAAACCCTAAATATCTGTTGGTGGTTTATACATATGATACTTTCATTCATTCATTCATTCATTCATTCATTCATTCATTCACTTTTAGTTTGCACTTTCCATTTCAATAACATAGGAATGAGGAAAAAAGACACCCCCCCCATCCCTACTATATAGACATAAATAAATATTTACTACAAAAGGGCAAATAGGCCCCACACCAGAAATGAGAGGTTAATGAGAGCCTGTGAACCCAATTCCCCACCACCTACCCCCTGCTACACCTGCAGCAAATGTTAGGGGTAGAGAGGGGAGTTAAAAGGAGGAGACCTAGCCCAGTTCAGGGCTAGACCAGGAAGAACAGCAGACCTCTGCTTCTCTTGATAGAGAAGAAGCCTGACTGCAGCCCAAACATTGAGCTAGTTTGCTGGCTGGATGAGCTGAACCCCTGCTAGACGTGATGACCACACCCTTGGGGATAAGCAGAAACCTGGACAATCTGGAGAATAAACCCTGAACAGAAGGGTGGGGTCCTACGGAAGGTTTGTTGGATGACCCTGTTCCGAGTAGTGGGTTTTGTTGTTGTTCCTGATTTGCTTTGGAGCTTAACACCCTGAAAGGGGTAGGACTGAAGTGTACCTTGGCCAGAGCTTTACTACCTCAAACTTCCCAGAGAAAGTGACCTACTAGAAGAGACTCACAACTGGGCAAATTGTGCTCTGCCAGGCCACAAAGGGGTACCACAGAGGCAACCTGATTGCATCACATATAATCGTTTCCCATTGCTTCATCTTTGGTCATCTATATATATTCAAACAATTTTTCAATACTACATTTGGTTTATTGTTGCTTCATCTTTCCATGTCATTTAAACCCTTTCTTCTATTCTTAAATACATTTTGTATACAGCTCCTTGGCTTCATTTCATTCTGTTACTTTGTAATCAAAAACAGATTAAACAAAACCCTGTGTAGCTGGTTATCTTTTAGTTTTGTGATGTTTATTTTTTATTGCATGTATCTGTGGCCTCTTCTCTCAGTGTGTATCACTGCTATATAGTAAAAATTGAAATATTATATGAGTTCTGCTTTTCAGGTTAATTGTTTGTGCCTGAATGGCTCTTGCAGTCATCTAATCTCTGCCAAATATCTGGATGAGTCTTATAATGAAAATTATAGCTTTCATGCTTGTCCACAGTTCCAGGGAGACATAGCAACTGGAGGAAAACTATAATTTATGTATGGGACTTCTACCACAGTACATGTCCTGCTCCTATTTTTATGAAGTTCTCATACAGTATGTGAAGATGGTGATACCAAAATACCTGATGTCCAAAATACTGACAACTACCAGTCCATTGTTTTAGTGCAGTTAATCTTCCAGAGGGCCATGAATTAGTTTCCACTCCTTCAAATACTGCTGTAGCCATTCTGCCTTGAGACAGCCCCAGAAAATATATGATGCATTCCCTCATGTATAATCCCGATCTTGAGTGGGAACAAGGAAGAAATGTCAACAAACATTTCTGAGTTCCAGGTGCTTAGGTTCAGGATTCCACCTTCCTGCCCCTAAAATCTTACTCCTCTTCCTAAGAGAGATTTCACTTGGTTTATGCTGCCTGCAAAATCTGCATTTGATGTCTCATATGAGCCACGATGATTGAAAACAGCAAACTTGCAAAACAAGATGAGAAATTCCATTTCAAAGGACAAATTTGTCTTGGTTTTCAAAGGTGCTGAGCTCCGAAGTCAATGAAGACTGTACATTGCTAGTAACTGAAAATCAGGCCAAAAGTGCAATCACATTAGGAGCGTTGCAGTCTGAGGCGCATGCTGTGTGCGCGAGATCAGGAGCTCCCTCCTCTATGCTACGCTTTACTCCTGCAAGTACTCCTTACTCATATGAATAATCCCATTGAAATCAAAACACTGGCAGAAAGGCATGTAAAATAGTGTGTTCAGTTACTGTGATTGTACACCCAAATACGTTTGCAAATGCACTTTTGTATATTTATCTCCAGTTTCCATTTTGAAAATGTGACTGTGATGGAATGGCTGCCCCTCACTGGCAGAAGAGGGGTTAAAAGCAGCCCTAGGGAGGCTGCGCCAGAGGCAGCCAATTAAAAATGGGCTGAGAGAAGTAGCCAGTCATAGCCAGGCAGGCCCGTATAAGAAGGACTGCAGGCAGAGCAGAGTTCAGTAGCTGACTGGAACTTGAGAGGAGAAACCCTAGCACTTGAGACAATTCAGTGCTGTAAGCAGGGACTGGGGAGCTAGAGAGCCCCTGGCTGGCTGTTAGGGCCTGCAGCCTGAGGCCTTGAGGTAAGGGAAGAAGAGGGTGCTGGAGCTGTGTGGGAAGCAGCCCCAGGACAATGGACTGCAGTTGCCATTGAGGGAAGTGGCTGGGTGGAGATTACAGGTCCCCTGGAAGGGAAGAACACCGAGTGTGGTAGAGCTGGAGGGCAGTCATGAAGATGTCCTGGGAGTGACATGTGTCCAGGAGCAGAGGTGATGGTGAGCGAGTCACTACCAGAAGAGGACACAGAGCTAATTCTCAAGACAGGCAGTAGGAGGTGCTGCAGTGGTGAGTTATGCCCCATTACAGTGACCCTACATGGTTTCTGCTGTATTTCATTGTGGTACTCTAGACTAGAGTAGTGGCTCTCAACTGAGGGATGTGTACTCTGGGGGTATGCAGAGGTTTCAGAGGGTATGTCAACTCATCCAGATCATTTTCTCTCAACCTGGGGATTGTAGGATAGGTTTGTGGGGGTCATAAGTGAAGGGCCAGCATTAGGGGATGGCAAGTAGGGCAACTGCCTGGGCCCCCATCCCACAGGGGGCCCCACGAAGCTAAGTTACATGCTTCAGCCCTGGGTGGCAGGGTTTGGGCTTCAGAATCCTGAAAGGGGTAGAGTAGTCTGGAAATGTTGAGCAGGGCTGTCCTTACCCATATGCAAAGCATGCAGCTGCATAGGGCACCAGGAAATTTGGAGTACCAAATTTCCTGGTGCCCCACCTCAGCCCTGCCTCTTCCCTGCCCCCTGGAAGATTGCAGCCAGGCCCAACCGTGCACTCACTGGGGGGGTAAGTGGAGTGACCCGGCCCCAGCCTGCTCTGCTCCTCTGGCTCCCAGGCTCGCCAGTGTCCTGGCTGGGAGCCAGGAGCGGAGCAGGCTGGGGACGGGTCACTCTACTTCCCACAGGAAGTGGCCAGCCCCCCTGCCTCCTCCATGGAGGCCTGGGGCCAGCCCCCTGCCCCCACTCCTCCCCATGGAAGCCTGGGGCTGCGTAGGGTACTGAAATAGCTAGGGACGGCCCTGAGGTTGAGAACCACTGAGTATATCATATCATGAGTTGCTTAGTTTGTAGTGACCTGCTTGGGTCTGTCTAGCTAGAGGAATTAATGGCCAGTGCTTAATGTTCTTTATTATTTCCTGATGGACCAACACACAGGTTATCCAGGCTAATTAAGAGTTGTTAAATACTTTTGTTGTAATTTATTGTTGAATCATTGTAATGGGGTTGGGACTCGCCACCGCAGCACCTCATGCTGTTCACTCTGGGAATTAGCTCAATTCATGTGGAGCACCCTCTGCCGGTGGTGTCCCGTCCATCTCTTGCCCTAGATTGGTGTCTTGACCCGCATTGTTCCTAGCTTGCGGCGTTCTCTTCAGGACCCTGCCCTCTGGCAGTGCCCACTGCTCTGGTCTCACCCCCTTCCGGGGGTTTCGTGTTATCAGCCATCCTCTTTGCCCAAGGCACAATGGCCAGCCACACCCCAAAATCTAACCCCTTTTGGCAGGGGTCTGGTGCAGTCCGTGATGGCCACTCCTAACGGCCAGGTGGAAATACAAGAGGGAAGTGGGGGGGGGGGGACCCAGGCCCACCCTCTGCTCTGGGTCCCGACCCAGGGACCCTTTGGTGGCAGCCTTCCTGCCTGCCCTCCTTCTCTCTCCCTGGACTGTTTCCACTTCAGCCCCTTTGCACTGGCTAGGTCCTTTTTCTCAGGGCCGGCAGGTGCCAGGTGGGAGTTCCCTTCTGCTGCCCAGCACTGCGCTGTCCCTGGTGTTAGTCTCGTCACACAGCAGACAGACCTTCACCCTCTGAAGGCCTGGGAAAAACTACCTGCTCCCTTCCTGGGCAGCCTTTATATAGGGCCGGGCCTAGCCTAGCCCTAATTGGCTGGCTGCAATGCTGGCCCTGACTGGCTGCCACCTTGCGCAGCCGCTCTGGCCTGTTGTAGCCCAGTCTGGCATGGGGATGAGGCACCATCCCACCACAATCATAAATACCGAGTCTTCTTTTTCTCCCTGGGGAATATATTGTAGTGAACCACCCTGCATTGGATTTTGGGACATGGCCTAAGAAGCCTTTTGCATTCGGTCACTTCTACAATTCTAAAGCTGTTTGTTACTGAGCCATATGAATGAAATTACTTTTGTGATGTTGAGATTAGAATCTGTCACCAATAAAGATTGCCCACTACATGGTGTCTTGTGCCTTCCTGTGAAGCATCTGGTACTGGCCTCTGTCAGAGAGATAATACTAAACTAGATTGCCCCACTGGTGTGAGTCAGAATAGCAATTTCCATGGCCCTGCGTAAAGAGAACGCACTGTACATGCCTGATACTTTTACATTTCCTCTCCCCTCTCATTTTGATTCCGTCTGTGGAGAGGAAGAAATGTCTCTTATACCATCAAGGGTTAAATTTTCAGCATGATGTGAGGATTTAGTTGCACTCCTCCTCCTAGGGTCATTAATGAGTTGTTCAGCTCAATCCATGCATACTGTGCTGAACATTTACCCCCAGTGTCTCACCTCAAGTGTCGGAGAGGAGGGGAGGGCAAGAGCTCAGGAAGGCATCTTCAGCTGGAGAGATCCCAGGACAAGGGGATGGGAAATGGCCATTATTACATGCAGTAGTGAGAGAAGCCCAGAACTGAAGGAGCTGGGGGATTGCAGTGCAGGGTTAAGTTGCATTGTCGGAGCAGTATAAGGGAAGCTTAACACAGTGCCTGCCCACACTGTGCTTGACACTAGCCTCTCTCATCATAAACATCCAATCCACCTATATTTTGGCAAGGGAAAAAACAAATGGATACTAGGGCAGATTTTCAAAATTAGGTACATGCAATTCTGCACATATATTTGCATACACTTCAGACACCAGGAAATGCTTGATTGGCATCCTCACATGACTTATTTTTGTATGCTGCATTGGTTTGTAACTTATCAATGTATGCACTTAGTTGCATGAACCTAAGTTGGGAAATCATTCCGCTAGAGTCAAAGACAGAAAATAAGAAAAAATAATCGTAAGTCACCCCCTCCACACCATTGTCAACAAATTTCATTTCATCACTGTTGATTTTGCTGAAACCTACTTTGGAACTTTGCAGCTAGGTGTGATCTTATCCAATATGATTTTTTTATCAGGGTTCCACTGTATGGTACATGGTATGCAGGAGAGTCACTGCAGGCTGCTGGTACCAATGATTGGCTCTGACGTGTGCGGCTGAAAGGGCTTATATTCTAAGAATGATCTTCTTTTTTAGACTGTATTGAGTTGGGACTGATTTTTGATAGCCCGTTTCAGTCAAGAATCTTAAAGTTATTGAACATTTAAAACTGTCAGGGAGAGAATCATTCTCTCTTGCTCTCTCCCTGCCTTTCTCTCTCATCATTTCATAGGACTGCAAGGTTACAGAAAGGTCTAATCAATTGTCAAACTTTCCTTTATCACTGAGAAGGTGGTTTAAAAAAAAATCTAACTGCCCTGCTGTAGGGGGTTCTTCTGACTACACAGCACCCTTTTTCTCATACAATGCTGCCATGATTAATGTCCTCCCACCTCAGACCTTGTTAAAACCTGTTCTTTAAAGCAGCCTGGTGCACCACAGTGAGAGCAAGAGCGAGGTTGCATAAATCAACGTGTTCTCACAGCCCCCAGGATATCCATTATAGATGCCAGCTGGATGACTGGAAGATAGAGAAAAATGAATATTGTATCCTGTGGCCTTTTGCCTCTAATGACCACTTTTCAACATTTTTGAAGGCATGATTAAATTTTGATAACTGGGGAAGTCACTCTGAGCAGGCTGAAATAGAGATAAATTGACTGAGGGTCTGACATCTCAGTGGAGAGCAGGCAACTAATTAGTGTGTGAATCGCACTCTGAAAGAGATGTAAAAGGGAGGCAGGTTTAATCAGAGGAGCTGCTGAGGTATAGGAATAGTCAGGGATAATTGCGGCCTAGGTAGAAATCACAGGCTCAACGAGCGGCTTTTTCTGTCCGCTTGATTGGCGGCTGCTGACCTAGTGTCCAAAACCCTTGAACTCTTACAACAGTAACAGCCTTGTCAAAGCAATTTGCTTGCAGCTCTCTATGACCAGTTATTTCAGCTGTGGAGCTGGGACACCCAGTTTGAAAGGGCACTTGGCTCCTTTGCCTCAGTGGAAAGTGGGTGGAACAACAGCCTCATTATTTTTGATGACTTTGCTTTTGAACCCTTTACCTTCCCTTCCCCCCAACTCTCTCCTTCCCCAACACACTCCACATACTGCACATATACCTTCTCCCCAGGGACCCTTCTGTACAGATGAAGTGTCAGATCAATTTGGCTGTTGATTGCAGCAGGAGAAAGGAGAGGGGAAAGAAGAAAAATCCACTAAACACTACTAGTTTCATTGTAGGAAGGGAGCTTCCTGGATGACTGCCTCCGTAATGTCGTAGGACATGTTATCTGGAACATGTGTATGTCCTACAGGTGTTTCTTTTTCTGGATTTGGAAGAATCAAAGACAGCATATTTAATCTCTTTAATGACACGCTGGGGTAAACCCACAGCCTCTCATGTAGTTAGAAAAGAACTATAGCACACCTGTGATAGAGATGACTAACAGCACATTCCCATAACACATTCACATTGATTCAGGATACACATGTCATGTTCTGTTTGTGCTCGCAGGAATCTTCTGATTTTAAACAGCTGTTTATGGAAATAATAATAATTCTCTGAAATTGCATTAGTTAGTGAGGTCAATTTTTTTCAGGGGGGTGGGGTTGGAGAGAGACAGAAGGTGGAGTGAATGGATTGCTGTCTTATTATATTTGATTGTGTGAATTAGTGTTGCTCTGCATTATTTTTTTTTGCCTGGGGCACACAAGGTTTCTCTTTTAAAACTGATCCGTCCCCTGGGTCTACTATTATACAAAAGGTCAGGAAACCTGATGTGACTGGTTTTTGATGTGACAGTGTACTGTTTCTGCAAAGCCTTCAGGTAGGATTTTTTAAAACACAATTTTTCACATGAAAATAAGGACCAGTTGTTACTTGGTCTACATAATTAGGTGCCTGCTGTATATATTATTTTACTGCTAGGCAGTTTAGTGAAGACTCACTCTCTCTGAGTGGCTTAAAATGGGGGATGGACAAACTATTTCTTTGTTAAACTCAAGTAGCAAATCACCTTTACCCATTCTGAAGTCAAATCAAAACCCAATCTGAATGTACTCAGTGTAAATCTGTCTGTGCAGTTTCCCTGCATCTCCTTCCCTCTCCCCATTTTGGTAGGGAAAGACAAGAATATGCTATGGGAAGACCCTACTCCCTATATGACTGTTACACCTTCACTACATCCCAGAAGCCCCCAAAAGAGCCTCCTGGTGTTCAAACCCTTCCCGTACTCCACAGTAGGCCCTGCTTGAGATCCACCCTCCACAGCAACCTCTATGATCATTTTGTGGCCCAACTTCCCTATTAGTCACTCTGTAATAGCCTGAATGCCACAGAATTCAGATCTCTAATACTCTTGAGCACACAATGCATAGGGAGACATTTTGCCACAGAGTAGGACCCAGTCAGAGACTGGCAGAACTGCTGGACTCATGTAAACTGGGCATCTTCTACTGTCCCCACCTCAACTTGGGTGGGGACAATAGGCTTTTGACTTCCTTCCCAAATCTGCCATTTACAGATGGGAAAACTGAGGGGCTGAGAGACTCTGACTTGGGTCAAGTCACAGAAAGAGTCAGTGGCAGATACTAGTGTGATGAGTGCAGTGTAAGCACTTAAATCTAGGAGGCCTGGCTGAGTCCTGACTCCCAGTCTGGGGTATGATCCACTGGACACTACTGATTTCCTAAGGTGTGGACCCTGAAGTGAAGGTCTGAACATACAGATATTTCTAACTGGCTCAGGATAAACATCCAGTATTTTGGCTACTTCTTATAACTGAACATCCAGGCCTTCCGAGGTTCATACATCACTACTGAAAATACTATGTGGGCCATTTTAATTTTAAAATATGAATATATAGAGGTAAGTATATCTCAGCAAGTTACCACCAAAGCTACTAAGGGGGAGGCTGTTCTAGATTTGATTTTGAGAATTTGAAAGTGGAAGGCAACTTGGTGAAAGTGATCAAGAAATGGTAGAGTTCATGATTCTAAGGAATGGTAGGAGGGAGAACAGCACAATAAAGACAATGGATTTCAAGAAGGCAGACTTTAGCAAACTCAGGGAGTTGGTAGGTAAAATCCCATGGGAAGCAAGTCTAAGGGGAAAAACAACTGAAAACAGCTGGCCATTTTAAGGGCCCAAAAGCAAACTCTCTCACTGTGTAAGAAAGATAGAAGTATGGCAAGAGACCACCCTGGCTAAACCAGGAGATCTTCAATGATCTAAACCTCAATAAAGACTCCTACAAAAAGTGGAAACTCAGTCAAATTACAAAGGATAAATATAAACAAATAACACAAGTATGTAGGGACAAAATTAGAAAAGCCAAGCCACAAAACGAGATCAAACTAGCTAGGGACATAAATGGTAACAAGAAAACATACTACAAATACATTAGAAGTAAGAGGAAGACCAAGGACAGAGTAGGCCCATTACTCAATGAGGGGGGAAAGACAATAAAATGTGGAAATGGCAGAGGTGCTTAATGACTTCTTCGTTTCAGTTTTCACCAAGAAGGTTGATGGCAGTTGGACGTCTAACATAGTGAATGCCAGTGAAAATGAGGTAGGATTAGAATCTAAAATAGGGAAAGAACAAGTCAAAAATTACTTAGACATGTTAGATGTCTTCAAATCACCAGAGCCTGATGAAATGCATCCTAGAATACTCAAGGAATTGACTGAAGAGATATCAGAGCCATTAGCAATTATCTTTGAAAAGTAATGGATGACAGGAAATGTTCCAGAAGATTGGAAAAGGGCAAATATAGTGCCCATCCATAAAAAGGCGGAAAAAAAGGACAACCCAGGGAATTATAGACCAGTCAACTTTACTTCTGTACCCGGAAAGATAATGGAGCAAAAAATTAAGAAATCAATTTTCAAACACCTGGAAGATAATGAGGTGATATAACTGTCAGCATGGATTTGTCAAGAACAAATCATGTCAAACCAACCTGATAGCTTTCTTTGACAGGATAACAAGCCTTGTGGATGGGGGGGAAGTGGTAGATGTGGTATATCTTGACCTTAGAAAGGCTTTTGATACTGTCTTGCATGACCTTCTCATAAACAAACTAGGGAAATACAACCTAGATGGAGCTACTATAAGATGGGTGCAAAACTGGTTGGAAAACCATTCCCAGAGAGTAGTTATCAGTGGTCACAGTCATGCTGGAAGGGCACAACGAGTGGGGTCCCACAGGGATTGGTTCTGCATCTGGTTCTGTTCAATATCTTCATCAATGATTTAGATAATGACATAGAGAGTACACTTATAAAGTTTGAGGATGATACCACATTGGGAGGGGTTGCAAGTGCTTTGGAGGATAGGATTAAAATTCAAAATGATCTGGACAAACTGGAGAAATGATCTGAAGTAGATAGGATGAAATTCAATAAGGACAAATGAAAAGTACTCCATTTAGGAAGGAACAATCAGTTGCACACATACAAAATGGCAAATGACTGCCTAGGAAGGAGTACTGTGGAAAGGGATGTGGGGGTCACAAACTAATATGAGCCAACAGTGTAACACTTGCAGAGAAAAAAAAAGCCAACATCATTCTGGGATGTATTAGCAGGAGTATCGTAAGCAAGACACGAGAAGTAATTCTTCCGCTCTACTCCATGCTGATTAGACCTCAACTGGAGTATTGTGTCCAGTTCTGGGCTCCACATTTCAGGAAAGATGTGGACAAATTGGCAAAAGTCCACACTGGTATTCACAAGTCCAGAGAAGAGCAACAAAAATGATTAAAGGTCTAGAAAACATGACCTCTGAGGGAAGATTGTAAAAACTGGGTTTGTTTAGTCTGGAAAAAAGAAGACAGAGGGGACACAATAACAGTTTTAAAGTATGGAGGAGGGAGAAAAATTGTTCTTCTTAACCTCTGAGGATAGGACAAGAAGCAATGGGCTTAAATTGCAGCAAGGGAGGTTTAGGTTGGACATTAGGAAAAACTTCCTTACTGTCAGAATGGTTAAACACTGGAATAAATTGCCTAGAGAAGTTGTGGAATCTCCATTACTGAGGATTTTTAAGAGCAGGTTGGACAAACTCCTGTCTGGGATGGTCTAGATACTACTTAGTCCTTCCTTGAGTTCAGAGGACTGGACTAGATCACTTCTCAAGGACCCTCCCAGTTCTATGATTCTGTGATCATGTCTTTAAAAAAAAAGCATAATCAGTGAAAAAGAGCCATGTAAATCTTTTTTTAGACCAACTGCAATAAGCAGAGTGCTTGAATAATAGATAAGGGATTCCATCTATAACATTAATTCTTTTGCAAGTGCTTGTCATGTGTGTGTTTCAGTCCTAGTCCCCACGTACTTGAGATCAGAGTCTTTTGGCCAGCAGTGTCTGTTGTGGCTGTGAATGCACCTTGGGTGTCCTCATGGTCCTGAACTGAGGGCATAAAGGGTGGTGAGCATTTCGAAGGGCCTGACGTCATGGAGCTGACCCGTACGATCCACACCCGGCTTCTGTGGAATGCCCCCCCAGGCGATGATCCTGCCGATGGTTGGGGGGGCATAGGGTCAGTGGGGGATGCGACGCAGTTCATGATGCAATTAACGGAAATTGACAGTATGACGAAAACCACAAAGCCGCGGCAGGTGAACGTGAAGCAAAAGAAGACGGTTAGCTGCAATACTATGTTTAAAGACCTACTGAAAGCAGGGATTCCCCTGGGGGAAGTGGATGGGAAAACCAATGCTGAGCTGTTAAAACAATGGTTGCAGCTTAAGCTGGAACAGTGTACCAAGGAAAGGGTAGGGGCCCTGACGACATACCCCAAAACAAGGTAGAGGGCACCCCCCAGTGGCCCCAACTGTCTGCCCCGCCAGCAGACTATGTTGAATGGAAGCTGCCTACCCAGTATTGACAGGGTGGTGGGTCCCCCTCGCCCCCCCGCCCTGGAGGTAAGGCGCTATGTAGTGGGAGACCACCAGCCTTATGTCCCAGTAGAGATCTACTGGCCTAGCGGGGGGCGACAACGAGTAATGGCCCTTGTGGACACAGGAGTGGAGGTGACTATATTGCATGGCACCCTGCCCTGTCAGAGCTGGTCGGTAACGGTGAGTGGCCTTGGAGGGGCGGACGTTCAGGCCACGCCGAAACAGTTATGGCTGGCCATCGGGAAGGGCCCCCCCCCCCATATGAGTCACTGTTTTAATTGCCCCCATTCATAAATATATATTGGGTATAGACCTCCTCCGAGGGCAGACCACAGATACCCAATGGGGATCCTTTTCCTTTTGGCACCCGCTGTATGTCTGAGCAGTTGTAACCATGCTGCAGGGACATCCACGGTGGGACCCTGTGGTGCTTCCAACCCCCACCACAGTGGTCAACACCAAACAGTATCGGATACCTGGTGGACATGAGAAAATAACCGCTACTGTTAAAGGTCTGCTCCAGGCAGACATCATTAGTCCCACCGTGAGCACATTTAACAGCCCAGTCTGGCCAGTCCATAAAAAGGACAGAACCTGGCACATGACAGTAGACTACCGCAACCTGAATAGGGTCACCCCAATCCTGACAGCGGCAGTTTCCAAAATGGTCTCCATCATGGAGCGCTTTGCGACATAGGTAGGGCAGTGGCATGTCATGGTGGACTTGGCAAATGCCTTCTTCTCCATTGCCATTGCCCCACAGAGCCAGGATCAATTTGCCTTTACATGGGAGGATCGGCAGTACACGTTCACTGTGCTGCCTCAGGGCTACAAGCATGACCCTACCATCTGCCACCAGTTGGTTAGTCGAGAACTGGAACAGGTGACTCTTCCAGAGGGAGTGGTACTAAAGCACTATATTGATGATGTCCTGCTGAGCAGGCCCCATGAGGCGGCACTCTCTGAGGCTAAGAACAATGTGTTGCAGGTTCTGGGATGTGTTGCAGCCAGGGGATGGGCTGTCAACCCTAGTAAAATCCAGGGGCCCAGCCAGGAGGTGATCTTCTTGGGAATACTTTGGTCGGGGCCTCAATGAAAGATCCCACAAAAAACCATCGAAACAATTACCCACTTCCCAGAGCCCACTAACGTAAGCCAAGCCCAAACTTTCCTGGGTCTCCTTGGGTATTGGCGCACATTTATTCCCCATCTAGGGTACATCTTGCAGCCCATAAAAGCAGTAGTCCAGAAGAAAGCCACGTTTAGTTGGGGGGCCAAGCAGCATGCCGCATTCCAGCAGGCTAAAGAGGAGCTCAGCCAACACGCAGTGCTGAGCCCAGGCAGAGGAGGCACCCCCTTCAAACTTGAGGTAACGGTGGTTGACCACGTGGCCTTGTGGGGGCTGTGGTGGCAAGCTTTGTCTCGAAAGGAGCCCATAGGGTATTGGTCATGATCCCTGTCAGGCTTGGCTGAGCATTATACACCCCTTGAACAGCAGCTGCTTGCAGTAGTGTGGGCCCTGCAGCAAACTAAGCCCATAACAGGCGCGGAGCCTGTAAAGGTGTGTACCCCGCTTCCGATTATGGGTTGGGTCCGGGACGAAAGCCCACTTACACCGACTGGGGTAGCCCACACTCAGACTCTATGGAAGTGGAAACACTACCTGCAGCTGCGTATGCAAATGACCCAGGCAAGCATTACCGATGCGCATGCGTGGCTTTTGGGTGCTGTCACCTTCAAGGAACTGCCCTCCGGGGGCCAGCACACTTATGCCCCTCCATTCGAGGTGCTTCAGCCCCCCTGTACGGAGGCCCCTCCCTATGCCTCCTTAACCGAACAACAACGAGAGGTTGCGTGGTTTATTGATGGATCGGCCTTGTACAGGGGGGCAGAATGATGGTGGCGAGCGACCACATATAATCCCTGCCTTGAGGAAATACTGTTTGAAACCAGTCCTGGCCTGTCTAGCCAGTGGGCTGAGCTACGGGCAGCGTTCATGACCATCACAGAGAACCCAGAGCCCCTTTATCTGTATACGGATAGCTGGGTAGTCTACAAAGGTGTGACACAGTGGATGGCCGTCTGGCATGCGGCTGGCTGGAAGGTGCATGACAAACCCCTTTGGGTTTATGACATGTGGCCTGCCATTTGGGATGCCTGTAGCCAGAGGCCCATTGCTGTTCGTCATGTAGATGCCCACCTGACAGGGGAATCAGAGGAGGCCCGGTTCAACAGAGAGGTAGATGACATAGTCACAGTATATGTAGTAGCTGCCCCCAGCCTGGCCGAGTGGATACATCAAAAGAGTGGTCATCTAGGAGGGGAAAATGCAATGCAATGGGCCACCGATCGTGGCTTGCAGACCACGATTGGTGCACAGCAGGATTCCCATCAGCACTGCCCACAGTGCACCAGGCTCTCCCCCAGCGCTTAAAAGGTGAAGGGCAGAAAAGGTGGGGGAGTAGCACTGTATGTAAGGGAGCAGTATGACTGCTCAGAGCTCCGGTACGAAACTGTAGAAAAACCTGAGTGTCTCTGGATTAAGTTTAGAAGTGTGTGCAACAAGAGTGATGTAGTGGTGGGAGTCTGCTATAGACCACCGGACCAGGGGGATGAGGTAGATGAGGCTTTCTTCCGGCAGCTCACGGAAGCTACTAGATCGCATGCCCTGATTCTCATGGGTGACTTTAATTTTCCTGATATCTGCTGGGAGAGCAATACAGCGGTGCATAGACAATCCAGGAAGTTTTTGGAAAGCGTAGGGGACAATTTCCTGGCGCAAGTGCTAGAGGAGCCAACTGGGGGGGCGCTTTTCTTGACCTGCTGCTCACAAACCGGGTAGAATTAGTGGGGGAAGCAAAAGTGGATGGGAATCTGGGAGGCAGTGACCATGAGTTGGTTGAGTTCAGGATCCTGACGCAGGGAAGAAAGGTAAGCAGCAGGATACGGACCCTGGACTTCAGGAAAGCAGACTTCGACTCCCTCAGGGAACGGATGGCCAGGATCCCCTGGGGGACTAACTTGAAGGGGAAAGGAGTCCAGGAGAGCTGGCTGTATTTCAAGGAATCCCTGTTGAGGTTACAGGGACAAACCATCCCGATGAGTCGAAAGAATAGTAAATATGGCAGGCGACCAGCTTGGCTTAATGGTGAAATCCTAGCGGATCTTAAACATAAAAAAGAAGCTTACAAGAAGTGGAAGGTTGGACATATGACCAGGGAAGAGTATAAAAATATTGCTTGGGCATGTAGGAATGATATCAGGAGGGTCAAATCGCACCTGGAGCTGCAGCTAGCAAGAGATGTCAAGAGTAACAAGAAGGGTTTCTTCAGGTATGTTGGCAACAAGAAGAAAGCCAAGGAAAGTGTGGGCCCCTTACTGAATGAGGGAGGCAACCTAGTGACAGAGGATGTGGAAAAAGCTAATGTACTCAATGCTTTTTTTGCCTCTGTCTTCACTAACAAGGTCAGCTCCCAGACTGCTGCGCTGGGCATCACAAAATGGGGAAGAGATGGCCAGCCCTCTGTGGAGATAGAGGTGGTTAGGGACTATTTAGAAAAGCTGGACGTGCACAAGTCCATGGGGCCGGACGAGTTGCATCCGAGAGTGCTGAAGGAATTGGCGGCTGTGATTGCAGAGCCATTGGCCATTATCTTTGAAAACTCGTGGCAAACTGGGGAAGTCCCGGATGACTGGAAAAAGGCTAATGTAGTGCCAATCTTTAAAAAAGGGAAGAAGGAGGATCCTGGGAACTACAGGCCAGTCAGCCTCACCTCAGTCCCTGGAAAAATCATGGAGCAGGTCCTCAAAGAATCAATCCTGATGCACTTGAATGAGAGGAAAGTGATCAGGAACAGCCAGCATGGATTCACCAAGGGAAGGTCATGCCTGACTAATCTAATCGCCTTTTATGATGAGATTACTGGTTCTGTGGATGAAGGGAAAGCAGTGGATGTATTGTTTCTTGACTTTAGCAAAGCTTTTGACACGGTCTCCCACAGTATTCTTGTCAGCTAGTTAAGGAAGTATGGGCTGGATGAATGCACTATAAGGTGGGTAGAAAGCTGGCTAGATTGTCGGGCTCAACGGGTAGTGATCAATGGCTCCATGTCTAGTTGGCAGCCGGTATCAAGTGGAGTGCCCCAAGGGTCGGTCCTGGGGCCGGTTTTGTTCCATATCTTCATAAATGATCTGGAGGATGGTGTGGATTGCACTCTCAGCAAATTTGCGGATGATACTAAACTGGGAGGAGTGGTAGATACGCTGGAGGGGAGGGATAGGATACAGAAGGACCTAGGCCAAAAGAAATCTGATGAGGTTCAATAAGGATAAGTGCAGGGTCCTGCACTTAGGATGGAAGAATCCAATGCACCGCTACAGACTAGGGACCGAATGGCTAGGCAGCAGTTCTGCGGAAAAGGACCTAGGGGTGACAGTGGACAAGAAGCTGGATATGAGTCAGCAGTGTGCCCTTGTTGCCAAGAAGGCCAATGGCATTTTGGGATGTATAAGTAGGGGCATAGCGAGCAGATCGAGGGACGTGATCGTTCCCCTCTATTCGACATTGGTGAGGCATCATCTGGAGTACTGTGTCCAGTTTTGGGCCCCACACTACAAGAAGGATGTGGATAAATTGGAGAGAGTCCAGCGAAGGGCAACAAAAATGATTAGCGGGTCTAGAACACATGATTTATGAGGAGAGGCTGAGGGAGCTGGGATTGTTTAGCCTGCAGAAGAGAAGAATGAGGGGGGATTTGATAGCTGCTTTCAACTACCTGAAAGGGGGTTCCAAAGAGGATGGATCTAGACTGTTCTCAATGGTAGCAGATGACAGAATGAGGAGTAATGGTCTCAAGTTGCAGTGGGGGAGGTTTAGATTGGATATGAGGAAAACCTTTTTCACTAAGAGGGTGGTGAAACACTGGAATGCGTTACCTAGGGAGGTGGTAGAATCTCCTTCCTTAGAGGTTTTTAAGGTCAGGCTTGACAAAGCCCTGGCTGGGATGATTTAACTGGGAATTGGTCCTGCTTCGAGCGGGGGGTTGGACTAGATGACCTTCAGGGGTCCCTTCCAACCCTGATATTCTATGATTCTATGATTCTATGAAAAGCAGAGAAGGGGTATCTGAAGTGAGGTCAGAAACCTGGGGAAGTATGGCAGCTGGACTACATTGGCCTGCTGCCTGAAAGTCAACGACATAAATATGCGCTAGCTGCATTAGACACACATTCAAGTCTGCTCTTTGTATACCCATGTGCAACCCCCACACAGGAGCAGACTATAAAGGGGTTGGAAGAACTCAGCCGCTACTACAGATCCCCCCTCAAGATGCAAAGTGACCAGGGAACCCATTTTACAGGAATGGAAGTAAGAGAATGGGCTAGGGCGATGCGGATTGCATGGGTGTTCTGCATCGCATACCACCCGCAGGGCGCCGGGCTCATCGAACGCATGAACGGCTTGCTTAAAGAACAGTTATGGAAACTATCTCCCACTGAGTCCCTGGCCGGCTGGAGCTGTAATATCCACCAGGCCATGGCTGTGCTCAATGAGCACCCTCTGTACGGCTACATCCTGCATGCTAGATTCCCCGGGGAGGTCATCGAGCAGCCCCGTGTGTTGCGAGTGCAACGCCTGCACCCACAAGTGCATAGAATCATAGAATCATAGAATATCAGGGTTGGAAGGGACCCCTGAAGGTCATCTAGTCCAACCCCCTGCTCGAAGCAGGACCAATTCCCAGTTAAATCATCCCAGCCAGGGCTTTGTCAAGCCTGACCTTAAAAACCTCTAAGGAAGGAGATTCTACCACCTCCCTAGGTAACGCATTCCAGTGTTTCACCACCCTCTTAGTGAAAAAGTTTTTCCTAATATCCAATCTAAACCTCCCCCACTGCAACTTGAGACCATTACTCCTCGTTCTGTCATCTGCTACCATTGAGAACAGTCTAGAGCCATCCTCTTTGGAACCCCCTTTCAGGTAGTTGAAAGCAGCTATCAAATCCCCCCTCATTCTTCTCTTCTGCAGGCTAAACAATCCCAGCTCCCTCAGCCTCTCCTCATAAATCATGTGTTCTAGACCCCCTAATCATTTTTGTTGCCCTTCGCTGGACTCTCTCCAATTTATCCACATCCTTCTTGTAGTGTGGGGCCCAAAACTGGACACAGTACTCCAGATGAGGCCTCACCAATGTCGAATAGAGGGGAACGATCATGTCCCTCGATCTGCTCGCTATGCCCCTACTTATACATCCCAAAATGCCATTGGCCTTTTTGGCAACAAGGGCACACTGCTGACTCATATCCAGCTTCTCGTCCACTGTCACCCCTAGGTCCTTTTCCGCAGAGCTGCTGCCTAGCCATTCGGTCCCTAGTCTGTAGCGGTGCATTGGATTCTTCCATCCTAAGTGCAGGACCCTGCACTTATCCTTATTGAACCTCATCAGATTTCTTTTGGCCCAATCCTCCAATTTGTCTAGGTCCTTCTGTATCCTATCCCTCCCCTCCAGCGTATCTACCACTCCTCCCAGTTTAGTATCATCCGCAAATTTGCTGAGAGTGCAATCCACACCATCCTCCAGATCATTTATGAAGATATGGAACAAAACCGGCCCCAGGACTGACCCTTGGGGCACTCCACTTGATACCGGCTGCCAACTAGACATGGAGCCATTGATCACTACCCGTTGAGCCCGACAATCTAGCCAGCTTTCTACCCACCTTATAGTGCATTCATCCAGCCCATACTTCCTTAACTTGCTGACAAGAATACTGTGGGAGACTGTGTCAAAAGCTTTGCTAAAGTCAAGAAACAATACATCCACTGCTTTCCCTTCATCCACAGAACCAGTAATCTCATCATAAAAGGCGATTAGATTAGTCACCTCCCCATTCAGGCCACCGAGGGAAGTGCTGGTCTCGATCTGTGGGTCCCTCAAGAGGGCCTCACTCTACAGCCCAATAGCCGGAACCTTGTAAGTACTGGCTTAGCCACAGGGCTCCCACAAGGCTATTGCCCCACGCAGCAGTCTGGCCCTTAAGGGCATAGATGTTGCAGCGGGAGTAATCGATGCTGACTATACCAGGGAGGTTAAGGTGCTGTTGGTTCACAATGGCCCGCAGGCAGTAACCCTCCCTCAAGGCGAACGTAATGCGCAGTTGATTTGCGAGTGCATTGGGTTGCCTGATGTCCAGGAGGTGGATGCGCTTGCACCCACCACTTGAGTGGGAGGGTTTGGCTCGACTGGATGTGCAGTTTGGGTCCATGACCCCACCAGACATAACCCGCTCGAAGGGGAAATCCTAGCTGATGGTCCCGGGGACACTCACCTCGTACTGCTAAAAGGGGAAGATGCCCCAATTTATGTGCCCTCTAAGCATCTTTCTTCCAGGCAACCATAACCGCCGCATTGCAGTTTGGGCGGGTCCATGGAGCGTCCTGGTCGCGCCAAGGCCCTACGGCATGTTCTCTATGGCATGATCCTGAAACTAACTTTAGCTGCAATAGGTGCCCACAACTCGGCCGTCCAGTGGATGCAATTGGTGGCACTAGCAGGTAACAAGTCAGACTGTTGGTACTGTGCACATGCCCCCCAGTTGGCAAGCACTGGCATTCCATGGGCCGCCGTGGCATGGAATGAATCCTGGGCCCTTAATGACACCACCTTTCTCACTAAGTATAATGAAACGCCCCCTTACCGGTGCCAAGGGACACCGGTGGTGATACTGGGGGACATGTATTGGTGTGTTCAGCGGCCTTCAATGACGGACGCCGCTCGTCCCTTCAGAAAACTTCCCCGTTCCTCGTGCGCAGTGATAGCAGAATACCTGCCAGACACCAGGCAGTTTAACGTTACTGCTGGCCCACCGGAAATGCACAGTGAGTGGACGGCCAGAGAGGCGTGGGTCTCGAGTGACAATTGCTCCGGTTCCTCCAAAACCAATTTGACTTAAACCAATGGCACCACCCTCTGCCATTGGTGGTGGCGTTGGGGCGAGTGAGGACCACATACCTGTGGTTTTCTGTATTCCTACAATGCCAGTGCCCCCGTACGGAGAACACCCCTCAGCACAATTAGGCGCGGGCAAACCCCGCGTGCACATTACTGGTCTCAGTGTGACCAAAGCTCCGATAGTTGGTGTTGCAATGCCTCAGATAGCACATGGCTCCCCACGGCAGGATTGCCGGGGCTGTACTGGCTATGTGACCATTGGGCATATAAAACCCTACCCAACCAATGGGGTGAATGGTGCACAATTGGACGGCTCCTCCCCTATACGTATGGAATGCAAACCATGCATGCTCATGCAGTGCATAATTACATATTGGTGGCACATCCACAATGGAGCCCAAATCCCACTGTGCAGAGACCCACGGGCTTCCATCAGTTTGTCCATGCTTTCCTCCCCTGGTTAGGGGTGGCTGAACTGGAGCGAGCTATTGTAAATATTTCAGTCACATTAGAGATTATAGAGAATAATACCATAGATGCAATCCAAGCCTTGCAATTAGAAGTAGCTTCTTTGTCGCAAGTTGTATTACAGAATTGTATGGCGTTGGACTACTTATTAGCCGCTGAAGGTGGTATTTGTGCCTTGATTAATGAAAGTTGTTGTTTTTACTCAAATCAGGATAAGTGCATTGAGACTGATGTTCATAATATGATGGACCACTTGAAGGTGTTACATTACGTGGGCTCTGAGGCTTCTGTATGGGATGACCCTTGGCGGTGGCTAACCTCCTGGCTTCCGGATCTCGGTGCCTGGGGGAGATGCATCGGGCTCCTGCTATTGATTGGACTACTGGGCTTTGTATGTGTGTTTGTCCTTCTTCAATGTTGCATGAATTGCTCCTCCACCCTCCTGGCCCGACTGGCAACCCCCACACCAGTGTGCATGCTCGAAGTGCGCTGGTGGCAGTAACTAATACACCTCAGTCCACCAAGGGGTGGAGTGTAGGGGCAAGGTTGCGGAAGATTGGGAAGGAGCTAAGTGGTGGACTGAGTATGTGACTGGATGTAAGCGGAGGATGCAGGCAGTTTCAATGAACTTTCTCTGACAGACCCTGCCAAAAGATATTGTAGCATAGCTTAGCATATTTTTGCCTGTAAACAAGTCAGTTTATGTAATAAGCATAAATCATACATGTAAGAATGTAACCAGCTGTTGATCCTAAGTAACCCCGAGATAAGCGCGGAGAATATAGGGCCGCAGAGGACTCCCCCCAGCGGAGTCCTGCCTGGTCAGCTGTCCCGAACGGCCAGAGTCCCCTGCAGCCCCTCCGCGCGTCCTAGGGCTCCCCGCACAGATTGGAGCATAAGTTCTTCCTTCCTTCAATAAAGCATGATTTACTATTCTTAGGTCTCCTTTCGCTGGTATCTTCCCCCCAGCTCTTGCAGGCACAAGCTCTGTGGTGGACAATTTGAGCAGACATTTTTCATCAGATTACAAGTGGACAATCAAGGACTCTGTAATTCAAGGAATGAGTTGTCTGTCAATAGACCTGTTTGCCATGGAGTGGAACAAGAAATGTCAGACTTTTGGTTCCAGAGGGATTCAGAGCCCAGGATCCTTTCAGATACATTCCTCATTCAGTGGTCCCTTGATGTATGCTTACCCTCCAATGCCACTCCTCCTTAGGAGATGCTGCCAGAATCCTCTTGGTAGCTTTCACTTGGCAGAGGCAGTTTTGGTACTTGGCACTGATGCTATTTGTGACTCCTCCAAGATCCTTACCTGTAATGACAGACTCGATATACTAGAGCAAAGGGGTTCTCCTTCATCCAAACCCATCCTCCTTCTGTTTCATGGCATGGCTTCTGGATGATGTCTGAAGTAGAGAGCTCATGCTTTTCAGATGTTCAGAACATTTTGATAAATAGTAGGAAAGAATTCTCCAGTGAACAGCATCAGTTTCAGCTGAATGATACATAGACACCTACGATCTTAAATTATTTACTGTCTCTAAGGAACTCTAGGCTTTCAATTAAGCACACCTGGCAGCCATCCATGCATATCACCTTCCTACTGTAGACTATACAATCTCTTTCCACTTCACTATGTTGAAGTTCCTCAGAAGTCTAATGAGTGGTTCTTCACCAAAAAAGGAACTTCTCCACCCCGGGACCTTAATGTGGTGCTTGCAGGTCTGATGGGGCCACCATTCAAACCCCTGGCAACATGCTCTCTATTACACTTATCTATGAAAAAACCCTTTGTAGTAGCAATTACATCAACTAGGAGAATTGGGGAGATACAGGCACTCATGGCAGGATCTCCACATATGGTTTTTCCATACTGATAAGGTGTCTAAGGCCACATCCCAAGTTCCTACCAAAGATAGTGTCTGATTTCCTCCTTATATCAAATCACCACTTGGGAGTCACTAAGGGTAGACTACACATATGATCAAAGAGGAAAGAAAAGTTACTTGCCTGTAGAATAACTCAAGTTCTTCAAGATGTGTTGTCTCTATGTATTTTCCTTGACCCACCTTGTTTCTCCACTATTGCAGAATCCTATTACATACTCTATCTGGATTCTGCAGTGTGAAGGAACCGAGTGATGTTTGTGCCTGTGCCATCCTTTATGTCCTTTGGCCCAGTAGCACGAGGACACTTAGGGCACGTATGTGGCCATAATGGAAACTGCTGACCAAGAGACTGATTTCTGGTCCAAGTGCCTGGGGGGTGTGCTCGCTAGGAGTAGAATATATATTTGGACAAACACTTGAACAGTTACAGGTAAGTAACTTTTCTTTCCTGGATTTTCAGTGTTCTTATTTTGGGAGGAAGAGAGGAAGGGAAGAAGAGAACAATGCCATGCTGGCTCTGTTCCCCTCAATACAACAGTATTTGGGGTACCGAACCAAAATTTCCATACGTTCATTCCTTCTGTTGCCGAATCACCCTGTCTTGTGAGAAAACTCATAGGAGGGGAAACTTACTTGAAATTCTGTACAGTATGTAGAGTATAGTCCTTGGCACCTCATCTTGTAAGTGGGAAGGAGTTAGTTAGCTCACAGATGAGTAAAAGTTGTGTTCCTTTAATCATGTGAATCTCCCATAGTCTAGAGGGAATTCCAGCGGATAAACAGTCATTCACATCTCCTCCTCCTCCTGTGCTATGCCTCAGTCCTCTGCCTCACCTGAGGATTGCTCATTTATGAGCCACACTCTAATTGTGTCCCTGCCCATGTCCCACATCTTCTTTAAGGGAAAAGGGTCAAAAGCAGGTGGAGTTAATGCTGTAAGGAGCATCATCAGTGCTGACAGGAATTTCCTATGAAAAGTGTACAAGTTGGTCAAAGAAGACACTGTGGCTGACCCCTTGCTGCACTCTGTCTGGGCATTCCATCCTGAACATCTGGAGCCTTGACTGCGGCTCATCTGCTGTTTCTTTCTGGAGAGGGGAAACACATGGGAACACAGTAGGCCAAATTATTTTTAAAAAGAGGATAACTAGGTACCCACAAAATGTATGCATATTCAGACAGCCACCTATCCCCTCATAATGCAGTTACACTTTGTGACTATTTCCTGTTTCTTTATATGTGAATGTAATTTGGAGATGCAATTTAGAGGCCCTCCTTTTGAAAATTTGGCTGACCCCCATCATCATTATTAAAATAAAATAACTGCCCTTAGAGCTTACATAGTGCACTTGATCCATAAATCTCAAAGGGATTTATAAGCACTTGATCCGTGCTTAACTCTAAATGGCATGAGTAGCCCAGCCGAAGTCAACAGGACTAGCTTAAATATTTTGCCAGATTAGAGCCAGAGTGCTCAGTACTTACGTGCTAGAACTCTGTACGTGGGTATTAGTGTTCCCTTATTTTAGATGGGGAAACTCAGGTACAGAGAGCTTACGTGATATGAGTCAGCGATAGAGTGAAGAAAGAAAATCCTGGTTTCCTGACTCAGTCCTGTGTCCTATTTACTGGACAAATGCTGCCTCCTTGTACGTCTTTCCATTTTTCTAGTCAACACTGGGAATATTGAAATAAGTAAAGAGGCTTTTGTAACTTGCAAACTAAAACTGAAGAAGCATTTGGATGTGCCACACCATGGGAACAATGTTGAAACTGAAAGCCCTAGCTCAGTTCATGTCTCTTTGCTGACCTGCTGTAAGCATTTTGCTTTGACAGTGGGAGCAGGAGCAGCAGCAGCAGCAGTGGAATAAGAAGAGGAACAGACCTGCTAAGATAATAACAGGGTTTTGCAGAAAATGTTATTTATGCAGCCAGACAGGGGCAGCCATGAAAAAAGACATGTGGCATGTCAAAAAGCTGATTGTATATAAATATTGTTCATAAGGAAACCAAGAATTAAAATATGGACTCCAGAGCTGAGGCGCCCTTGAAACCTAGCTGAACCTGGTGATACATCTCTGTGCATTTTCCTGGTTCAACATGAGCAATGTGTCTGACTGGGCATATAACTACAGCAATGATAATTACATTGGGAAACCTAATGTTTGAGAGGTGCAGCCATTTGCAACTGGGTTAATATCAGTGGAACATAATAAAAAATAAGCATTTCAATTAATGACCTTTCTTTTTCTACTAGTTTTCCCTGCATGATTTCTGACTTTGGTGTCAGGTTGTGCAGCAAAATAGTTCTGAAGGTATGAGCAATAAAAACAGACACAATAAATTTGAATAGACCAGGAAATAGTGATGTCTTAATTGCTACTTTAGTGAAAAGGCTGTAGCCATTATGCCAAATTATTAAAAATAGCACCCACTGTAATTTATCAGAATTTTAGCCATTACGGTATTTTTTAAAAGTATCGGCAATTTTAACATTACAGAGCTTGGGATAATGAGAGTCAGTAGGGTAGTTTGAAGCACAGCATTCCAACAACAGTCAAATTGGGGTAGGGATGTGGGTGTATATTTATTTCAGTGTTGCCAACTCTTGCAATTTTATCCCCTGCTGCAGGCAGTCTCATGAAAAGCTTTACTTCACACACACACACTCACTCATTCTCTGATATTTTGTACTGCAGGCGGGTGGGAAGAGAGTGAATGACAACTCTAAAGAATGCCATGTACTATAGGAGATGGGGCCCTAAGCTGCAAACTCAGAGACTGTGAGAGATAGTCCAAGCTCTTCCACTGACTGCCATTAAGATTTTTGTGCCCTTTGCAATTCTTATTACAAGCCAACGCTTCAGGAGTGGGTAACTATTTTTATTCAGTTTACAAATAAGATAATTGAGTACTTAAACTTATTCTGGGAACAGAGCTACAACAACATTGCATACACTTAACAAGGTCATTCCCTAGTGGCTAGATCATAGGGAGAGGTTTATAAATCTAACACTGCTTCCATTCTAGGAGAGCTAGTTCTTTAATTGAAACCGGAGAAGCTCGTGTTGTGACATCCACAGGTTTGAGTGGTGCTGCCAGTTGTCTAGTGGAGACAGGCACTGCTTTAGGGAGGCTGTATCAGTGTTATAACCCTTTTTTTTAAATCTTAAGACAATATAACCTCATCTCATTCATTTGGATGCTCCTGCTGCTACATTATGTATATTTACTTCTGTACATGTGTATATATGTAAAATGTATAAATCATATATGTGTATGTATATCTGTATACATACACATGTGAGCTAGCACTTGGTAGCAATCTACAAAATGTTGGGTCTTAAATGGTATATTCTACTGTCTGTTATAATGAGATTTCCAATTGAGTGATATTGTATTATTTCGGGCCCTTTGTGATTTAGCAAAAACATTACTGAAACTGGGAGAAACCATTCTAAACACAAACAAAAAGAAGTCTTTGACTGGAATCATAAGGGTGCCTTTCACAGCCTCTGACAGGCAAATTATGAACATTTACAGCTAAGCTTTGGAGTATAATGTTAATTTGAAATAAGTAGTTCAGACTTTTCTTGGGGCTATAAAACTACCATGACTAAGAATTCAAAGATGAAGATAACTGGGACATGTGCTTCCCCAAAAATGTACAAGAGAAGAAACAAAATGATTGTCATCTCCCTTTGTTTTAAAACAACCACAAATGAATTCCAGTCAATTGTGTTTTGTATCGATAAGTAGAATGAGGAATTTCCTGATATTTGTCCCTAATGCATTATAGATGCTTAGAATTCTGCCTCAAATGGCACTTGGTGCAAAATGGCTGCTGTCATGTGACTCTTACAGTCTCTGAAAGTCACAATTAGCACAGTTTCCAAGGTATATTCAAAGTAAGAAATCAGTAAAGGACTTATATCAACTGTCTAACAACAGGTCAACGTTTCATACCTCTGAAAATTTTAGTTACAGTTGTGTAGGTGTTGGAAAATAGAAAAAGGATGACTTTTTTTTTTTTTTTTTTTTGCTGGCTTCAAGTTTAGAGTCATTCTAGAGCAAGGGTCTCAAACTTTTTCACTGAGTGGTTACATGTTAATGGAGGGGCGCTCCATGGACATCTCCCCTCCAGTTCGTAATTATATGGCTTACATCTCTTCCCCTCCCATTTGCACTGGCATAACATTCCTGGTGCAACTACATCTCCTGGCTCCACGGAAGAGTCATACTGGAAAAGTATTACACGTATTTTGAGCTGTCTTGTATTGTGGCATAGCAGCTGGAAACAAAAGAGGAAAGCTGGCATCATGTGAGCAGACAACTAACTTTGGACAACTCGCAAGTGCTCCATGGATCACAGAGTAAAAACTGCTGTTCTAGAGAGGAAGATAATGTTATGCTGGCAAAAATTCTTCTCGGCTACTTAGGGTGACCAGATGTCTCGATTCTTTTATCGGGACAGTCCCGATATTTGAGGCTTTTTCTTATATAGAAGCCTATTACCTCCCACCCCCGTCCCGATTTTTCACACTTGCTATCTGGTCACCCTACGGCTACTAGAACTGGCTGTGTCTTTGAATAGTGTGCCGTTATCAAATCTGTAGCATGTGAAAACCTCAGATCCAAACTTCACTGAATTTTGGGGGGGTTAAAAATTCAAATCTGAATCTTTAACAAGATTTCTTTGATGGTCCCATCCTTATAATGAGCTGAACCAAAACCTTGCATTCCAACATCCCTGAACTTTACGATGTTTGAAATCTGGCTCTGAAGTTTGTGACCAGGGCAGATCTCTAGTTTGAAGACAAAATTGAATTGAAATATTCTGATTATAGATTAGGGTTGTGACTCATTTCACTAAGATATAGGGCCATTTTCTTTAGCTAGATCACTCGCACTTGTATCATGGAGGATCACAAATTACTGAAGTTCATGCAAAGAACTACTGCAGTTCATGTTAGACAAAAAGAGCTGATTTATATGAAGGGAAAAAGTAAGTGATACTAGGTGCCAGGCAGCGATGATTAGCAGGTAGGTACTGGAAAAGCAATCACTTTGGATGAGTGGGGTCTATTGGTTGGTGTGAAAGTCTAAGAAAACATTCTGGCTGCCTAAGACCTCATTTCAAAGTTGTTGAGCAGAAATTGATTTGTACTGGAGCTGTGGGTGCTCAGTGTCTGTGAAAATGTTGTCCCAGGAATCTAGAGTTGGTTACTCTCCCCCCCCACACCTCCAAAATGCAATCACCCACAATTAAAGGCCATTTTTGAAATACAGGCATCCAACTGTTCCCTGCCTCAGTTCCCTGATCTATATCATGAGGAAAATGAGCTACATCTACTCTGTGTGGGTCTTGCAAGGCCTAGCTAAATACTGGTATCATTTTATTCAGTCACCTGTTAACATGCACAAATCCCAACATGTCAAAAATCATCCATATTTTTGCGGTCTTTGAAATCACAAGTTTCATGCTTAGTTTGATGGTTGTCACAAAAATTCAGCCTTTCTATCCCCTGCTCCATCAGGTTCCTATGTTCTACATGTTCCTATAATTGTTACCCTACAATATTGGTTCAACTACCCATAAAAACCTTTGCTTACAGTTCAGAAGGCTTAATCAGAATACGCTAAAGGCTCTTTCTAGACTTAGGGCTGGTCTACACTGGGAACTTACATTGGTATAGCTATGTCTCAAGGGTGTGCAAAATCCACAGCCCTGAGAGATGTAACTATACTGACCTAATACTCAGTCTAGACAGCACTAGGTCAATGGAAGAATTTTTCTGTCAACCTAGCTGTTGCTACTCAGAGAGGTGGTTACCTACATCAATAAAGAAACCCCTCCTGTTGGCACTGACGTGTAGTGTCTACATCAAAGTCCTACAGCAGAACCGCTGCAGTGTTTCAAGTGTAGGGAAGTCCTCTGAGAGTGAATACCATGTTTCTGAAACATATTGGTTTTTTCCTTTAACATATGGCTGAGCAGCCATTACTATTTCCAGTTCAGTTTTCTGCCCTATAAATACTAAATAATAAAAAATAAACCAGGTATTAACTCTAGGAAAAGAAGAAGAGAGAAAACTGACAGATTGTACAGGCTCACCTTTCCAGGGATTGGCAGGGAGAGGGTTAATACTTAAACCCTGAGCAAAATAATTAACACAGGTGTCTTTCCTTTTTGCCCAGCACTCTAGCTGAGAGGTAAATGTAGCTTGGCTCAGCTGGAGAGAATTACCCTGTTAAGAAGGACTATAAGAAGCGTGAGTTTTTGCTCTGTTTGTTCTTTGGGCTGATCTGGGTAGTATAGGAAAGAATGTGGCTGTGAAAAGCTGTTCTGATTTCACTCAGGAAACTTTGTCGTGTATTTTGTATCTCATTCCTTTAAATCTCAAAGCTACAGGTTGTTTCTTCAACACCTAACCTTTGCCATCCTTAGAGAACACTCAGAATGGAATATAGTGTATGCAGTAGTTTTACCTGGAACCTGCAGTTGAGTTAAGCTATCTTAATATAATTATAATAAATTCTGAAAAAGGAAGAGTAACTTTCCCACATGCAGGCCAGCAGGAAATTGGGATTTAGGTGTATGATATGTAAGTGCAGGGAAGAAATCTCTTATTTCTAGGGCTGGTTAATTGAGGCCACGGTGTTAAACCTTATAGCTGTCAAGAGCCAGAAAGCCAAATTGCTTTCAATGTGAAGCTGCCAAGAGCTATCAACCACTGTCCTATACCTTTTTGGAGCTGAAGAGTAGTAGAGAATCATTATATGAAATACAATATTAAAAGCTGAGATGTGCAAGCTGAATGTTGGGTCTATTTGAGTCTCTGTTTTCAGTTATGAATATTTGGTTGTGTTTCCCATGTGTGCCAACACTGGGATAATGGTAAGAGAGAGACATTATGTCTTGCAAGGCCATTGCAGCCAATTGGTCGCAGTCAAGGTTAGATCAATTTGCAGTAATTTCTCCCTTGGTGAGGGAGATTGGAGGGGTTCTGCTAATTATAGTCAAACAATCTTAAAGTATCTTTTCAGGTGTATCAGGGACTTGTGCTGAATTCTTCAAGCTATAGTTTGGGGAGCGAGGAAAAAAACTGCACCAGGCTGCTTTGTATGTGTCTGCAGTATTGATGCAGTTGAGTTAGAGAGGTTTAGGCAGGTTCACAACTCAGCACTGCAGTCATAAGAGTGACCGCCAACCTTGTCACATTGAAAGGTAAATGGAAAACTCCTCTCTTCTCCCAGGTTTTATAGTTCCCTCACTTACATACTGTTCATCAGGGGAAGTGAATAAAGCAAACAAAACTCTTCCTGCCAGAAAAACCCTCAAGAACTGCCTACTTCCAAGCCCCATGAGCCATGCATTTTCTTGGAAGGGAAGAAAGAAATATATTTTGGTTTAGCATAGGAGGTGTTCAGATACCACAGTGTTGGGGGTCAAGTAAGAAACTAGACAGTGTGGTGGTGACTCCTCATTGTCAAGTCCAAATCCAGATGACTGTTGAGCTGCCTTTGATTTGAATTTATTTCAGATTTTGTAGTTCTGCAAACACTTTTGGTGTGGGACTGTTTCATGCTGGTCTGGAGACACCCTACTTCTCTCATGATTCAGTTTCAAACTTTTGAGTCATACAGCTGCAGGTGTAGAAATTAGAGACAGCAGTTAAGGCTCCAACCAGGGTACAGGAGAGAGAACCAGTCAAGTGCAGCTGTTGGCTGACTGCTTCCTGGGCTAGAATTTCAGTATTAACGTACTGAAGTGTTCTGTGTGTAGAGGTGCAGTTATCTGGGATTAGGTCCAGAGAGGACAAATTATTCAATTATTTAAAAACAATCATACAAACAACACTTTAGTCAAAAACACAGTGGCAAACAGCAGCTACATTGTAACTGGGTTCAGAGGTTGGAGTCTATGCACTGTTTTGAGAAATAATTCCTTCTTTTATATTTTATGATTATTTGGTTAGTTTTAGGCTGGGGAGATGACTCCCATAGCATCTGAGGCAAGGTGCTGGCTCATGGGTTCCCCATTCCTTTATTATAGATATAGGGAGGCAGCAGACTTCAGAATGTTTGTTGGGCCCACAACAGTTCTGTTACCCTTGGCAAAAAAAACCCTACAGTCTTATTAGGCATATTTTTACTCTAGTGCCTCATCCTTTGTGGTGGAAAGCAGCAGTGGCACCTTCAAAACTGAAAATCCAAGTAGCTTAGTCCTCCTTTATCTGTTGCCACTCCCAGTATTCTGCTTCTTACTACAAATTGTCTCTTAACTTCTATTAGAAATTAGAGTTGAAAAGACTTATCAGGTCATCCAGTCCAGTCTGTGTGCCGTGCAGGATTGCTCTCTATTGTACATATGTTGCTACTGGATTGATGAGGTGGTTGTGGCTCATGAGGAGAAGTAAGAAAAGGGTGGAAGTAGTAGAAATACACACCTGTTCTGTAGAAGAAGTACAGTCCGATGAGAGTGATAAGTGACATAACAGTGCTTTTCTGTTTTCCCAGTGATAATGGTAGGGAAAATATATCATCACTAAGGAAGGGGAGTAAGAAGCCAGCAAGGAAAGCGAAGGAGGACAGGCAAACTCCAAAATGTTTTTCCTCAATTTAAAAAACAAAACAGGCAATCTCTGCTAACATCCTCTAATCCCACTGCCACCACTGATAAGAGAACAACTAACCACCGGTAGTAGCAGCTGCAGCTAGTGCTGATGAAGGGCAGCAGCACACTGGAGAAAACTGTAACAGAGTTATGGTCTAAAAATTAGCAGTAGAATATAGTAGCTTTTAGAGATTGTATCATACTAGTCCCACAGTAGAATATATGTGTATGCAGAGTGTAGAGGAGAATGTGCATGCAAAGTTTATAGAAATATTCTTAGAGTAGATGCATACTCTACTTGGCAACTGCTCTGAAAATTTGTTTATAGTGAACACCTTCAAAGTAGTTATCTCACATGAGATGACACAGATAGTTGGCAGCAAGCATGAGTAAATACCACCTGTTACTGCTTTATTCCTAGGTAAAGAAAGTGGAGATGATGGCAGCCTAAAATCTGACTTTGCTCCTTTCCTGCCTTGTTCCACTCACTTATTTCTAGTTCACGCTTGGACCTCCACTTGTATCAGCTAACAGTAGCAAGAGCTGTACTTCTGCCAAGACACAACATAGAAAGCAAACCCAGAATTATTATGGCAATCATAGATTCATTTTATGAAAAGATTTCATGAAAAATTCCTCCCCTACAGCTGCACACCAGGTCAAACACTCCAATTGGGAGATAATACTGACTCTGCAGCTGTTTCCAGAGGTGGGGGGTGGACACAGGTTTTAGGTGACTACAGGATTATCTTCCCCATAAACATGCATGCTTAGACTCTGAAACGTCCAGACTTCTCAGTAAGACTATTGGATGTTTTATTCACTGCTCCACTAATATATATGGACCTGTATTAGTTCTGTAAGCCTCTGACACCCGCTGGATCAATTGTCCTTGCAGTGCCTCTGACATAGTCTCTTCCCAATCCAGTGCTTTTGCTAGTTTTGTGGACAGTGCTACTATCACTTACACAACAATAACCTCACCAAAGACCACGCATCCCTGAACGTATGCACAAATGCAGGAAACTCTCGGTGTTGCTAGAAGATGGATATTTTAGTGACAGCGTCTTTGTCAACGTCAGTAGTAACAACATGGTTAAGGCAATTAGTGATGTGCCCTGTAGATGTATAAATTGCTTTGCTCACACATGCAATCTCGTGGCTACTACTGAAGTCCCTAAACCTGTGGGAGATGCTTATCAGAGCAAGCAGATCTGTGGACTTTTCTCCCACTTGGTGAAAGCAACTGACCCTATGTAAAAAGAAAAGGAGTACTTGTGGCACCTTAGAGACTAACCAATTTATTTGAGCATGAGCTTTCGTGAGCTACATCGGATGCATCCGATGAAGTGAGCTGTAGCTCACGAAAGCTCATGCTCAAATAAATTGGTTAGTCTCTAAGGTGCCACAAGTACTCCTTTTCTTTTTGCGAATACAGACTAACACGGCTGTTACTCTGAAACCTGACCCTATGTAGTTCAAGGAAAAGCTCAGTGGAACATGATACATCTATTGGAACTCCACATTTTACATATTCATGGAGCAAATGTAGATTCCATACCATGCTATATACATGGGCAGGAAATATAGGGGAGCAATAAGCTGCTGTCACCAGTAGCTCTTGCTGAAGGAACTATAAATAGGCCATTAATATTTTTGAATGGGTTGGACAGGTTATTGTCTAGACTGAATAATTTAAAAAAAACAACCCTTCAGTTATGAATTCTCTTCTCTCTCCATGCCTGTAGGTGCTGCTAACCTGGTGCCTGCCCAAGTGCCAATACAGCACTATGGGGAATTCAGTCTGCAGCGATATCCTCTCAACACATTTTAAATTAATGCTGAGCCAAATCCACTGGGATTATTGCTTTGCAGACTTCTCAGTGGCCCCTCAAAGCTTGGAGAGCAAAAGCAGAGAGCAACACAGGGATATCTGGACATAGCTCCTGTAGGAACCTCCTGCGATGAGGCTATGGAGCCACAGGGCTATTGTGCCAATCCCCTTCATTGCCAGTGGATCTCCTGAGATCAGAGAGTATGGGAGCCTTGAACCTCCTTTCAGTTTGTGAAGTCAAACACTGCAATTAGGGATAATGCAATGATCAGAGGTGATTTGGCCCTTAGTTTCCATTTTCACTAAAGTATGAGAAGAGCGAGCATATTTATCAGTATGACTGCAGTAAATTGTAGGCATTGTGTGTGAGGCATCTTTCTATGGTTAGCTGGTTGACAGTGTTTATTAATCATCTTCCTCTTTCTGAAATCATTTAACACCAAAAGCATATAGATATTTTCAGTGGGACGGCAATGCTATTGACTGTGCCAAGTGCTATCCTTCAGCTTCCAAGCCAGTAGACAGGTCTACATGGGTTTAGTATCTCAGAGGAACTATGATTAATGAGTCTGTTGCTGCTGTGTTGGACCCAAAGTTTGTAAATGAGTTATGACGTCTTTGTCTAGCTGTTCTGATCCTTCTGCTTCTGGGGGTTGTTGTTAGCTGTCTGGTGATGCTACGGACAACTGAAATTGACAACTTAAATCATTGAATTTAATCATTATTAGTGTCTGTCAACTTACTTAGGCTTACAAATATTCATCTAGAGCTATCCTTCTTTCTAGACAAGTTTCATTCTTTCTCCATTTTTGTGCGTGTGTAGGTGTGTTTTTTTTTCTGCAACTGTCTTTTTGTGTGCCTGTCTTGTTGCTCTCGCCACAACAGTACAATGGCGCATGTATTCATTTGCATAAAAGAAAAGGGTGAAAGGTATGCAGTATCTGTATGCAATATGATATGGCCATGAGGTCACTTATTCTTGCTTGTACACATTGGGTAACTTCATGCTGAACTAACTGAATGCGTGAGCACTTAACTTGCTTTGCATGTGCAGAAGCATATTTTATAGAGCACATTCATTGCACCTTGCTTTGAAGAGATACCTTTTAAAGGTTTTATGAGATGCTCCTATTTTAGCTTTTAGATCATCATTTTGTTTGCTTAGCTCCGTCATATTTTCTAACTTTATGAGATAAACTTCACTTGCAAATCGTACATTTATTCTCCATGTAGTTCCAAGGCCAGATTAATGCAAAGGACATAGGGACCCATATCTAGGGTCCTAGCTCGTGCAGTCACATGGTGACATCAAAATCTTACCCTCCTCCCTTTTTTTAAATGAAAGCTAAGTTTGCAACCCCAATGGTCATGAAGGAAAGCTTGAAAATACGACCAGAGTGTAACAGAGGCAGTGACATCTGCCTGAGTCTGTAGACAGTCTGAGATTACACTTCAGGAGGTGAAAACTGCTCCATTCATCTACATGGAATGTAAGTACTAAGACCCACCACTTTGGGGAAGAGGGGGAAACAATACAAATCCTGCATCTTGGCAGAGGGTTAGACTAGATGGCCCTTGTGGTCCCTTCTAATCCTATGATTCTAACACTATCCCAGCACAGGATTCTGAGTCTCAGGGAGAGAGAAGAGTACAGGCCCCCAGCCCATTTACCCATGCAGATATACCCCAACTACTGGGGTAAATATTAGGGTGCTGCTGTCCCAGCTCCTGTTGAGAGCAGGGAGCCCTTACTGGGAGGAAGAAGGGGGCTCCATTCGAAGTAGGAGTCATGCATGTGGAGCTATAGGGGCTCCTACCTTGTCTAAGTGTTTTTTGACAGTCAAATGGGCTTTTTAGGGGCGAAATACAAATGAGATGGAGCAGCTCCAAACAATTTCTCCCACAAAGTATTTTTCTCCCCCCAAAATCCTTTTGTATTAAAAGTCAAATATTTGTGCATAAACAGTGAAACAAAATGAAAGTATGGTCCATTAAACAAACATCACTTCTCGACTCAGATATTTCACAATATTGCTGCATGTTTAACAGTGTGCATTCAACTTTTTATCTACAGCAGCTATGTAATTATTTCAATTAGCTGATCAAATCTGGGCTTTTTTCATGATGTTGGCTATGAGCAGCAAAACCAAATCAAGTGCCACTAATAATAATAATTTTTCAATTTAAAAACAAAAGTAGTAGACAATGAGCTGCTGGTCTTTGTGTGGCTCCTTGTAGCTGGGTATTAACATCACAAAAACTCACTAAAATTGGCACTCTCCTCCACAGCATCAGAAGAGAACCCACACATCAATGAGCATGAAGACTGAACTGCGCCTCCCATTTGTATATGCTTTAGGCTTAGCAGTGGGGGTGGGGGTGGGGTGGTGAGGGGCATGGGGAAGTGATGCCATGGCCTATGCAGTAAGAATTCATGGCATGACAGAGGACTACAATTTCCAAGGCTATCAATCCAGTTGCTTTTGTGAGCTCTAAATGAGAGAAGGAAAGGAGAGACAGAGATAGGGAAAGGACACAAGAATCTATAGTACAGATGTCAGAGAAACATTGATTAGCAAACATATGGTCAAGAGAAATTCTAATCTCTGATGTATGGTGCAGATCACAGCCTACCAGTCACTTGACAAATAGACTAGCATAAATTCAACACCCTAATGCACTTTATCAGCTTCCCCCTTTTATATTTATTGGGGAGCATACAGATTAATTCCCTAAAGCCCAAGTACTGTTTTTATCATGTAGCCAGAATAAATGGGAAATGCTTGAGTTTGCCTGGGTTAGGGAGTCAGAATCATTCTCATCCCCAGTCCACTGAATGGCATCGGAGCTGCTCATCAAGCCTGGGGTGGTACCAGTGGCGGCTAAGAGCACTACATACTATTGAATGGTAGGAAATGTCGCGCTGGTATGGCTGGAAAAATTATCAGTAATTTTAACTTAAAATGCTCCAACCTCCATAAAACAGGTAAGAGGTACAGACCCAAATCTCACTAATGAAACTTTCTGGTTTTTTGATTGAATGTCATTCGACATTGTCGTCATTATGGTGCAAGGTAGCATGCAACAGGGTCACCTCTCAACGTGACCTTGTTAGAGATTGCCACTTGTGAGGAAACCTGTTCAAAAGTGAAGGCTGGATCAAGCTACATACTTGGTCAAATGGCACTATTTAGAAAAATGAAGAGTGGTGCTTCAGTCTAATGACAGTGTGAAGTTAAGCAACAATAACCCATTCTTGAACTAGGAAAGCATTGAGATAACAGAATTAGAGCTGTGAGAACCTGGTGAACAAGGTCTCTAACCTCTTCAGATTTGGGATCTTAGAGTCTTACAGTGAAAGGAAAAAACCTCTGAGATTTTTGTTCTACTTAAAAACAGCCATACTGGGTCAGACCAGTGGTCCATGTAGCCCAATATCTTGTCTTCCAACAGTAGCCAGTGCCAGATGCTTCAGAGGGAATGAACAGAACAGAGCAATTAGTGAGTGATCCATCCCCTGTCATTCAAGCTCAGCTTCTCTCAGTCAGAGGTTTAGGGCCAGCCAGGGCCAGTGCAAAACTCGGTTTAGTTCAGTGACAAGTAGATGATGGAGCAAGTCAATAGAAAGTTCTAATGGCATTGACTCTAATCACCCATGAATGGACAGCAGTGTGTGTGTGTGTGTGTGCTTCTTCGTTGAAGAGAAATCACATAGAATGAACGCAACCTGGAACCGAGTTCAACAATCAACCTTCTTTGAAATAAAAGGCAGCTGTCCTTCTTGACCTAGAACTAGGGCAAGAAACCAAGCAGATGTTATTTTCAGCAGATGTAAAAATGTAGGGGACGAGCACTGGTTTTGAAATTGGTTTATTTTCTGGGGTTTCCTGTGATGACTTTCTGCTCATCATTTTTCATTGCAGAATGCTAGGAACAATCAGTCTGCTGTACACTTTTCCTTTTTGCTGAACGGTACCTGGAAGTCAACACATACTGCAGCTTACAGAATGAAACAAAGAAAGGAAATGGTATGCTGTAAGTTATTTACTGATTGCTGCTGAGCGAATTTAATTACATACCTTCTGTAACTCTAGCATCATTTCCCTTGATGAGAACATCACAGGCTTAAATTTGTAAAGGAGAAGGAAAAAAATGAACATAATCCAACTATAACAGTAACAGCCAATTCTGCTCTGATGGGAAGAGACACTGTATTAGTGCCAATACATTAGACCAACTTTCACATTGCAGTAGGGAGTCTTAATGGCCATTAAAATTCCCATGGCATTTGTCTCAGAAGGTAACTGAGCTCCTCAAATAAGCCTTCATTTTTAGCCCTACTGAAGAGGACAGAATATTTCATAAACAATCTTGCTTACTATGTTCCTAGTTCATTTCTTGCACATAGCACATGTGTGAGCTGTGCGGGGATACACATCTGAGAGTTCAGAGCGAGTGCCATACATCTCATGTGGATCATAAATGTTATGATATGTTTGTTATGATAATTAATTATCTAGGAAGGTAGGTGAGACCATCTCTCTTTTTAGATCTGAATTTATCTTCATCTCCATGTACATGTTATTCCATCTTTCATTGCTACATTATAATCACAAGAGGTGAATTAATAATCAACAAAATAAATTTTGAGAATAAATGTTATAGCAGGGAAATAACTTTCCATCCATTTTAGGCTAGTATTTGTCGTGTCCATTGTAAAGTGTGTGTGTGTGTGTGTGTGTGGGGGGGTCTGTTACCCCTTCCTTGGTAATTATACCAAATCAGTCCTTCCTACTCTACCCCCACTGGTAAAACTTTGTAAGTGCTTTGGTCAACTCATGCCTTAATTACTGTTCTCTTCTACCCTCTGCTCTCCCACCATCTTATCTCTTTTACAGGATACCCCTGCCCCAAACACTAATGCTAAGATCATCTTCCGGTCCTGCCATTCTACCCATGTGACTTCCCTCTTCAGATACCTTTTCTAGTTTCCTGTGTATTTACAGTATGAAGTTTAAGCTCCCTGGTCTGATTTTTAAGGTCTGACATAATTTCACTCACTATGTACATCTCTACTCTCATTTCCTCTTCCTCTCACTGATCCTTATGTTTTTACAGTTTTGTCTCTCCTTATTGTGATCTTCACCTCCTTTCTCCAATTTGTGTTTCAAGATGCCTCCCACACTTGGTTGGTGGCCAAAAGGTGGGAGATGGTTCCATTTCCTTCTCCTTTTTCAAACTCCTCCTTCAGATTCATTTCTTCCAGTAATCCTTCCTGTTTTCATCTCCTCATTCATGTTGTCTCAGCATCCTCAGATGCCTGAGCCATTGTCCCATATTTTCTTTTTGACCTGCCATAATGTGTGTGCTATTTGGGATGAGGATATTATCATGAAAATTATCTTATTATTATTTTTTATTATTATTGAAACCTGCTAGTGCTGTACAACACATAGAGGAAGATATGGTCCCTGCCTCAGGGACATGCATTCTAAAATGGACAGACAGTACATTTCAGACACATAATATACCAGATGACCAGAAGATAGACCTTGTTGTTTTTCTTCTTTAACTTGATATAAATAATAAGGAATGCTTTATCACTGGGATCCATTTTCCCACTCTACAGAAAGGGACAGAGTTCTTCACTGGAGACTGAGCATTTATAGAAATCCTTTAGGGTCAGGAAGAAAAAGAGAGCTGTAGGGCTTTTGACAGGAACTTCATCTTTCTAAATGTAACTATTTAGGATTCAGGTAACTAACCCCTAATACCCTGGATGTCTGCCAGGACAATTTATTCTTCTATTTATGTGTTCCGCAGTGGGTTATCTGCCTGAACCACTGGAGTGAAGATTAGAGAAATTGTTTTTTGGAATTTCATCTCTATCTCCTTCAAGTTGGATGAGTACGATAAAATGGCCATCACACCTCATTCCTCTTAAGCCTTTGAGAGTTGAGGGATCAGTGTGTTATTATTAAGACTACTCTAATTGCCAAAATATTTATGATTTTTTTCTATTTTTAAAATTTGGCCGCCTTTCAGGCTCTCAGCCCATGTAAAAATAAACACACTTACTAAATGTCAACTAAATGGACTTTAATGACTCTAATGTCCAATATTACTTATTGGCTAGTATCTTTAGGAGAACAATGAATGAAATCACAATGCCTCTATGTGGAATAATGAGACCATTTCTTTTGTATAGATTACAAAGCAGTAACACTCCCAATTCCAGGAAATATATTAGAACACAGAAGTGTGGCTCAGCCATGTGTTACATTTTGGCTCTGATTTTGAATTTCATCTTAATTCTACAGATACAGTTATTTGTGGATGAGCATTGAGAAGTCAGATATGGAATGATCATTTTTTGAAGTGTTTGCCCAGGGGTGATATGGTGTTTTTGTCTTATCATTTTTCTGTGTGAATTCATTCATAGTGCTTGTCTGGTTTCACTCACTTAATTGTTATTGGGGCATTTAGTGCAGTGGGTTTGGTATACCACATGTTGTGATAGTCATGTGTAGGACCCATGGATCTTGAAAGGTGTGTTATGGGATGTCTTGATGATTGTAGCAGTGGAGAGATGTCTTCAGGTTTTGCGTCTGTTGTTCTGCTGCTTTGAGTTGATGTGTCCTGGTCTGGGGAGAGCTTGTTTCTCCTGATAAGCTTGGCGAGGTTGGGGGTTGTTTGAAGGCCACTGCTCCAACAACACTGCAAATAATACAGCTGTCATTTCAGACACAGGAGTCATGTTCAGCTGGCAGAAGAGGTTCAAAGGAGTTATAGATGCTACAAGCAGAGAGGGCAACGTATGAAGGTGGGTATTGAACGTCAAAATGCAGTATTCATACTGGCTGGACATAACTTCTGGTCAGGAGGCAGGGGAGAACTAGACAGAAGAAATCCCCCTGAGGGAATTTTAGGAAGGCATTGGACTCCTGGCACTTGATGGAACTTGTAGTTGCATACCCTCTGCACTTAATAATTGAAGTGTCAGCAGTACTTGAGCTTCAACCCTTACTCCCTGATGGGCCAGCTAGCTTGAGGTTAAACCACCACTTAACTCAACCTAAAGAGTTATGTGTGGGGTCAGGAGCCATGTTAGGGGAAACACTCAAATTATACCTCGAGCTAACACTACAAGGATTACAAGCCCACTGTTTAACAGCTATATATATACTCTATGTGAAGTGAGTTGTTGGTCTCAGTCTAGTTCCTAGAAAGCGTATGTCCACATTCCCAAAAACTAGAGCTGATCAGAAAATGGGATTTTTTTCCCTTGGAAAATTTTAGGAAAATTTTTTTAAAAAAGTTGTCAATAATTTCCCAAAAAACCAAACCAAAGCCTTTTCAATTTTCATATTATTTGATGAAAATTCATAGTTTTCCAAGGAAAATGTAATGTAGTGAAAAACAAATTTCTGTCAAAAAGAAAAAGAAGTTGGCTGGAAAATTTTCAGACAAATATGGTAGTACCATAGCTAGTAGTTTTTAACAGAAGACAGGGATTTAATGAACATGATGACTGAACTACCCTTCCAACCTTAGAGGATATGGTCCCTTTAGACAAGTTAAAGAACACTGGTGGAGAAATATGAGTAAGCTCATGCTGTATCTATGCTGTAGATAAATAGGACAGCCGGTCAAAACTTTTCAATGCAAACATATTTTTCATGAGAAATGGCCTGTTTGAAAAGTATTAAATTTTAAAAAAATTGCTTATTTTTTATTAAATTTAACATTCTAAAATTTGGTTTCTCTTAATTTTGAAATTTTGGGGAGTGTTCCCCACCCCCCATATTTTGCTCCTTTCTTCCTTTCTCACTCATTCCTTTTGGAAGTGTTTTGAAAAGTTACACAATATGAAAATAGCGGGAGAAAGGGTGAACTACCCCTTCCTCCCAAAAAATGTTCAAAAATTTGAATTTTTTTAAAAAAAATTAAATATTTTTTGAAACAAACAAAAATCTTCAATATTGAAATCTTCAGAATAGAAACAACTTTGAAATTTTTAAATTGTGTGAAATTTTTCCATATATTGGAGGACTCCTTTGTCAATCCACCACTTTACATTAGCACTGAATCCACTTACAAGCAGGGCTTTGGAGCTGTGCTCCGGCTCCACTCCAGCTCCAGGCAAAAACCTGCAGCTCCACTGCTCCGGAGCTGCTCCGTGGGCTCTGCTCCAAAGCTCTGCTTAAAAGAGATAACAGCTTCAAGCTGTTAAGTATGAAACATCATTATTCAGACTCTTATCCAATAACTTTTACTAGAATACCATAAGTACACAGCATGATCATAAATGAGAATGATTGTCTCCAAAGGAGAAATTATTTACAGGAGTTGGAATGGCATAAAGGAACCACTATCAGATTTGTACTTTTGTTACATAATGACAAGCACTGTAAAACTATCCTTAGTGTTTGCTTTGCAGAGCTCAGTTCTAGGTCCAGCACCGTCTATCTCACAGCTTAACAAACTATTTAGTTTCATATTTTCAAATAAGTGCTTCATACCTTAAACTTTAAAGTGCTGTGTCGTTTGTGGTTAAAAAAAAAGTCTGTTTTAATCCACAGACTTATTCTGCAATGCTAGCATGAGTAAAAATAACTGACTTTTTTTTCTCATCAATGTAAACATATGTGACTCTGCATACACACATTCTGTGGAATTCAGTGAAGTTATTCTGGATTTAAATGGGGAAAGTGAAGGCAGAATTTGGCTAATAGGAAAAGAAAGGTAGAGGAGGTTTTTTTTTGTTTAATGGTCCCTTACCAGTATGCATGCACTTTACCAAATTCACTGCTGGAAAGAATGAGCATCACTCCATTTCAGAAGTTACCACTTCAGCCTTTGCAGGCTTTAAATGAGAAACTGTCATACTTTTGCCAGAATGTGTACCTTGTAAAGAAGAGAGCCCACTTTCTCAAATCCCAGCTCGATGACTGTGTGGAACATTACTCATTTTATTACCTATTATAAACTTGATAGTTTGGACGGGCCATTTCTCAATGAGTCGATGACAAAAGAAAGAAACAAGTGAAAAGGAGATCGCATCCCATTTTCCCCTTATTATCGTCTCATGGCATTACGTGTTTTATGCTCTTTGCCATGACTGTAAAAAATGAAAACTTGAAAGAGGATTCAGGTAATCAATCCACGGAAGGAAGTTTTTCATCTTCCCTCCCAACAGATATGTCTGTTGCTGATCTCCCACAACCTGAAAGTGAAAAATTCTCAGCCATCGGTTGAGTACAATATGCACCAGGAAAAAGGACTCAGCATTCCTGTGGGAGAAGTGTCATTCATATATATATATATATATATATATATATATATATATATATATATATATATATATATATATATAGTGGTTATTTTTCTTGTCAATAAAGCCTAGATTCAAGGAACCACCACTAACTGTAATTTACACATAACAATATGTTGATCCGATCAGGTACAAGGGAATAAGACTATTACAATAATAGAGTGAACTATTACTTGCTTGTCTTTTATTACAAACCAGAGACATGCAAATGAATCACTTTCATGTTGATTTTCATATCGTTAGCCTGTTCCAGATTTCAGATGGGTCAATGCTGAGATCATTACCAGAACTCTACATTGTTGCATTGCGCAGTCACTTATTCTTTCATGTAGTCCATTCAGGCCTTCGTGCTATATATTGCAATCTCACTCAAACTTGGTTTACACTGCTGAAACTCTATTCACTTCACTTACTGCGTATTGCCCCAGCGTACTGTCAGTAAGTGAGATCAGAATCAAGCTCAAAGTCTATATCAGCAAATCCAGCATGCCTATACTTGATAGGTGTGATTGTGCAGCCCAGAGGGGAGAGGAGTTCAGGTGGCTTTGAGCAACCCTACTGATTTTGGACAGTTCTAAGGATTGGTGAACCTAAGTCTCTGGGAGAATGCCTAAGTCACATCAGTGTGTCCCTCACTGCCAGTATGGCCCAGAATTTACTTAGCGTTATGCTCTGCAACCCCACTTCTTCTTATGTGTCCCTCCCAATTCACCCATTGTATGCCCATATAACTTTCAAATAGTTGTAGCATTATTATGCAGTGCTTGCACTAGGGGAATTCTTCGTTAGCTAGCTAAAGGGATTTTCCAGTCCCTTTCTGCTATTGCAGCAGCATACAGGGACCTTGCCAGGTGGAGAATCCCTCTCTATATAGCTGAGTGCCATGGATTGTCAAACTCAATTCAACTGGTCAAAACAGGTTCATATAACCCAACTTCAGTTTTGCACTGAAGATGTCCTAATTAGGCCAACAATTCTCTGAAACCCTCAGTAACATGAAGAAGCTTCTGGAAATGGTAATTCTCCAGCACATTTAATATAATAAAGACCTGTGCAAACTGGGTGTAAAATACTTCCATTCCCTTTTGATAGTGTTTTACACGGGGCTGGCCTTAGGGGTGGGTGACTGCCCAGGGTGCATCAGATTGCCACAAGCTGGCAGGCCTGGACTGCCAGAGTGGGGATGAATTCAGGTGAGTCTGGGGCTGGAGCTCCACCTGGACAGTTGGGCCGGAGGGTGGGAGAGGAAGACTGGTGATGCTGCCAGCCAGGCTGGGAGGCATGGCAGCAGGGTTTGTCCCAGCCCCTCAGTCCCCCCTTCCTGTGGGCACGATGGTCAGGGGTATATTGTTGGGGTAGCCCCCAGGCTCAGAACTCCTCCCTGTGCAGCTGGAGAGTGGTGGCTGCTGGGCGGTAGCCCAGCTCTGACGGTATGCCACTGCCAGGAGCAATGCAGAAGTAAGGCTGGCATGGTATGGTATGGCCACCCTTCCTTTTGCGTTGCTGCTGGAGGCAGCACTGCCTTCAGAGCTGGGAGCCTGCCCAGCAGCTGCCACTCTCCCGCTGCCCAGCCAGTACTTAATTTGTGCCAGGGCTTTCTCGGGCTGAGTGTCAGCATCTCTTTCATTACAAATTAAGCACAGGAAGTGGAGCCTGTGGGGGGCTGGGGCAATGGGGCATCTAGGGAACCAGGAGTAGTGAGGATGGGGCAGGGTGCCATTTTCCCTAAGGCTGGCCCTGGTTTTACACCCACTTTGTACAAATGTAAATGATTAAACTAGTTGTAAGGTAATGAAGAATCCTTTTTCATGAAGTATGTGTTATTCTCTTCTACACTTAGATTTTCCTTGCTCTTCTGCTACTTTTTCAATGCTTGTCAGCCACACCATGGAAGATAAAAAAAACCTGGAGAAAACTAAGTAAAATTCACCAGGAAGTGTGTTTGGAAGTATTTTATTTTGTCTTCTAAGGGCAGCAGGAGATGTTTATAGATGTCTTAATTAACAACTAATTTCAAAGTTGATGGGCAAAGAAACACTATAAATGCTGAGGCAGTATTTCAATTACATCAATCCAAGATGGCAACTCCTTTCAGTATTGGAGTTAAGTAAATTAATCTGTGAGGTAAAAACCAGGAATTTTAGTAAAGGCAAAATAAAACAAAAACCGTCAGAGAAATATAATAAGCCATACATTGTATCCTGCAGTCCTTACTCATTCTTTATTCAAGGAAAATGCCTAAAGATTTCAAGAGTTCTGAGTGTTTAGGGACTGCAGGATTTGATCCATATTCAGCAGGAACTTTCAGTGAGCATCAGTAATTTCTGTTTTAAAGATTTATTTCCATACATTTTGACTAGTATGTATGTATGTATGTAAAACAAAGGATCTTGGAAATAGTGAAGCACTGATAGGACCAACAGGCACAGAGTAGATATTTATTTTCAAAATGTAAAACAAAAAGGGTGGAGAAGAAAAATGTTTAATCATATGCATTTTTGATCATTGAAAATACATTTTAAAAAATGGTTTAACAAAATGGTGTACTGCTTCTTGGATAATATTCAGAACTCCCCTCTATGCCTTAATTGCTAGAAGTCGATCAGTCATAACTGAGTCCATAACTTACTGAGCATGGTACTCATGGCTAGGGATCTGTGAACTGATAGTGTAAATTTCCAAATGAAGCAAATGAACATTCATTGATATTTCTTATTGAGAGTAGCACTGGAAGCAAGAGAAATCTTGAGAGAGCCTGGTTGAGAGACTGTACACTCAAGAAGTTCACATTAAACATCTGGGAGCAGATCCTGTTGGCATACATAGCTCAATGGAGTTATGACAATTTATACTAGCTCAGGATCTGCCCCCTGAAACTGCACACGCTCATTTCCAAAATTAAGTAGCTATAACTGCATGTGCCAAAAGTGCACACATCTGCCCAGTTTTAACAACTGGGCACACAAATGAAAGGGTAACTGTCTAGTTATTTTTGTGCCAATTATGATTACACAGGTATAGTACATGCATACACAAATTATATGTGCATATGTTTTAGCATGATTTTGCACATAAGTAGTGTAGAAAATTTTGACTTGGATGCTTAACTGGGAATTTTCTCAGGTTCACTCATCAATAGTCATGAAACAGAATGTTACATAGTTCAACTTGTGGTCATCTCAACTTGATAGTGCTCCCATAAAACAATGGCTGAATATTCCTAGTGAAGATACTATCATGTACAGCAGTTTCCCATGTAACAGCACATAGTATATTGTGTCAAACTGAAGAAAGTTTGGGTTATACCTGCCTATGAAATGTCTCAGTACACTTCTGTCCTCACATGGAAGTTTTATATAGATATTTCAGAAACTTTCCCCATGCAGTAGCAAGAACTTGATCCCTGACTTTTTTTTACCAGTGAGTTTAACTCTCTTTACCCACAGTACTGGATATTTCATCTACAGCTAAATATCCTCAATTCAGAGGACACAAACTTTTTTTTTTAAAAAAGCCTTTAAGTCAAATTCAATCACTATCCAACTCAGAATTATCTGCGAAAGGAAAGGAATAAATGAAAACTCATCTTTTACCTTTTATCGCCCATAGGTGTGAAATCATTGTGCTGTTTGCAAGATCAACAATATGTATTTCCAATCCTGGTAATCTTTGACTTTTACATGATAGAATGAAATCTGTTTTGATTAGTGTAAAACAAAAAAATCTAGAGCAAGCAAATAAGAGAAGGAAGTATTACTAAATGCCACAAGGTAAAAGTGACATGTGGTTCACCAATGCTTGCAAAATCATGCAGCATATATTATATGCCAAATCATAGAATATCAGGGTTGGAAGGGACCTCAGGAGGTCATCTAGTCCAACCCCCTGCTCAAAGCAGGACTAATCCCCAAGGTTTGCCCCATCCCTAAATGGCCCCCTCAAGGATTGAACTCACAACTCTGGGTTTAGCAGGCCAATGCTCAAACCACTGAGCTATCCCTCCCCCCAAATGGAAGTATAAGGATTCAGAAGGCATTAGTAATTCTGTTTGAGAAAGTGTGTTTTGGTTGGTTTGTATTTTTGCATACAAATTTATCCATATCCCCCTTGAATGAACAAATTTAAGTATCTGGTTCCAAAATGTAAGGGACCAGGTCCTCAACTAGTGTAAATCAGGGTTACTCCATTGATTTCAATGCTGAGCCCATAAAAGGCTGGGGGTGCAGGTATAAAAATTTTAATTCTCAACTTCAGTTACACCAGCAGAACTGTGGCTACAGGTTTGTGAACAATGAGGCATATTTTTATTTTGCCTACATTTAAAACTGATTTTTACTTTGAAAAACTGGGGTTCTGAAACCTTTTCAGAGAGATGTTTTATTGTCCAACTCTCCCAATTCTGAAGACATTGTTCTTTCCCGCTTGTGGTTGCATATCCTCCTTGTCAGCACTACTGCAATTACTTCCAGGGAAAAGGAATATTAGGAAAGCATCAATGCATTTTTAGGGGGAGATTTTCAAACTCACAAATGGAAGTTAGACACTGAACTCCCACTGGGAGGAACGGTGCCATTTGATTAGTCAAAGAATATTCCAAACCCTGTGACCATCCAGGATACCTCCATGGGTTACTCTGAAAGGTTGAGCTTTATTACTAATGGAGGATATACATCTTTGAAATCAATAATTTAAAGCCATACAACAAATAACTATTATAAATGAAACATTTCATGGGTGGATAAATTGAATAATAAACCCACCTGTAGGGAGGTCAGAGGAACAGGACAAATATTTAAGGTGTCCAGGGAAAGAGATTCTGGTATCACCATGGATGGAGATATGCAGCAATCTGTTGAGAGAATGGATATTTTCCTACCAACACCAATCGCTGTTTATGGGATCAACATCATGAGCCATGTCTTATGTTCCATTATTCCCGGTGCACTGAGTCTGGAATGCAATGCAGGTAGAAGTAGAATTTCAGCACAAAACCCTCTTGATTGACTAGAGACAGAATATCATTTTCATAAGTACTCTGCTGATGGATATTTTTTACTTGCACATTGCTTCAGCAATGTACCCAAGTTTTAGATGTATGAGCATATCCTGCCATGTTTTGTCACTTCTTCTGTTATATTCTTAACAAAAGAAAGAATTGCACCTTGCAAATCCCTATACTGTAGTTGATTGGGGGGAAATTCACTGAGTACAACTTAAAGGAACCACACCTAAACTTTGACAGAAAGCTTCAAGTACAGTCCTGAGCAAGAGTATTTTTAAATAAATTTCATGGGCCAAATGAAGCATGCGGTGTACACTCGCCTCTCAGGTTTAATTCTCAGGTTACAGTGAGCTTGGAAAATTGCTATTTCTTGACCTAAAAGGTTAAAACATTCCACTGGAAATTGATTCACTTTAAAGTGTTTAGGACTGTTCATAGAAGTATACATGACAGGGCTGGTTTCAAATAGGATCTGTAGGTAACAGTTGCGGAAAGCCCATGTAGCAGATCGCTGACTCACCGCCACGGCACCGCCTACTGGTTATCTGAGAATTTGCTCAATTCCAGCATTTGGAGCACCTCCTGCTGGCCGGTGTGTCTCCTGCCTCAGACCCCCCCCATGTCCATCCCAGATCCCGGTGCCCTCTTATTTTGGGGTGCTGCCCCATAGCAGCACCCCACACTCTGGGTCTCCCCTTCCAGGGGAATGCTCTCCCCCTCTGCCCACCTTGCCTCAGTGACTACTTCCAGTCATCATCTAGACTCCTTTCTCTGGAGCAAACTGCAGTCTGTAATGGCCAATCATAATTGGCAAGGGGATTGGACCAGCTGCCTCTGCCTATCCCTGGGCTGCACCTCCGCAGCCCCAGTACCTCCGTAGGCCTTTAACAAGGCCCTCAGCCTAGGGAGTTGCCAGGCTGGAGCTCCCCAGCTCCTCTTGCCCTTCCCCAGCAATGTTCTGCTTGAGGTACCCCATGCTCCCAGGCAGCTAGGTCCTTCCCACTCCAAGGCTGGAGAGAGACTGACCCTGAGTGCCTCCCTGAACCCTTATATCAGGGCCAGCTGTGGCCTGATTGGGTGTGGCCACAGCTGTGGCTGCCTCCCCAAGCAGCCTACCTCAGCTGCCCTTAACCTTTTTTCCTAGGAGCGGGGTAACTGCCCCGCTACACCCATCATACAGAAAGAAATCTGAATGAGTTTTTAACAAAATGAACCATTTTGTACATTTTTTTCCTAAAATATAAACTAGAACAGGAACTCAAAAACACAGGTTTCAGAGGAGCAGCTGTGTTAGTCTGTTTCCGCAAAAAGAAAAGGAGTACTTGTGGCACCTTAGAGACTTAACAAATTTATTTGAGCATAAGCTTTCGTGAGCTACAGCTCACTTCATCGGATGCATATAAGGATCGTGGATGCTGTGATCCATCATTTGACGTAACATGGGAGGTCATAAGGTCATTGCATTATTCATCAATGAATAAACGTTGAGAGTACATATCTGATTAGAGGAGCAGGAGGTGAGGCAAGAGGTGGCCCCTGATTAAAAAAAAAAACTCCTTTATTTTTAAATATGAAATGTTCCAGGCTTTTTGGATTCACATGTCTATGGGAGTTAGGTGCCTAAGCTGGTGAGGTGCTTTTGAAACTTCCTGTAGGTGCCTATGTGCATCTTAGGCACCTTAATACTTTTGCAAATCTGGTCCTAAGTACCTTCTTTGAGCTACTGACGCTCACTATTCCATCTTCCTCTCAGGCCAGAGGGGGCCTGCAATCTTGTCCCAAGTGCTTTAGAAGTAGCAACAGTACAGTTTATCCCTTTTCTACTGCAACCCCAAAGCGGTGAAGACCCCTGCCTTTGGACGTAAGACATTGCTATCTAGAATGATCTAGTCTCTCGAAGAGGGCACAGTTTTCTATTCACGAACTTTTTAGAACAGCAGCGAGATTGGAATGAAAATAATTGTGAATATTTTAAGTCATTTTAACTATGTGTTTTGTGAGGTGTCTGTAATTATTATTTATTGTAAAGAAGAGAGGAAAAGAACCTAAATTCTTTCATATTTCCTCCACTTTGTCAGAGCATTTATGTATAATTTTCAAAAGCTGCATTTCCTGCCATATACCCCAAACCCTTCTGTCACAACTGACAGGTAGACTTTTGTTACTCCAGTATCACTTAAATAATTTTATGAACACTTAGAAATGAAGTAGTAATAATCCATCTCTCTTATGTGTTCCTGAGATATCTGAGACATGATCAAAAATATAAAAGAGAAAAAGTTTTCCCTAGACAAGAAGCAACCTCTCACTCTCACGGCTCCTTTGAAAGCAGCCCTGCACTCTAGAGGGTGGGAGGAAGCTACAGCAATTCATACTAGCCCTTGGTAGAACAACCACCCTACCATCAGTAGAGAGTGGATGAGAGAGCCTTCCAAAAGCCAGCCTTGTAGACAGGACTCCAGCAGGCCCCTCTGTAGGTACCTCTCAACTGTTCTTCATTTTGGCCCAAATCTTGCCTCTATTCCCCCATCGATATTATGGCACAGATTCATAGAGGATAAGGCAAAATGGGGTCATTATAAATCCTGCATAGCCTAAGACAGAGGACCTCACCCAATAATTTCTGCAGCAAGTTCATAACTTCTGTTTGAGGCACAGCATTTTTTAAAAAAAATTTTTTAAAAATATATTCAGTTGTGATTTAAAATATCTGGCCTTGATTCGTTCATCTCATTCCTTTAAATCATTGACTTCAGAAATGTAGTCTTATAATGTATAAATCTTCAACTATTTTTAAATGTCATTAATTTGTGTCTTTGCCCCCACATTGTCTGCCACATTTCTTACTGCACCAGTAAGAAGGGACTTTAAAGACAGAGTTAATGTAATTGTTTCTTCTGCTCCTAACTCCTTTAGGTGCATTTGAAAATAGCACCCTTAATCCCAGTAGTGGCAGGTGGGGGCAGTTTATCTCCAGTGTTTCTCTTCCAAGAGCCTTGTTGAAGGTGAGCTGTTTCCCTGTTTTTAAACAGCAGTCCTAATTTCCCCCCTTCCTCTGATTCATTAGAGTCATAGCCTGAAGTGAATATGATTTCCCTCACTCATGAGGGAAGATTCCTAATTATTATTTGTGCTATGGTAGATCCCAAAGACCCAAATCAGAATTGAGACCCTCTTGTTTTAGACTAATAGGAAGATGTCTCTGCCCTGAAAACTTTTGATCTAACTGTAAAAAAAAAAAAAAAAAGTTACAAGTGCGTGTAAGAAATAATAGGAGGGAAATGGGAGGAAGGATGAGTGTGACAATAAGATTATAGTGATGTGCACAACTTGATGATTCCAAGTCATTTGTGATATTTCAATGAAAAAATAAGCTTTTAAAGCTTTAAAAGTAGCACTCAGGATTTTGAAGCCAGTGAGGAGACCTACTCTATGTCCCATGAGGCTGCAATACTTATGAAGTGATGACACTGGATGCAGGGAAGCAATGGGGAAGGAAAATCAATAGTAATATGCACAATACGTGCCCCGTATTCAACGAAAATAGAAAATTAGTGTCATAATTCGGAGACTGAGTGAAGTGCCTTGTGCATACTTAGTAAAATAGTGTCTCCCCCAACATCAGCAAGTGAGATCATTGCTATAGTTAATTTTAAGCTACTCAGGAATTCCCCTTCCTGATGTAATTCCTCATAGACTGCAGCTGTTCTGGAAATTTCTCCTCCTTACTCTGACGGCTGCTCTTTGCTGTGATGGGCTTTAGTGAACACGGGCCTCATTCCATTCATGGTATGAATTTTGTGGTGGTTCCGGCAAAGACTCTTATCTGCCCCTTTTCATTTCCTCTAGGAAAGCAAGTGAGTCCTTTATATTTAGGACTATAAAACTGGCTAATTGTCACCTTTTATAGAAAATCTGAATTATCATTAGAAATATTAGGCTATAGAGTCCCTGGTCAGTCCCAGATAATAGCACTTTTTCCCAGGGGGTGAGATGCATACAATTTTGGAGGAACACAGCTGACTTTTTTGAGCGACAAGAGTGTGATAGTACAAGATAATGCTTCAGGATGCTTTCAAATCTGCCTGTTGCTGTCTCCCAATCTCAGATCGTCTAAGCAGAGCTGTAATGAGAATTGGCAAATGAATGTGTCAACTTAAAATCTTAATTTTAAAGGTGGTGGGCTCCTGAATAAAGAATTATTTGTTTGAAGGTGGTAGCCCCGGGAGCCCCACTGCAGTAGGCGCTGTGCAAACAGAACAAAGAGAGGGGTCAGTGCATTAAACATGGAGGGACTGCTCAAGGGGATCAGGACCAGGCCCCAAGACCCCAGTTCATGAAAGTTCTTACGTATCTGCCAACTTGAAGGGTGTGTGTAGCCCCATTGACTTCAATAAGATTGTTCACACGCTTAAAGTTAGGCAGACATTTAAGTATCTGGCTGAATCAGAGCCTGAGTGAGGAGTTATGATGTAGTCACACCATTTTTAGCATTTCTAATAAAAGTTTCCATGACCCAGATTATTCAAGATATTTGATACTGTCCAGCAGCTTTTATAACATTTGTTCCATGCCCAGTGACAAATGTTCTAGGTCACCCACCTTATTCTCAATGATTTAGGGCGCAATCTTCTGTTTAAATGATCCAGGTAATTCTGCACCTTAACATCTGACTTCAAAGAGATTCCTTTTGTTCTATATCGTTTGTCACTGAAATAAAAGACGGTAACTGTCCAAAACCTTTGAAAGACATTATATGATGTAGGCATTAGGCATACCATCAATTTCAGCAATCCTGGAAGGTAAAACCTACAAGCAAGGAAACAGAACTATATTTGGGAGCTGTTGGATTCAAATGTCTATATATAAATATATAATGTGATTTTGATTGTATTTGCACTGGTTCTAGTAGTGTATCTTGATTAGCTTTTGTGGTGTTACTCCTGATTTACACTGGTACAAGTGAGATGAGAATTGGATCCTTATTGTGTTGTATAAGACATTGGTACCACAGTTATTTTCAATTCTAAATATAGGGCAATACTGTGGTTTCTCAGATGTTACTGTATGTAACTGTTGGTAAATGCTAACATTTCATCACAGCACTACATGACTTAAGGGTAGTTAATCACTAGAACAAATTACCTACAGAGATTGTGGAATCTTCATCACTGGACGTTTTTAAGAACAGGTTAGACAAACACCTGTCAATTAACTATAGCAATAATACTTAGATCTGCCTCTGGGCAGGGGACTGGACTAGATGACCTATCAAGGTCCCTTCCAGTCCTACAATTTCTGTGACTGTACTCCTATGACCATTAGAATTTTTCATCATGATCCTAGCCAGACAAAACAAGTAAAGAGGTCAGTAACTGTATAGGAATAAAAATGGATATGTTTTTCAGTGTAATCAAGATTCCATGATATAAAACCAGACTGACAGGAACTAGTTTTATTTTTTTATGTCCTCCGACCATTTACTTCCATACTTACAAGCACTGGCTGCATCTTTTGGTTTTTAGCTCATAAGCAAGCATCCTCAAATGTATATGCAATGGTTGCCTTCAAAAGTTATAGCCCCAAATGTACCACATATTAATACTTGAGCTAGAACCGTTATTTTCCCTTCTAAATATAGGGAAATACAATGACATCTCAGATATTACATCTGGTATTGTTGGTAAATGTTGACATTTTAAGGGTAAACATGAATAATATTCATGGTATATAATATGCAAAGAACATAGTACCTATACATATCAAGGTTTATTTTGCAAGAAATTTGATCTCTGTTGTGGGGGAAGGGAGGGTACAGAAGCAAGACAATTCAATGGAAAGTCACTAAGACATTTATACTGATTCTCATCTTACTTACACCAATTTCACATAGGTGTAACTCCAATGACTGCAGTGACATCAGTCTTAATTTACAACAGCATAAATGAGAGGAGAATCAGGCCCAAAGTATTTTATTTTTACAAATAAAACAATAACATCTTAAACTCACAAAATAATTAAAATAATGCTACTTGAACTACATTCAAGTTTGATGCTGAACATGGACTGGGAGTTACAAGGAACATTATGGATAAATCTTTGATCTGACATGGATTGATCTATCATTAGGTAAAAGAAAATATTACTAAGAAAGATCTGCTCTTGGCTAGAGACTACAGTATTCCTTCCAAATCTGAGTGCTCTACACAGACAGATAGACGCAAAAAAACAACAAACAAAGTCAACCAACCAAACAAAAGGAAGTACAACTTCACACAACACAAAGTGAACCTGTGAAACTCCTTGCTAGGGGATGTTGTGAAGGCCAAAACTATAACAGGGTTCCAAAAGAATTAGATAAGTTCATGGAGGATAGGTCCATTAATGTCTATTAGCCAACATGATAAAGGATGCAACCCCATGCTCTGGGTCCCTAGCCTCTGACTGCCAGAAGATGAGAGTGGACGACAGGGGCTAGATCACACAATGTTTGCCTGTTCTGTTCATTCCCTCTGAAGCACCTGGCATTGGCTACTGTCAGAAGAGAGGATACTGGGCTAGATGGACCTTTGGTCTGACCCAGTGTGGCTGTTCTTATGTTCTTGTAAGTGTTCTACCTAAAGATCCAGGGAATGTAGGAGGTGGCTGGCTGAGTGATGCCTTTGTGTCCAACTATATGTTCTTGAGAGGATTTAACATTATTGAGTTTTATCTGAAAAGTATCAAGTTTCACAAATAGTAATGCTGAATGCATAAGGTAAGCTTTATTATAAAGTACAGGACCTTAAAATCAGTGAGAAGTAAGATCTTGTCCTCTAGAATAATTAGTGAGGAGAATCGGAGAGTAATGGAACAACATAAAATATGTGATGTTATACATTTAGGACAAGGCAACTCCATAAAATCACTGAAGCAATAGAGCAAAGTACTGAGGCACAAGTACAATTTGAGGCTGAATTCAGTTTATAGATCAGTATCCTTCTGAAATTCCCAGGGCAGAAAAACAGTTTGATTATTTCCAGGTGTATTCCTGCTGGAGGACGCACTACACCAACACAAAATCAACAAATTGATTTTCAGCTGTGAACTTTTTGAGACACAATACCTTAACAATCCCAGAATACTGGAAACCCAATTTTAAGTAACCTGATTACAGGAAGTCCCATTGTTAGCCATTTGGGGATCCCACGGTAGCCTTCTACAGCTCTAAGGTGCCACAAGTACTCCTTTTCTTTTTGCGAATACAGACTAATACGGCTGTTACTCTGAAACCTAGCTTTATGTACGTTACCTAATGCTGAGTTTGTTAAAGCACATCAAAAGTTTTGTAAGCAAAATGGAGAGAATAGCGCAGAAAGGATATCCAGATTCCTTAAAGTATGTGGGAAAGTGCACTGCCTGTGCCCTCTGAAGGTAAGCACAAAATTCAAGTTTGGATTCTCCCTTCCCTCAGGAAAGTGAAATTTTAAAACAGAGGCCAAATTCAGAGGACAAGTTTAACTAACACTTCTGCACACTCAGACACCTTCAGATAATGACTCCATCTATCTAATTTAGGACTACTAATCAATTCCATGACCATCTATATTGGTGTAGATTTACACAATAAGGAGCTATAAGGAAATGTAAGTTAAAATAGTTTTTGGCTACTTTAACTTGCACCATTTGTACCCTCTTTCTAGCTGTTTTTTCCACCCCTTTCTTCTTGGGGTTTGGCATATGAATTAAAACTTACACTGTTTTAACATCAAACTCAGTGGGTCAAAATTAAGTGATATGTAACTACTATGGATGGGTACATGGGTGTGAATCTTAGTGAGTCTACGTAAATCTACAGGAAGTCTAAATTGGTGAGGGGGATAGAAGAAGATTGGTATTGTAATACTTAATGGGACATTGCCAAATATCTTAGATACAATATTTGATCTACTTTAAAATTGCTATAATAGGAAATACCCTAAAGGAATATGGTATTTCATTTTAAAAAAAGTTTTAAAATATACTACATTGACCTAGAAATTAAAAATGACTTTTTATAGAGCCCTAGATTATTCTCTGCAGATGTATTTGCAAGTTTTGTTGACATCATAGAAACTAGGAAACGAGCAGAATAGCCACAGTAATTCAAAGCTGCTTTGTGTATTCATGTTTCATTTGCAACACTGAACATTTATGTGCCAATAGAAAAGTGCAACTAACATATCTTATCTAAGATACAGTGCTAAGTTATATAAGGGTAATACAGAACATAAAGAACATAAAGAACCAAAATATATTACTGTAAAGAGTATGGCAAAGAATCCTAGCAGAGTACACAGCCATTACTGGGCCACTGTAAAGGAGTGATCAGAAAAGGGATACACAGATGTTTTTTAATTAAATGTATCCATTTTTAGTTTGATTCATCTCATGTGCCTTTTGCTGAGGTTCACCTGACCAGGTGAACATTGTATTCATTGCATTCTTTTGGATACTTCATGTTTGTCATTTCACTCAGTTTGGCATGTTTTTCATCCTGCCCCTAGCCAGAGCAGGCTGGGGGAATATTTTAGACTTGGCTCATAAAAATAGAATGGTTAATCCATCAGTCTGTGAAGACAGGACACTTTAAAAAGATATGGTGGAATGCAACAAACATCAAGCAGAATCTTTTTTTAAATGAAGCATCAGCACCAGTATATTATTTTACTTACATAATTATAGTTTGAAAGTTTACTACATTTATTGTTCATATAATTGATTTATAGTTACATTAGTCCTTAAGTGGATTTGTCAGTTACAGATGCACCAAGCTTGCTAAGAACTTGCCAACCTTTGGACATGAGGTTATCCTAATGAATGAGTTAGTAATGGTGGATATTTTAGCTCCGTCAGTGGTTCATTCCTGCCTGTGCTTAAACATATGCAGCAGCAATTAAATCCGTGTCTCATTTTAATTATATGTCCCCTTTTGCGTTGACACCATCATACGATGTATCAGACACTGATCAAACCCTAACCAATGTGATGGTGTGTGTCATTCAGTATTTCATATAGTATTACAATTATTATTTTCATTGCAGTAGCCCAGTCATGATTGGGGACCCATTGCTGAAAATTTCAAACCAGTTTTCAAAGCAAACTTAATTAAACTGGTTTGAATTTTTGGGAGCTTTTTCCATGGTCAGAGAAGGGCACAATTCACAATCGAAGCTGAACAAGATGCAACAATTGAATACATAAAAAGTACACCAAAGGTAAATAGTGAGCTAGTTTTAAAAAAAAAAGTCATACAAATTTGGTTGACCTTTTTCACTTTGGTATCAAAATTTTAAATGTTAAGGAAATGTTAAGCAGCTGAACTCTTGGGGTTTTGTGAAGTTATCTGAAATTTACTCAACCACTACAAAACTACTGGCTCGGTGAAACTGAGCTGTAAGTACCATAAGAACAGGTTCATTCACAAGGTGTCCAGTTTTTAGAATAAGGCAGGAAAACTCAGTGGGAGCAGTTTGGGGCTCAGAACTTTTGACAATCAGGTCCCTTATTTAGGTGCCAAAAACATAGATTTAGGAGCCTAATGTTAGAGTTTTATTATATTGGCATATGTCTTTCCAGTGGGCGGTGGATGTTGAGTGATTAATGCCACTGGTATTCCACTGACCTGTCTTCTTGACAGGAGGAAGGGCACATGATCACAGCCATCAAAAGATCGAGCATAAAAGGAAACAAAATGGTGTTCCTGGAATGGAGGAGAAAGCCACCTGATGACCCCCATCTATACCAACCTTCAGTGGTAGGTAAGAAGGGAGATACTCCCGTGCTCAAATTGCTGAGGAGACTATCAGCAGAAATACAAACCTTAGCTCCATTTTGGGTCATTCCCAAGAACAATGACCATTTTGGTTGAGAGTGAACCACAGAAAGGTGCAGTATGTCCCCATCCCCACGTGCTGTTCTTGTATATCTGCCAGGCTGATCATGAGTTAGCTAATACAAATTGTCGCCCTGATCCAGAGCAGCTGTCTAATTACAATTTTGTTATTATTAATTACACAGTAGAAAATCATTTGTAATTAGCTCAGCCTAAATCATAGTTTAAACAGCCAAAAATTGCATTCCAAACTAAAGTGTAATTAAAGCACTACACTAAAGTGTTTATTTAAACCCAGTTTAGTTACTGCAGATTTTCAATCAGGTTCTCAGGCTCATACATAGATTTAATTAGTCTCCAGTACTGACAGCATACTGCATTTATTCATTAAGCATCAATATTGCTGAACAAATGTAAATAAAATTTAGACAGGGATTCTTTAAAGGGACAGTCCCAGAAACATCTGGGTGAGATAATGAGGCTGGGGATGATGTGAATGTTAATGAGCTTTCAGTACTGCTCTGGCATCTCTAGCTCTTTGAAGGAGGAGGAACAGTCTCTGAATGTTTGCATTGGGGTTTGACAGTGGTAGTGATCCTATTTGTCTAAAGTCACTATCTGGACTACTGTTGATGATCTATATAGTCTGCTTCCAACTAGGCTCTGTTCAAGGTCTGTAGGATAAAATTTCCTTCAGGTGCATTATTTTTCAACAAGGGGAGGGAGAACAACATGCATGAACTCCATAGATTTTCTTAATTTTCATGTAGCCAGCTATACAAAATCATCTAGGAAGTAGTACATTTTAGAAATGTATTTACATTCTTATAGGCAACGATTTTTTTCTCCTAGTGGTTGTTGTTAGAAACATGGCAACTAGCTAATATGAAAACAACATTGGTCCCATTCAGCCCTGCCCTAATTACTTCAGTAAATTTATATGAGAAATAAATTTCATGCCATAACTTTTTTTTAAAATCATGTCTAGGGAAACTGACTTTGCCATTGGAATGTTTAAGCAGTGAGCTTAATGCGCAATATTAGGTTCTGGATTTTCAACATCCCAATTTTCTAGAGGATTTAGGGTTTTGATGTGGGCTAAAAACAAGGCATGCAAATTTAGATATTATCTATAAATAGAATGGGGTTGATTTTCCATCCACTGATACCAATATTTATACCAGTGTGACTCCCCTGAAATAAATATTTACGCTCATGCAAAACTGGTATAACAAATTACTGTGTTCTTTCTTGCCACTTCACCACAATATTGCCATCTTCAGCTGTTCCTTGTGTCCCAGATCCCACAATGAATAAGACACGACACACAGAGGTTTTGTTAAAGTAAAAGCCTCAACTTTTATGAGGTATCATATAGCAGAACTAGGAGAAGCTCTGCTACTAGACTGCTCATTTGTGGGGTTCCACAAGAATCAATCCTCTGTCTATTTCTACCAAATATCTATGTGCAGCTACTAAGAGAACCGGTAAGATGACATGGACTCAAGTGCAGCAGTATAGTACAGTATGCACATGCCATGCAGCTGATGACACACATGACCACACTGCTATCACCAAGATGGCTCAGTGCTTGGATGAAATCAACTCATGGATGAAGAACAGCTGTCTGAAGCAGAATCTAATCAAGTTATGCTGGCTGGTAAATGAAAGTGTTTTGAGGAGTTCGCAGCTTCAGTGCAAAGCCTCCTTTTGACTGAAAGTAAACACACACAGTTGGTCAATTCAGTCTATAGTTTAGGAGCACACAGATTCCTTGCTGATGCTAGGCTCACACATAGCAGTGCAGGCAAACAACTCTGGCAAGGAGACTCCAGCCTATATTGGGGAATGATGACTTTACTAACACATGCCTTCATCATCTTCTGACTGCAATCAGCAATACAATATATTTGGCCATGAAGTCATCAGACCTTAGGAAACTCCAGCTAGTTCAGAATGCTGCAGCAGGGATAGGATACAGAGGGCCCTAGACAAATTAGAGGATTGTGCCAAAAGAAATCTGATGAGGTTCAACAAGGACCAGTGCAGAGTCCTGCACTTAGGACAGAAGAATCCTATGCACCGCTACAGACTAGGGACCAAATGGCTAGGCAGCAGTTCTGCAGAAAAGGACCCAGGGGTTACAGTGGACGAGAAGCTGGATATGAGTCAACAGTGTGCCCTTGTTACCAAGAAGGCCAATGGCATTTTGGGATGTAAAAGTAGGGGCATTGCCAGCAGATCGTGGGACGTGATCGTTCCCCTCTATTCAACATTGGTGAGGCCTCATCTGGAGTACTGTGTCCAGTTTTGGGCCCCATACTACAAGAAGGATGTGGAAAAATTGGAAAACGTCCAGCGGAGGGCAACAAAAATGATTAGGGGACTGGAACACATGACTTATGAGGAGAGGCTGAGGGAATTGGGATTGTTTAGTCTGCAGAAGAGAAGAATGAGTGGGGATTTGATAGCTGCTTTCAACTACCTGAAAGGGGGTTCCAAAGAGGATGGATCTAGACTGTTCTCAGTGGTAGCAAATGACAGAACAAGGAGTAATGGTCTCAAGTTGCAGTGGGGGAGGTTTAGGTTGGATATTAGGAAAAACTTTTCACTAGGAGGGTGGTGAAACACTGGAATGCATTATCTAGGGAGGTGGTGGAATCTCCTTCCTTAGATTCTTTTAAGGTCAGGCTTGACAAAGCCCTGGCTGGGATGATTTAGTTGGTGATTGGTCCTGCTTTGAGCAGGGGGTTGGACTAGATGACCTCCTGAGGTCCCTTCCAACCCTGATATTCTATGATTCCTCAGCAACACAGGCTACTGTGACCACATCACACCTAGTCTCCACTTTCTATATTGTGTGCCAAAATACCTTGTTCGCCTCAGTAGGCTCAGTCCTTTTTAGTCTTGGAGACTCAGGTTTGGGGCAAGGCAAATCCTTATAGGTGGCACTGGGTCCTGCTATTCCTCTCCTCAGTCAGTCCCTTGTGCTTATTTTCCTTCCCTCCTGGGGAGTGAGTGCAGCCTCCCTACTGGGAAGGTTTGGTGTCTTGCTGCAAACAGCCTACTGGCAGCTTCCCTGCTCCTCTCACTCTTTCACTCTCCCCCTCCTACCACCCAGGGGAGGGTTTAAAAAGGCCCCAAGTAGTTGGAGTCAGCTGAATCTAATTAGTTCCCTAGCAACCCCTTTTCCAGCTGAACCTTATTGCCCCCTGGTTCTCTCTCCTCAGTGGATAGGGAGGGGCCTTTTAAACCCCTGGGGCTCATTAGTACCCCCTTTTTGTAGCTGTTTGTCCTGGGTTTACCACAGTTGGCTTCCCACGGAATATCAAGTCCAATTCAAGATCTTGGTTCTTATGTTTAAGGGCTCAACACCCTGGGCTGCTTAGATACAACAGAGCTGTCCACCACCAGGGTAAAGCTTATTTGTACAGGAGATGGGGATTTCTCTGAGGCCAGTCCAAAACTGTGGAATAAAATCCCACAGGAACTAAGGGATAGTGTCCCTAGCCTCTGTTTGCTAGAAGCTGGGAACGGGCGACTGGGGATGGATCACTTGATGATTATCTGTTGTTCTGTACATTCCCTCTGGGGCACCTGACATTGGCCACTGCTGGAAGACAGGATACTGGGCTAGATGGACTTTTGCTCTGACTCAGTATGGCCATTCTTATGACCATCACAAACCACACCACCCTCTGCTCCAAGTGTAAGGTGCACTTCTTCAACTGTCTTCACTAATACAAAAAAATAGCAGTATATATATATGTTTTTAAAAACCTAACAAAACCCTACTAAAACAAAACAGATTTCCACTGGACAGAGGACAGAGAGAGAGAGAGAGAAAGAGAATGAACTATACATGACAGATATTAGTTGTGCTGCTAAACATACTTCTGGAAGGTTCTCAGATACTATGGTGATGAGACTGGTATAAGAACCTCTACAGAATAGACTAGGAGTGTATATGCGCCCTATGCACGGGATGAACACATTTATATCAAATACATCCATAAAGTATGCATTTAGAAGTGATTGTTATCATCATACCCAGGGGTATTATAGCACTCATAAAATGACATTTTACAAATCATAATTGAATAATAAAATAATACGAGTTTATTGCAAAATTTATGCTTCTGCTAAGTCTAACAATGCTTAAAAAGTTAATTGTATTTGTTACTTAAATGTTTCCATTCCTATTTTGTTTATTTCATTTCAAAAGAATATAGATAAATGATTAAAACCTGCAGCAGCTTGCACCAAATCAGCCGCTTCAACTTTAGTTCTGCACATTCTGCCAGCAGACTGTTTGGAGCTGCCATTGCTTGCGGGGAAGCTAGTTCTTACAAAAAAAGCCAGAAGTTTAAAAAAAACCCTGTTTTGTTTTATTTTAATCTCAGACCATTCAAAACTTGGATTTCCTAAAAGTAGTTTAAAAAATAGGCAGTACAATAGAAGATTATTGACAATTCCATTTTAGGTCTATAGGTGGCCTGTGGATGTCCAGTTATAGGGTTGTTCTGCTGAGGGTTGCTCTAGCTTGCAGGTGTGAGTGCAGTACATGTAACTACAATGGCTGCTTTGTCATATAAAAAGGTGTTAGCTAATGAATTGCTGTCTACTTTGTATTTGCTATTTAATAAAGATATTGCATATGTACATAATGTAACCATGTAAATGTGGGTGTATAATTTTATAAACACGTGGTGCTCATATCCATAAGATAAATCAGGCATCTTATCCCACCTCTCCTGAATTCACCCCACACACCAGCTAACATTCTCGGCTTTTAAACAGCTTCATACCATTCTGACATTTTTAAAAAAAAACACCTCTGCTACAAGTGTGTTCCCCTCCCCCCCCCGCCCCACTTATTGAAACTGACTCTGTGGTGGTTCTGAGTTCACACAGAGGAGAGTTCCATAACCAGGGGCTAGCCACAGAAAGAGAGCCTTCTCTGGCAGGTACTAGCTTCAACTTTGGACGGACATAGTTGTCAACTTTGACACAAATTTGAAACAGACAACATTGCTCCTGAGGAGCAAGCCATTGAGGGAAGCTGAGGTACTAGAGTGGTAGGTGGTCTCCCATGTATACTGGCCCCAGTCTAATAAGGATAATTGCAATCCAACTCAAGTAAGGAGCAGCACATAGTTGCATTGCTCCTGGAGCACAGCAGGGACCCTCTGGTGGTCCTTAGGGAAAGTAACCTCTGCCAGCTCTTTTCCTTACTTCCCCTTCCATGCTGGTTCGGATGCACTGGCTGGCACATTGAAGGGAGCGAGGCCAATGCTTCCTGAAATACAGGTAATCCATCACACAGAGGATCAAGAGCCCTATAGCCCTTGCTTCCCTGAGTGGGAGCATAGCCCAGGCCAAGCTAAGGAGACTGAAATAAAGGACTAAGAGTATTTGTAAATTAATCTAATATCTTAGCCTACAATTTTAGATACATATTATTTAAAATAACAAAAATTTAAGTGTGTCCATTTTTATACCCCAAATCAATTATGGACAATCAGTTGTGAGGCTGCTTTAAACTACATCTGGGACTTGGCTGGCAGAAGACTGGCCCCAGGATTGGGTAGCTGCAAGTTGCAACCACAGTGTCGTTTACCCCTGCTTTCATGAGATTTGTTCTACAGAAGTTCCCAGATTCTAAGAGTGCATAATCCAATTATGAGCCTTATTTGATGAACTGTGTCTTAATTTTGCTAACCTAGTTAGTTCTGCTAATCAGAAATGACGGTATCTGTATTTTAAAGTGAAATCAACTGCTGTATTTTAGCTTTGTTATAAAATAATTTATTGGCCTTCATGCCTTGATTCAGTAACACACTTAAAATACATGCTTAAGTCCTTCTCTATTCAGCAGTTAAGTACATGCTTAACTTGAAACACAGGCTTAAATGTTATGATGAATAGAGCTCTTGAAGGGAAAATAGTTCCCCTTGGGAAGCTAGACCATGGGATTTGATGCCCAGTCCCAGTTTTCAGAAGGTGGGGAGGGCATTTTCATTTGCTTTCAGATGGTGACCTGGATGGTGAGAAAAAGCTCTTGTTGAAAATGGTTCCGGTACTGATGAGGGAGGGTATTATAAAAATCACAACCAATGCACAGGGGACCTAATAAAGGGAAGAAATTTGTGTATCTAAATATTTTATTGAGTTTCTTATTGAGTGAATCAAACAGGGGGGGGAAAATGACCCAAGACATCCACTGTTTAAGGGCTAAATAAAAGCCTTGTTATTGAATAATAAAGACTTAGTTGATTATAAAAATCTATACAGCTTTAGGCCTTTAAATGCAAACAGTAGAAATAGTGCTTGTTTCAATATTCATCTTCCAGTGTTTCTGTTTGCTGACGCTAAAGTGAATTTGACATAATGGTAAGTCGTTCAAACAATCTATATTGCTGGAAGCTTTCCCTCACAAACTATTGATTTTCTTAGCCCATCTGCAGCATGCTCAGAAACACTTCCCATTCTGTTTACCGTTCTGTACAGCTTGAATGCATGGTTTCACATTGTCTAATGGAATTAAGCAGACCTTGGAAGGCATTTTGCTGGAAAACTTGATGTATTCATTTGTAGTTCAACGCAAGATAACAGGAACAAAAGCCTTGCTAATTTAATGAGGTACTATATGTAGTTCTGGTTTTGGTATTAAGCACCTTTCTGTTGATGGCTATTCATTGATTTTACCATGCAAAGGTTTTGCCCTGAAGAAAGAAAGTGTGTGTGTGTGTGTCTATATATATTTATATTTCACAGTGCTAGCTGAATTGAAATTTTAGTGAATTTGGGCTGAGGGGGTTGGCTTCATAAGTCATTTGGAAATGAGTCATTTTGTATTTGTATTGTAGTAGTGCCTGGGAGCCCCAGTCATAGAACAGGACCCAGTAGTGCTGGGCACGGTACAACCACAGAACAAAAAGACAGTGAAAATACTCAGTGAATATTACAAGCATTAAAATGGTGGTGTATGGATTACCTAATGTTGGTGGAGCTGGCTGGAAAAATTAAATCAATAAAATTTCCCCATTTTTTTGTTCAAATTCAAAATTTGAAACATTTTGGTGTGTTTTAAGGGATGGTAATCAACGTTTGAACTTCAAAACTGGTGATGCGATGGGCCAAAAAGGATGTATTTGCCATGGTGTAGAATCTGGCTCTTAAGTAGGGAGGCGTTTGACTAAACTTGTGAAGCATAAAACAACCCTGACAAAGGAATTCAGAGTACTCCCCGAGAACATGTACATTCTTGGTGTGAAGAACAAGTGGGTGGGTGTGCATGCTTGTGTGTAACGGTCCAGGAGTGAACAGTGAGGAAGCTCAAGGAAATCCCTAAAACACTGGGGCTATGAAGAGTTGAACCATTGCTGAGAAGGTCCTGAAAACTCTACAGATCCTGTGATTTTTCTGCTGCTGGGAATGATTGCTCTGGGATTTTTCTAAGTCCATTGGGAGGTCAGAAAAACAATATAATGTTGGATTACAAGGAAAGTAGACCATCGGTCCAGCTGCTCTAATTCTGAGGTGAAAGTGGGGCTTTACAGCCCTTGGGAAGCTTGGCTCATCAGAGGGTGCTGCTTTGAATGTGTCTAGAAGATATGCTGGGAGGAATTGGTGCAGAGGTCATGGTTCCTGTAGAGTTTGGTTGGGGGAGAGGGGGGCTGTTGCAGACTGTGTTGGGGGAATTGACTGAGTCTGCTCATGTCATGCTAAGCCGCTGCATCTCACAGACACTGGCACTGTTCCTTTTCTGCCATGAAACAGGAATTAAATTAGGGCATTTCCCAACCTGAAGAGAATTATCTTCTATCCCATGTAGCGGTCTGGGGGTGGGGATGAAGGGTGAAATCAAGCCCATGGGAGATATCTGGCAGAACAGCTCTACTGAAGTTTTAGCTGAGGGAGTAAAATTAATCTGAGCTGTGTGTAGGGGAGGCTAGGGCTGGTTTTAGGCAGATGGTGTGTGAAAGGTGAGGCCCTTAACCAATTTCAAAATTTCAGTGGGGGCAGTTTGAATCTCCACACCAATCCCATGGTCTCCCAGCTCAACTTGCCCAGAGGGATGGAGGCTTGTAACATTTCCAAGCACCTGTCCATCAGTTGTCCTCCATTTACCATCATTCATGGACACTAGAGGCTGCAGGTGTCTAAAATACCCTAAGATTCCCAGAAACAAGTAAAAGTTGTAGCAATATTTCCCTAGAGGATCCTAAAGGATAGTTAATGGAGGAGAAAAGATCCTGCAGTAACAGAGGAGCTGCAGGTGAGGTTTGGTGGAACCATTATGCCTGCTTTTTACTGGTAGCCAGTTTGAGAGAGAAGGCAGTGGTTTTTTGGGGAACAGTTTCTTTTCACTAAATAGTTTTTAAGACCTTTATCAAAATGTGTTTAGGAATAGATATAGCTGCCCTACCCTTTTGTTATGACCAGGCTGCTATCTCATGTAAGCATGGCACTTTCAGTCGCCAGTCCCCTTGTGCTATCAGTGTCCTTCATGCCCCACTGTTGGGAAAATGGGCAAAACTTATTAATGTTGCTCATAAATTTAGATCTATTAGTACACTGTGCAGATGTCCCACCTTCCACTGTACAGCTATCACCACCCCCAGAACACAAGGACACATGACCTATCTAATTTGGGAATTTGCCAAGCAATAAAAGAATTAGGAGTCTCCTGAGCTTGTACATGAGATCTGTAAAAACTCCCCAAACTTGCAAACAAAAGAAGGCCTTAAAATGAAGAGAAAAACAAAAGGCCAATGGGCAGGGTTCTTACTTTGCCTGAAATTGCACCCAGATGACCAGTCCTGCTTTGTCCAATAAAAAGAAAACAGGCTGATGGGGGAACGTGTCTGTTGTAAAATAAAGACAACAGATGCTAGAATACTTTAAAGAAGATCTGGCATCAACTTTTCCAGATGCTTTTGGATGACAAAGTCATTTTGTAATGTTGCTAATATACTGCAAAAAATATATAAAAGTGCCTGAGTACACAATTGTCAAGGAATAGTTTTGCAATTTCCTGCTATTTTGGGCATAAACTTAAAGCTTTTCATACTGAAGTTTTCTTATTTAAGAAAAGATGATGTGATATTATATATGTGAGTATATTACTTATATCCATCTGTCTATATTTAGAAGTAGAGATATGGATATAGCAATATGCATACATATACACAGTTATATAGCATTGAAGTTTATAGTAGAAAAGAAATAATTGCCTTCTATGTTGAAAAAGGGACCATTAAGTATTATTATTGCCCATTTGATCAATATTTTAACCAAACAACAATAGTTGTTCCTATAAATTAAAAACTCCAGGCTATATATATTTTCTTACATTTTAAAAATAAGTTTTGTGGTGTGTGCTGCAGTTTCATTTACTCTGTTCTGAGATTTCTCTGTCACATGATCCTCTCAGCCAATAGTTGACATATATATATATATATATAAAGCACATAATTTCTCTCTCTATTATATTCTCACTGCAGACACAAGTTACATTTGTGGTTCCTTTCCTCTTTAATGTCTGCTCAAGCTGTTCTTTTAAATTAATTGTTTTCTAAGGTTTAATCCGATTGGTAAAAGACAGGGCAAATATTTGGTTCACAGTTTTCTTCCTGCCTTTAGTTTCCAATTTTCTTCAAGTCATCATATGTTTCTTCTTTTTATGTCAGACTATATTGTTAATGTGTATTGAGAGTTTCATTTCCAAAATGAGTATTTATGACAACAATCGCTTTAAACTACCATTTCTCTTTTGACAAATACTGCACCTGTAAACCTCTGTAGCCAAGACCTTTATGTACTTTCTTCCACTCTTTCCTTAGCTGTTGTGTTTCTTAAGCTTAGTCTTATTAACCAACTCCTGATCCTATAAACATCTGTTCACAAGCTTTAAATATAGAAGGAAATCAGTGGGGCTACTCGTACACCTAAGGTGAAGTACATGTGTAAGTTCTTGAAAGGTCTGGGTCAAAACAAACATTTCTTGGCTGGCTGTCATAAATGTATGTCCTGGTGCAGTTTTGGCAAAGAATATACATTTAAATTTAATCCATTCTTTTTTTGTGACCATTTCTGATCCCAGTAAAATTCTGAAAGTGATGCCAAATTCTATGTTGTTTTGGACCCAGTGGCTTGTGTGGTTTTCTTGTTGAATGATTTGTGAAATTCTCTGATAGTTTTGTTAAACAGAAAATCCAGTATCACTGCACAATGTCTCTCTCCTTCCTTCTTTGTTTAAACAATTCTATGCCACATCTTATGCTAATACAATGTCTAATAAATTGGTTAGTCTCTAAGGTGCCACAAGTACTCCTTTTCTTTTTGCGAATACAGACTAACACGGCTGTTACTCTGAAAAATGTCAAGTTTGATATTTTAGGAAGGAAAAAAAATAATTTTAAGAGCAAAGTTTTCCAGAATAATTGGAACTGACCCATTCTTTTTATTTGTTTATGCTTTTTTATTACACAATCCCATAACTTTTATGCATTGCACAGAGTGGGCATGAGATTATTGAGATCCAGCACTAGCGTTCATGGAGAAGGCTAAACACTGGGCATAGTTTTCTTAACTAAATGGCAGTAAGTTACTTGCTCCCATGAAACTCTCAGATACCATGAAGAGATGAGCACAGTATAAAAAGCCTACTGTAGATAAATTGATACATATCCTATTACAGTGTCTTGCAAAGCAAATGTAACAATTGTTTTGAAGAAGTCCTCTAGGCATTATGTATGAGAGTAATTTTGGGTGACTACCACCACTGGGAAGCAGATAAAGAAGACGGTGATGGTCTTTATGCCTTTCTAAATGTAGAATGTAAAACTACTGTCTGATCTGCTGTGCACCAATCGGGAGTATCAAAATATACAGTTTACACAGTGTTTAATTCATCAGTTGAAGGGTTAATTATTTGAGCATGTGTGCATATGGACTAAAGGGGACTCCATGTGAACAGTTGCCTTTCTGCTGGCTAGAAGAACTGGGGAGCAAATTAATATGCAGTAATTAATATTTTCGGTTGCACCTCTCTGATTGAATCAGAAGCCAAAGTTGTGCAGAAAAGTAACTAGTGATAAGCACACTGGTCATCCACATGGAGGTACCTAAATCTGTGACCCAATTTTCTAAACATCCAGCAGCTCCAAATAAGACTCAGGGAGAGCTGAAGGATGTTCATCACTTCTGAAAATCAGCCCAGCCATTTAGGGTTTAAGAGTCTAACTTTTAACATCTATTTTTGAAAAGTATGGCCTTTGAAAAGTATTTGTGTGTATATGCATACATACATATACATGACAGTTTCAGATTTGCAGATGCTAGACTTTGCAACCTAAATAATGTCCTTTTAATCTAGCTTGTGTGTATGTAATTTCTAGATATATTTAATTTCTATTGTGTGCAACTGGAATAATCATGCCACCCATCCCCACTGTGAATCATTAGCAAGATTTGAACCCTTTACCTTCACTACTGCAGCATAGGCTATGGGAACTACAGGACCAATAACATTAGCTAGCTGCAGAGGCTTTTTTTACCATAGAGGGTATGGGTTGCTGGATCCAGATGCTGAATTGCAGGGCTCTTTTTATAATGAAAAGGATTTAGCAACCTAAATCCGGCTACCAGTTTTCCCCCTATCATATTAGTCATTTAATGGACACGCTGATTAATTTGAACACTTTAACCCTCTTTCTGCAAACACTTGCAAATATAACTAATGGGACGCTTCATGTGAGGAAAGTTATACGTGTGTGTATGCAGGATTCAACCCAAGTATGGTGTGACAGAGTAGTGTTTGATCAGCAGCTAGTCTTTGGAGCCACAGCACATACCAGTTAGGCCAGTGACTTTGCATGAGGTTTGGATATAAAGTGTATGCCACTTGTTAAGGCCCTAATCTATTTTGGCATACATCTGAAATGTCTGGTTGAAATAAAATAATTATCAAATTTCCACCATCTCTATATTTAGCACATCTGTACCAGCAGCAATCTAGAAAGTTCAGTTTGCTTAATATGATTTGTCATATTACTGATAATTAATGTTGATTATATTCATTATCTTCATTGTACAGTGTCTTCTACAGAACTGAAAATTTCATCAGTCAGATTGGCAGCAAATTGTTTCCATCTGCTGCTGATCAGTGCTGAAACAAATTCTCTACACTGCCAAGTGATGAACCTTAAACCTAAAGGAACCATTGTCTGAGGAGAAAACATTACAGGAACAATGTCACCGGGTAGCTTTAGTCACAAAAAATTAATGTTGGGGGAGGAGGAGAGGAAGATTTAGAGAAATCCAATATTTTTTGTTTTAAATTTCAGTGACAACTATTTTTGTGAAGCCACACATTTAACAGTTTATTAATTCTGTAAGAGCCAGAAAGTGAATTCAACTAGAATTAAAAGTGAAACTGATCATGCCAATTTCATTGTTTAGCCTGAAAGAAATGTAAAAAGTAACCAACCGGCAGAAAAAAATTGATTTTTAGAAGGATTTGTTTCTAAAAAATTTGTTCTAAGAGTCTAAGGTGGGAGTCTTCCGTGTTTTGTGTGTCACAGATGCTGCTTGCTCATGTTTTTTTCCCAACTCAACTCCCCATTCAAGACCCTGATCCCACAATGAGTTCAGAACAGGTAGCCTATTGCAATAGTGCTCAACCTTTCCGTACTACTGTACCCCTTTCAGGAGTCTGATTGTCTTGCATTCCCCAAGTTACACCTCACTTAAAAACTCCTTGTTTACAAAATCAGACATAAAAATACAAAAGCATCACAGCACACTATTACTGAAAAATTGCTTACTTCTCCTTTTTACCATATAATTATAAAATCAATTGGAATATAAATAAGGTACTTACACTTCAGTGTTATACATGTGAGCCTTGTCTGAAGCCCAAGCCTCACCACCCAGGGCTGAAGCATGTAACTTTTAGCTTTGGGGGCCCCCCTGCAGTGTATGGCCCTGGGCAATTGCCCTGCTTGCCACCCACAATGCCAGCCCTGCACTTGCGACCCCCCTAAACCTGTCCCATTACCTCCCTGGGGGTCACAACCCCAGGTTGAGAAACACTGATCTAGATGAGTTGAGTACCTTCTGAAAGACCTCTGCGTGCCCCCAAGGATACATGCAGTACATTTTCTTGTATAGCCACTCTTGAGCAGAAATTGCCAGTTGACTAAGGAATCCATTTCTAATGGCATGATGTAGGGACAGTTTTAGATCAGTTTCACATTTTAAATAAATTCCAGTCATGTATATCAGTGATTAAAAAAAAAAAAAAGCTGAGAAAGAACAACCTGCATATCCAAATACAACATACTGCTTCCAACAAGGAACATAAATCGGATTATAAATATCAATCTCTCTTGTAGTTCGCACACAAGTGAAAAAAACACATTTTTGTTGTGATTATTGCTTGATCAAACATTCAATTCAATTACTTTTCATTTTCCTTTTTTCTTGTCTCTCAAGGTATAATTAAGGTCTGATGTCAGATCTTACCCCAGTGCTCATCAATTATCTCCACATAACCACTTTTAAGGAGCCAGCTTCCTGGCTAAGACCATAAACATACAATTTCACTGACTTACTCTTTAACAGCACTGTCAAGGTTCCTTCCCCACTCTGAACTCTAGGGTACAGATGAGGGGACCTGCATGAAAATCCCCATAGCTTATTTTTACCAGCTTAGCTTAAAACTTCCCCAAGGTACAAACTATTTTACCTTTTGTACCTGGACTTTATTGCTGCCACCACCAAGCGTCTAACAAAATATAACCAGGAAAGAGCCAGCTTGGAAATGTCTTTCCCTCCAAAATCCCCCCAAGCCCTACAACCCCTTTCTTGGGGAAGGCTTGATAAAAATCATCACCAATTTGCATAGGTGAACACAGACCCAAACCCTTGGATCTTAAGAACAAGGAAAAAGGAATCAGGTTCTTAAAAGAAGAATTTTAATTGAAGAAAAACTAAAAGAATCACCTCTATAAAATCAGGATGGTAAATACCTTACAGGATAATCAGATTCAAAACATAGAGAATCCATCTAGGCAAAACTTTAAGTTACTAAAAGACACACAAACAGGAATATACATGCTATTCAGCACAACTTATTTTATCTGCCATTTAAACAAAACAGAATCTAATGCATATCTAACTAGATTGCTTATTAACCCTTTACAGGAGTTCTGACCTACACTCCTGCTCTGGTCCCAGCAAAGGCAAAAACATACAGACAGAGAGAACCCTTTATTTCCCCCCCCCTCCAGCTTTGAAAGTATCTTGTCTCCTCATTGGTCATTTTGGTCAGGTGCCAGCGAGGTTATCTTTAGCTTCTTAACCATTTACAGATGAAAGGGTTTTATTCCTCTGGCCAGGAGGGATTTAAAGGTGGTTAGCCTTCCCTTTATATTTATGACAAGCACCTTAAAACTTAATAACAAATAAACGATTGACACTGGTGATACCCAGATGTACTTTGGGAACTGGGAGGTGAGGATGGAGTTGTATGTCCATTCTTACAGACTTCTTTTCTTTTCACTTGGAAACACAATACTGCAAATGGCCACAAGATGTGCAACACAAGATACAACACTAAGATCAGATTTAATAAATTAGGTCTATTTTACAGAATAAGCATTTCTGCTTTTAAGTTCAACAAGTCAGCATGAAACATGACAGGAGCAGACTTAATTTGCTGTCAGAAGATGCAGGATTTATCTGCAGTAGTCACCCTACTATACAAAAGGAATGTCATTACCATAGCAACTCCACATCACATGACCCTCACACAAACAGTGGGCCAGATTCTCATCTCATTGATATCAGTGTAAATCTAAAGTAACTCCCATCTGAACTTTGCATGAAATCAGACTCTGTTCTAGGATGCAACATACCTTAAAAATAGACACTAGATTTTTACATAGACTGTATCCAGCTACAGTACTGTATTACATTTTTACATAGACTGTATCCAGCTACAGTGCTTTATATATTACAAATGGTATATTTAATCAAATGGATGTTTAAAGCCTATTCTTTCCCAGGAGGGTGTAAGAAGGAATGGAGATGAATCTATTAATGTTGATCACAAAAGTATGATAATCTAACCTTATTATTTTAACAGATCCCAAAGCATGCTGGGTGCTTCCCCACTTAGGTAAAAGACATGATCTGTGCACCAAGGAACTTCCAAATGAAAGCTCTGATCCTACATAGACTTATGTACATGCTCAAAATTATGCACTGTTTGAACTTCTCACATGTTTTACATTAAACATGTCCATAAAGGTTTGCAGGATTGAGGCCTAATCTTGACACCACAAGTGGGAGTACAAGAGTATAGGGAGGGGTGGGGAAAAAAGAACAGGGGCAACATCTGTAAGATTACCTGCTCATTCAAAGAAAGCTTCTGTGCAATATGATGAAGCAAAGAGATTTTAATTAGATATATTAATAAATACAATACTTACTGGCCTATTTCTTGAAGGCATTAAAGCAGGGGTGGGCAAATGACGTTTTAATCCGGCCCTCAAGCTCCTATTGGGGAGCAGGGTTCAGGGCTTGCAGCATGACTCCCAGAAGCAGTGGCATGTCCCCTCTCCGGCTCCTATGGGTAGGGGCAGCCAAGGGGCTATGCATGCTGCCCCTGCAGCTCTCATTGACTGGAAAGCATGGCCAACGGGAGCTGAAGGGGTGGTGCCTGCGGACAGGGCAGTGCGCAGAGCCACCTGACCGCACCTCTGATTAGAAGCTGGAGTGGGGACATGCTGCTGCTTCTGGGAGTTGCTTGAGGTAAGCGCCACCCAAAGCTTGCATCCCTTCCCCCGTCCTGCAGCCCAGCCCCCTCCCCCAGCCCTGATCCCCCTCCCTCGCTCCGAACCCCTCGGTCCCAGCCTAGAGCACCCTTCTGCACCGCCAACCCCTCATCCCCAACTCCACCCCAAAGGCTGCACCCCCAGCCGGAGCCCTCACCTCCCCCCACACCCCAACCCCCAATTTCGTGAGCATTCATGGCCCACCATACAATTTCCATACCTAGATGTGGCCTTCAGGCCAAAATGTTTGCTCACCCCTGCATTAAGGCAAAGGTAGGCTTTCAGTAAGGATTTAAAAGAGGAGAGGGCTTTGTGGACTTGCTCAGGAAGTCCATTCTGTGAGCATGGGTTGGTGTGCAAGGACAACTGTGGGGAAGCACCTTCTTTTACAAGGCACAAAGAGCATATAACAGCTCCTAAATTATTTTTGCATGGTAACTCCAGAGTGGGTCATCTGAAAGGTGTGGCATGTTTACATTGCAGAAATCTTCAGCAAAGCATTTTTGGGATTACCTAAATATCCCTCAAAGAATGTTACATATTCACAGAGCATAGCCCAAGAATCTAACAGCTTTTGCATAGTAGTATACAAGTTAAGTGCTTTACATTACAGGAAATTAGGGTGACCAGATAGCAAGTGTGAAAAATCGGGATGGGGGTTAGGGGTAATAGGTGCCTATATAAGAAAAAGCCCCAACTATCGGGACTGTCCCTATAAAATCGGGATATCTGGTCACCCTACAGGAAATGTACAGTACATGTTTCTTCAGTTTAGTTAGCAATAACACTTAGCTATTAAATACTTCCATAAATAGTTAGTAAGCCGCAGATTTTAGTTTTCATAGTAAGCAGTTAGAAGATAGAAATGGTCATGTAATAATTATGCTGGGTCACATAGTACCCTCTTGGGCAAAAATCCAGAAGACAGAGGGCAAGGAAACCTTGTGATGTTGCCTTCCTATGCTGCCTCCCTTAAGGAGTGAGTTTGGGGCCATGAAGGAGCAGGAGAAAATAAGAGGCAACAGCATCCAAACAGAGCCTGATCTGACAGCCGTCATATGAGAGGTCCCATTAAAGTCAACTCTCACTGAAAGAAGATCAGGGAGCCACAGAGTCCAGGAGTTCATACTTAAATCTGCTTCCAAACCCCTAGATCCCAGAGACTCTGTACGGAATGCATAGCTCTCCTCAAAGCTCTGCAGACTTACAAGGTTTCTCCTGACAGCACGGCAGTCCCTTGGCGACTCTCCTGTGACTGAGAGTCAGAAGTCAAAGAGGAACCTTTACTTTTCCCTCTATGTGAAAGAAGTGTGTGTAGAGAGAAATCAGGAAAATCAGACATTATCTTTGACTTATTCTAAACATTTTAGACCATTCTGGTTCTCTCTGTGTGTAAAATTTTCACTGAAATCTGTGAAAGCTGTGTTTGCTTCTACAAAATCAGAATATAGCCTTTATTTCTAGTAGTGGGAATGCACCAACAATCTTCTCAACCACAGCCAGTGGACTGGATGGAGAATACTGATTTCTCATCTGCCTAGATTACATAGACATACTTTTAGCTCACGTGAACCAATAACCACATATAACTCCTCATAAGTCAATGGAGTAGGACATGCTTGCACAAGGGAGAGATCTCTTCCTATTAGAACTGAGCATTGAATTGAAATGATAATAGGGTTTTTTTTTAAAGCATTCCCTGGTCATTAAAGAAAATATAATCAACTGGATTGAGCATCTTGGATGAGAATTGATAAACAACCAGTGTGTGGTTTAACAGCTGTCTTTCACAGGCCCTCATATTTTTAGTAATGGGAAGGGGACATGCAGCGTCTTCTTTCATTTGCCTCCTTTTCAATCCCAACACACACAAAAATACAGCAGGCTAATGCTTTAATGATTAACTCTTCTGACTTTCATTGAGGCAGATAAGAAGTGCCAGTGACAATGCCATTCAGAGCCCCAGGAGGAGCAGACCTTTAAAGAACCTTTATTTCCATCCCATCATCTCAAGTTGTCTTGTTTACCCCCTGAATTCTGAGAAGGTACCATTACCACACTCAGTTGTCCACATTGCTCTTGTAAAGGGAAAATTAATTCTGAATTACTGGCTCTGTAACTGCCTACTTCACATTATCTGTCAGGAAAATAAGCAGACAAGAGCTGGCTAAGTGGATTTCTGTTAGCTGCCATTCAAAAGGAAAGGGACAGGTGTTGAATGGGGCTTCTTTTTTCCAATTGCTAGTTAATAATACATATAGGAGAAGTTTAATTGCTTGCATCCACCTGCACCCTTGTCATTTCTTGGCTTTATTGATTTTAATGAAAATATTAAGTGCACTTTAGGAGCAGCAGCTAAGTGACATTTTGATTGAAATACACAGGGAAATGTATAATGGGAAGCAGGCTATTACAGTTTTAATAGAATCTGAAAGAAGTAACATCCAGAACAGCATTTTTTCCCTTGCTGGTCTTATGCTTCTAGAGAGTCCCGAAATGAGTAATTAGAAACTGAATAAATGTTTGGTTGTTGTTAAAGAAGACTTTCACCTTGATAGGCTCCCCCCCCCCCTTTTTTTTTTTTAAATTGTTGAATGAAGTGGCCCAAGCTTTATGGAGTATTTTCTTCCATTAGGTACCCTTCAGGTTGCCAGAGAGACAGTCAAGTGCTTATATGAATACTATCCAAATCATAATGCACTATTGCTTAAGAGAAAATTTGGATATATATGTCTCTGCTTTGGAAGTAAACAATGAATCTTTGAAGTAGCCTTACTTCGGTTCCAGTAGAAATCAGTGTGAATGGCTCAGAGTTTGCCTGAAACTACAGTTCCTTTATTTCTAAAGATTTACACTATTGAGAGCAAGACAGCAAGCAATACAAAAACATTGATGTAAACCTCTGTTCCAGTAACAACATGTAGTTCAAAGTATATTTATTACTTTCATTTCAATATCTTATTCAAACTTCTTAATGGTTAGGGCTGGGAGTTTCAAAGCAGACTAAGGGAGTTAAGACCCCCAAATTCCACTGAACTGAAACGTGTTTGGTGCCTAACACTGTAGCAGGGTCTTATTGGAAAAACCGGGAGGTGGGCGGGCGCAAGCCCACTTCTAAAGGCCCCTCCCGCAGCCTAGCAGGAGGGACCACTGGACCCAGGGACCAAGTAAATGTGGGGGACAACTAATGAAAACCAGGGATCGAAGTGAAGGTCATAGGTTCAAAACAAGGGTACTGAGTGAGGATACCAAGCAGAGAACCCCAGACAGTGCCCATTGCTCCTCAAAGCTATCAAGGGAGCCAGTGGGCACAGCCCAGTGGAACTCTGCCCAGATGCGTGAGATGAGGGAGGAACGGAAATAGGTCCCACAGTCACAGAACACTCCTTCGTCCAGCATTCTCCTTCTGGTGTTATAGATGGAGACTTTAGCCAGAGCCAGGAGGAGGTTGACGAGGAGGTCTCGCGACTTCGTGGGGCCATGGATAGGGTGTGCAAAAAGGAACAAGTTTGGGGAAAAGTGCAGCCAGAACCTCAACGAGAGGTTCTGGAGGAGCAGGAATAGGGGCTGCACCCTGGTGCATTCAAGATAGGCATGTGCCAGGTTCTCCCTCACACTGCAAAAGGGGCAGGCCTCGGGTATAGGAGTGAACCACGCCAGGTGCATGCCCGTGCTCACGGCTCCATTAAGGAGCCACCAACTGATGTCCCCGGTGGGCCGTGGGACCAAGGTGGAATAAAGGCTGGCCCACCGGGGCTCCTCACCCTCTTGAGGTGGAAGATAGTCCCGCCATTTGGTGTTGGGGTGGGACACAAGGGTGAGGAAGTGCAGTGTGTGGAGCACGAGCATGTACAGATGGTTTCTAGGCACGGTTCAAAACTGGACCAGCTGCAGGGTATGCAGCCAGCTTGGAGTGTGGGAGCAGGGAGGCCGGGGAGGCTCATGCAACAGGGGCCGAAGAAAAATGTCCGGAGGGCCAAGGGTAAGGGGTGGGTGGTGAGCGCTTCCTCACAGGGCTCTCCACAGGAAAACGAGAGAATAGGGTGACAACGCGGCCTTCACCTCCTGGAGTACTCGCCTGGGGTCGGAAGGGTGGAAAGCCCCATGATTTGACCGAGCACACGGGGCATCACCCAGTCCCCCCTGTCGTAGTCCAGGAGGTCTCCTACTCTGGTGGTTTCTGCCAGGACCAACCTCTGACACACCGAGGGAGACTCTACCACCTGCACACGTAGATCGAGGTTGTGTAGCAGGGGCTCCGTGAGGAGGTCCGCCCCCTCGGTGGCCACAAAGGACCTGGTTTCCGAAAAAAGCTTTCAGGTCTGGAGGAGGTCCTTGTTGAAGACCAGCAACTCAGAGAGGTCTCGTGGAAGACCTCTCGGATGGAGAAAAAAGAGCTGCCAGTCATATCGGAGCCCTCGGAGGTGGCGGAGGAAGGCATGTGCCAACGTGCTCCACACTGGACTACCTGCACATAAAGGAGCCTCTGTAGGGCCTGGAGGCAGAAGACATGGACCTGGCTGCACAAGCAAACCAGGCCCTGTCCTCCTTCCTGCAGGGAAGACTCAGGACCCCTGCATAGACCCAGTGCAGCCCCATCCAGAAGAACTCCAGAGCCATTCTCTGAAGCACTCAAACTGAGTGCTATTTATTTGCCTTGACATAGGAGACCCAGTCAAGGGTTGACAGAACAAGGAGTAATGGTCTCAAGTTGCAGTGGGGGAGGTTTAGGTTGGATATTAGGAAAAACTTTTTCACTAGGAGATGGTGAAGCACTAGAATGGGTTACCTAGGGAGGTGGTGGAATCTCCTTCCTTAGAGGTTTTTAAGGTCAGGCTTGACAAAGCCCTGGCTGGGATGATTTAGTTGGTGATTGGTCCTGCTTTGAGCAGGGGGTTGGACTAGATGACCTCCTGAGGTCCCTTCCAACCCTAATTTTCTATGAAGGACTAAGATCCCACTGTGCTAGGTGCCATACCAAAGAAGAAGCCCAAAAAGGCTTACAATCTAAGTATAAAACAAGAGATGACAGATGGATATAGACAGGTGGGGAGCACAAGGAAACAGAGACAATATTGGTTAATATAGACTTCAGTCTCACAATACCTGCAGCCTCGCTGTTGTCAATTTTTTGTATGCATCATGAAAAAGGAGACTTCTCAGGAAAGTTTTGAAGAACAATAATGAGATTTATGGTTGTTTACAGAGAGCTCCTCCTAAGTGTGAGGGACAGCATGGGAGAAAAGCACAAAGGAGTTTGACGATTTAACAAATGGGTGATAGAGGTGGGCATCCTCGGCTGATCAGATGTGGGAGTAGACATCTTGATAGAGTGTAAAGGGCCTTGAAGGTGAAGACATGTAGCTTATGTTGGACACAATAGAGAAGGGAGATCTAGTGGAGAAATGCAAAGAGCGGGGTGACATGGACAAAGTGAACGGCAAGGAAAATGACTTTCGCAGCAGCATTCTGAATGGATATGAGCGGGTCAAACATGCGTTTCTCAAGGCAGGAGTCGGGGCTGTTGCAGTAATAGAGAAGTGAGATGATGAGAGTCTGTCTAAGAAATTTAGCTGTATGGATGGATAGGAAAAATTTTATCTGAGATATGTTATACAGAACGAATTGGCAAGAGTTTAGACATAGCCTCGATGGGAGGACCTAGAGAGTGGTCTAAGTTAAAGATGATGTCCAGTTTATGGGACTGAGGGAAAGGCAGGATGGTGGAACAAGTTGTCCCATTTCTTCATTGGCACCATATGTGGCTCAGCTGAAGTAGCAGGTATCAGAACCTGGCCCATAGAGGATACAGAGAGTACTTTTTTGGCAAGATTATGCCTGAGCCCTACATACCGACCAGCAGAAGTTGCAAGATGCTGACAGAAGCAGACTCCCTACTACAGGTCCCATGTACCTCAGCCTCACCACCAAAACAGCACTGTTCTCTGAAGAACAAGACACCTCTGTGTATATATAAAACAACCTCCTGCTGAGGCAGTGAAGATATTTTATAGTTCCTATTGGAATGACAAACCACCTAATACACAGCATACGATGATCACTATTGTATATACAAAAATGGAATAAGTACGGCCAAAAAGGAACATATTTTAAAAAATGGTGGGTAATGACTAAGAGGTCTCATTTATATATTTATTTTTGTTTTTTCCTCTGAACTTTGTTGGAATTTTCAAAACGTGTCTTTATTTTTAATCTGGGATGGATATTGCCTCTCAGGAAAGTCAGGGTTAGTAGGAGATCAGAATTAAACATTCTCAGTGAAACTCGGAAAAGGACTAAATGCACCTGGTTTTATAGGGGCAAATTGTGACTCTGTTAACATAGTGGTGCAAGGGTGTGATGCGGTATAAGGTCCCTCCTCTTTCTATTGTGCTATCTGCATCATGGGTAGCATTGTGGGAGGGGAAGCAGGCACCACAGAGCTGTTACATCCCACCTCCCTAAGTGAGACTGCAGAGCTAGGCAACATAGCCGTGCTGGTACGTCTGGCAGCGTATGCTGCACTGGGTTTAGATCCAGAACACTTTACTTTTTTCCCCAAACTGGAGGGAACTGCCAAGTCACCATATCCCGCCCAGGCTGCTCTGATAGTAGTGTAACAAAGTGCAGTCCCTTGCTCAGGGAAGATGTTAAAGTCACAATCTAGCTCTCAAATCTGAGTCAGGTCAGCAAAAGATTTAATAACATCATCAAACCTTCCTGCAGAACTCGGTGAGTTTATGGGTTTGCATCTGATTGAATAAAGGATATCAAAAGCATAATCCTGATTTAAAAGGAACCCTAACCCTCAGCAAAAGAAAATTAAACTCAATTGATACTAGTTTGCCAGGACTTTATCTGTGTTCATAGAACACAACTATTATAAATCCCCATACTAAAAAAAACTAGACATGCTGGTGGTTAACTGATTTATAGCTGTAACTCACTGATCAGAAATCACAGTATTTACCCTGACCTGCAAATTCAAATACTTTGTGCATTAATAGCTCTTGGTATAATGCAGATAAATAAATCTTTGCAATGCTCCACATCCCAAGGTATGTATGCATCCCAATCTATAAGTACCATCTGTAGTTTTATAACTCATATGAACATAAAGCTCAAAGTGAAACGTAGACAGTGCAAACCTACATGGAATAAAATCAACTAAAATATTTGCATGAAGCTTCCAATAGGGAACAGGTGGAGATTTCGGACTCATTGTGCTATTAGCACTTTTTATACCCTCATGTTGGTTTGCCACCTTTTTCAGTAAAATAGCAGCAAGTGTTAATTATATTTAACTCTTCCATTTGGGGGGTAAAAGAATGCGTGTGGGCTGTTCTTTCATCCTGAAAAAGACATATTCTCAGAATTATTTGCCAGCATAACTGTTGTGTGGCAAAGACTTGACACATACATCTTACAGTTAGGGGCCATGAAAAAAATGGTTCTTGGTCTTTTAATGACTATAATATCTTAGTAATAACATATGATTCTATCAGACAGCTGGTGTCTAATCTACTGTGCCTTAATCATGCAGGAATGGATTTGTGTGTGAAAAATGTGACATTAAATATCATGAGTTAACAATTAACACACTGCATATGATTGTTTCTTCAGTGCATAGCTCCAATGAGCAGCATTACTAATTTTTGTAATGATAGTTTTAGCAAATGCCTCTTTTCCAGCTCTGAAAATACCAGCAGCTACAACAAGCAAATAAAAGCACTTTCATGTAAAAAACAAACAAACCTAGAAGTGCCCCATGAATATTTCATAGCAGCCAAGACTTGTACAGTATTCTAATGTCTCTTTGTACTCTAGTAAGCACTGGGTTAGAGAACATCATATTTACTATACCAGTAAACATCAGTCTCATACAAAGGGCTATATTTGAAATTGAAATGCAGGCAACAGTTGAACCCTAAAAAGTCTCTTTTCCTTTGGGAAAGCACAAGAGACACTTAAGGCTTGACTTTACCCTGCCTGAAGTCTAAAGTAAAGTAGCTCTAAGGTATATTAAAGATAAAAAGGAGACCAATGATTGAAAGGAGGTTATTTTCTTCTGATAATTTCCTTAGATTAAAAGTTCACACAAATATTATCTATCACACTCTGTCTAAGAGTCTCTCAGTGCTTAAGTATATTTGAATATCTAACTTGAACACTGCTTTTCAATATAGATCCCAGACTACAAATAGGTTAAAATAGAGTTAAGTTTGACAATACTTAATATAATATAATGACAATATAAATTTAGAATAAAATACATTACAAGGATGTTGCAATTGTCCCCTGAGCAAATATTATGAACCCAGGAAAATCAGAATTATAGTTAATCTTAAAAGAAATCTAAAAAAGTTAGGGTTTGGAAAGGCACAGTAACTGTACCCACAATGACTCTAACTCTGCCCTGTCATGATGCCGTGAAATAAAAATGCAATTATGATTAGTACATAATAGTGGCCCAGGTACCGGTTAGATTAAACTGATTTTTAAAGACCTATTAGAATTTGATTTTTTTCCTTATGGGGTTTAAATAAAATCAGAGGTTGACATTCACCCACTGTGCAACAAGCTAGCACAAGGGATATGCAACACTGATATCCTACTTAATGGGATTTAAGTGGTTCATAGATTCACAGATTTTAAGGCCGGAAGGGACCATTAGATCATCTAGTCTGACCTCCTGTATATCACAGGCTATTAAATTTCACCTAGTTACCCCTGAAATGAAACTCGTAATTGGCTAAAGCATATCCCCCATAAAGGCATCCAGTCTTAATTTTAAGGCAGCAAGCCCACAGGCCTTGTATGGGCTCTCTGCATGGGAGTGTATTTCACCCAGAATGATGCCCATTGTAATTAGTCATACATCCAATGAGCAGGATTTGGTTTGAACTAGTAATTTCTCTGTTTCCATTTGCTTTTGGTTTGTGTTTTACATGCACCTTGCTGGTAACAGAGAAAACCGAACTATTTTGTGGGTTTTGTCATGTTCCATTCTTCCAGGATTGCAAGTGGAAGAGAGCTCTGGGGAAGATTCAGCTGTGGCTATGGAGGCACAAACTTGGATTTAATTTGCAGTTCATTGTTTTAATATTGTTTACAGGTGACAATGAACTCCCTTCCCTCCACCCCCCACAAATATTGCTAACGCCAGCTAATGCAATTAGAAAAAAATATTCTTAGTAGTTAGTTTTCAATTCAGCCAAAAAAATGAATTTTTAAGCCTCATTGTGTTGAATGAAACACAGCCACCCAGTGATTTTAGTTATGAAGAAGTGCTTTTGGAAATCAATAAAACAGCATGTTTTCCCCAACACAACATCCTTTAAGTCAATAAAAGTATCAAATTATGTGACGTAAAAACATGGCATTTGGGTAGATTACTGTAGAACTAGAGGATAGTCTGTGGTTTGATTTATTCTGAGTCAATTTATGGGTAACACTTTTCACACTATCCCTGACAGTATTTTAATTTGATATGACTTTAACGAAGTACTGAATCAAGATCACAGCTGGATCAGAACTAATCCATCTGTCCCCAGTACATTTCTAATAACAAACACCATTCCCCTTGAAAACGTTATACCTCCCTTCCCTTGGAAAATACATACAATTAGTCTTGAGGATGAGAGCTTGAGAATACAGGGTACACTGATCGCTGGAAGTAAAATTTAAATTCTGAAATGAATTTACAGCATAAATCTCTCCTTTCCATTAATAAGACTCATCATTCTGACTGTAACTGCACTGTCTAAGTAGTGCCTCCTTGTGGCACAACTCACCCAGCTGCGGGTCTGTGATGTTCAGATGATGCCGCCTATCTAGTGTAGTAGTGCCTCAGCCCTCTGGCTGGGCCCACTTGAGTCCAACCCCTTCCAGGATATTAAAGCCTCTGAAAACCAAAGGCAAACTGTGAACTCAAAACTTTGCCGCTTCCTGCTGCTGGTGGAACAATGCCTGGGTGGCTTTACCTCAAAGCGATTCTCTTTCATGCAGAGCTGCTCAGGGTCCATGTCCTGGGCCAAGGTAAGGGCTGCCTCCCCTTCCCTGTGGGCCCTGAAGGACTTGAGGCGGTGGTGGGTAGGAATTGCTAGGGAGGACAGGCCCAATGGCCCACGCAGTGCCCTGGTGGGGATTCCTGGCTGCCTTGGGCTGTGGGCTATGCCCATGAAGGGCTGCTCGCTGCCTTGTGGGACTTGAATTGGCGGCAGTAGGAACTGTTGCCTATACACTTGGGTAACAGTGGCAGGTTAGCCACAGGGCCAACAGGGCCTGTGCCCAGGGGCCCTGGCCAATTGGGGCGCCCCTGAAAAATGAGCATCCCCGCACCCTGACCCGCTCCATTGGGTGCTCCAGGGTGTGACAGGACCTCTGGGTGGGCGGAGGAGGGCAAGCCCCCGTGCCTTGACCCCGCTCACTGGCTGAAGCGTGGCAGTAGGGGGACTGCAGGCAGAAGGGGTGGGGAAGGGCCCCCACTTACTCTGGCCCAGGTCCCTGTAACACCCTAATCTGCCCTTGCTGGCTGGCTTCCCCCCAGCCAAATGTTCCCCCAGGAGTGAGCCCGCCCAGTCTGCCTCCCCACACACTGAGGGATAGAACTTATCTGGTGACTTTGCCTTGCTGTGCTAGTCTAGTTGGTTCTTACCCTGGTTGCATTGCTGCTCCAACAGGGCAGTGTGGTGGCTGGGTTGATGATCCTGATATGGGACTAAGTGTGATGCCTCCTGGTGTGGTCCTTGCTCCTGGTACAGAGCCCTGTCATAAATATAAAGGGAAGGGTAAACACCTTTAAAATCCCTCCTGGCCAGAGGAAAAACCCTTTCACCTGTAAAGGGTTAAGAAGCTAGGATAACCTCGCTGGCACCTGACCAAAATGACCAATGAGGAGACAAGATACTTTCAAAAGCTGGGGGGAGGGAAGAAACAAAGGGTCTCAGTCTGTCTGTCTGATGCTTTTGCCGGGGACAGAACAGGAATGGAGTCTTAGAATTTAGTAAGTAATCTAGCTAGATATGCGTTAGATTATGATTTCTTTAAATGGCTGAGGAAATAAGCTGTGCTGAAAGGAATGGATATTCCTGTCTTTGTGTCTTTTTGTAACTTAAGGTTTTGCCGAGAGGGATTCTCTATGTTTTTAATCTAATTACCCTGTAAGGTATTTACCATCCTGATTTTACAGAGGTGATTCTTTTTACTTCTGTTAACATTCTTCTTTTCAGAAACTGAATGTTTTTTTATTGTTCTTAAGATCCAAGGTTTTGGGTCTGTGGTCACCTATGCAAATTGGTGAGGATTTTTACCAAACCTTCCCCAGGAAGTGGGGTGCAAGGGTTGGAAGGATTTTGGGGGGAAAGACGTTTCCAAACAACTTTTTCCCAGTAACCCAGTTAAACGTTTGGCGGTGGCAGCAAAAGTCCCAGGGCAAAGGGTAAAATAGTTTGTACCTTGCGGAAGTTTTAATGTAAGCTGGTAAAAGTAAGCTTAGGAGGTTTTCATGCAGGTCCCCACATCTGTACCCTAGAGTTCAGAGTGGGGAAGGAACCTTGACAAGATCCTTTCTATTTGAGCATTCCTCTGTGCTTGTGTTCTCCCCCTAATCTCCTGTGGGGCACTACCCTGCCTGCTGCATAAACCTATGCATATCATAGAAACTGGCACTTTTGGAAGTGACAGTGGTAACATCCAATCACCGGCAATAGCTGGCATGTCTAGTGTTAATGCTGTTGGTCATTTTGTCCCTCTGAGATGTGCTCAGCAAGACTGATATAATCAGACATGTATTGAGGGGTGTCCATTTCCACTCCAAATACAGACTCAAGGTCCTATCCTACTGCAGTGTAATGGATGGAAGACTGATGAACTTTAGTTAGGGGTTTGTGCACCCGCTTAGTTACATTAGGGCAAACTTCCTTAATGTAGTTAGGCCCTTACAGTCTCTGCAGGCTATCATGTCTGTCCCACCCCACAGATGGGAAGTTTCCACTCCTAAGAATACTGTGTTCACAAGAACTCAGTGGAAAGTTATGACCTCTCAAGGTCCCTTCCAGTCCTATGAACTTGGCTGTCAGTGCCCATAAATCCCACAGTTCCTAACAGCACTTAGGATAGAGGTTATGAAAGCTGCTTCTCCCCCCCTCCCCTTCCCTTCTCTTTATCTCTGCTCCTCCCCTGGAGTGCAGGAGTCTTTGACTATGACAATGCAACCTTTCAAAGTCTAATGTACAATACAAGCTGAGGGAGGACAATCATCTGCTATTGGAAGGCAAATTAGTACTCCAACCCCTTGCTGAGTACCACCCCTCCTAAAGGAAGCCAAGATAATGGGGGTATGAATCATCCAGTGAAAGCTGCTTGAAAAGCCCTGTGATATCCATGCATTGAGCAAACACTGGTATGAGTTGTGGTAAGGCACTAGAATGTGAGGCTGTGCAGCCAGAACTGATCTGGTTGTCAGCTTATTTTGGCTGGTATAATGCCTCAGCAGAGACATTCCCCTCCAGTGAACCCTTGTGTATAGAGCTAAAGTGACTCTGCTTGTTGCGTTAGGAGCCACCTCCATTCTAGATCTCTGCCAGGCTGAAGCTATGGATAAACACAGTAGCCCTGATGTACCTCTATCCCTCAGAGCTCATCAGACCACTGAAGTCTAGTCTACACTAGAAGCGCTACATTGGCACAGCAGCCCTTCACAGAGAGGGGTGACTCCACTCCACACTAGGAAGGGAAATCTGTCTTCCTCAGCACAGTGGGTGAAATATGAGATAGCTCCCCTTTTGCTGGAGTGACTTCAAGGGCAGAACACCAGGGCTTATTCTAAATGCATTCCACATTTCACATGGAATCCTTACTGTGACTATGGCTTTCAAAGTGCTATCTTCTATTTAGAGATGTTTAAAAATTAACAGTACCAAACAGCAATGTACATGCAATATTCATTTCATCACCAACCATGTGCCCGGGTTTAACAATGGCATGCCCAATGATCTCTCGATTGCAAGATAACAGTTTTGGAGCATTAGCACTAGAGACCAAGTAAGTGCCAGAACAGATGCCAGCATCCCTATGGCATCTTGGTTGCTAAAAACATCGTCTGTGGCTATGGAGCAATTTGTGGTCTTGCTATAGAATCATAGGACTGGAAGGACCTCAAGAGGTCATCTAGTCCAGTCCCCTGAACTCATGGCAGGACTGAGGCTCAGTCGACCTGCGCTACGCAACTCCAGCTACGTGAATAACATAGCTGGAGTTGATGTATCTTAGGTCAAGTTACCGCTGGGTCTTTACCATGGAGGGTCGACAAGAGAAACTCTCCTGTTGACTTACCTTACTCTTCTCGTCGGGGGTAAAGTACAAGGGTTGACTGGAGAGCGATCTGCTGTCGTTTTGGCATGCTAAACTGATTTAGACCCACTAAATTGACCGCAGGTGGATTGATCTCAGAGCGTAAATCCTGGCTGTAGTGTAGATGAATTACAGTATAAGAAAATCATTGCACTCACCTACAAGCTGACTTCACTACTGTCCCAATTCAAAGACATTATGTCTCATTGTAGCTTTCTGGGTGAAACTGTCAGCAACCCTGTGGCTTGTGGGAGCTCAGTACTGGGTTTACAATGGTGCCAACGTGCTTCAGAGCAGTGCTGGGAGGAGATTTAGGTCCCTTCTTGCCTCAGCCCCCAAAATGGGGAGGGATGCTAGCAAGCAAGTGGAGGTGGTCAGAGACCCTGCTAGTGTGATGATTGGCTCCCCCTGTGGTGCGAGCACCCAAGAATTGGCAAAGGATTGGTGGGGTGCAAGTGGCTGTGCTGTGCTATTCCCTGACAGCAAGCTTGGATAAATAAATTTGCGGCCTGGTTAAAACCCACACCATGCGTCATTGCCTTCTTCCACGCAGTGAGGACACCAGTGGAAAATTGCAGATGAAGTGCCTGCAAACCATGTCTCTAACATGCAATGGCAACCAGAAATGGACTGAGCTATTAAAAGGCAAATTTAGTTGTGCCCTTGTCCTGGGAAAGGACCAGCCAGGGAAAATAACATATATGTTGAACTATTCCTAGTTACATAGGGAAACTCTGAAGAAAAGAAGTGACCTTGTACACACTGGTTCTGCCTGAGAAACTGTGTGTGTGAGAGGGAGAACTGAAGGTAAGAACATAAAAGATAGGTTGTCTGTTGCTATAGTCAGACCAAAGCAAATCAATATAGTGGGTTGTAATAATCATTTCCCAAGCCCTACAAATGCTTGCTATCAGGGACAAGTTTGCATTAACAACAAATGTGTGTTTCCCTTTAATAGGAATGGATTGCAGAGATGTTTCAATTTTTTTCACTCTCTTTGAGCGTCTTCTCCTTTTGTGTACATTATCTCAGGGCAGATAGTTCCCCCCACCCCCCATTCCTTTATCTGCAACTTGGCCGCACTCTTTACATGCAGGTTGGTCTTCAAAGTTCACACCTTTCTCACAGTCACAATATGCTTTAAATTAACTCCTTTGGGCTTTCACAGTGAAGAGACAACCCACATACTTTAGCCCTCAATGGAATCCTTTAGGCTGCTGTTATGTAAAAACATACTCATTTGACACTGTAGAAACACAATGTCTGAAGCCTTAATTATTTGTTTTGAATGTAATGAGCCAGGGAAAGGGGGTGGAGGAGTGAGGGGGTGGGGATTGGCATTTATTGTTTTGGGATGTAAAGCACGCCTATTAACAAAAACACACTTGATGGTTCAGGGGCTCAGTTTAGTCTAAATAGAAGCCCTGGTGAATCAGGGCATGTCAGAGACTTCCACTGTGTCTGCATTATCTCCTAGAGGTGTTCTGGTAGTATGGTACAACCTTGGGGAGTGTAGCCTTTTGCATAGCTTTGCACTGATACTGGAACAGATGTAACAGACAATCCCCTATGAGAATTCAAGATCCACATTATATCTGGTTCTGAGAGTCTTGCAAGTAGTCTTGTTAGTTTGTCTGTAAATTACCTACCTGACCCCTTTACACAAATTATTAAATGGGGTGGGGGGAAATCACCCACCAAAGAGTGAAAACAATCTGAACAGAATATTACGTTTGTACCAAACAAACAAAAAAAGCAACAGCTAAAGATAAGTCAAACTGAATGTCTATCTTTGAACACCTGAGTATACTAGCTGCCAGTTCTTAGCTTGGTGGTGTCAATAATGTGGTGGTGCCGGTATTATTCAAAAGTGCAATTCCACTCTGAAGAGTGACTGTATAAAGCTGACATTAGAGGTCTAAATTTGTCTCTGAATGACTCCAGATTAAATGTGCTCAGTTTACGCTGAAAATCAAGCTGTGTTCTTAGATATTGTTACCAGTAACATAATCTAGCTCCATAGGCTGCTTTCAGTTAGGTCTGAGCTACCTCATTGTCTACTACATTTTCTCCTCTGTTAATGGAGTTGCACAGAAGTAACTGAGGACAAAATTTAGCCATACAGTAGAATCTCAGGAGTCAGTTCTTTGATGATGGGCTGACCACAGTAGATTTGAACTCTCTTCTGTAACCAAATGGACTCTGTTGTTGTCATAAAAATAAAGGGAAGGGTAAACCCCTTTAAAATCCCTCCTGGCCAGAGGAAAAATCCTCTCACCTGTAAAGGGTTAAGAAGCTAAAGGTAACCTCGCTGGCACCTGACCAAAATGACCAATGAGGAGACAAGATACTTTCAAAAGCTGGGAAGAGGGAGAGAAACAAAGGGTCTGTGTGTCTGTCGGTATGCTGCTTTGCCGGGGATAGACCAGGAATGGAGTCTTAGAACTTTTAGTAAGTAATCTAGCTAGGTATGCATTAGATTATGATTTCTTTAAATGGCTGAGAAAAGAATTGTGCTGAATAGAATGACTATTTCTGTCTGTGTGTCTTTTTTGTAACTTAAGGTTTTGCCTAGAGGGATTCCCTATGTTTTGAATCTAATTACCCTGTAAGGTACCTACCATCCTGATTTTACAGGGGTGATTCCTTTACTCCTATTTACTTCTATTTCTATTAAAAATCTTCTTGTAAGAAAACTGAATGCTTTTTCATTGTTCTCAGATCCAACGGTTTGGGTCTGTGGTCACCTATGCAGATTGGTGAGGATTTTTACCAAACCTTTCCCAGGAAGTGGGGTGCAAGGATTGGGAGGATTTTGGGGGGAAAGATGTGTCCAAACTACGTTTCCCAGTAAACCCAGTTAGAGTTTGGTGGTGGCAGTGGTTATTCCAAGGACAAAAGATAAAATTAATTTGTACCTTGGGGAAGTTTTAACCTAAGCTGGTAAAAGTAAGCTTAGGAGGTTTTCATGCAGGTCCCCACATCTGTACCCTAGAGTTCAGAGTGGGGGAGGAACCTTGACAGTTTGTTGTAATAGGAGTAAAAACTTATTTATGACAGTAAGGTAACCAGCAGATGGCTCTGAATATATGGAGGGTGTGGGTCTGGTACATAAGAAGTTGCTAAAATCATCATTTTTCACAATAGAAGCACACTTTAATATTTCGGAGTGGTAGTGGTGTTAGTCTGTATCAGCAAAAAGAATGAGGAGTACTTGTGGCACCTTAGCCCTGATCTACACTACGAGTTGAGGTCGAATTTAGCAGGGTTAGGTCGATTTAACCCTGCACCCATCCACACAACTAAGCCTGTTTTTTCGACTTAAAGGGCTCTTAAAATCGATTTCTGTACTCCTCCCTAGCGAGGGGAGTACTGCTAAAATCAACCTCATTGAATAATTTGGATGCAATTCAACGGTATTGGCCTCTGGGAGCTCCATTGTGACTGCTCTGGACAGCACTCTCAACTCAGATGCACTGGCCAGATAGTCAGGAAAAGCCCCGGGAACTTGAATTTCATTTCCTGTTTGGCCAGCGTGGTGAGCTGATCAGCAGAGGTGACCATGCAGAGCTCATCAGCACAGGTGCCCATGGAGTCCCAGAATCACAAAAAAGCTCCAGCATGGACCGAACGGGAGGTACTGGATCTGATTGCTGTCTGGGGAGAAGAATCTATGCAGGCAGAACTCAGTTCCAAAAGATGAAATGCTAATATATTTGACAAAATCTCCAAGGGCATGAGGGACAGAGGCTACAACAGGGACACATGGCAGTGCCACGTGAAAGTTAAGGAGCTGAGGCAAGCCTACCAAAAAACAAAGGATGCAAACGGTCGCTCCGGGTCAGAGCCCCATGCATGCCACTTCTATGATGAGCTGCATGCAATTCTAGAGGGAACCCCTACCACTTCCCCACCACTGTCCATGGACACCTGCAAGCGGGGAGTCTCACACAACAGGGATAAGGATTTTGTAGATGAGGAAGATGATGATGAGGAGGAAGTTGAGGAAGCGCACAGCAGCAAGCAGAGAATCCCTTTTCCTCGGCAGCCAGGAACTGTTCTTCACCCTGGAGCCAATACCCTCCCAAGGCAGGCTCCTGGACCATGAAGCCAGAGAAGGCACCTCTGGTGAGTGTACCTTTGTAAATATAATAAAAGGTTTAAAAGCAATGTGTTTAATGATTAATTTGTCCTGAAGACTTGGGATGCATTCACGGCCAGTATAGCTACTGGAAAACGTGTTAACGTGTCTGGGGATGGAGCGGAAATCCTCCAGGGACATCTCCATGAAGCTTTCCTGGAGGTACTCTCTGTGTTAGCCTCAGCAGAATGATATCATTCATGGTCACCTGGTTGAAATATGGGAAATTTGTTTAACGGGACATTCAGAGGTGCCCATTCCTGCTGGGCTGTTTGCCTTTGACTGAAAAGAAATCATCCCTGCTGTTAGCCACTCATTGTGGGGAGGCCCATTCATGCTGAGCTGTTTGTGTTTGGCTGACAGGGATCTTCCCTGATACTAGCCATGGGGTTGTGTGTGTGTGTGTTTGAAGCTAACATCCCAGAGAACTGGGGGGTTGGGTTGTGCTGCACATTCACCCTAAAACCACAGCCCCTCCTTTTAAATGGCCAACCCAATGGGCTTTGCTTGGTATGGGAAAGAAAGGCGCTGCTGTTTGAAACCGTTCCCACATGTTATGAAGGTTGAAGAAGCCAAAATCCTTTGCCTTACCATGGCTGCCTGCAAGCTGAATTCTGTTGCCCAGCCAAGCATGTGTGATGTCTCGCATCAAACTGGCAGGCACTTGATATAAGAGGCAAAATGTGAACTTGTACCAAAAGCACATGTGCTATGTAATGTGAATCACTTGATTCAGTGTGAAATAGTCTTTCCTTTGTTCTCTAAAATGTATCTTTTTAAATACTACTCTCCCTTTTTTCCCTCCTGCAGCTGAAAATGTTTCTACACTCCCCCTATCATCTCTGTCCCAGAGGCTAGCACAGATTAGAAGGCAAAAAAAAAACAAAAAAAAAAAAAACCGCACTCGCAATGAGATGTTCTCAGAGCTCATGCAGTCCTCTCGCACTGAAAGAGCTCAGCAAAAACCATGGAGGCAAACAATGGCAGAGTCCAGGAAAGCATGAAATGAACGCAATGAGAGTAGGCAGGAACGCAATTAAAGGAGGTAGGATGCAGTGCTGAGTCTAATGGGGGAGCAAACTGACATGCTCAGGTGTCTGGTGGAGCTGCAGGAAAGGCATCAGGAGCACAGACAACCGCTGCAGCTCCTGTATAACTGCCTGCCCTCCTCCCCAAGTTCCATATCCTCCTCACTGAGACGACCAAGAACATGGGGTGGGAGAGGCTACGGGTACCCAGCAACTCCATCCCAGAGGATTCCTGAAGAGACAGAAGGCTGGCATTCAATAAGTTTTGAACTGTAGTATGGCCTTGTCCTTCCCGCCTCCCCTCATCCACCACCCCACCCTATGTTTCCCTCCTTACCCACTCCTCCTGGGCTACCTTGCAAGAGTTTTCCCCCTATTTGTGTGATGAATTAATATAGAATGCATAATTTTGAAACAATGACTTTATTGCCTCTGAAAGCAGTGATTGAAGTGGGACAGTTGGTTGGCTTACAGGGAAGTAGAGTCAACCAAGGGGACGGGTTTTCATCAAGAAGAAACAAACAGAACTGTCACACCATAGCCTGGCCAGTCAAGAAACTGGTTTTCAAAGCTTCTCTGATGCTCAGGGTGCCCAGCTGTGCTCTTCTAATCACCCTGGTGTCTGGTTGCACATAATCGGCTGCCAGGTGATTTGCCTCAACCTCCCACCCCACCATAAACGTCTTTCCCCTTACTCTCACAGATATTGTGGAGCACCCGGCAAGCAGCAATAACAATGGGAATATTGACAGGTTTCAGAGTAGCAGCCGTGTTAGTCTGTGTTCGCAAAAAGAAAAGGAGTACTTCTTATGCTCAAATAAATTTGTTAGTCTCTAAGGTGCCACAAGTGCTCCTTTTCTTAATGGGAATATTGGTTTTGCTGAGGTCTAACCTAGTCAGTAAACTGTGCCAGCAAGCTTTTAAATGCCCAAATGCACATTCTACCACCATTCTGCATTTGCTCAGCCTATAGTTGAACTGCTCCTTACTGCTGTCCAGGGTACCTGTGTATGGCTTCATGAGCCATGGCATTAAGGGGAAGGCTGGGTCCCCAAGGATAATTATAGACATTTCAACATCCCCAACAGTAATTTTCTGGTCTGGGAAGTAAGTTCCTTCCAAACAGCAAGAGTTCCTGAAGATGTGAGCGTCATGCACTATTCCCAGCCATCCCACGTTGATGTCGGTGAAACATCCCTTGTGATCTACCAGTGCTTGCAGCACCATTGAAAAGTACCCCTTGTGGTTTACATACTGGCTGCCAAGGTGGGCCAGTCCCAAGATAGGGATAGGCATTCCATCTATCACCCCACCACAGTTAGGGAACCCCATTGCAGCAAAGCCATCCACTATGACCTGCGCATTTCCCAGAGTCACTACCCTTGATAGCAGCAGCTCAGTGATTTCATTGGCAACTTGGATCACAGCAGCCCCCACAGTAGATTTACCCACTCCAAATTGATTCCCAACTGAATGGTAGCTGTCTGGCATTGCAAGCTTCTAGAGGGCTATCACTACTTGCTTGTGAACTGTGAGGGCTGCTCTCATCTTTGTATTCTTGCGCTTCAGGGCAGGGGAAAGCAAGTCACAAAGTTCCATGAAAGTGCCCTTATGCATGCGAAAGTTTCGCAGCCACTGGGAATCATCCCAGACCTGCAACTCTGTGCGGTCCCATCAGTCTGTGTTTGTTTCCCGGGCCCAGAATCGGCGTTCCATGGCATGAACCTGCCCTATTACCACCATGATGTCCAAATTGCCAGGGCCCATGCTTTGAGAGAAGTCTGTGTCCATGTCCTCATCACCATCGTGATCCCGCAGTTGTTGCCTCTTAGCCTGCTTTTGTAGGTTCTGCACATACTGCAAGATAATGCGCGATGTGTTTGCAATGCTCACAACAGCAGCGGTGAGTTGAGTGGGCTCCATGCTTGTCGTGGTATGGCATCTGCAGGAGAGCAGAGTTGCAGTGGAAGTGGTGGATGACGACGGATGCCATGAGAATAGATATTTATACAGAACAATGAGAGGACCTGCGAGGTGGATTCATGGCATCAGGAGAGCAGAGCTACAGTGGAAGCAGTGGATGATGATGACAGTTAGCAGTCCTACTGCACTGTCTGCTGACAACAGTATGGCGTCTGCACAGAAAAAAGGCATGAAATGATTGTCTGCCGTTGTTTTCACGGGGGGAGAGGCGACTGACGACATGTACCCAAAACCTCCCGCAACAATGTTTTTGCCCCATCAGGAATTGAGAGCTCAACCCAGAATTCCAATGGGCGGTGGAGACTGCGGGAACTGTGGGATAGCTACCCAGAGTGCAACACTCAAAAGTCAACGCTAGCCACGGTAGTGAGGACGCACTCCTCTGACTTAATGCGCTTCATGTGGACATACACAATCAACTGTATAAAATCAATTTCTAAAAATCGACTTCTATAAAATTGACCTAATTTCATAGTGTACACATACCCAGAGACTAACAAATTTATTTGAGCATAAGCTTTTGTGGGCTTAAACCCACTTCATCAGATGCATGCAGTGGAAAATACAGTACGAAGATTATATATATACACACACAGAGAGAACATGAAAAAATGGGTGTTGCCATACCCACTATAATGAGAGTGATCAGTTAAGGTGAGCTATTATCAACAGGAGAAAAAAAACCCTTTTGTAGTGATAATCAGGATGGGCCATTTCCAACAGTTGACAAAAAGGTGTGAGAAACAGTGGGGGCGGGGGTGGGGAAAATAAGCATGGGGAAATAGTTTTACTTTGTGTAATGACCCATTCACTCCCAGCCTTTATTCAAGCCTAAGTTAATTGTATCCAGTTTGCAAATTAATTCCAAATCAGCAGTCTCTCGTTGGAGTCTGTTTCTGAAGTTTTTTTGTTGAAGAATTGCAACTTTTAGGTCTGTAATCGAGTGACCAAAGAGATTGACGTGTTCTCCGACTGGTTTTTGATTGTTATAATTCCTGACGTCTGATTTGTGTCCATTTATTCTTTTACGTAGAGACTGTCCAGTTTGACCAATGTACATGGCAGAGGGGCATGGCTGGCACATGATGGCATATATCATATTGATAGATGAACAGGTGAACGAGCCTCTGATAGTGTGATTAGGCCCTATGATGTGATTAGGCCCTATGATGGTGTCCCCTGAATAGATATGTGGACACAGTTGGCAACGGGCTTTGTTGCAAGGATAGGTTCCTGGGTTAGTGGTTCTGTTGTGTGGTGTGTGTTTGCTGGTGAGTATTTGCTTCAGGTTGGGGGGCTGTCTGTAAGCAAGGACTGGCCTGTCTCCCAAGATCTGTGAGAACGATGGGTTGTTCTTCAGGATAGGTTGTAGATCCTTGATGATGCATTGGAGAGGTTTTAGTTGGGGGCTGAAGGTGACGGCTAGTGGCGTTCTGTTATTTTCTTTGTTGGGCCTGTCCTGTAGTAGGTGACTTCTGGGTACTCTTCTGGCTCTGTCAATCTGTTTCTTCACTTCAGCAGGTGGGTATTGTAGTTGTAAGAACGCTTGATAGAGATCTTGTAGGTGTTTGTCTCTGTCTGAGGGGTTGGAGCAAATGCAGTTGTATCGTAGAGCTTGGCTGTAGACAATGGATCATGTGGTGTGGTCTGGATGAAATATGGAGGCATGTAGGTAGGAATAGCGGTCAGTAGGTTTCCGGTATAGGGTGGTGTTTATGTGACAATCGCTTATTAGCACTGTAGTGTCCAGGATGTGGATCTCTTGCGTGGACTGGTCCAGGCTGAGGTTGATGGTGGGATGGAAATTGTTGAAGTCATGGTGAAATTCCTCAAGGGCTTCTTTTCCATGGGTCCAGATGATGAAGATGTCATCAATGTAGCACAAGTAGAGTAGGGGCATTAGGGGACGAGAGCTGAGGAAGCGCTGTTCTAAGTCAGTCATAAAAATGTTGGCATACTGTGGGGTCATGAGGGTACCCATAGCAGTGCCACTGATTTGAAGGGATACATTGTCCCCAAATGTGAAATAGTTATGGGTGAGGACAAAGTCACAAAGTTCAGCCACAAGGTTTGCCGTGACATTATTGGGGATACTGTTCCTGACGGCTTGTAGTCCGTCTTTGTGTGGAATGTTGGTGTAGAGGGCTTCTACATCCATAGTGGCCAGTGTCATAAATATAAAGGGAAGGGTAAACCCCTTTGAAATCCCTCCTGGCCAGGGGAAAGCTCCTCTCACCTGTAAAGGGTTAAGAAGCTAAAGGTAACCTCGCTGGCACCTGACCAAAATGACCAATGAGGAGACAAGATACTTTCAAAAGCTGGTAGGAGGGAGAGAAACAAAGGGTCTGTGGGTCTGTCTATATTCTGTCTTGGCCGGGGATAGACCAGGAATGGAGTCTTAGAACTTTTAGTAAGTAATCTAGCTAGGTACATGTTAGATTATGATTTCTTTAAATGGCTGAGAAAAGAACTGTGCTGAATAGAATAACTATTTCTGTCTGTGTATCTTTTTTGTAACTTAAGGTTTTGCCTAGAGGGGTTCTCTATGTTTTTGAATCTAATTACCCTGTAAGATATCTACCATCCTGATTTTACAGGGGGGATTTCTTTATTTCTATTTACTTCTATTTTTATTAAAAGTCTTCTTGTAAGAAAACTGAATGCTTTTTCATTGTTCTCAGATCCAAGGGTTTGGGTCTGTGGTCACCTATGCAAATTGGCGAGGCTTTTTATCCAACATTTCCCAGGAAAGGGGGGGTGCAAGTGTTGGGAGGATTGTTCATTGTTCTTAAGATCCAAGGGTCTGGGTCTGTAGTCACCTAGGCAAATTGGTGAGGCTTTTTACCAAACCTTGTCCAGGAAGTGGGGTGCAAGGTTTTGGGAAGTATTTTGGGGGGAAAGACGCGTCCAAACAGCTCTTCCCCAGTAACCAGTATTAGTTTGGTGGTGGTAGCGGCCAATCCAAGGACAACGGGTGGAATATTTTGTACCTTGGGGAAGTTTTGACCTAAGCTGGTAAAGATAAGCTTAGGAGGTTTTTCATGCAGGTCCCCACATCTGTACCCTAGAGTTCAGAGTGGGGGAGGAACCTTGACAGCCAGGATGGTGTTTTCAGGAAGATCACCAATAGATTGTAGTTTCCTCAGGAAGTCAGTGGTGTCTTGAAGGTAGCTGGGAGTGCTGGTAGCGTAGGGCCTGAGGAGGGAGTCTACATAGCCAGACAATCCTGCTGTCAGGGTGCCAATGCCTGAGATGATGAGGCGTCCAGGATTTCCAGGTTTTTGGATCTTGGGTAGCAGATAGAATACCCCAGGTCGGGGTTCCAGGGGTGTGTCTGTGCAGATTTGTTCTTGTGCTTTTTCAGGGAGTTTCTTGAGCAAATGGTGTAGTTTCTTTTGGTAACCCTCAGTGGGGTCAGAGGGTAATGGCTTGTAGAAAGTGGTGTTGGAGAGCTACCTAGCAGCCTCTTGTTCCTATTCCGACCTATTCATGATGACGACAGCACCTCCTTTGTCAGCCTTTTTGATTATGATGTCAGAGTCGTTTCTGAGGCTGTGGATGGCATTGTGTTCCACACGGCTGAGGTTATGGGGCAAGTGATGCTGCTTTTCCACAATTTCAGCCCGTGCACATCGGCGGAAGCACTCTATATAGAAGTCCAGTCTGTTGTTTCGACCTTCAGGAGGAGTCCACCCAGAATTCTTCTTTTTGTAGTGTTGGTAGGAAGGTCTCTGTGGGTTAGTATGTTGTTCAGGGGTGTGTTGGAAATATTCCTTGAGTTGGAGACGTTGAAAATAGGATTCTAGGTCACCACAGAACTGTATCATGTTCATGGGGGTGGAGGGGCAGAAGGAGAGGCCCCAAGATAGGACAGATTTTTCTGCTGGGCTACGAGTATAGTTGGATAGATGAACAATATTGCTGGGTGGGTTAAGGGAACCACTGTTGTGGCCCCTTGTGGCATGTAGTAGTTTAGATAGTTTAGTGTCGTTTTTCTTTTGTAGAGAAGCAAAGTGTGTGTTGTAAATGGCTTGTCTAGTTTTTGTAAAGTCCAGCCACGAGGAAGTTTGTGTGGAAGGTTGGTTTTTTATGAGAGTATCCAGTTTTGAGAGCTCATTCTTAACCTTTCCCCGTTTGCTGTAGAGGATGTTGATCAGGTGGTTCAGCAGTTTCTTTGAGAGCATGTGGCACAAGCTGTCAGTATAGTCTGTGTGGTATGTAGATTGTAATGGATAAACAAAGTAAAACTATTTCCCCTTGTTTATTCTCCCCCTCCCCCGACTGTTCCTCAGACGTTCTTGTTAACTGCTGGAAATGGCCCACCTTGATTATCACTACAAAAGGTTTTCTTCCCCCCTCCCCCCCACTCTCCTGCTGGTAATAGCTCATCTTAAATGATCACTCTCCTTACAGTTTTCAGAGTAGCAGCTGGTGTTAGTCTGTATTCGCAAAAAGAAAAGGAGTACTTGTGGCACCTTAGAGACTAACCAATGCCACAAGTACTCCTTTTCTCCTTACAGTGTGCATGATAAACACCCATTTTTTCATGTTCTGTGTGTATATAAATCTCCTCACTGTATTTTCCACTGAATGCATCCGATGAAGTGAGCTGTAGCTCACGAAAGCTTATGCTCAAATAAATTGGTTAGTCTCTAAGGTGCCACAAGTACTCCTTTTCTTTTTGCGAATACAGACTAACACGGCTGCTACCCTGAATCCCTTTGAAGTTTACCTCTGACCATGCTGAGTTCAAAACCCTTGGCTTGGTACAGAGGTGAGAATCCGTGAGGGAAAACTGAACTAAAGAATTTTGGATTAGTTAGAGTTCAGGAGAGAGAATCACAGGGAGTGCAGGGGGTGCAGACTGCCCCCCCCCCCCCCAGTTCTAGAAATAGGAGTTCTCCATGATGAGCTAGGTCTACCTAAGCTTTAGGTAAGACAGATGTTTGTAGACTGTTTGGTTGAAAATGTTTTTCTTGTTATGTGTTGTTACTCCTGTTGATATTAAATAAAATACTGTGTTTTTGAAAAGGCTGTTTTATGTCACTGCGTTCACTCACTGGTCACAGCTCCCAGAAGGGAAGCTTGCAGGGCAACCAGATCCAATCAGGCCTCCTGAGGAATCACGATTGGTTAACAGGGGGCTGCATACCTGGGACCTGATCTAAAGAATAGGAGAATTGTGGGGTTCTGCTCCAAAAAGGTTGATGATTCAGGGTCAGTCACGTGGTGGGACTGCACTCAGAGAAACCAAAAGTACTCAAAGGTGCAGATAACACTAAGCTGTGGCAGCACTCGAACTGCAATTCCCATGAGGCACCATGGCAGCATTTCTGAATAAAAATTTTTGGTTTTCCTCCAACATTTTTCAGTTTTCAATTTTTCAACAAAAAGTTGAAATTTTCAAGGAAAAATGGTCCACAGAAAATAGAAAAAAATCCAACTAGTTCTGTTTTCTATATTTAGTAGAAGTAATGGGTGAGCTCCCACAAATGAAACGCTGAGTTCCAGTAGGTGAACATGAATTTAAAGGGTTAAAACACCTCTCAGAGTCTGAAAAGTTAGCCTTTAATATATGGGCTAGCTGTTCCATCCATTCTTCTTTGAAATGCTCTTATTTTTAATCCTCCACCATGCGATATAGCATATTGTTCAGGAGCCACTTAGCAAGATTGTTGAACTCTTTTCATATATGGTCTGTGCAGGATGATGCAGCTCACATTTCTTTAGAAGTACCGAAAAAAAAGGAACCTTGAAGTGATTCACAATGACCCAAGGTTCCTGTGTGTACTATAAATACTAGAAAGAGGTAGCAAGGGCAGCTCTCATTATTGTATAAAACTGGAATAACGTTCTTCCCAATAGATTGCAGGAGGATACTGAAAAGAACCAGAATGCATTAGGCTTGACATTACAAGGGTAGGAGCATGCTTCAAGTAGTCTATGAACAGAATCTCTCAACTCGAGAGCTGCCTTTGTATTCCATTTCCTGCTCCCCACTGTCATTTACTGTAGGTGTGGGATAGTGGAATAAAACCATATCTACTCTACAATATATTGCTCCATACAACTGTATTCTATATAATCTTTCTACCTCTGTGTGTAAAAATAATATACACATGTTATTATGGAGAATACCTAGATTCCTTGGGCTCTGTCTGCTGGCCGCTCAGGGAGAGGCGCACTGTCCCTAGTAGGGAGGGGGAGCCAAGGCAAACTCAGAGTCTGCCTGGCAACCAATAGGGAGTGAGATGCTCCTCCCAGGGAGTTCAGGAAAGGGGAGAAGCCATTTATGAGTCAGTCTGGAGCTGGCAAAGGCAGGACTGGCTGTGTGGGGAGCAGGTGAGTCCCAGGCCTGCATGCAGGGTTCCCCCTGAGAACGGGCCTCTAGGGACCTGAAAGCAAGATTCCTCAGCTGGGCTTTTTCTTCTCCACTGATGATTCCCAGTTTGTAGAGTTTTGCTGGGAAACGTCCCCAGTTAGGCTGAGAGAGCCCTCCAGCTCCCTAGGTGAGACCAGCCACCACGTGCTCAGCTCTGCTCTGGCTGCTAGTCCAGGGCTGCTGCCTGCTTTGAGTGTGTCTGGATGCTGGGCTATGAGACTGCAGTTTGGATTTTAGTACAGTTGTGTAATCTGCATCTGGAGCCTTGCACCCCTTTGTGGTGAGGGAAAATCCTGGAACCGAAGCAGCCTGACTCCTGCCTGAAGGGGATCCCTGCCAGCAGAGATTATCCACTCTGCAGTGACTGAGGAGTCCAGCGTCATCTCTGAACCCGAGGATCAGTCATGGAGTTTGAGTGCACCATCTTTTAGTTAGTCAGGGAATTTGTTTTGGGGATCCCCTACTCCCTGAATTGTGTCCTCAAGCCAGGGACTAACAGTTTGGGGATTTTATAACCTGCTGTGTATTAAACCTGTGGAGGGATTTACCACCTTCTCCCATGTGTGAGTCCTTTGGGCTGTACTGAACCCAGTCAGCCTCACTGCTAAACCACTGCAGAGAAGAATTTTGTGGTCACATGTCATCAAGGGCCCCAACAAAGTACACGTACCAACAGAACACTGATCTTACATTTGCTACATCAGTCCCGGGACTGGGGAAAGTCACGGGTATTATCAGTGTGGGCACTGGTGACCCTAAAAATAGTGTTTTACCCTGTTACGTATATTTGTCTCCTGTTTAATATAATTATTGTGCTGAATATATTGTACGTATTTGTGTTATTTCTTGGAAGTCTCCAACTATCTGACAAGTAAGTGCGGATTACCCTGAGGTTAGAGTTTTCCTCCCAAGCTGCCCTGGTGACCATGCCAGAAAGGAGTGAGGGGGGTGGAGGCACTGCCAAATAATTTCATAGGAAAAAATAAAGAAGATACACCCTGCTGAATGGGTGGTGGGATCCAGAAGAACCCAGACCTGTCCATCAAAACCTGTAAGCAGATTGGCATTAAAGAAGGTAACTGGGTGGAAAGGGAGCGCTACATATGTATTGTACTAGACACACGTATAGATAGAATAAAGTAGCATGGAGCAATATACTGTATGGCAGACATGCTTTTCCCCCCACTACCCATAGCTACAGTAATTGGCTTCAGGGAAGAGGACATGGATCTACACTGATCACATGAAATCAAGTAATGAATTCTATCTGTGTTTTTCTATTTTCAGCAATACATTCCTGATTAAAATATATTGGGTATTAATTTCACTTTACTTACACACATTTGTAAAATGAATTTGAAATAGAGCCCACTGAAAAAAGAAAAAATAATTTCACACAACATTTTGAAATTGTTTTGTTTCATAGGGCTCCAAAGGGACTATGGTTTGCTTTTTCAGATTTTCTCTGAACTTTTTTTCCCTTCAGTTATTTTTTTTGTTTTCCAAAATTGAAAATTCTCTTCTTTTGAAAGTGACAGGGAAAGGAAATTAGGATTTCAGAGACATTTGAAAGGAAAAATAAAACAGAACAAAATAAAACCTGAATAAACAGCAAACAGGCTAAAGTGTTTGCTTCCAATTTCATCAAACAATGAAAATTCCAAAAGAAAATCAAGAAAATTTCACAACAATTTTGACAAAAGAGCAACTTTTCATTTGAAATAGTTTGCTAGTTCTACACAGAAGGGTAAACTCAATGGACGGATTGCATAGTAAGGTCTAGTCTTCTCCCTCTCCCTCTCCCTCTTCCATTCCATTCCATTCCCTTCCTTCCTTCCTTCCTTCCTTCCTTCCTTCCTTCCTTCCTTCCCTCTCTCTCTCTCTCTCTCTATTGTAAGTAGTCCCAGGGTAAGGGGGACTGTATGTCTGCTTCAGAATCCATTCCAATAAATGGGAGTCTTTCAGCTGATTTCAATAGGTTTTGGATCAGGCCATGTGCTCAGTGGTGTTTGCAGGAACAGGCCCCAAATCAGCTGAAAATGAAAACCCGTTGTCAGAATATGAGAACAATGGTCCTTTTCCCACTCCTGCTCCACAACTCTGATTGATTTCAAGGGGATCAGGATTGAATACAAGAAGATAGATTGGTTCTCCACTGCCTTGCACCTTGTGTAATCATTTGCACTGGTGGAAACTAAAAATACCACTGTTGGTGTAAATGACTGGAGAATTCTGATTTGATAGAGTTTTGCATCCACTTTGCACTTCCTTTGCTCAGGAGTTAATAACAATAACTAGCTCTTATATATCACTTTTCATTAACAGATCTCAATGACTAAAGAAACTGCAAGGCACAGGAGAATCAGGCTTAATATATGTAAAATACTGACCAAGGGAAAAAATTGTTACTGAGATTGTAACTATTTCACAATAAAGGTGCAGTGATTTTTCTGTCCCAAAGTCATTATTTTATGCAGTTACCACTTGAGAAGCAGGCACTATTTAGTTTATTTCACTTGTCTTTTGATTGCTATGTAAAAAAAAAATTGGTAAATTGAGCTTTATTCTGAATTTACCCAGCAAGTGCCTAGCAAAATCTTACAGAATAAATGTAATAAATGGTAAATTAGTACATAAAAACAAGTAGGATAATCAGTGTTTTTGTTAACAGTTTACATTTATATTTCATAACCACCATAAGCACACATCACAGTGGAAAGGACTTTAATTCTGTAAATAACTGAAACTGAACATCCTAACAATTATTTGTGGTAACTAACTACTGTTAAGTCTGAACTAGTGGGTTTTGCAATGTCATTTAGACAATTAAAGTTTTGTGTTATATCTTTTATGGTTTGGAAAGGTGAGAGTTCCAATTATTTTTTATTTTTTTAAGCAGAGCCTGGATTTGCTGAGGTGTTTTTGGGTTTCAAAGAAAGGCTACAGAAATTCTTCTAGTTTCTCACATTTCTATATGGTATCTATATAGCATAGAGACAAATATCTGCTGCATGCTCAAGAAAGTGGGCTCCCTCACCATGGCCCTACGTCTCTCACAACCCTTTCCCCACTCAGTGTCGAGCTACTGTTATTTTAACAAGAGGCTTCCATTAAAACTTCCCAATATAGCGAGTGATCAAACCCATGTAAGTGGGGATGTGTGTACTCAGAGAAGACGGGGTGAAGGAGGAGGGAATGTTTTCAGTAGTTTTGACTGTGTTATTCTTAGGAAGCATTTTAATGACCTCTAAGGATTAGTCATCTTTGAGAAGGAATGGTGTCTTCGGAGAGAAGCTGATCTCTTAAAAAGGCAGAGAAATCACCCAAGTTTGGTGATGGAATTTTAACAAGGGTTTCTGAGAAGCTCTTCAGAGTGCCTTCCAGGAGCTTACTGTCCCCACAAGCCCTTTGCTGCTCCTGGGTTGTCCATGTCCTGTCTCACCTTCCCTCTCTGCCCTTGCAGTTGAACTACACCAGCATTGCTGCATTCAAGCAGGGCCTTGCATAGCAAAGGATTTGCCCCCAGAGAATTTTAGGCTTTGTTCTGATTTGTGCCCACTGTATGATATGCTCTGTCTGTTTTCACATTGTCCCTCTTTTATGGGTTGTAATGTATGCCACTCTCAGACAGTGTTTTGTGTAGATTTTTGATATTGTTCTATTATTTTCATCATGTCTCTGTGGGTACTTTTTCCTACTGGCAAGTTGCTGTACCCGATCTTTGATCTCTTGCATGCTTTAAGTCTTTGTCATAAATCCCAGTTGGCTGGATGAAGTTTAAAAATGCAGGTCTCAAAGGGGAAAAAACTAGATAGTTGGGAATTTCTTAACAACAGCAAAAGTAGAAAAAAAAAAACCAGCTAGTATTTTTGTATATTTTTGTTTTTTAGATTTGTCATTCAGTTTAAAAGCATATCAGATACATACATGACTCCTACTTTCTATTATCACTCTCAGCTTCTCCCCTGTGATTTTTGAGAGTCTGAAGATCTTTGGAGATACATAATAACGTCCATTTGTGTCTATAACTATTTGAAATTCATCTTTTCTGTAGTCTCTGTGGGTTTCTTCCTCTGTGTTGCAGAGAGGCAACATTATATCTAAAGCTTGCTATAGGCGTCTCTGTTGAAATGTGGTTTAATGGGGTTGTAGAAATAACAGAATAGTTTATTTAGTTCTCCCCACATGCAAAGGATATATTATTGATATGTAATGCAGTAGCATCTCTTGCCCCATACAGCTAAGCATTGTACAACCATATATAATAGAAAAGACCCTGCCCCAAAGAGCATAAATATGTGACCAGAGGCAACAGGTGAATGTGGAAGGAGGATAAGGCAACAGTGAAACAGTCCTGTTTAGTAAAGTAGCCAGCAGTTACAACATGGTCTCCGCCTCACCTCTCCCTTTGGGTCACAGCAAAGCATACTACTAATGAACATTCATAATTTCTTATGTAGTGTTAATACGTGCAATTCACAATGATAAGAATCACCAGTGTGTCATTAGCTTTCAGAAAAGACCTCGCTTTGTACACTGTAGCTTTATCTATAGCAGGGGTAGGCAACCTATGGCACGTGCGCCAAAGGTGACACGAGAACTGATTTTTAGTGGCACTCACACTGCCCAGGTCCTGGCTACTGGTGTGGGGGGCTCTGCATTTTAATTTAATTTTAAATGAAGCTTCTTAAACATTTTAAAAACCATATTTACTTTACATACAACAATAGTTTAGTTATATATTATGGACTTATAGAAAGAGACCTTCTAAAAACGTTAAAATGTATTACTGGAACGCGAAATCTTAAATTAGAGTGAATAAATGAAGACTTGGCACACCACTTCTGCAAGGTTGCTGACCCCTGTTCTATAGTTATGGGCTACTTGAACCAATTATTCACCCCGAGGTAAGAGTTTACACATTCTTTACTCTATGGGAGTTCAGCTCCCAAGATCAACTACAGTAGAGAGGTTATCAATAGAGGAGGGACCCCACGGTGCACAACAGAGACTACATTGTGCTCTTTCTATTATAATTATTTGTATTGACCAATCAAATAATACACAAACTGCAATCTGGTAAAGGAGAGAGAGAGACAGACCAATACCGAATATTTTCATAACTCACCAAATGCCTTGTGGAAAAACCTAAAGTGTTAGTCCTCAGTCTCACCATCATCATCGTCACCAGTGGTCATAAGTCTGGCATCTCCCCAGCACCAGAGCCTGCAGGCTAGGATACAGCTTTTATAATGCATTATGCTGACAGCCGCTGGGGTTCACACATATTTGAGAAGGTTTTAACAGCCACACCCCACTATAGGGCAATCCATTTTTCATAAGCTAACTCGTTAGTTCCCCTTATACTCGTTAACATTTAAGTCACCTTATCACTATAGTAACAAGCAGTACGTAGTAACAGTAACTTCCTAAAGGAAGTCTCTAACATTTCATCCTTGCTACCAACAGTCATCTTGTGCGTAGACATTATTATCCAAACTCAGCAGATATTTTCAAAACATCAGGATATCACAAACATAGACACCACGTTCAGCAGATTTATTATTAATTTACTTATGCTAATTTATCCTAAAGCCTAAAGCCTAATTTTGCTAAGCTATTTTACAGGTATGCTGACAGTAGACCCTGTGTCACAACACTAATTAAAACTTACATTTCACCTCTATAGCCTAACTATACCTGATACCTTTTATCTTTGGCTACACTAAGATTGTATACAGTCACTTAATTCAATTGCTTATCACTTGAGGTTCAGGCTTGCCCACACCCTCCTGTCTTTATAAAACTTTGCAAGGTATTCTTGTTGAGTAAAACACAGAGCAAGCTTCTATTTTCTGCTGGGACATAGGTGCTATGCTATCTCCTCCCCAACTTGTTGGCTTGATAGCTTTGTTTACCTAATATGTAAAAATGGACCTTCATTGTCTTTGCCTGAAGACTGGGCTGGTCAGAGAATCAAATTCACATTCCTTTGTCTAAGGCAGTGTGTAGAATATATATATATATATATATACTTTCAGAATATAATTCTAGTGCATATTCATAATGTTTTGTACACACCCTATGTATACATCATGCAAGACTATTAATGATCAGTGAGTTATTAGTTTTCCAATGATATCTTATATGACACCTTTTAGATACAAATTATAACCACAGTGAGCTGGGATACACTGAATTAGTCAGGCCAACTGAAGCTTATTACCTGATACCAGTGAGCCCCTTGCTCTCTAACACTGGGATGCTCATAGGGTCATATTCCACGTCCCCCCTTTACAAAGCTGCGTGGAGGTTAGCCACAGGCTGACCTGGAGGCAGCAGGTCAGAGCCCTCTTTCTTGGACAGTGCACCTGCCACTATATCTTTTCCCTATATATAGAATAAACCTGTTTTTGTCAACTTTGTGTACAGTTTCCAGGACATAATATCAGAGAGTGTCCATAATTTCACCTACCAAGTTGTTACTAACATTTCAAGTGACATTATTGAACAGTATATGTTGTTAGAGTGCAAATGAGATATTTCCTGTCACCTTTTAAATAAATATCCTGACAGTATGTCAGGCCTGACAGGAGTTGCTAACACAGAGTACAGAGTAACAGCCGTGTTAGTCTGTATTCGCAAAAAGAAAAGGAGTACTTGTGGCACCTTAGAGACTAACCAATTTATTTGAGCATGAGCTTTCGTGAGCTCTGTAGCTCACGAAAGCTCATGCTCAAATAAATTGGTTAGTCTCTAAGGTGCCACAAGTACTCCTTTTCTTTTTGCTAACACAGAGTAGTGAACCACAAATGGGCCTATGTGTCACACACGTGTCCCCACTGGTGTACTGAGGTCTGGGTGTCCTGCTGGCCATTGCCCACCTGTCCATTCCGCCCTCCTCCCTTCCCACACAATGTTCATTTTTAAAGGATGTTGAAAAGCAGGGGGAATAGCTCATCCTCTCATTATTTTATGCACCAGTTAGGAGTAATTTCCGACGTATCAATTCTGGTACATAGATTTGTGGGCTCAACCACCTGTTGTTTACTAGGCTTGATCTCAACACAGACTTTGAGTTATAGCAATAGGCCTGTTTGTTTGGACTAACTCAATATTTCTGTCTCCCTTTCAAAAGTTTTTTCTTCAACATTTATTGTCATAGGTGATTGGAACACTCCATGGACCTTTAGTCACTTTCCCACAGTTAGACTCACAGTTGCGATAGAGCCACGAGGCCCCAATTGTTACACCAATAGTACAGATTATGTAAAGAAAGATATATATTTTTTCTAAACAGTAATTGACAGACACCTGAAACTGCTTTATACTGATTTTACATCATTGCACCTTATGCCTCTTCAGGTTTTTGGGTTACAAAGGCAGAAGCTTGAAAGTTGTAAAGTCCCAATCAAGTGGATTCAGCTGGTTATCATTTCCTGTGTGAAAAAAAGTACATTTTCTGGTTCCTATGAGATTTGCATCCTGTGGATCCATATTATGCCCTGTGTTTGCTTATTCTCCTTTTTCTTCCTTGCTGTGTGGGTATATTTCAGTCTCCTCCTCTCCCCGCTGCCCTGTCTCAATGAAATAAACACGATGCCTTTTTCTTTTGTCCTATGTCTATTGCTGAAAATAGAAATCACTGAAAACATGTCAGATGAGTACAAGAAGCACATATAACTCCGCAAGAAGCTCTAACATACACCCAAGTTTTTACAGCTCTATGGTACTGTCTGTCTGCAGCTTGCAGAAGAATGTTCCTCTATCCTTTGGGGACATTAGTTGAAATGCTCTTCTCCCTCCTCAGATCAACTTATTCCACAATGGATTGCTTGCCTCTTGAGTAATTTAACTTTAAGAAAATGCTCTGAGAGGACACAGCCTTAAAATATAATAGAGTCAGATCCTATGACTGCATTATCTTGTGTAGTCATTTACCTTAGTGTAAAGTGACTGTAAAATGCATGTAAAATTCTACCATCTTGGAATAATGGCATTTTATCTCCATTTTGCCTTACGTGTAAGTGAATACGAAGTGCAGGCCAACAGAATATCATGCTCATGGAAAATAGTAATTTGGACATTTTAAAAATACAGTTTACAAAGCCAAAACTCACATAGTATAGGGAAAAAATAAAATGGCGAAGTTATACACAGAAAGTGTATCACTAAACTCTGTCCCATATGTTATGGAAGCGGCGTAATCTAGGGATTATGCATAAAGTTGGGAGGTCCTTGGTTCTAATCCTGGCTCTCCTTTTATTCTCTTTGCAACACTGGGAAAGTTACCTCACTTTTCAGTCTCCCTACTGTGAAACCAGAATAGTAAGTCGTATCTATCTGTCAGGGTAGTGTGTGCACCACTCTAACATGTAAATTGGTATAGAGATGCTAAGTATTGTTATTAGCTTTGTTCATATTGTTGGAAATATTAGTCATGGAGACAGATAGACTTGATACACGTTATAAGCCCCCATTTTTAGAAATCATGTCTCATCTTCTCTCTCTTAGCATCTGCATGGTTATCCAGTATGTGAGAGACTGGGAGAACTAATGTGGATCCCTTTATTCTCTTCATGGCTACTTCCACATCTTCCTTCTTTTTCATCTATGAAAGACTCAAAATGATAATCCTGACCACCTTGCTGAGATTTAAAGTGTAGAACTACTTTGAAAAGTGTCTTTGTAAAGATGCCATTGGGTTTTCAGGATAGGGCTCTCTAGCTCTTTCTTAGAAGGAGGTTATAACAGTGGCTTTCCCCAAGAATCCACACTAGGTCTAGTGCTATTGTATGTTGTGATGAATGTTCTTGAAGAAGAGGGTGAAAAATTTATATTAGTGGATCAAGACTTGAGAGGATTGTGCGGAACATCTGGGAGACCTAAGATAATTAGGTGACTGAAAGTAAAAAGCTGTCCTGCAGTGACTCAAGGGCATGGGCACCAACCTCAGGGCAGACTATTAGGAACCAGGGAACAAACCGCAAATTGGTGGTGAGTTCTATGCTTAGATTTCACCAACCAATTAAAGTGCAAACTCCTCAGGCACTGTAACAGCATTTACACAGAGTCACAGACAGCCCCCTTGGGTATTGTGATCTGTCTGGCAACCCAGCTAAGCTTCCCTTTGTGATAGATGATCCCTTACACCACAAAGATCACAGCAATATTCAGGTTACAACCAGTCCCTTACCCCAGGTCAATGGCACTTTACATCTCATGCCAAATACAGTGCTTGTAGCCTAACCTATTATAAACTAACTAAAGATTTATCACTCAGGAAAAGGAAATAAGGTTAAAGCAGGTAAACACATGCACAAATGCGTTACGTTTAATCTTATATTTCCAAAGTAATAGAAACATCTATGCTAAGCAAGCGCTACATAGCCTTTAGTGCTAACCTAGGCTAAGCACTGGGCATTTTTTGCTTATGCCTGTTAATCCTTGCTCCCCGGAGTCCAAGCAGCATTAAGTGTATAGTTCCTTCTTAGGGATTTTTATTCCCTTCTCCCCTTCTGCTTTGAGCTGCAAACTCAGCTGATGGGAGCAATTCACTTGCAAGACTCATCTCCGTGTGGGGGTGGGGGTTGTGGGAGAGTAAACAACAAAGTATTTTGTCCTTTTTAATGTTCCACTCTAGTCCATCTGCTGTCAATGAGCCTTCCTTGTGAGCCAGGATGTAACACCTTCTGTTGGAGGTCAGCACTTTACACTAGTTAATATCTCTCTCCTGTCTGGTGATTTAAACAGTTACAGAGGCTTATAATGCAAACACTGAAATATTACCTTACAATATTGGATACAGATATTATGAGAGAAATTAATGCATTCAGCAATTTACAAGCATTCTATAAAGCCTAAATGCTAACCACATTTTTATAGTGCTAAAACCTATTTTAACAATACTAACACACAGGTCAGCCAGACTGATTTCAGCTATGTATTCATCAGTATTCAGTTGGGTCATGGGGACCTTGGCCTGAGCTGGCAGTTGGTCTGCCAGCATCACAACTGAAATTCAATGTTGACGAACACAAGATATAATGTGCATTGGAAGGAATAATTTGAACTATTCGTACGGATTGCTGGGTTCTAAATTAACTGTAACCACTCAATAACATGATTTAGGTGTCATTATGGACAACTCAATGAAAACATCTGTTCCATGTGCAGTGATGACTGAATGGAAATAATGGAATAGAAAATTATACTGTAATAAAAATATATAATAAAATATAACAATGACATTATATAAAATCAGTAGTACAACCTCACCTTGAACACTGTGTTGAATTTTGGTTACTCCATCTGGGTAAAAAAGATATGATAGAAGAAGATAAGGGGTCACCCAATGAAATTAAAAGGCAACAAATTTAAAACTGATAAAGAGAAGTTTATACCATGTGTAATTACCTTGAGGAGCTCACTAACACAAGATATCAGTGAGACAAAGAGCTTAATAGAATTAAAAAGATGGTCAAAGATTTAGATTACTTATAATCCATGTACAGTTACTAAGTTTAGTGTTTATTTTTTATTTCTGTCCTATCATATCAAATCATACCAATTAATTACCTTGCACTGAATTTTTTAAATAAAATTTTAGAAAACTTTACTTTTTTAGGCTTTAGACAAAAAAGAGTTATAAATTCTGAAAAATATATCATATTTTAAAATGGATATTTTAGAAAAGAATATATATACCACAAATGTGAAACAGTAACATTATTCAATCTGATAAGTCCTGTGGTTTATGAATGACCTATAAAGTGTGGAAATAACAGGTTCAGGACATAGAAAGTGTTAAAATGACATGTTATTTCAATATTTTTTTGGTCAATAACCTGTTATTTCCACAGTTTCTAGGTCAGTGGCTTGTCTCAAGCTGAATCAATGATAATGTCTCTCTCAGAGCTCTGTTGTCATATTTTTAACTAGCAGAATTATTATAAAACTTGAACATCTTTAAATACATGCCATGAATGTCTGAATTCATAAGAGTTGAACATGACAAATAGAATACCTCCTTTCTGCCAATATTCATTCCTTGTTTTAAACAAATTTGCCACAGGCTTGGTCACACCCCTGTTTGTGTTTGTTTTCTATAAATATTTGTGCAATCAAGTTTTACAAGCATGAATGATCACAGGAAGTGAATATTAAGATTCCACATTCAAAATGCTTGTGGGAAGTAGTTTTTTAATTGCACTTTTGCGAGCATTTGAACCAGAAGCCTCTGTATCAGAGTTACACTTATAAGAGCCCCACAGTCAGAGATCAGAACAATAGCATGTAGTCCATGGTGACCAAACACAACTAACTAATATAGGTTGAAGGCAGCGGGACGTATGCAAACGCACATGAACACACACACACACACACACACTAAGATCAGAAGGGGGACCATTAAGATCATCTACTCTAATCTCCAGTAAAATGCAGGCCAGAGAATTTCACCTAGTAATTCCCTCAGTTGTCAATGAATCTGGAGCTTTGAGTAAAGTGTAATATCAACTGAAAGTGAACAGAATTCGCTTTTATAAATAGCAAATTCTAGATAATGGTAGTGGGAAAACAAGTTCTTTGGTCACAGGTAATGACCTCAGCAGCACTAAAACATGCTTAAAGTAAACACTTGAGGATGGGCAGCTAAGATTTCACAGCAATAAATGTTTAGCATTGGACATATCTTCCTCTGAAAGTGCCAGTAGCACAGAGGCTCATCATACTGTAATACAATAATATGCCCCTCCCTTGACTCTATTATTAGGCAGGCAAGGATGACAAGATCTTCATTTTCTTGATCAGACAAGAAAATGCAGTTGCAGGATGAATGTTAGAGGGCACATGAGAAGCTGATCCTTATGAGGAAGAGGTGAGCTACAGCTGGGAAGGTTTTTACCTTCATTTGAGTTGAATTTCTGCTTTTTCTCCAGTTATACCCTTCCTGTTACTAAGAACCACAGCTGTTCTTACTGCACACTTTCTCACTTTCATCTCAGACATGGACTCGGAAATCTTACTGGTAAAAATCACTCTGGTGTTTTGAAGAATAGCTTTACCCCTTAGGAGAAAAGCATGTTTTGTTTTGTTTTAAAATTGAAGATATACAAATTTAGTGATATTAAGCAAAAATAATAGTTTAATATTATCGATGCCAGGCTCATATCGCTTCTTTAACATACTTTCTGCTAAATACAGTGCAGCAGTCCCAAACTCTTCTAAGCCATCTTGCACTATGCACTCCATAGTTCTTCTTCAGCAGGCAAATGGGAGGTCAGAATGGTCAGATCAGCATTATGTTCCTCAGCACTTGTGTGGCCTCATCAGTAGGTCTCAAGTTCATTTGCATAAGTCTCCACTGACACAATGTCGGATACATATAAAGCCCACTCCCCAGCATCATTTAGTAGCATTGCAAATCAATGGTGGTGGTGTTATACTGTTCAAAGAGTCATTCAAGCACATATAGGGTTGACAATGACATTCATCTGATCAATATTTCTTGTCTGAACTATTGAAGGGATGGCCTGGTTTGTATTTGAGGCTGTCACAAAGTGTGACAGACTATAAAGGAAGTGTGACCTCAGATTTCTGTGTTCAATGGTTAAGTATGTTTTCCATTTTCCATTTCTGTGCATACCTTTGAAGTCATGGACAATCACTTTAAAACTATATGTAAATATGAACTAGTTAGCCTTCTTGAAGAATAGAGATTTGGTTATATTTGGAAGCAAATCCAGAACCCAGTACCTCTTGAGATCTCAGCCTTCAGTCTTCCTCTTTCTTCTTCCTGACACTTCCCTCTCCTTGTGGTTTCTAATAGTTCCCATAGCCGTGCCTCCTTTCTTCTGAGCCATATGTGATCATTGGTAACAACAAACAGGTCTTCGGGCTGTCTGAACTCAGAGCTTCCCACAAGGATAAATTTTACCCACTCCAGTGCTTCTCCATGAGTTTGTAGCCCAGTGAGAATCGTCAAACTTTCATGGAAAAATTTGAAATAAGTAGCTGGTACATAACCTAGAAAAGACCATGAAGGCCTGAATCCTGCATGTAATCTTTAAAGATATGTGTGAGAGAGGTGGAGATGTGGTATTGGGAACTCTACCTTTAAGCAATATAGATTCCCAGACAAGAAGTCCGGGAGAGGAAGCCCATGTTCTGTTATGCAGAAGCAACTGTGGAATTTCATCACTGAATAAAAAGGATCTCTTTCAAGAACCTTGGACTTAGAGTGATTACTGAACACCTCAGGGGGGATGGGTTACAGAGAGGGCTAGAGAGCCTGTTAGAAGTCACATGGGAATATTAAAGGATGTGAAGGGGCATAATGGAGAACTGATGTGAGCCCTAGCTGAAAAGACCTGTTAAAAATATTAGGTGCTTATTGAAGATGATGGAGAGAAGGGTTTGGAGATCTGTAGTGGTGGGAAAGGGTGAGTTAATTGTTGTGGGAGGAAGGAAGGATTCAGGGACCTCTCATGGGTGACAGTGGTACAAATCCAAAAGTGAATCAAAGCTGTGGAGAGATTAAAGAGGCTAGGACTTTTCAACTTTGAAAAGAGGAGACTAAGGGGGGATATGATAGAAGTATATAAAATCATGAGTGGTGTGGAGAAAGTGACTAAGGAAAAGTTATTTACTTGTTCCCATAATATAAGAACTAGGGGCCACCAAATGAAATTAATGGGCAGCAGGTTTAAAACAAATAAAAGGAAGTTCTTCTTCACTCAGCACACAGTCAACCCGTGGAACTCTTTGCCTGAGGAGGTTGTGAAGGCTAGGACTATAACAGGGTTTAAAAGAGATCTGGATAAATTCATGGAGGTTAAGTCCATTAATGGCCAGGATGGGTAAGGAATGGTGTCCCTAGCCTCTGTTTGTCAGAGGATGGAGATGGATGGCGGGAGAGAAATCACTTGATCATTACCTGTTAGGTTCACTCCCTCTGGGGCACCTGGCATTGGCCACTGTTGGAAGACAGGACACTGGGGTGGATGGACCGTTCTTATGTTCTGTGGAAACTAATAAAGCTGGACAAAGACAAGATGAAGGGGTAAGCTTCTCAGCAATCTGATTAGAGAGCTCCTATACTGTATCCACTACCTGCAGTGTGAGAGTCTTCAAAGTCAGAGTGGCAGAGCATCACTTACTAATGATATCTGGTCTGTAAGTGATTAGCAGTATCTTACTGAGATATGTTTAAAGGAAAAAGACACACACTGAATGTCTTTACATATTTTATCAGTGATCTGTTGACTGGTCCAAAATAAGGGTGGATATTTTTCACCCTCTGCCACTCGCAAACCTTTCAACTCTTGGTGATTAGATAGTTTTATATAACTCTCAGATTCCTTCTTGGGTCGTGTCAAGGTTCCTTCCCCACTCTGAACTCCAAGATACAGATGTGGGGACCTGCATGAAAACCCCCTAAGCTTATTTTTACCAGCTTAAGTTAAAACTTCCCCAAGGTACAAACTATTTTACCTTTTGCCCTTGGACTTTATTGCTGCCACCACCAAGCATCTAACAAATATATAACAGAGAAAGAGCCCACTTGGAAACGTCTTTCCCCCCAAAATCCTCCCCAAACCCAGCATCCCCTTTCCGGGGGAAGGCTTGATAAAAATCCTCACCAATTTGCAAAGGTGAACACAGACCCAAACCCTTGGATCTTAAGAACAAGGAAAAAGCAATCAGGTTCTTAAAAGAAGAATTTTAATTGAAGAAAAAAAAGTAAAAGAATCACCTCTGTAAAATCAGGATGGTAAATACCTTACAGGGTAATCAGATTCAAAACATAGAGAATCCCTCTAGGCAAAACCTTAAGTTACAAAAAGAAAAGACACAAAAACGGAATATACATTCCATTCAGCACAACTTATTTTATCGGCCATTTAAACAAAACAGAATCTAACGCATATCTAGCTAGATTATTTACTAAATTCTAAGACTCCATTCCTTTTCTGTTCCCAGCAAAAGCATCAACCAGACACAGAGAGAAGCTTTGTTTCTCCCCCCCCCTCCAGCTTTGAAAGTATCTTGCCTCTTCATTGGTCATTTTGGTCTGGTGCCAGCAAGGTTATCCTAGCTTCTTAACCCTTTACAGGTGAAAGGGTTTTAAAGGTGTTTACCCTTCCCTTTATATTTATGACAGGTCAAAGTTAGGTTTTGCTGTGGATACCTCACTTAGAAATTGAATATTCCTATGAAAGATGCTATGCATGGCATTGATTATGCTATAGATTGAAGGAAACCCTCATTCTTTATGAATGAAAAGAGCTATTAAGTCTCTGCAAGATTTTATTTAAGAAATTTTCAATAAATGGCCCTACTTTAGAGTGTCCCCACCCCACCACATTTTGTTTCACCAGTTAGCTCTTATGTTGCTTATCTTATCTTTTCCTGCAAACTGATGGAGATGATGCCATTCACTTGGTTACTTCCGATGAATCTAAATATACTCTGAGTCTTTCTTCTGTCTTCTCTCTGATGGTAGTGATCTGAGACTAAGTGAGGCACACTACACAGATGCTTCTCCCAGCACTTGCCTGATTATTTTTAAGTGGGTCCTAATATCAGACATTGCTGCTGGGTTTTTGATTTTGGGGATCAAAGTCCCAAACCAATTTTTTTTTAAATTTTCTTTGCAGGCTATATGACAATAGAACATACAAGAATCACATGACTGATTCCTCCACCTCTCCAGAGCAAGTGGCCATCTACAGATGACTTGATTTTGTTCTGTAGTCTATTCTGTTTTCTGATTAGGATTTTCCTTTGGACATATTCCTTCCTTGGAGTCCCTGACTTCTTAATTATTGAGTGGAACTCATAATTTATTGTATCAATTTCTTTGTGTGCATAGATGTGCACTGATTTTGTGTGATTTATTAATTATGGTGAAAGACAAACATAAATCTATGACCTACTATACACTGAGGAAGAACAACACAAAAATTCTTGCATGAGTGGATACACCCTCTATAGCTGTCTAGCTAGCTATACAGTCTACTCTAGATAGTCACCAATTTAGCTATCACATTTATGAGGCAACTGCCACTAACCCCTTACTCCATATGTATTGTGCCCTAATATAGATTATTTTTGAACTCTTGTTTTCAGTAACACCAGATTCCTTTCTCTGAGAGCCACCAGCCTCAGTGATCTCCCTCTTGGTCCCTTTCCCCATTGTTCATTTCCAAAGCACTTGTTTATACTAGAGCAATTTACCATGCTAAGTAATCTTTGTCTACCTCAATCAGTTACAATGCATCTTGGGTCCACATGCTAATTCTTCAATCCATTACCAATCATGCTAAATAAAGTTCCAAAGCGACTATGTCTTTGGAGGATTAAAAAATGATTGTGTCTTAATCATCCTTACCTCCATTGTTTGAATGCCAATGTGGATAGGGGTGCTGGCACTCAGCATTAAAACTGACCTCCCTGCATAGGAGAAGCATAAGTCACTTAATCAGATTCCAGCTGCCTCAGCTGGCAAACCGGCTACAATCTCACAGAAGTGTTGTGAGGCCAGATAGACAAAACAAAACAAAGTAAAAAACAGTTCAAGTCTCTAGCGTAGACAAAGAGGAGGAATTAAAATAATTTTTCATATAGGTGCGTCTGATTCCTTATCAAGTTCTAAAAACTTCTTTTAATGAGCCTGAAATAACTTTAATTGATGTAATACTAGAATCATCAGAGTGAACAATAAAGACACAGACAAAATGTAAATTTAAATATTTACAATGACTCTGCAAGTTTTCCAGCAGCTGTCTCCAATGATTATCTTTAACCAAGAATGGAATTTGGCTTTGCCTGGAGATAATTCATCTAATAAAGTTATCATCTTTTTCCATTAAAGGGGTAGCCTTTTGTTCCGGTTCCTGATGTTTAGCCCTCCATCTGGTGGTAAAATTTCACTGAATCTATTCCACACCAATAGCAATATTTTCAGATGGGCCAAAGTTATGGCCTAAAGTACCCAAAGAGGTCCTTTAAGAGAAGTGTTCAGCAATTCATGGTAGGGAATCTATTTTTTAGCAGAATGTTTTGCTACAGTCCCTTTTCCAAGCATTACTTTCAAATTTATGGGCAGGAGAAATACCCCCAAAAACATGGGGCCTAATTCCCATTACACTTACATCTCTTTACACTGCTCTGTCAGGAAAAGGGGTCTTAGTGTTGTCACGGTTCCTCCCCCACTCTGAACTCTAGGGTACAGATGTGGGGACCTGCATGAAAAACCTCCTAAGCTTATCTTTACCAGCTTAGGTCAAAACTTCCCCAAGGTACAAAATATTACACCTTGGACTGGCCGCTACCACCACCAAACTAATACTGGTTACTGGGGAAGAGCTGTTTGGACGCGTCCTTCCCCTCAAAATACTTCCCAAAACCTTGCACCCCACTTCCTGGACAAGGTTTGGTAAAAAGCCTCACCAATTTGCCTAGGTGACTACAGACCCAGACCCTTGGATCTTAAGAATAATGAACAATCCTCCCAACACTTGCACCCCCCCTTTCCTGGGAAATGTTGGATAAAAAGCCTCACCAATTTGCATAGGTGACCACAGACCCAAACCCTTGGATCTGAGAACAATGAAAAAGCATTCAGTGTTTTACAAGAAGACTTTTAATAAAAAATAGAAGTAAATAGAAATAAAGAAATCCCCCCTGTAAAATCAGGATGGTAGATATCTTACAGGGTAATTAGATTCAAAAACATAGAGAACCCCTCTAGGCAAAACCTTAAGTTACAAAAAAGATACACAGACAGAAATAGTTATTCTATTCAGCACAATTCTTTTCTCAGCCATTTAAAGAAATCATAATCTAACACATACCTAGCTAGATTACTTACTAAAAGTTCTAAGACTCCATTCCTGTTCTGTCCCCGGCCAAGACGACTACAGACAGACCCAGACCCTTTGTTTCTCTCCCTCCTCCCAGCTTTTGAAAGTATCTTGTCTCCTCATTGGTCATTTTGGTCAGGTGCCAGCGAGGTTACCTTTAGCTTCTTAACCCTTTACAGGCGAGAGGAGCTTTCCCCTGGCCAGGAGGGATTTCAAAGGGGTTTACCCTTCCCTTTATATTTATGACAAGTGTAAATGAGCATCAGGCCAGCTGCCTGCTGAATTCTTGCTGCTGCTCATGCAGCTGCTGCAGCACTTGTGATTTCTCTTCCCAAATTCTGAAACTCCTACTGTCTCTGGATTTTCTAATGCTAGTGCCCCTGCACACTCTTAAAAGGCCGGAATAGGGACCACATGCTGGGCTTTCAAATGTTAGGATGAGGATAATGAATCTCAGTGCATTCTCACACAACGGAAAGAAGAGCACTGAGCATTACCAGTTCTTTCTGGCTCGGAAGTTGTGAATCCTCCATTGGAAAAGGTAACCCCCCACCCCCAAAATATGGAATTTTCTTTCCAGTGTCAACAATATATTTTACGAAGAAAGAAAATAAGTGAAAATGGAGAGAGAAGACATACACTGTGGGTGTTTACAGAATCTCTGCTCATGCCTCATGCACTGGTGATAATGGCAGTACAATATAGTCTCTTTGGGCATGACTACACTGGAAACTTCAAAGCACTCCCGTGGCAGCGCTTTGAAGAACGAGTGTGGTCGTGTACGAGCGCTGGGAAAGAGCTCGCCCAGTGCTCCTGGTAATCCACCTCCACAAGCCTGTTTACACTAGCACTTTAAAGCGTTCTGACTTGCTGCGCTCAGGGGGGTGATTTTTCACACCCCTGAGCCAGCAAGTTAGAGCGCTATAAAATGTAAGTATAGCCAAGCCCTTTCTGGAAAGCTCTTTTATAATGGTGTGTTGTGAACACTAGGGCCTCAGGTTAGGTTTGCTGAATACTTATAAGTTATAGAGATCAGATATCTGCTTTAAATTTCATACTATATTTTTCTTAGCCTTATACAAATGAGTGTAATAAAAATACTTTGCTCTTCTATTGCTAGCTTTCATGTGAAGACCTCAATGTGCTTTACAAATATCAATTAATTGAATCTTATGATATCACTGTGAAGTAGGTAGGGTAGGTGTTATTATGGTAACTCGTTTAACAAGGAGACATTTTCAAATTTGAATCATAAGTTGTACCAGCAAAAAATACGTGCATACCTCCTATGGGCATAACACTTGCATTTGCTTAGTCAGAAAGGCACTTACAAAGTGATACTGATGCATACAATCATTTGCTTATTGTTTGAAAACATGTAATAGCTTACACATAATCTGTGAATTTGACTTATGTGCCCATGTTTAGACTTTCCCAAGATAACACCACAAATCAATAGAACGGGGTGGCCAACCTGTGGCTTCGGAGCCACATGCGGCTCTTCAGAAGTTAACATGCGGCTCCTCGTACAGGCACCGACTCCGGGGCTGGAGCTACAGGCGCCAACTTTCCAATGTGCTGGGGAGTGTTCACTGCTCAACCCCTGGCTCTGCCACAGGCCCTGCCCCCACTCCACCTCTTCCCCTGAGCCTGCCATGCCCTTGCTCCTCCCCCTGCCCCCCCAGAGCCTCCTGCACACCATGAAACAGCTGATCGGGAGGTGTGGGAAGGGAGAGGGAGGCGCTGATCGGTGGGGCTGCCGGTGGGCGGGAGGCGCTGAGAGTCGGGGGGGCGCTATGTGGGACTGCTGACGTATTACTGTTGCTCTTTCGCAATGTACCTTCGTAAATTCTGGCTCCTTCTCAGGCTCAGGTTGGCCACCCTTGCAATAGAAGAACAGGACAGAACCTTGGAAGCCTCCTCACTTTAAGTCCTTTACTATTACCATTAACTATGTTGGCTAATTTGGGCCAATTCTTCCTTTCCTCCTATTTTCTCTGCACTTCCTTTCTTGTATTCTGCAGCCTACACCCCATGTGGCCTGGCAAGCTGCTGAGATGTACATCAGGCTCTAGGAAGAAAGATTTCTTCAAGAAAACAAGAGTGACATGGGATCACCTAAACTGTTCAAATTACAGGAAAATCTGAGAAACAAAGGGGTGTAAATGTGAGGCTGAATGGCTCCTAGAAGATCAACTAGATTAGCATATGCTGAAATGTGTATTGTGAGGAAGCATTAACAACCTGGCTATTGTACAACACCAGAATGTTCTGGCTTGGCAAGTGCAGTTTGACTTTTTGATCTAATCTTTAGATAGTACCCTATTTATGTTAAACACTGCATCTTCCAAAATATGACTGTGATACTACACCCCATATTCGTCATAGTAATATTATTATGATACCATAATACCAAAATATGGCATACTTATGGTTCATTTTGTACAAGATAAGTCATGTAAGGTGCATTGGAAAAGTTATGATTTGCTGAATATAATTATCTTATTTGTATGCAGGTATCATTTTTGTACCTGAAGTTATGAATGTTGACTATTATCTGTATTTCACGTGTAGTCACACCTGGCTGACACCCACGAGGCAAAATGCTTCCAGTCTAGATAGCAAGCTGTGAAGGGCCTATTCAAGATAATGGGCCATTAGGAAAAACAATAGGCCTTAGGAGAAGCTTATCCCCTACCTAGTAAGAACGTTCCAGACCAGTGGTGGGCAGCTTGTAGCCTGCAGGCCACATGCGGCACATCAAGGTAATCCGCTGGCAGGTCATGAGACAGTTTGTTTACATTGACTGTCCACAGGCATGGCTTCCCACAGATTCCAGTGGCTGGGGTTCGCTGCTCCCAGCCAACGGGAGTTGCAGGAAGCGGCAGCCAGCACATCCCTGTGGCCCGCGCCACTTCCAAGGTATGCAAGGGGATGTGACCAGGCCACACGACATGGAACTCCTTCTTGGATATCAGTGTTTTTCCACAAACTGAGTTTGGGACAAAGAGTTCCCGCCATGTGCTAAAGCCATATAAGACAGGGAGTGACATCACTGGTTGTTCTTCACTCCCCCACAACTGAACACCTAAGAGAAGCTCCTACGGAAAAGGTCTTGGTAGGGGTTGGGGATCCCAAGCTGTAAAGCAAGTGCAGTTTATGCCTTGAGAATCTGCAAGCCTGCTTGTATCATCAGTCAGGGTGATAAACTGCTAATTCATAACCCCTCTATCTAGTATGTTAAGTTTAGTTTGTGTTTTTGTTATTTGCTCGGTAATCTGCTTTGATCAGTTTGCTATCACTTAAAATCTATCTTTTTGTAATTAATAAACTTATTTTATGTTTAAATCTACACCAGTAAGTTTGGAGTGAAGTGCTTGGAAATCTTAGCTCAAGGGGCAGGGGCTGTTGCATTTCCTTTCCATATTGAGGGAGGGGCAAACTTTATGAGCTTATGCTGTACAGTTTCCTGTGCAGCGCATGACGGTATAATTTTGGGTTTCCACTCCAGTGTGGGGGTGCATGCCTGGGAGTTATCTTGGCTGTAACCTCTCTATTGTTGGTTCATGCAGCGGCTGGTCAGAGATCCTGCATGTAACTGCAGCTGAGTGTGTCCCTGCCTGTGTGAATGCTGGTGGAGCGGGTCTGCAACTTGTCACAGCATCACAGTGTGAGAGGGAGCCCAGGCTGGTGAATCGAGGGTTCAATGGTACCCCAGTTCCAGGGGGCACTCTGGGGGGAACCTGTCACATATGACAGCTTTAGTCAGAGTCATAGAGAGATTGAAAGGGGTGAAGAGAATTGATTTCCTATTCTGAATCCACACACTGAACAAGTAAAATGAAATCTACTGTGGTTACACTTTAAACGTTTTCAGTATTGAAATACTCTGTTGGTTATAGAGAGATTCCCTACACTTGAAATGGGAATACTGTTGGGACTTATAACAGCTCTCAAAATGAAAGAGACGTTTCAAGTAAGACTGCTATACACAACGAAAAAGCAAAAATTACCATAGGGACCACAAATGTATAAAGTTATTTATATTTTTTCTGTCACATTGCTGGACTTATATCTTCACTTTGATTAGTTCCATACCACACTTTTGTTTTCATAGTGTTACAGTTTTCAAGATTCATGTGCAATTGTGTGTTTCACTAATACGTTATTGTGAATTTTTTTTTCAAATACTTAAAAATATGGTGCTGAATACACAATTCCCAGTTCACAAAATTAACTAAGAGCTATAGATGATCAAGCACTGGAAAACTTTTTTTTTTTCAAAAATATTTTGTCATTTTCATTTTAGAGATGGTGAAGAGGAACCATTTTTGTTTTATTCAAAATTTTGGTGAAAAATTTTCATCGGATTTTCTTATTGCTTTAAAAAAAAGTCATTTGTGCATTTTTCCTTCTTCTCCATCATTCTCTTTTCCCCCTTCCCAAATGTATTGCCTTTTTCCATTTTTTCCACCAAAAAATGAGGAGTGTGGGAGGGAGAGAAAGGGGAGGGTAGAAAACTGAAACCCCCAACCTGAAAAAAATGGCATTTACATATTCCAGTTTTCTTGAGAAATACCATTTTGAAAAAAAAATCATGAAAATTTCTGGTTTAGAAAAAAAAGGACATTTTTCATCAAAACTATTTTTCATCTGAAATGTTTCATCCAGATCTAATTAGATAAACATCTATATGTGTAGTAGTGTTTTCAGAAATGTGACTCTTAAAATGTACAGTTACCCTTAAAGATTTTATTTTAATGAAATTTTACAAAATGTAGTGGATCTCTGAATGAAATTTTTACAGAATGCAAAGCTGGGATAAGCCTATAGCTATGATACGTTTGTACTAGTGATTTAGGGAATTATGGGAGACAGGTCCTGGAAGTCAAATTAAAATGACTAAAAACAAACCATAAGACAGTCTTATACAGTAGCTTCCTCTGCTACACATTCCTGAAGAAACAAGCTACCCTTTCCACCCAGCATAGGATTGGAGGGCATGCCACATCTTCTGGGTTGCCCTGTGACTCCAAGTCAGCCAATGGGGAAACTATTTTAAGAGGGAAGTTCTCACTGGGTAATCTGAATGCCTGCAACAGGCTCCTGGATTGGCTGGCTGTGGTTCAGGACACTTGATATACCTACCAGCCAGATAAGATGGAACTCTTCCCCCTGTACCACAGCTTAAGGGGGCACCTGACCATTCACTACAACTTGTTTTCTCTCTGGAGTTTCTGAGCCATGACTTGAGCTGTTGGCCTCTAGCTTGAGGGACAGTGAGTGAATTAAAGAGTTTCATTTATAGTTAAGAAGATTGCACAGAGAAGAGAAATTTGAGTTTATTAGGAACTAGGGAGGCTTCTGAGGAAAGAAGAACCTATAATATAAAGGATGGTCTCCTTCATAAGCAAAAGGGAACAGACAGCTGGTAATGAATATAAGAAGGTTTAAACTATGAGCTGGGGAAAACAGGCACAAAAAAGACAATTCAGCTAAGAATAATAGCAGTACAAATTAAATTAATGTATGTATCCAATAATTAGGACAGAGACAGAAATTTTAATTGCTTGGACGGGAAGGGAACAAAAAAGAGAGATCCACCTAAGGTAACACAGGTCAATATAAACGACTCTTCCGATTCTAATAAAATAACAGATCAGAATAAAAGAGCACAATGAAAAAGGACAGATAAATAAAATCAGAAACTACAAATACTCAAACAAATGCTGGGAAGAATATATTTGGAATAGCTCATTCAGAGGCCTATGGTAGAAGAGGAGAGACAACCCTTGACTTAGGCTCCTCTTCCTAAGCAGAGAACTTACCTGAAAACATCAGCAGCTTCCTTTTCCTTGCAGGTTTGCCCCATGTGTTTCTGTATGGGGAGGGATCTGTAGTATTGAAGAGGGGTGTGATCTGACATGCAGAACTCCAGGTGCAATGGTTCTCCTCACATGTAACTCTTGTTTTGCACCCCTTTCTCCCTCTCTCAAATGTCTTTTTTGTGGGGGAGAGGAGCTTCATTAGATTACACATGATAGGCTTGATCATTCAGCGACATGCATATGCACAACTCCCATTCACTTCAACCGCAGTTGTTAGCATGTATCTCTCGGGGTGATTGAGCTCCTGGTGTATTTATTTATGCCATTACACACATGTAAGTTCTGCAAAATGGGTGGGTATGTGGGAGTAGCCTTATTTTCCAGTCTGTCATTATTCATCACTTTTAGACTTCTGTAATATATTTTGCTGCATGTCTACACTGTAGTGAAAAGTTGGTGCATTGCTTCTTTGAATCTTTCCACTCTGCCGTGGAAAAGGACAGTATATTGACTTTCCTGTAGCTTAACAGGGCAGGCAACTTTTTGACTACTGAAAAGGAAGAACCAGCACTAGGAAGAAAGGGGCTATGGCATCTGTGCTGTGATGGAGAGGTTGACTCTGGTTTTACTGCTGCTATTACATGGTTTTATCATTTAGTTTCTGAGTCTTATCGTAGATGGCCCAATAAACTACTCCCATTTCTGTCCAAATGAATTTTGCTGTTACGACATAATTTTTGGCTGTGGCCTGAAATTTGTTTTTTGAAAACCATCATGCAAATAAACCTTTACTTACACTAATATTCATGAACAGTGAAAGGGTTACAAACATGGTAAATCCTGTTTCTAATTGGCTGAAAATTTTGAGACTACTTTTTCTATTTACCCAGTTTTAATTATTCTGACCTGGAATATGATCAATTTTTCTCACCTGATTTCAAAAAGACATAGTAGAGAAATAGCAAAAAGTAGGCAGTGGAAATGGTGAGAGGCAGAGGGGGGCTTTGAATGAGGAGAGATTAAATGTACTAAAAGTATTTAGTCTCCAAAGGGAAAAACTTCAAAGGGAGAAACTGGATGAATGATACATATGTGGTAATGAATGGCCCAAAAAAGGAGGCCATATTGCTATTCCTATTAACCCTTTGTTATAATACAAGAACAAGAGTAACAAAATCTAAAATAAAATTTAGTTTACTAGGTTAAATATAATTTTAAGAAGAGTAACAAAATCTAAAATACAGTTTAGTTTACTATGTAAAAAGGTATATTCCATGTATATTAATGATGATTAAAATACAATATATTTGAAATATTTTGGCACAATGTATAAACCTGTGGAACTCTCTGCTGCATAGTATTAGTGAGGTGAATAGCTTATTAAAAAAATTGAAATGGACTCATTCTTTCTGTATCTAAGAATAGCATGCCATACCCCAGGGCCTGGTCTACACTGGGGAGGGGATTGATCTAAGTTACGCAACTTCAGCTACGTGAATAACGTAGCTGAAGTCGACATACTGAGTTCTACTCACCGCAATGTCTTCACTGCAGTGAGTCGACAACTGACACTCCCCTGTCGACTCTACCTGTGCCTCTCGCTCCGGTGGAGTACCGGTGTCGACGGGAGAGCACACAGTGGTCTATTTATTGCATCTAGACTAGACGCGATAAATCGACCCCGGCTGGACCGATCGCTGCCTGCCGATCCGGCGGGTAGTATAGACAAGCCCTAAGGTAAAATTCCAGAGATCCTTGTTTCAGGACGTTATAGAATCTTAGAAATGTAGGGAGGGAAGGGACCTCAAGAAGTCATCAAGTTCAGCTGCCTGTGCTGAGGCAGGACCAAGTAAACCTGATTATTAGCTGGAGCCAGATAGATGTTTCACCCTATGGTATGTATGGCAGGCATACAGGGCAATACTGTGAAAGAGGAATATTGGGTCATAATGTTCCCTTTAACTCAGTGGTTCTCAGCCCGCAACTCGTGGGCTGTTTGAGGCCCAATCAGCACACAGCTGCTGCCCGTGTGAGATCCTCAGTGCTATTCAGGTAGTATTTGATGCGGCCCACATAACACATTGTGGGCCACATATACAGCCCATAATGGTAATTAGGTTGAGAACCACTGCGTCTAACTCCTCCATGTGACCTCCCCAAACTGCTAATCTGTGCTTACACCAATACACCAGCCAGTCTGTGCTTAAACCAGTGGGCAAAGAGGTGAAGGGAATCGCGGACCTTTGGCTCCAATCCCAGTGTCGAAGCTGATCTGCCATGGAGAAGAAAGCAATCTGCTATCAGTATATGCCAATAACTTCTCTTCTGGAGGCAGAGAGAGCCAAAGGAGGAATTGTCACTCAAAGTTTAAAGTCTGTCTGAGTCACATTTCCTTCCTTAGGCCACTCCTGGTGCAATGCAACTACGTGGCTCTGCACATTCAGAGTAAGATGTAAAGTATCATTCTTTACACAAGAGTATTACACCATCTTCTGATGTACCTATCGTTAGCCACAGGTAGAGACAGAAAATACTGCAGAAGATGAACCATTCATCTGTGTAGTACTTCCTACTTTCTCTAATATGTATTTCTGGTGAATACTGGTGTGTATTTCTTGTACTGGTGAACCACCTTAGTGTTGCAAAAAGGAAAAGGTGTTTTAGAAGTCTAAACATAAAAAAAATGCAATTTTAACGTATTGAGTCATTAAGAAGTTTAAGAGCTTTTAGACATAATCTGAAGGTAGTGGAAAATTAGATGCAGTGTTGCATTAGACATGTTTTTAGTATTTTCTTTTTTGTAAAAGCTGTAATTTTCAGAGGTTAGAACCAATTTAATGTCCCTGGAGTTAGAGCTTTTTTGTATCCATTGTCCATTAGGTGAATTACTAGCCAAGAATGGAATCCATTTATAAGGTATAAAATACTGTAAAACGTCTTAAAAACAGTCTAGGCAGGGGAAAAAAGCATCAGAAGTCCATTAAATTTGAAGACAGTGAGTTCTTATAATCTGATAATGGGGTTTTGTGCTTTGATAAAATGTATTAGCTATTGGAAGATTTATTTAAAAGTTTGAATTCAATAAAATATATACAGAACTAATGCTAAATGCATTTTGTTTGACATGACAGACAGCTTTCAAAATAGTATTTTGCTAAAAATCCTCACTACTTTCAGTAATATTTATTATATTTTAATACAAATTAATAAATAATACATGAAGTGATAGTTTCAACCATATAGATATTTAAGAGGTCTGTTAGCACCCACTAAACTTCTATTTTCATGGGATCATAACTTAGCCATAAATATGTGAACTAACATGGAAGATCACAAGTTGGGAAATATTTTTTAACAATTAAAAAAAAGTTGACCAGTTGTGAACTCCTAGTGTACAGAGTACCTTACCCCAGGTGGGGGTACACCTGGGCACCTTACCCTTATGCTTTACAGGGCTTCTCACTTCGGGCCATCCTTCCTCCCACTACTCTTTACCCCATTGACTTCAGAGGGACTAATCACCATATAAAGTAATTCTGTCTGGCCATATTCTTAGCTGGTGTAACTCCACTGAAGTTGAGAGCAACAGATCCTGGCCTGGAGAGACATACCGCTTTCAGGTGCAAACCCTTCTTCATTCAACAGATTTTATGTCACCTCAAATTTTGAAATGTATCTCATTATGGAGGATCTATGCAAGGTTCTCCATACCTCATCAGCTTTGCATGGAAGGTAATGTGGGCCAAGGAAGGGCTTCTGTACCATGTGTGTACTGGGTATGAGTGCGCATGTTGGCTCCAAATAGCTGGTGTGCTGTGGGAGAACTAGGGGTAGTTCAGAGGCACAGGATTTGCACCTATGCTTATCCAGTAGCTCATATTTAGAAGGGAGGTAACCATATTCTAGCTGAGGGGCTATGCTGTTACCTCATGGCTTTCCCAAGGATTGGAAGTGAATGCTGCAGCTTCCCTTACAGAGTCTGTTCATGATGAGAAGGCGTGGATTTCGCCCAACCAATAAACACCTGTCTACAACACTTTCTAGGCATTCAATTACATTATTTTCTTTCATCCCCACTATTTATTGTTTATTTTAAACCCTCTATCCACTGCTTAAAGTCTTTCCTTTAGAGCTGTAGCACCTTTCTAAGACTGTCCTCCCCCTTTTATTGCCTCTCTCTGGGGCCAAGACACAAAGTTGAGTTGTAAGCCTAAAGCAGTTGCTGCTGAGCTCCTGTTGCAGTTTGCATGTCTTGTCTATAGCTGGAAATGTACTCTTCCACTCCTGAGCTGATCATCTATGAAGCAGACAGAGTGAAACCTTACTATGTAGCACATGCATCGCAGCACACCGGGGATGGAAGAGAAAGCTGAGAAGCCCCTGGAGTGATCAGCCATCTCAAGGTTTATGTTGAAAATGGGAAGTTCACTAAAACCATCAGGGATCCAGGAACTGTGCTTCAGAACCAGGGCAATCCCAGAACGCCCAGGACATTGGAACCTATAGCTGCTATTGTGAGCTATGGCTGATTTGGAGCCTGATTCTGCTGCCTTTAGTCACAGAGTATGGTACTACTCAACGTGAGTAAATGTTGCAGAATCAGACCCACGATGAAGCCCTTTATCACATCCTGAAACATGAATTTACACTCTTGTGGCTCCTTCAGATCTGTTACACAGTACTGGGTAACTAATATACATTTTACAAAAACATTCATAAATGTAAATTCACCCAAGAGATTAAAATAGCTCCTTAGGGTTAAATGAAACACATATTAACAACAATTATGGATAGTAAATACCATGCACTTTAAAAACACTCTAAATATATGTTTACATAATAACCTAACAGTGCTGCTACTAAGTAAATAATACCATGTGGAGCTAGGAGGTGGAAGCCGCTGCTTCCCAGGAGCTGGGTAAGGAACCTGCCCCAACACCACCAACCCCCCGCCCCCAAGCAACTGCGGTGTCTCCCCAGGCCATGCCCCCGAGCACCAGTGGTGCCCCAATAGCACCTGCCCCACTGAGCACCTGCGACGCCCCCCCGCACCCACGACGCCCGCCCCAGGCCATGTCCCACAAGCACCCGCAGTGCCCCCCCAGGCTGTATCCATCCAGCACCCAAGTGCCCCCCTCAATACCTGCAGCACTGCCAGGGCCACTGCCCCAAGCTGCCCCCCACCCCAAGTTTCAGTCAGAGGTATATAGTAAAAGTCATGGACAGGTCATGGGCTATGAACTTTTGTTTACTACCTGTGACCTGTCCTGACTTTTATACCCATGGTTAAAATACCCATGGTTAAAATGTAGCTTTAGTAATAAGTAACAGTCAGCATGGATTTGTCAAGACAAATTATGTCAAACCAACCTGACAGCTTTCTTTGACAGGGTAACAAGCCTTGTGGATGGGGGAAAGTGGTAGACATGGTATATCTTGACTTTAGTAAAGCTTTTGGTAGTCTCTTGCATGACCTTCTCATAAACAAACTAGGATAATGCAACCTAGGTGGAGCTACTATAAGGTGGGTGCATAACTGGTTGGAAAACCATTCCCAGAGAGTAGTTTTCAGAGGTTCACAGTCATATTGGAAGGACATAATGAGTGGGGTGCCACAGGGATCCGTTCTGGGTCCGGTTCTGTTCAATATCTTGACCAATGATTGAGATAATGGTAAAGAGAGTACACTTATAAAGTTTGCAGATGATACCAAGCTGGGAGGGGCTGCAAGTGCTTTGGAAGAGAGGATTAAAATTCAAAATGATCTGGACAAACTGGAGAAATGGTCTGAAGTAAAGAGGATGAAATTCAATAAGGACAAATGCAAAGTATTCCACTTAGAAAGGAACAATCAGTTGCACACACACATAAAAAAAAATGGAAAATGATGGCCTAGGAAGGAGTACTGCAGAAAGGGATATGGGGGTCATAATGGACCATAGGCTAAATATGAGTCAACAGTGTAACACTGTTGCAAAAAAAGCCAACATCATTCTGGGATGTATTAGCAGGAGTATTGTAAGCAGGACACGAGAAGAAATTCTTCTGCTCTACTCTGCACTGATTAGGCCTCAACTGGAGTATTGTGTCCAGTTCTGGATGTGGACATTTTAGGAAAGATGTGGACAAATTGGAGGAAGTCCAGAGAAGAGCAACAAAAATGATTAAAGGTCTAGAAAACATGACCAATGAGGGAAGATTGAAAAAATTGGGTTTGTTTAGTCTGGAAAAGAGAAGATTGAGAGGAGACATAACAGTTTTCAAGTACATAAAAGGTTGTTGCAAGGAGGATGGAGAAGAATTGTTCTTCTTAACCTCTGAGGATAGGAGAAGAAGCAATGGGCTTAAATTGCAGAAAAGGAGGTTTAGGTTGGACATTAGGAAAAACTTCCTAACAGTCAGGGTGGTTAAGCACTGGAATAAATTGCCAAGGGAGGTTGTGGAATCTCCATCATTGGAGATTTTTAAGAGCAGGTTGGACAAACACCTGTTAGGGCTGGTCTAGATAATACTTAGTCCTGTCATGAGTGCAGGGGACTGGACTAGATGACCTCTCGAGGTCCCTTCCAGTCCTATGATTCTATGATTTTGACTCATCTCTCAGAACTTATATGACAGTCACCACAGTACTAGTTCAGTCATCTCAGAGCCATTCTATGGGTATATCCAGCACCTTCAAAAGTCTAGCTTGCACGTTTTGGATTTACAAGCACTTTAAAGCATTTATAGCAGAAGCAGAGTACTTCCTAGAGATATACATGACATTATGGGCCAGACTGTCTGCTGCTTCCAGCATTGAATGTAGCAGGGAAGTGGGGCTGGGAGGAGGTATGTTACAGCCCCATGATGTTACTCCTGCCCCTCCTTCCCTAGCAAGTTACAGCAGCCTGGGGTGTCAATTGGCTATGGTTCTTTGTGGACCATATGCCAACTGGGAATAGCTAGAGTGCAGTGTGTTCTAGCTACTCCCACTACCTACTGTGAGGTTGGAGACATAGGAAATGGCTATACCAACTTTACGGATGCTGGGAACTCCCTAGCAGGAGACTTGTGGGTGCCCATTTTGCACTATCTGACGGTGTGGAATAGGAGAGAAAATCTGTCCCTTTGAACATTGCTTATGCCAACTCTCAGATCTGACATTTTTTTTGGTTTCTCTTTTATGATTTAAAGTATTTTATAAAATTTAGTTTTAAAAAGACAAGCACAGAAACCAAGCTGGAGCCAATGATTTTAGTTTAGTGTCCATTTATCATGTGACGTTGTGATTAATTAATGTTATATTACATATATTCATTGTATGTTAATTAGAGTTGATTTGTAGGATTATTAAAGTATAAGGTTGATCAATATTTAGAGGAACTATGTAGTAGACATAGTAAGACAAGCTGAAATACAAAAGCCAGTAGGCCAGGGCCTGTAAGACTCTAGCTTAGGTATTTTGCGCCTTGGAGACAAGAAATGATGGCACAAGTCAATAACTGAGAAATAACCTGAAAGATGATGGGAAAGAGGTACTAATCGGTAACATTGCAAAAGTATAGCTGGGAAGATTAAAATTAAACCATAAAATGCTGTAACAACAAATATTTTCTCTAACATGTGCCCTAACCACAAAGAAAGGTGATACGTCAATGTTGACAAGGACCTACACAGCCTATAGAATTTGGGGTCTCTTCTGTTTCCAGGGGACACAAACCAATAAGAAAGAGAGGGTTGACACTTTCATGTACATGTGCAGAATATAGGTATAGATAGATTCACAGTATAAAAAGTGGTGCCCAGAGTAGAAAAATTGGGCTTCTGATAGGAAACTCCAGCGGGAACCACTCCCGTACTGATGGTCAATCCATAAGAGGGCCAACAGACTCTAACACCATCTAGGAGGATGTGAGTATGTCAGTAGGTTATAACTAGTTCATTATACATATCTATAGGAATTGTATATACTGTGTCATTTTTAGCTTTGTTGGTAACTTTAATAAAATTACTAAAAGATAGATGCTCTTGTAATCTTATGTGTTAGAGAACCAACACAGGTGATTCTGTTAAACTTGAGACTGTAGCTGCCAGAGCTGAACCCACTGAGATATGATTAACATTAAATAGAATAAAAGGCTACAAAGCAAACTGGGTTGAAATATAATGGTCTAACATCCACCCATAAAAGCTTGGGAAATCAAGCAAAGCTTGAGAATCCAGGCTAACATTTCATCTAGAATGTCCACTACTTGAAGAATACAAAGCACACTGCCTTAACTCAATGTTTTTCTTTGCTTTGGTGGATCTTGGTCACATAGATCAAGTTTGGTTGTCTGTGCTGAACAACTTTCAAACTAACAGAAGTGGCAAGTATTTGATAAGTTGTCCTCTGCTATGAAATAGTATAAAAGATATTTCCAGAAAAAATGTCCCACAGTCATGCACAACAGCACCAGAAAAGAATATACTATACGGCAGTGCAGTTAAGTAATAAGGGAAAGAAATAATCAGACACTGAAACATATTCACAAAGATACATACTGTAAATAATATGTGGGTGTGCAGCAGTTTGCATCAATAGCCTGAGGTCATAGGGTAAAATGTAAGCTGTAATCTTGTCAACTTTCATGAGATAATTGTAGAACTGACCTTGGTCAGTACTTGGATACACTGATAAAGCTAGAATGTGGCTTTGCCACAAGCACCATGTATAGGTTTACCAGTGTGTACCAGGAATTCACTGTCCCCCACCAAAGACCCTACTGCCTTGGTGCACCCCACCCCAGAAAGCAGCCCTTGAAGGAGAGAAGGGCAATGAGTTTTGGACCTCTATGGTTGCCTCAGAAGGCCTGCCTGGGTCAGCCACTGATGGAACCAGTGAGACTTGGTCCTCCAGTAGCGAGAAGAGCTAGGAACTGGCAGCAGCCAGTCAGGGCCCAGCAGTCCAAATAAAAAAAGGGTGGCTGCCTCTATTAAATGTCAGTTCTTGGGTAAAACGGAGGAAGAGAGGAAGAATTAATCTATCTATTGATGTTCCCTTTACCGTAACCCAACAAGCCAGAACAGGTCAGGGCCTATTCCTGACCCCACTTTGCGTTTAAGACATCAAGAGACCTTTTTTATTTACTTTGTGTGAGCATAAGACCCGGCTGACCAACCTGAGTTAAACATTAGTTGGACAATTGAAAACTAGGTGAGCTCACTTCATGAGATCCCGCATTGGCTCAGGCGAGCAAGTGACAATAGGGCAGCATGTAACTGCACCTTCCAGGAAAGTAACAGGGACATAATTGCCTCTCAAAAAGAAAAGGAGTACTTGTGGCACCTTAGAGACTAACCAATTTATTTGAGCATGAGCTTTCGTGAGCTACAGCTCACTTCATCGGATGCATACCGTGGAAACTGCAGCAGACTTTATATACACACAGAGATCATAAAACAATACCTCCTCCCACCCCACTGTCCTGCTGGTAATAGCTTATCTAAAGTGATCATCAAGTTGGGCCATTTCCAGCACAAATCCAGGTTTTCTCACCCTCCACCCCCCCACACACAAACTCACTCTCCTGCTGGTAATAGCCCATCCAAAGTGACAACTCTCTACACAATGTGCATGATAATCAAGGTGGGCCATTTCCTGCACAAATCCAGGTTCTCTCACCTCCTCACCCCCCTCCAAAAACACACACACAAACTCACTATCCTGCTGGTAATAGCTCATCCAAAGTGACCACTCTCCCTACAATGTGCATGGTAATCAAGGTGGGCCATGTCCAGCACAAATCCAGGCTCTCACCCCCCCCCTTTTTTTTCCCCCTGGGGACACACACACACACACAAACTCACTCTCCTGCTGGCAATAGCTCATCCAAACTGACCACTCTCCAAGTTTAAATCCAAGTTTAACCAGAACGTCTGGGGGGGGGTGTTGGAAAAAACAAGGGGAAATAGGCTACCTTGCATAATGACTTAGCCACTCCCAGTCTCTATTTTAAGCCTAAATTAATAGTATCCAATTTGCAAATGAATTCCAATTCAGCAGTTTCTCGCTGGAGTCTGGATTTGAAGTTTTTTTGTTTTAAGATAGCGACCTTCATGTCTGTGATTGTGTGACCAGAGAGATTGAAGTGTTCTCCAACTGGTTTATGAATGTTATAATTCTTGACATCTGATTTGTGTCCATTTATTCTTTTACGTAGAGACTGTCCAGTTTGACCAATGTAAATGGCAGAGGGGCATTGCTGGCACATGATGGCATATATCACATTGGTGGATGTGCAGGTGAACGAGCCTCTGATAATGTGGCTGATGTTATTAGGCCCTGTGATGGTGTCCCCTGAATAGATATGTGGGCACAGTTGGCAACGGGCTTTGTTGCAAGGATAAGTTCCTGGGTTAGTGGTTCTGTTGTGTGGTATGTGGTTGTTGGTGAGTATTTGCTTCAGGTTGGGGGGCTGTCTGTAGGCAAGGACTGGCCTGTCTCCCAAGATTTGTGAGTGTTGGGTCATCCTTTAGGATAGGTTGTAGATCCTTAATAATGCGTTGGAGGGGTTTTAGTTGGGGGCTGAAGGTGACGGCTAGTGGCGTTCTGTTATTTTCTTTGTTAGGCCTGTCCTGTAGTAGGTAACTTCTGGGAACTCTTCTGGCTCTATCAATCTGTTTCTTCACTTCCGCAGGTGGGTATTGTAGTTGTAAGAAAGCTTGACAGAGATCTTGTAGGTGTTTGTCTCTGTCTGGTTGGAGCAAATGCGGTTGTATCGTAGAGCTGGGCTGTAGACGATGGATCGTGTGGTGTGGTCAGGGTGAAAGCTGGAGGCATGTACAATACCCTCCATGCTTCCTCCTTGCTCCAGGGAAGGTGAGAATGTAGTCATCTGATGCTGGCCTAGCTTAGTAGCAAATCACAACTACCCCCTCAGTTGAGCATAAGCCTCTGCCCAACCTGCTCTGGTGGCAGGAAATACCAGGTGCACAGTGCATGCTTATTTCTGTGCTTCTGGCTCCAAGACCAGATAGCCCTTGCAGGGATGTAAGAACAAGTTACAGCTCAATAATTGTGTGATAGGAAGCAAAGACTGAACACTCTGTAAACTTTTCCCGGTCAGTGTATAAGCTCTTGCAGCACAATAGTTTAAACATAAAAAAATAAAAGAAACCGTACACTTCACACAAAATTCTACCCCTGGGGAGAGGATGAGAGAGAGAGAATGAACTACACATGTCACATGTTGGTCACAGCACCTTATGCACTACTAGAAGGTCCTTAGTTACTATGGTGATAGGAGTGGTAAATCTGTATAGAATAGTGTTAATAACATCACTTGTTCAAGAAAAGAAATACATTTGTTACATTTCCCCCCTTCAATCTAGTTGTGAGTTTAAATGCCAACCCCAGAGACTTCTTTCCTCCCAATTTTCTGGGAGATCTTTAAGCAGTCTCCTATCTCCCAATCTATCAAATCTAGAGACACAAAATTATGGGAATTGATATGTGAAATACAGACTGAACAAAATAAATATCATTTATTTTTTCTGTGTATGAAATAATAAAAGGTCAGGGAAAGCAAATATCAAGTTTGGCACATGTAGAAAACTATACTTAATCTTTTTTACTGGATGCTACAAGCCTCTAAATGAAAATGTTTCCCTCTTCTTCAACATCTATCTGTTTGCCCCCTCCACCCTCTCAATGGACCTTTTCCAACAACTCTATGAGAAAAAACAGTCATACCACTATTTTTCTCTCGTTTACTTGATTCCAAGACTCAAATGGAAGAGGATGAACGTTTGTTCAATTCTAGCAGATTTTTTTATCAGCCTCCCAGAACATGTGTAAAATGATTGGAACGATACATGTAAATTTGATGTGGGTCTGCAAGACACATGACCCCTTTTTCTTTACCTTTAATTTAAAGCATACCGACCACCCACTATTCCCCAGTGAAAGGGAAAATACCATACTACAAACTGCAACTGTGCGCATCTACTATAACTTCAAATAGAATTTAAAAGAAAATGTAATTTGATGACTTTTTTAGATGTGTTTTTTTCATCTAAGGTAACAGATTGCTACTTTGTCTGTAAGTATTATCATGCATGTTGAAACTGATTCTGGTCATTTGGAAACTGATTCTTATATATACTCAGGTCTCTTTACACACTGCTGTAGCAGTGTAAAGGAATCATAACATGGATCTCCATTCCTTCAAACTTCCACTCGTTAGTAATTTGCACATGCCATTACATGTGGTTTTTATTCATTTTAGGGGCTTTATTATCGGTCATGGTTATAGGTTGTGCTGTGCTTTAGACCTCTTGGCAGCCCCTCTCAACTGCACCCCTCAGGAGACAGGCTTGGGTGGAACGCCACAGTGTAACTTCACTTAGACCCGATCTCTGGTTTGTAGCCTTTGTTTCCCAATTGCATGAAAATGACAAAGCCAGCTGTATTTGGCTCACGCATGAAACTTCCTTCTTGGGGGACTGTGACCAACAGCTATTAAAGTGACTCACTCAGCTTTTTAGAGTATTAGTCATTCATCCAAGGGTATATAGCAAGCAGAGAAAAGGGTTAAAATAACAAAAGCCTATATGCACTTGGTCTTACCTAAACTTTATACTTTTCTTACAAGTTTAGGATTGTTCTGCTTAACCCAGAGAATCCTGCTTCTGGGCTGGTAGGGATAGACTGGTGTCCTGAATATTCTGCCTCTCTGTGTCCCCCATAGCATCTCCCCTTGAGCAGCAGCTGCCTACTCACTCTCCTCCCGCTTCCTCTTTAGGTGAGATTTTTAATGGTTCAGTGTCCTTTGGTCTTAGGCCCCAGACCTGGAAAAATAAATTTGTTAACTTGGCTGGAGCCAGGGATGTAGGCATTTCCTGATTAATAGCCCACCATTGTTCTCTTAAGAACCTTTGGTATTTTCCCCAGAGATATATCTCTAGCCATTGTTTCATATTCTGTTTGCTTTTCTTAATAGCCCCTTTTTATTTAACCCCATGTAGATAGGCTGAATAATATCCAGAAGATAAATTGAGGTAAATATAATTTTCATAAAAAAAATAATAGATTGATCCATCATTCTCCACACCATCACTAGAGAATTAGGTCACATTAGAACACCATCTTGAGGAGTTATGGTAACGAACACAATGTTCAACATAATTTTGCAGTCTGCGGAGACAGGGACAAGTCTTGTTTAACAGCTTGTCAGCTGACCACAGATACGTTTATAGTTCTAGTAGGGTTTATGTATGACCAGCTGACGCCCAATTAAACATAATGGTCTCTGTTTACACTGATTGCTATGTCATGTTTAACATTATGTTTATTAACATGACTCCTCAAGGTGGTGTTTTAACACAAACAACTTTTCTAGTCAAGACAAGCCTTTTCTAAAGCATAGCAGAATAAAAGATCCTCTGATTGAGGCAGCTGGTTGGCTAATAATGTATGTTGCATGTGCGCTGCATTTGTTAAAGAGTGCAGGCCCTCATTTGCAGTGTTCACCCCTTAACATATCTCTAAAGCTAAAAGTTGTCTAAACATGTAGACAGCAGCTGCACAAATCCATCCTGAACTAAACGGATCACGGCCAAATTATTGGCCAGAAAAGTAAAACAATTTATGACTGTGAATACATATTACCCCAATTTACACAAATGGGTTTCTTGGGAAGATTTGTGCAAAATTAGGACAAAATCTTTAAAAAACAAACAAACAAATGAGAAACCTCACAACTGAGAACATTCTCACAGAGTACCCTGCAAAAATTTCAAGAACATTTAAAACATTTTCCAGTTCTGCTGACATTTTTTTAAAAAAGAAAGTGAAAAATCAGGAATTTTGCTCAGATCTATGTTCTCAGTGAGATTGTCACTGGTTTGTGATATTCAGGCTATGCTCTTCGTTGCCATGATTCAGAGTCAGAGGCTCACATTCAGACATGATGCAGGTGGTGGTGTAGACTCCTGCAGACCTGTTCTGTTGATGTGTAAGGGAGTCTAAGAGGGTATAACTCACACATTGAGGAGCAGAAAGAAGGGCTTCTGATTTGAGGCAGCTAGCTTCTCAGCATGTGCTGTAAGTCACACCTCCAAGACTCCCTTACACATCTGTTGAGCAGGACTAAGCAGATCTAAGGGAGTCTATAAATGTCTGAATTATACCACCTTATGCAGCACTTCTGATATTCTTCAGTTTCCAAGATAACTTAATACAAAACCTCTCTCACTAGCTTTTTAAACACAAGCTTCTTTTTTTCACAGGCTGCATTCAGGAGAAAAAATCATGGAGGTTTGTGGATCCTGCCGTTTTTTTGGCAGGCCCATCTGCCCACTCTCATTTACATCAAACCAATCAAACAAACTCTTTGAACTGGCTGAAGTGGTAGTTGGTCACATCTGTGGTCCTCTCATCCATGTAGCCCACTACTTATTACTCATTATTTTCTCTACTCTCTCAATTAGTTTCCAATAACTGGTGAAACATGTTTTTGAGCTGCAGAAATTCCTGCAAATGAACAGTGATCTCAACAAGTTAGTTAATCTCTCATTTGTTGAATTGAGTAAGAAGAGTGTAGACATGTCAGGCTGGTGGTGCCACCGTAATGGCAACATGATCAAAGATCAGTCCAGCCACGAGGCACACTCTTGTGAAATGGTGACTGTCACATCGGCAATGGTTTGCTTTCATAGTTGTTTTTTCCAAGTTGACCACCATCACCATCTCCCTACATGGCTGTTCTCACTTTAGTATCTGAGCAGCCATTAATAGATTTTATCCTCACAACACCCCCATGAGGTTGGAAAGTATTATCCTTATGTCATAGATGGGGAACTCAGACACAGGATATATTAAGTGATTTGCCCAAGGTCTCACAGAAAATCTCTACCTGAAATGTGCATTGAGCCCAGGTTTACTGAGTCTCAGTCCAGTGCCCTGTCCACTAGACCATCTGCCATATATCTCATCTGTTTAATGTAGAAGGCAACACTGCAGTATCCTGCTGAGAGTGCCTTGCTATCCAGGTTGACCACCACCACCATCTCCCTACATGGCTGTTGCAAATCCTACTCTGATAGTCTTGGAGTCATCCGCAGGAGTTACTGTTTAAAAGGCCCCTTCTCAGCATTTCCCCTTTGCCCCCTCATGGTAAACCCACATGATTCCACTTCCCCCAAGATAGCAGTGAGCCTATTTAATGGAATTAAAAGTTTAAAAAACATACCTTCCAGTGACCCTTTCCAGGGCACAACCACAGGTGTGTCATTTGCCAGCACTGAAAGCAGTAGCTTGACACAAAGTGATGGCTAAACATTATACTGGATCCTGCAAATTTCATAGTTGCACGCAGTAACATAGCGTGCCCTTCTGTCTTCTCTCTGTCTCTCTCCTTTTTTCTCTCTCTTGTTGAAATAGCACCTAAAGAACAAATTGCCTCCTTTGTCTGAAGCCTGCTTGTTCACAGTGGGGCTCTTGATCTGAACAAACCTGAAGATGTCAGGCTGTATAAACACTCAGCGAAAGATATGTTTCATAAAGGTTCCTGCTCTGGAAAATTATATGCTACTTTCAGAATGCTTTGCCATATTTAAAAGTGTAATTATACCCTTCTTCTTAATGACTGACATGGCATATGTTTACACATGTTTTAGCTGACTTATGACAGTACATAGAAGCGCTTTGTATATTTGATGGCAACATGATGGGAACAAGATCTGAAACTGTCTGTTAACATTGCCCAAGTATTTTAGAATACATGGTGCACCTAGCACCTGTACATGGATTTTCCCCTCAGCCCTCCCTTCTCTGCCTAATAAACTAAGTTGGCCTTTTCTTTTCTAGTCTGCAATTCCTATTAGTTCAGCCTTTTTTTTAATCTTATTTGAGGTGGGGTTTTTTTGTGTGTTTTACTGATTATTCTCCCTTGATATTTCTGAATGCTTACTTACTGGGGGGAGGGGAGGGGGAATTTTATTAGTAGAAATGTTGTGTACATATTGTAGGCCCAGTTTCAGCCTGGAGTGAATTTTAATAGTTCAGGATGGAATGATGGATGGAACAGGGGCTTAGTAACAAAATTATGGAGCCTTTCAACCCTAGGCCGGTGCGTGAATATGAGCTCAAGTGGTGGTGGTTGAAAATTATTATATTCTGATTGCTCTTTCATGGCCATATGAAATGATTTCATGGCCTCAGTCTGATTCCCAGAGAACAAATGTCCTTGGCACAAGCTTTCTTGTGCAGCCTCAGAAGAGAAGTCAAGGATTGACTGTGTGGTAACTGAATGACCTCCTTTCACCTAGAGGTGATCTTTCAAGGCTGAGGTTGAGACACATTTGTGGAACAATGTAAGGGAATCTGATCTATAGAGATGAGTTTCCAATGCTGTTGATTCACTTTTTTGGGGGGGACGGGGAGAATTTGTCATATATAAATTTCCCTGATAAGTATATATACAACCAAGCTGATTGCATAAGGTGCTGTCATCAGAAAACATTTAAGATGCAAATACAAGTAGAACAGGACACTGATTTCATACTGAATGGAAAGGAAACCCAAAAACTATCTCACACCCTGGGCTATAAGGGTTGGGATTTCTAGTGAGGCAGTGAGTTCAGTCTCTTGATATAGAGATTGCTTTGCTCCACAAAACTGGAGTACATCTGGCATCTGTGAAGCATGGACTGATAGTGGTTGGGTAGGTTAAATGGATCAATTATGGGAGGATCCTCAGGACAAGGATGTAGAGGACTGACTGCCACCCAACTGCCCCTATATGCGCACACAACCATACTCATGGAGGTGAAGGATGCTGGCAACACAAAGAAATGTCAAGCAAATCAGCATGAGACTGTGTTAAATCAGGAGGGGGGTCCTCCATATTGCAGTGAGGTAGGCTGCATAGTTATGAAAGCAATCCAATGGCTGGAAGTTAAAGCTAAACAAAGTCAGGCTGGAAATAAGGTGCACATTTTTACTAGTGAGGGGGGTAATTAACCAAGGGAGCAACTTACCCCAGATTGTGAGGGATTCTCCATCACTGGATATTTTAAAATTAAGAATGGATGTTTTTCTAAAAGACATGTTCTAGTTCAATTAGGATTGATTCAGGGAAGTCCGCTGGCCTGTGTTATGTAGGAGGTCAGGCTAGAAGTTCACAATGCTCCTTTCTGGCCTTATAAGCTATGAACCCACCAAGCCAAGCAATAGCTTTGGGTGAATGTGATAAGAAAATTAAATGTAAACTCTGCATCTACCTTATAAATCTCAGAGTACCCTAATTGTCTAGTAACGATGCCTCAGGCCAGGCTTATGAAGCCTAAAAAGGAAAAGGGTTTTATATTTTATAAAATCCTTTATTCCTATTTGTCTGCGACCTCTCCCTATCAGCGGTTCAAAGCCCAATGACTTTTTCACATCCTCCTCTTAATTGTAAAGATTATTCTCATTTAGTCAGGGAAATGAAACAATACTATCTGACCAGTCATAAGTAATCACCACAGCTCAGATTTTGAATATCAAGCAAACTGTTAGGAAACAATTCGGAGACAATAAAAAAGCTTGCCAAAAATCAAATACAGTATAATGACAAATTTGGGAAATTGCACTCTGTGAGCAAAAATAGAGGATAAGCTTACTGAGTAAATTATTCCCTGACAGATATTTGCTCAATTTAATCATTATAATTATGATCATGTGTTTTCTGGACTATTCATGAAGAAGCTGATTCCACTATACCAGATCTATCAAAAATAAATAAAAATATCCAAGTATCCAAAATGATACTGCTGATACATCTTTCCAATAACCAGCATTGCTCCAGCAGAAACAGTTATGTATCCAATTCACAGTTCACAAGCAAGCACATGCTTAGAACCATTGCAGCAAATAATTGCATAAACTGGCAACACTGCCAATGCACTTCAGAGCATAAGTAAGAGAGGATGTTGGTCAGGGTGGGGGAATCAATGCATTTGCCTTTTTCTGCATACTAGTTTCACAAGATTCTCTTTCTAAAGGTTACTTATAAACCTATACCTGAGCTTCCCAAGCTTGAGTTTCCACCATGATAGAACACAAAATGCTTGACTTCCTAATGATAATAATTCATTATGCCATTTATAAATTTTAGGAAGGACAAAGGCCTGTTAAAAGATAACCTGACATAAATTCCTTCAGGATATAATCATCTAGCTAACTATGAGAACACATCCAAGGAATTATTTCTCCCTTCATCAGTGCAACTGTCAAGAGGCATTCAATGTACAAAGAATATAAGAACGGCCATGCTGGGTCAGACCAAAAGTCCATCTAGCCCAGTATCCTGTCTTCCGACAATGGCCAATGTCAGGTGCTCCAGAGGGAATGAACAGAACAGGTAATCATCAAATTACTGGTAAGTATCCGAGTGTGTGTTTGTTTGCTTGCTGAGGAAGTATCCGAGCGTGTGTTTGCTGGGGGGGCAGTGTGAGAGCCTGAGTGAGTGTCTGATTGGCTGCTAGCCTGCAGGGGGCGGGCAGTAGGGTGTCTGTTTGTTTGCGACAGGGAAGCCTGGCTGTTTAAAAATAGCCAGAGCTTCGCGAACCAGCTGAGCAGCGGGGACAGCAGAGCAGCTCACAGCAGGAGTTTGCCTGGGAGTTCGCCTGGAGTGAGCCCAGTGAGGCTTACGTTTTGCAAACTGCTCTGAGGAAGCTCGTAGTAGGAAGGTGATATGGAAGGGGGGGTTCAGCTGTTGTGACCTGCACTGGATGTGCCATGTTTGCCTTTCTTCCACAGGACAGAAGCGACTTTGTCTGTACAAAGTGCAAGCTGGTCTCCATATTGGAAGAGAAGATTGAAGGTCTGGAGCAACAGATAACAACCCTGCGTTGCATACGGGAAACTGAGGATTTCCTGGACAAAACTCAGGATAGGCTTCTAGGGGCACAAAGCTCTACAGATATAGAGCAGGTTGCACAGAGGAGCCAAGAGGCCAGTGAAGAAGCTTGGCAACATGTGACCTCCAGAAGAGGTAAGCGGAATGTCCGGGTTCCAGTAACGCAGACACAGGTAACTAACCGCTTTCATGTTCTCTCCACAGGTATCGTTGCGGAGAGTGGACCAGATGATATGTCTGGGGGGAGAAAGCAGAAGGAGACTCCGCTGGTTGGAAGGCATGAGATGCGCTGTCCTGAGGTTGGGGGTTCCACGACCACCACTCCCAAGAGGAGAAGGCGGGTGGTGGTGGTCGGGGACTCTCTCCTCCGGGGGACTGAGTCATCTATCTGCTGCCCTGACCGGGAAAACCGAGAAGTCTGCTGCTTGCCAGGGGCTAAGATTCGTGATGTGATGGAGAGACTGCCGAGACTCATCAAGCCCTCGGATCGCTACCCCTTCCTGCTTCTCCACGTGGGCACCAATGATACTGCCAAGAATGACCTTGAGCGGATCACTGCGGACTACGTGGCTCTAGGAAGAAGGATAAAGGAGTTTGAGGTGCAGGTGGTGTTCTCGTCCATCCTCCCCGTGGAAGGAAAAGGCCTAGGTAGGGAGCGTCGAATCGTGGAAGTCAACGAATGGCTATGCAGGTGGTGTCGGAGAGAAGGCTTTGGTTTCTTTGACCACGGGATGGTGTTCCATGAAGGAGGAGTGCTGGGCAGAGACGGGCTCCATCTTACGAAGAGAGGGAAGAGCATCTTTGCCAGCAGGCTGGCTAACCTAGTGAGGAGGGCTTTAAACTAGGTTCACCGGGGGAAGGAGACCAAAGCCCTGAGGTAAGTGGGAAAGCGGGATACCGGGAGGAAGCACAGGCAGGAATGTCTGTGAGGGGAGGGCTCCTGCCTCATACTGGGAATGAGGGGCGATCAACAGGTTATCTCAAGTGCTTATATACAAATGCACAAAGCCTTGGAAACAAGCAGGGAGAACTGGAGGTCCTGGTGATGTCAAGGAACTATGACGTGATCGGAATAACAGAGACTTGGTGGGATAACTCACATGACTGGAGTACTGTCATGGATGGTTATAAACTGTTCAGGAAGGACAGGCAGGGCAGAAAAGGTGGGGGAGTAGCACTGTATGTAAGGGAGCAGTATGACTGCTCAGAGCTCCGGTACGAAACTGCAGAAAAACCTGAGTGTCTCTGGATTAAGTTTAGAAGTGTGTGCAACAAGAGTGATGTAGTGGTGGGAGTCTGCTATAGACCACCGGACCAGGGGGATGAGGTAGATGAGGCTTTCTTCCGGCAGCTCGCGGAAGCTACTAGATCGCATGCCCTGATTCTCATGGGTGACATTAATTTTCCTGATATCTGCTGGGAGAGCAATACAGCGGTGCATAGACAATCCAGGAAGTTTTTGGAAAGCGTAGGGGACAATTTCCTGGCGCAAGTGCTAGAGGAGCCAACTAGGGGGGGCGCTTTTCTTGACCTGCTGCTCACAAACCGGGTAGAATTAGTGGGGGAAGCAAAAGTGGATGGGAATCTGGGAGGCAGTGACCATGAGTTGGTTGAGTTCAGGATCCTGACGCAGGGAAGAAAGGTAAGCAGCAGGATACGGACCCTGGACTTCAGGAAAGCAGACTTCGACTCCCTCAGGGAACGGATGGCCAGGATCCCCTGGGGGACTAACTTGAAGGGGAAAGGAGTCCAGGAGAGCTGGCTGTATTTCAAGGAATCCCTGTTGAGGTTACAGGGACAAACCATCCCGATGAGTCGAAAGAATAGTAAATATGGCAGGCGACCAGCTTGGCTTAATGGTGAAATCCTAGCGGATCTTAAACATAAAAAAGAAGCTTACAAGAAGTGGAAGGTTGGACATATGACCAGGGAAGAGTATAAAAATATTGCTCGGGCATGTAGGAATGATATCAGGAGGGCCAAATCGCACCTGGAGCTGCAGCTATCCAGAGATGTTAAGAGTAACAAGAAGGGTTTCTTCAGGTATGTTGGCAACAAGAAGAAAGCCAAGGAATGTGTGGGCCCCTTACTGAATGAGGGAGGCAACCTAGTGACAGAGGATGTGGAAAAAGCTAATGTACTCAATGCTTTTTTTGCCTCTGTTTTCACTAACAAGGTCAGCTCCCAGACTGCTGCGCTGGGCATCACAAAATGGGGAAGAGATGGCCAGCCCTCTGTGGAGATAGAGGTGGTTAGGGACTATTTAGAAAAGCTGGACGTGCACAAGTCCATGGGACCGGACGAGTTGCATCCAAGAGTGCTGAAGGAATTGGCGGCTGTGATTGCAGAGCCATTGGCCATTATCTTTGAAAACTCGTGGCGAACCGGGGAAGTCCCGGATGACTGGAAAAAGGCTAATGTAGTGCCAATCTTTAAAAAAGGGAAGAAGGAGGATCCTGGGAACTACAGGCCAGTCAGCCTCACTTCAGTCCCTGGAAACATCATGGAGCAGGTCCTCAAAGAATCAATCCTGAAGCACTTGCATGAGAGGAAAGTGATCAGGAACAGCCAGCATGGATTCACCAAGGGAAGGTCATGCCTGACTAATCTAATTGCCTTTTATGATGAGATTACTGGTTCTGTGGATGAAGGGAAAGCAGTGGATGTATTGTTTCTTGACTTTAGCAAAGCTTTTGACACGGTCTCCCACAGTACTCTTGTCAGCAAGTTAAGGAAGTATGGGCTGGATGAATGCACTACAAGGTGGGTAGAAAGCTGGCTAGATTGTCGGGCTCAACGGGTAGTGATCAATGGCTCCATATCTAGTTGGCAGCCAGTATCAAGTGGAGTACCCCAAGGGTCGGTCCTGAGGCCAGTTTTGTTCAATATCTTCATAAATGATCTGGAGGATGGTGTGGATTGCACTCTCAGCAAATTTGCGGATGATACTAAACTGGGAGGAGTGGTAGATACGCTGGAGGGGAGGGATAGGATACAGAAAGACCTAGACAAATTGGAGGATTGGGCCAAAAGAAATCTGATGAGGTTCAATAAGGATAAGTGCAGGGTCCTGCACTTAGGACGGAAGAACCCAATGCACCGCTACAGACTAGGGACCGAATGGCTAGGCAGCAGTTCTGCGGAAAAGGACCTAGGGGTGACAGTGGACGAGAAGCTGGATATGAGTCAGCAGTGTGCCCTTGTTGCCAAGAAGGCCAATGGCATTTTGGGCTGTATAAGTAGGGGCATAGCGAGCAGATCGAGGGACGTGATCGTTCCCCTCTATTCGACATTGGTGAGGCCTCATCTGGAGTACTGTGTCCAGTTTTGGGCCCCACACTTCAAGAAGGATGTGGATAAATTGGAGAGAGTCCAGCGAAGGGCAACAAAAATGATTAGGGGACTGGAACACATGAGTTATGAGGAGAGGCTGAGGGAGCTGGGATTGTTTAGCCTGCAGAAGAGAAGAATGAGGGGGGATTTGATAGCTGCTTTCAACTACCTGAAAGGGGGTTCCAAAGAGGATGGCTCTAGACTGTTCTCAATGGTAGCAGATGACAGAACGAGGAGTAATGGTCTCAAGTTGCAGTGGGGGAGGTTTAGATTGGATATTAGGAAAAACTTTTTCACTAGGAGGGTGGTGAAACACTGGAATGCGTTACCTAGGGAGGTGGTAGAATCTCCTTCCTTAGAGGTTTTTAAGGTCAGGCTTGACAAAGCCCTGGCTGGGATGATTTAACTGGGAACTGGTCCTGCTTTGAGCAGGGGGTTGGACTAGATGACCTTCTGGGGTCCCTTCCAACCCTGATATTCTATGATTCTATGATTCTATGAAATGATCCATCCCCTGTCATCCATTCCCAGCTTCTGGCAAATATAGGCTAGGGACACCACCCATGCCCATCCTGGCTAATAGCCATTGATGGACCTATCCTCCATGAATTTATCTAGTTCTTTTTTTAATCCTGTTATAGTCTTGGCCCTCACAACATCCTCTGGCAAAGAGTTCCATAGGTTGACTGTGCATTGTGTGAAGAAACACTTCCTTTTGTTTATTTTAAACCTGCTGCCTATTAATTTCATTTGGTGACCCCCTAATTCTTGTGTTATGAGAAGGAGTAAATAACACTTCCTTATTTACTTTCTCCACACCAGTCATGATTTTATAGACCTCTATCATATCCCCCCTTAGTGGTCTCTTTTCCAAGCTGAAAAGTCCCAGTCTTTTTAATCTCTCCTCATATGGAAGCCGTTCCATACCCCTAATCATTTTTGTTGCCCTTTTCTGAACCTTTTCCAAGTCCAATATATCTTTTTTGAGATGGGGTGACCACATTTGCATGCAGGATTCAAGATGTGGGCATACCATGGATTTATATAGAGGCAATATGATATTTTCTGTCTTATTATCTATCCCTTTCTTAATGATTCCCAACATTCTGTTTGCTTTTTTGTCTGCCGCTGCACATTGAGTGGATGATTTCAGAGAACTATCCATAATGATGCCAAGATCTCTTTCTTGAGTGGTAACAGCTAATTTAGACCCCATCATTTTATATGTATAGATGGGATTATGTTTTCCAGTGTGCATTATTTTGCATCTATCAACATTGAATTTCATCTGCAATTTTGTTTCCCAGGTACCCAGTTTTGAGAGATCCTTTTGTAGCTCTTCACAGTCTGCCTGGGACTTAACTATCTTGAGTAGTTTTGTGTCATCTACAAATTTTGCCACCTCACTGTTTACTCCTTTTTCCAGATCATTTATGAATATGTTGAATAGGACTGGGCCAGTATAGACCCCAGGGGGACACCACTATCTACCTCTCTCCATTCTGAAAACTGACCATTTATTCCTATCCTTTGTGTCCTATCTTTTAACCAGTTACCAATCCATGAGAGAATCTTCCCTCTTGTCCTATGACTGCTTACTTTGCTTAAGAGCCTTTGGTGAGGGACCTTGTCAAAGGCTTTCTGAACATCTAAATACAATATGTCCACTGGATCCCCTTTGTCCACTTGCTTGTTGACCCCTCTCAAAGAATTCTAGTAGATTGATGAGACATGATTTCTCTTTACAAAAAACATGTTGACTATTCCCCAACAAATTATGTTCATCTACATGTCTGACAATTTTGTAATTGCTGGGGTCACCTCTGGAGCCCTTTTTAAAAATTGGCATTACATTAGCTATCCTCTAGTCATTCGGTACAGAAACTGATTTAAATGATAGGTTACAGATGACAGTAGCCCTGCAATTTCACATTTGAGTTCCCTCAGAACTCTTGGGTGAATACCGTCTGGTCCTGGTGACTCATTACTGTTTAGTTTATCAATTTGTTCCAATACCTCCTCTAATGACACCTCAATCTGTGACAGTTCCTCAGATTTGTCACCTAAAAAGAATGGCTCAGGTTTGGGAATCTCCCTCACATCCTCAACCATGAAGATCGATGCAAAGAATTCATTTAGTTTCTTTGCAATGGCCTTATCATCCTTGAGTGCTCCTTTAGCATCTCGATTGTCCAGTGGCCCCACTGGTTGTTAAGCAGGCTTCTTGCTTCTGATGTACTTAACATTTTTGTCGCTATTACTTTTTGAGTCTTTGGCTAGCTGTTCTTCAAATTCTTTTTTGGCCTTCCTAATTATATTTTTACACTTCATTTGCCAGAGTTTATGCTTCTTTCTATTTTCCTCACTAGGATTTAACTTCCACTTTTCAAAGGATTCCTTTTTTTGCCTCTCACTGCTTCTTTTACTTTGTTGTTTAGCCACGGTGGCTCTGTTTTGGTTCTCTTACTGTGTTTTTAATTTTGGGTATACATTTAAGTTGAATCTCTATTATGGTGTCTTAAAAAAGTTTCCAGGCAGCTTGCAGGGATTTTACTTTATGGTGCTGTACCTTTTAATATTTGTTTCACTAACCTCCTCATTTTTGAGTAGTTCCCCTTTTTGAAATTAAATGCTATAGTGTTGGGCTGCTGTGGTGTTTTCACCGCCACAGGGATGTTAAATTTAATTATATTATGGTCATTATTACCAAGTGGTCCAGCTATATTCACCTCTTCAACCTGACCCTGTGCTCCACTCAGGACTAAATCAAGAATTGCCTCTCCTCTTGTTGATTCCAGGACTAGCTGCTCCAAGAAGCAGTCATGTAAGGTTTCAAGAAACTTTAGCTCTGCATCCCTTTCTGAGGTGATATGTACTCAGTCAGTGTGGGGATAGTTGAAATCCCCCATTATTATTGAGTTTTTTAATTTAATAGCCTCTCTAATCTCCCTGAGGATTTCACAGTCAGTATTCTATGGTACAGTTTGGCTCATTTAAGATTTTTACTTCATTTGATTCTACTGTTTCTTTCACATATAGTGCCACTCCCCCACCAGCACAACCTGTTCTGTCCTTCCGATATATTTTGCACCCTGGTATTACTGTGTCCCATTGATTATCCTCATTCCACCAAGTTTCTCTGATGCCTATTATAACAATATCTTCGTTTAATATGAGGCGCTCTAGTTCACCCATCTTACTATTTAGACTTCTAGCATTGGTATATAAGCACTTTAAAAACTTTTCACTTTTTAGCTGTCTGCCATTACATGATGTAACTGAATGAGACTTTTTTTATTTTGACTGTTTCTCATCAGATTCTACCTGTGTTTTATCATCTTCCATCCTCTCTTCCTTATTAGGACACAGGGAATCTCCATTTATAGATCCTCCCCTAAGGGTTGTCTGAACCACATGCTCCTCCATACCTTTTGGCTTTCCCGCAGCCCTTAGTTTAAAAACTAAGTTTAAAAAACTTAGTTTAAAAAAAAAAAGGCAAAAGGATAATTTTGCACCTGTAGGTATAAAACCAGATTCTCAGCTGGTGTGAAGTGGTATAGCTCCATTGAAGTCAATAAGAAATACTTTTCAGGGTAAATGGTGAAAGCAACATTGTATTCCATTGTCAGACAATTTATACATAGCTTTTATCTAAGCAATACAATCTTAAACAAGTTGCATTTCCCACCCCTCAAAAACAGGAGAACAATTGCATAGGCTAGGAGTCATCGTGCTTATTTGCTTAAATGAATCAATAAATGGAATGAAATTATCTTTGTTATAAAATAGAACTAGGAATTGCTGCATTCTGACTGGTCAGTAGCAATGTCAATATCCTAGAATAGCCGGTTGGGCTTGATCTAATTTTGTTTACTGAACCACATCATGCAAAAAATCAACAAAATCAATGTTTGCCACTAACAGTGGCCTACTGCTCAGTCAGGATACGGGATTTTCTAAGGCATTTTTGTTTACTTACTATTTTCATTGACTTGGTGTAATTCCACACCAGCAAAGAGCTTGGCCCTCTGTCTTTTGTAACAAAGGTAGTGCTGATATAATAGCAAATATCTGAGTGTCTCTGAACACATGGAGTTTCTGTCAGCTCTGAGGCCATTAAAATTTCCTATGAGATAATGCCCTTCAGTACCTACATGCCAGCATTTGCAGTATTAAGTGGCCAAAGTCTCTGCAAAGAAGCTCAGGCTCAGTTTGAAAGGAACAGAAGTCATTTACTTTAACGTGCCTTAGTTACTGCACATCTCTAAGTAAAAAGGTAATTTCTCAGAAAGGTGCTGTATTGTGACTTGTTCAATTGTAGAATAGAATTTAGTTTTATCTAGTGCCTTTTAGACTCTTGGTACTGTATTTAAAAACACTTTATAACACACCAAGTTAAGAAATAATTATTCAGTGGGTATTTTGGCAAATGGGACACCCATTAGGCAGTCAACCATAACTTATAAAGAGCCATAAACAACAGAAGCTGTTTAATAAAATGGCCAGGTTTTAGGGTTTTCCCCCAGAGTACACGAAAAATGCCATGGGAACTTAGCTTGTCTTTGAGACAAGCTATTCCACTGGTGCCAAGCTACCTTTGGAGGATCTTTTCTGCCTAAAGGAAGGACCCCTAGGTAGATTAGTTTTATGTTCACCCCATAAAACAGAAGTGGTAATTTTTCAATCAGTTACTGGTATGTGCTAACTGTCCCATTTACCTTTATATTTAGGGCTTTCAGCATACAACCAACCCTACTGTATGGTATCTGTCTAATCTAAAATTATCAAACTTAATGTTAATCTATTTAAACCAACCTACCAGTAATATTTGATTTAATTTATTTTAATTGTATTCCATGCTCATTACTGTAGTGTCTGAGAACTTTCCTTATGCTAAAAAAATATCCAGGTTCTGTTATTCTCTCATCTCACCTTATCTCTCACTTAACACACTTTTCAAGGAAGATTTATAGATCACCTGGGCCTCAAAATTTGACTAGCTACTCAGGTTGCAATGGTGCTACACCCTGCTATATCCCTAACACACATCGTACCTTCCTATATGCCAGTGGTAGAGGGGAAGCTGCTTTCCACCATTAGAGGGAAATTCTCCGCTGGCCACCTTCAGCTGCAAATGGCATAAAGTAGCCACAGGGAGAATCCTGCCCCATATGTTTTACAATTTATAGCAAACTTTAATAACATCCAGTGAAGAGTTATTCTTCATTTGACATCTTGAAGACCACAGCTATACAGAAAAATGTCAAAGAAAGGTTTATCATAAAATGGCATTTTTAAGATCACAATGACCTGCAAAAAGGTCATATGAACAACTAACCTCATTTGTTTTTTTAACAGTTTGATCACCAGTTATAATAGATGTCAAAGAATGAATTATACAGGCATTTAGGCAAACCGTGGAGGCTTGATATTAGATACTATGTCCATGTGACCCTCAGAACCCCTCAGTGCCAACTGGAAAAGGGCTCACTGTTCTGAAACAACAAGTACTAACAGGCCTGAAAAACTCACTACACACAACACATATTTTCCATAGTATTTAACCATAAAGAGTGTCTTGTAAGGGATCAAATGAAACCTGGTATCATGCTGGTCATTAATATCATTGAGAAATGTAAATACTAATGCTATTTTAAAAATTCTGTGTACCTACAGGAATTATGTTTTAAAGTCTATAACCAGGCAGAGCTGGCAAACAGGTTTCTTCTAGACAAGGGATGAGACGGGTATCTCTCTGCCAAATGCAAATTAAGCACTGTAAAGCAAAAACAATGGAAACCCTATTTACATGTGAAAGTCACCAGGAAAAATAGGTCAACGGGGATGTGAAACACACAGAGGTACAGGAGCACACCTTGGTGCCAGTACACCAGGAAAGGAACCACAGGGATCAGCCTGTCTTTAGGGGAGAAAACAATGAGTTTGGGAAATATAAGGAGAAACAAAAAGACAATTGTGTGATGGGGGTGTACCAACCTCACACTGGGCCAGAGGGGTCGGACCAGTCACTGTGGATCCAGGAGATCATATCCCCTCGTCCCTGCTGCACATGCTCCAGGAGGAAGGGACAGATAAAAGGAGGCTGCCCAGCTAAGTCTGGGCTGGCTGAGAAGGAGGAAGGATTTATGTTGCAGGCTCCCTGCGACTCTCCAAGAAGTGGGAACCATGGATCCAGACTGTGCACAGACAACCAATCGACTGTGGAGACTGACTGACACTGAGCCACTGCCAGCTGAGGAGATGCCCGAGATGAGCCTTGGAGTAGTAAGTGACCCAGGAAATGTAGTAGAAGCCAATGCTTAAACCCCTAACTGGGAATATCCTGGCTTCATAGGTGTAGGGTGGACCCAGGTCCCCCCACCCCACACACACACTTGCCATTAGGTGTGTCTTCTGGGGGCTGCTGCCATAGATTGCTTGTTTGCTCTGCCCCACCCAGGGGCTACAGATTAACAGTTTGCTCTGCCCAGAGCCCCCCAGCTGCTATTGTTTAGCAGGCTTAGGAGGCATAGACTGCGTGGTTGCTGAGTCACTCCAGGGGTCCAGAATCCCTCTAATCGAAATGCCCTGATCCAACAGGGAGTCCCAACTGTTGTGTGATGGGGTGTACCACCCACACACTGGGCCGATGGGGGTGGCCCCACTCGACATGCATGTAAGCCATTTACTGAGGAAACCCCTTGAAGGGCATGGGGGTATTCATGAAAACTTGGGTTATTAACTGAAAACCAGCAGCTCTGTCAAAGACTAAATCCTTGGGAGAAAATCTAATTGATTATATAGGAAAGGTAGCCATTAGTCAGTGTAGATCTAGGATTGCATTTTATATTTTGTTTTATATGTGTGGTTATTTCTGTTCTTTATCCTTTCTCACTAGCTCTTAACTCTTACCCTTTGTTCATAAACTGATATTTGATGTCACTATAAATAGATGACAGTGCTGTGTCATTATATTGGAGCTGATAGATGAATCAAACAAGCTTGTGTGCACTATTCACAAGGGAACAGAGAACCTGGTAATTACTGTGAGTGTCCAGTGACAATTCTGAATTAGGGATTGGGATAAACCAAATATTAACCTTCAAGGCAAAGTAGGGGCTGGCAGACCTCAGAGGAGAGTGCTTGAGTGGCTGAAGGGCTGGCAGTTTCAGGGAGCTGACACTCAGCTATCACAAGAAAGACTCCATCTTACTCAGGCATAGGAGTAACATGGTGACACAGTCCTGAACACCCCAAGAAAGTGTCACAGAACATATTCAGGCATCTAAACATGACTGATATTCAAAGGTATTTAGCACCCTCTTTTCTTGCTGAAGTCAACTGCAGTACAGGGTGCTCAGCACCTCTGAAATTTGGACCGCTTATGTAGATGCCTAAATATTGGCGTAGGTGCCTCACTTCAGGCACTAACAGTTGACAGTTTAGGCCTTAGCTGGATTACTAGTGTTAAAAGTCTCAGTAAGAATAATCTTTGATTTGATTTTTTTCCCCCACTCAGTTTCTTTCCCTCCTGAAATAGTTTTCTGTGTTCCCCTGATGTCCCATTTCCTCCCCATGCTCACTTATCAGCTTCCACTCTGCAGCATGATGTTGAAAATATCAACTGAAGATTATCCCTCATTTGAAATTGTTTATGGTTCCCCAAACCAAATACATTTTCTCTTTGGCTTGTATTATTGGATAAGCCACATTTTAAAAAAATATATCCAATTTACTGGACATTTTCCTGCCCTCATTCCTAACTGTCTCTCTGGCTGCTTACACTGAACATCAGCTTTTATGGTCACATCAAGCTTTGTGCAATAAGTCATTTCTAAGCAGCCTGCACAGTGCTGCTGCTACTGACATCAAATATCTTTAATCTTCCATTCTTCTGGCACCTAACTTCAAATGCTGGTTGGATCTGACCTGCACTTACATCCAGTAGAAGAGCTCATTTCACTTGAAAACTTACTGTCTAGCATGCTATTTTCTATGGTTCTGGAAGATCATTAATTCTTCATTAGTCCTCAGTGCCAAGAGGATCTGGGGGAAGTAGGTTAGACAGAAAGTTTTCAAGTGAAAGAAAGCCACTTAGACCAGTCCAAGTAGGTTACAAATTGAGGTTAAAAGTTGGAAGAATGTTTGCGAAAGCTCTGTGTGGCATAAAAGTGTGTCTCTCTCACCATCAGAAGTTAGTCTTATAAAAGATATTACCTCATCCACTTTGTCTCTGCATACCCAATAGGCAGGTAGGGCTGCTGAAAACTACCTATATCCCAATGATAAGCCCAAACCAGCCCTGTGCCCAGATTTCAACCCTGTCCTGCACTGCTACCCCCTATCCTAGTAATGTTGCAGGAATTCCAGAATATTCCAGTGAGATGAAGTCCTCGAGTGTTTTAGTTTGTAAAGAATTAGGAGCAACAGGGCTCAGCACAGTGTTCTGGTCCCTCCACAGCAGGGAGGCCACCCACACACCCGTGGGTGATACAGGAAGGACTGGTCCATGGAGGCAGACCTGTCCTATTGGTCAGCTGTGCAAAAAAGAAAAAGGGAGGAGTGGGTTTCCTGAACATCCTTGTGAAATCCAGCTGTGGGGAGTGGGATACCCAGCCAGCTCCTGGAAAAAAAACATAAGGTAGGGAGGAAACCCAGGCCTGTTGGGGTATGGTGGAGGGAAGGATGCAAGATTAGCTTCAGAAGTTTGGGTGCTGAATTGAACTCAAAGGCTGAACTACTGGAAAGTCACTGTTATGCATGTACAAAAATACATAAATAAAATTAAAAAAATGTTTGATTGCTGGGATGTTCTTAGGGTAATATTTCGGAACCATCATCAAGTTTGGTTCTATATAGATAGTAAAATGTGGATGCTTTTTTATTGCTGCGGCATGACTCACTAGGCTGACTCTGTTGTTCTTATGGAATAGGTTTGTAATATAAAAATAAATGGCTGATGTTACACAAAGTGCACAGTAAATCTTACCCTCACTGTGTAAATATAACAGGCACTTGACACCACAAATGTGAGATCATGTGGTGTTCTCACATTTAGGATATTAGTTATCATGTATCAGCAACACATCATTATCTCAAATGACTAAGGGCACAGCAGAGGATCCTCTAAAATGGATCCTATTAAATAGTAATTGTCTATACCAAAAAGAACCTGCATCTTTTCCCTTTTTTACTCTTGCCTTAATATGTAGATAAGATTTAGGTTCTAAACAGTCAAACATATCGGCAATCTGTCTTTATTCTATATGAAATATCTTTATTCTATATGAAAAAGTTCCCATGTAAGTTTGTTCTATCTTTACCCCAGGCAGGTTAGTGCAGGAGTCTTTCAATAAGTGGGAACCAGTAATGTATATATGTGTGGGCTTTATTTTACTTATTTCCAAATATTTAAAGATATACATATCATAGAATCTTATTTTAAAGCAATTACAATGAATACAACAGAAACAATTTGCACAACGAAGAAAACAAAGGCTACGGGTGTGTCTGCACTGCCAAAAAAACTGTGTTCTTAATTCAAATTAGCTAACTAGGGTTAGAATAGCAGTAAAACAGAGCTACTTGGCGTTTAATGCTGGTTAGCAGCTCAAGTTCAAACTGAGGATGCCATGGGGTATGTCTACACTGCACCTTGCAGTGAGTCTCCCAGCTTGGATAGACAGACTTGTGCTAGCAGGGCTTATGCTCGTATGCTAAAAATAGAAGTGGGGACATTGTGGTGTCAGCCTCCCTCTTAAGCTTGGAGCTGGGGATAGCAGCACAGAATGTGGTATACGTACATCTGAGGCTATAGACAAAGCTATATTTTCTTTGAATTGTGCCTCCTTTGAGTTGTTTGTTTAACACTATTTGACATTCCTTAGTGCACGTTGTTTAGGCTTTCAAACTGTTGCATGTTGTACGCATTGATAAAAACTCCTGTGCACCAGTGCACATTGATCTAGGTGGAGGAGATGTGTGCCAAATTTGAATGCCCCAACTATGAGAGCTCTGGGATGTGTGTAAATAAGTACATCCCACTTAGTTTCAGAGCAGCTTGGCCATACAAAATAACTGAGTAATCATAATATTCACACATAGCAATAAGCTGAACTGCAACTAGTGTGCAGTCCTCTCCCACCTGGGTGTTAGGATTTGCCCTTGGGAGTGCTTAGCCTAGGACACACACATTTATGAAGCAAGCAAGTAACCTGAACCATAGGGATAAATGTTTAGCTAGTTTGTAAAGAGGCAAATAAGAGAGAGAAGAGGGGGGACAGAAGTATAAGGCTTTACAGGACACAGATAAGCCGTCTCCTGCTCAGAGAGGCATAAGTGTTTCAAAAATACATCTTTGCAAAGCCAACATTCCATCATCCCCGTGAGGGGCTGAAAGGGGAACTTGGAGAGTCAGGCAGAGCACGGTTATGCAATGTCAATAGTGAGCAAAGCTGCTGCGACAGTTTTAAAATTTCTAGCCCTGGGATTGGTCTGCCTGCAGATCTGTCCAGGATCTCTGCTGAAATCTGGGTAGAACACAGTTGCTGTCTCTGTCAGCCTCTTCCCGGTTTCCCTCCCAGAACGTGTGTCCATGATTTTCCCCACCTGCTGGACACTCTGCCAGTGGGCTGGATGTTTCCTGTGGTCCTGCACTATCATTATGTTTCTGGTCCTCACAGCATAGTGGGTTGACTAGCTGTGCCTTTGTCCGCTTCTCAGTGTTGAGCTGCCTTTCGCTGCATGTCTCAATCAGCTGCCTCTTTTTTCCTAGTTGTTCAAAACTCATTTGTTCCTGTCTCTCTTTTCTCTATTTCTTTTCCAAAAAGACCACGAGACTTTTCTCTGTGCTTTTCCTTTCTAAGTACTTGCTTTCTCTCCCACTGGCACTTTACTGACAATTCCCCACTGCCATCGGTCCCACTCTGCCACCATACCATCACAGTTTCAGGGTAATTGAACCTGTATCCCCCTTCTCTGCAGTCCACTCCAGGAATGCACAATTAGGTCTCAGGTATCCAGCCATCACCAGTCTCTGGGCAGGGACCCTTGTCCTACTCCTTTCTGACTGGGGTTTTTAAAGGCTGCACAGCTTCCTGACTTAGACTGTGACATCCCCTGCAAGCCAGTCTATCTAACAACCGGCACCTATGCATCACCTTCTCTCCGAGGGCTATGAACAGTGTATTGCCAGCAGTTACAAGTTACCCCACAGCTTTTTCTAAGACAGCACATTTGTTGTTTGGGTGGAAGAATCACACAGAAAACATAAAACAAAAACACACACTAAACATATCAGGAGTCTCCCATCAGTCTTATGGGGCCCTAGCAGGCCAAAGTCTTTCCAATCCTTCCACAAAGTTTGGGACCCCTTTTGTACAGAAGGTTCTGGCCATTTGCTGAATCAGAATAAAGGGCCTTAATCAGTTAAAACCCAAACTTTTATATTAAAAGCCCTTTCATTGTCTGTTACTCTATTGGTTTGTACCAGCATATGCAAACTTCCCCAGTCTGTGGTCCCTTCCTGGAGGTGTTTACAACTGATTCACCTTAATCACCGCCACACTGTTCTTGGTTGTTAGAGGAGTTGTAACCCTACCCCCTGGAGTTGCATACATCCCTTGGCCCACAGTGATACATAAACTTAATACAATTTGGCTCCACAAAGTTATTGCATCTGGTTGCAATATCTGTCGTACTGTGTTCTTTATATTTCAAGGAAAATATTAACATTTTTGCAGCATTTTTTCTTATATTATATACATTGTAGAGACCATATAAGGTGTATAGTCTAGAGGTTAGAGCTGGAGACAAAGAAGCAGGACATATGTGTCCTATAGTCACTACGCCCTTGCATTAAGAATTTTAAAAGACAAAACCACCATATCATCCACGGGGCCAACACTTTTCACAAAGCAATTACTCCATAGCTGACCTCTCAGTCCTTGTCCTCAAAGGAAACCTGCATAATGCCTTCAAAAGATGAGCCTTGGTAAATTCATAACTCTGCTGGATACTAAAAGCAATAGACTTAACAGAGACACTGGCTTTATGTCTCATTACTGCCTGCTAATCCTTAATTGCTCACTTTATTTTAACTAGTCTCCTACAGCATGTGTGAACCCCTTATGCTTAACAATCTGTCCTAATTTGTGTTTAGCTCAAACACTATGGTTACCTTCTCCAGACTTGAGGAAGAGCTCTGTGTAGCTTAAAAGCTTGTCCCTTCCACCAACAGAAGTTGGTCCAATAAAATATATTACCTCCCCTGCCTTGTCAATTTCATATCTTGAGACGAACACAGCTACAACACTGAAAAACTTGATTTACATTGTCTTTTGGCAAGTCATTAGCCTCTTTGCTGCTCATTTTACCAAAATCTGTAAAACGATAACAATAATGCTACCAGTCTTAGTATAGTTATTTGAGATCCTTGGATGAAAGAGGCTATCTAATCCAAAGTGTACTTATTCTATCTATCTATTAGAGATGGGGGAAGATTATCATAACCTGATAAACTCTTGAGGTATTCTGAATCTATTCAGTGAAAATCACTGTTACACATAGACATAAGTCAATGCATGACCTACTTCCCTTAAATTACATGTAAGATGTTAGAGTTTCAGTGGAGCTTAGTCTGACTGTTAGTTATTAGTCTGTAGCAATGTGTTGACATATACAGTACATATGGTCATCAGCTAAACTGCACAGACATGACAGAGGGAAAAAAACTAAGTTTCTGCTCCAAAAGCACTAGACTTTCAGATGCCTTAGAGGTAGTGTGTGTTATAGAGTTGGCCTAGCCAAAGGGGGCTGAAATAATCTCACACTGATAAACACTCAAGGTTTGAGTCCATTCAGTACAGGCAAATAGTGTACAAGCCAATCCATTATAATGTCTCCTATTATCTTAATCTCTTCAAAACTTGTGAAGATCTGCTACTTTAGTTTCCTATTGCATGAACATATGACCTCATTTCCTACTGGTGTGTCATTCTTCATCCTTCTTGCTACTGTATCCATATTTAACCTTGGACCTGTTTTTCCCTGTACTTCTGTATAATTCCTCTTCTTTGTTTTGCTGCTGAAGTGGATGGCTCCTTCTCTCTGTGTGCTATGTATTATGCTGACCTTTCTCTAATCCTCCATAACCAAGACTCCACTAGTCAGGTTGTGTTCAGTAACTACTAATGGTGATTTTCTATCATAGATCTTGCTTTCCCTATTCTCGTTACTACCATTGTAGCTGAACATTCTTTTTCAATTCCTGCCTTGTTTATTTTCCCTAGATTTCACTTTATTCTCCAGTGTGTCACTTGCATGTTTTCCTTACCTCTTAAATGAGTGTTTACTTTATCCTCGGCTTGTTTTTATCACCTTACTTTATCTGTTATTGTGCATCTCTTCATCCTTCTGATCTACCACTGGATGTTACCATTCCATTTCATCCCATCTCTCCTCTCCCTCCACACACATTTTACAGACTTTATTCACAGGAGATGGGACAATGGGCCAGATTCTCAGCTGGTTTAAATCAGCATGGTCCCATTGAAATCGATAGAACAATGCAAAAATTACACCTGCTGAAAGATCTGGTCTATGATCTCTGCAGTGTTGAACAGCAAATCTGCACAGATATGATGCAAATCTGAACACACACAGCTTTTCCTTTGTTGGTTGCTTTTAAAACACTCCAGGAAGAGAAATGGGCCAAACTCCAGTGTAACTGTAACTGTGTGCCTTGGACCTTAAGGCCCGGTGGCCCTGCTGCCAGCCAACCCTGATTACTAAAGAGACACACCTGAGTTGGACCAGGTAATTCCCTGTAAAGGTGGGTGCACTGAAATAGGAAGCTTAGGGAAACTGTATGAAGTAAGAAAGTGTCATGCAGGGAAGAACCTGATACTAGTGGTGGTTAGGAGCCTAAGCCTTGAGACACCAACCAGGTCGGTTTGGCGAGTAGCCTGTCAAAACAGACGTAGGAGTAGGATGTGACTGACAGGAGAAGGTAGCCAGGCCACAGGGCTCAGATCTAGTCATCGTGGGACTGGTGGCTTTGGGTGGAGCAGACTGGGACAGAGGAAGAGATCCATGTGTGACAGGAGAATCTGCACTGAGTATGAACTCTTGTGTTATGGTTATGGAGTTTAATTTGGGACCCTGAGGATTGTTTGAACCATTTCTGATATTAATCCAGCCCTCGGTGGGGTTGCTGAGAGCCATAAGAGAGATTCTATGAGTTCTTAAGGGCCTTCAAGAGACGGCTACCTGGGACAAGGTTCCTGCAAAGTGATTCCTGGTTGGGAGCGGGGATATGAGTGCTCAGTAAATGGCAACTCTGCTATACCCAGATTTGAATAAAACATCTAGCACTTCATCTAGATTTCATATTGGAATATTCAGCCACTCTCCCATTAGATATATAATTCCATAATATATTATGTCACTTCTTGAAGATTTAACCTCAGAATGGTTTAAAGTCCACTCCAATTTTAAAAGACCAGGTTTTAAAAGAGGCTCAGGCATAGATCCCATTGAATTCAATATAAACTTTTAAACTTCTTCAGACAAAATGCAGCATGGTAATTCTATCTCTTTACATCTGAGTTCAAGAAGAACCATATATATGAATATGAAGGCAGAATTTGACCTAATGCATAGGTGCCAAAAATATCTGACAGGTTCACTTTAACAAAAATACATACAGCACTCTGTTTGATTTGTCTTATACATGGCTATTTGTGTGTGGCCATATAGGAATAAGGTGGTGTGTTTATCTGCAAAAGAAATGTCCTGGTTTTAGCTAAATCAAAAAGACTGAATTTTTTTTTTTTTTTACGTTTCCATTAAACATATCTGCCTGCTCATCTATACGAACGCATGCAGAAATTTCCAGTCATTCAAGCCTTCGGGGTGTTTGAAAATGTCTGAAGTCTCTTTAAAGAGCAGATTAGCATGTATCCTAAAAGTTAGACTAATACTATTTAACTGCTCTATTTTTCCATTATGGGCCTGTCAGCAGGAATATGTTGCCCTATAGTAGATGACAAGTGAAAATGCTGGTAACATTGTTTTTCATAGACAGAAAAAATACCAAAGAAGCAATTTCTTAGCTAAAATGTCACCTGCTAGATGTATGGGGCTCACTATATTTTGTTGCCATGGTAACGAATGGTGTAAAATGACTCCTTTGCACAGCTCCATCAGAATGATTGCATCCTGTTTTTCCCATCATTTTACAAGAGGCTGTTTTCATTCTCCCTTCCTGAACATATTAAGTGTAAAGAGATTGAATTACTGTGCTGTACCCTCTCCATCCAATGTGGATTTAAGAGTTGATATTGATGTACTGAGAACTGCGTTCTTCTTCAAGAAAAAAGCTACAAATTATAATGAATTTGACTTTTATGTATCGACCGTTCAAGTAGTGAAGTAGTGTTTCTGCACCCAAGGGATAGACATGGCATGATCAGCATTTTTCACTCGAACGAATCCAATTGATAAAGCAATATACTCAGTGTCACTTTGCTTGATCTCCAGGTTTAACAATAGTCATGCTAAAAGTAGATACCTTACTCCATAAATTTTATCCATAAAAAAATGTGCTAGCCATTGCTTTATACAGCTGCATTCTTTCCAACTTTTAACTGAGCAGGACAGATAAGGGCATGTAGGAAAATTGTGCAGAGAACATGCAAGTGTGGGCAGGTAGATAACAAGTATTTGGGATAGACATGCCTATCCTGTTAGAGAACCAAAGGCAGAATTATTATATGAGTACTTGCTATTTTTGCTATGAATACAGGTGCATCTGGGAACCAAATATCAGATTATTCCACTGTTATTCAAAATAGGCATTTCTGTGCAGTGAAGAACCAAACACAATATACTCACATAGGTATTCAGGATATACATGTGTATACATCTAACATACCAAAACAATATTAATATGCAGGATTTAGAATGCCTCCTAGATACTATGGTGATTGTTACTAAAAATACCTAATAGAGATGAATATATAAACAATGAAGGCATGTGCATCTAGAATACAAACATAATAATATCACACTCTTTTTTTTATTGTTTCAATTAAACTACATAGAATATTTCAGTCCTCAATAAAGAATAAAAATGCAGATAGGTGCAGAAACTTACATTTTACAGCATCATTAAGAGTCTTGAAGTCTAAAATGTGTCTAGTAAAGAATTTCTTGATTCCAATTTTTTCTGTAAATTAAGAAATTTTCTTAAGACAAAAATTTGCTGAAACTGATGCAAGTAATTCCATTTTTTGACTAGTTTCACATGGAATATGTCATTTCTGAAAGTAATCATGTACTTAGAAAGTTATCAGTGGGGTTTTTTTAAGAGTTTTTTCAGTACTTCCATTGTTTCTTTTGGATATTTAAGAGTGCTATACTTAAGTAATTAGACACAGGGTGGGTGAGGTAAGATCTTTTACTGGACCAATGTCTGTTGGTGAGAGAGAGATGAGCTTTTGAGCTGACACAGAGGTCTTCTTCAGCTCTGTATATGCTTGAAAGCTTGTCTTCCTCACCAACAGAAGCTGGACCAATAAAAGTTATTACTTCACCCACCTTGTCTCTGTAATATCCTGGAACCAACTCAGCTACAACAACACTGGATACCTAAGTAAAAACACATCAGAAACAGAAGGCACTGCTACATTGGATACTCATATACTCTACTTCAGGTGAGCTGGTCCATGGTCTCTAGCCATCCTAGAAGGGTATTATTGCTTTTGTAAAACATTTGACCTTTTTTAAACAATTAATTAATATGCCCTGGCCTCTGTGATTATGCACACACTCATGCTAAATATTCATTGGTTACTGCCATTCATACTCCCTGTTGTACTTGTGACAGGTTTGGTCACAGAAACTCCCTCAAGACTGTCACTAGATGTTCTGGGATACCACTGAGAACAAACCTCCTCTGCCAGAGAAGGCTTCCTTTCACTCCCATCTTGCTGAGCTAGACACACCAGTCGGCTACTGCACAGACCAAGAGGTTGGGCCATGCCCCCCTGCAGTTCACAGAAACTAAGATTCACTTAGCCCAGGGGCTTCTCAGTTAACAAGGACTTTCTCAGTACCCAGTATTCAGTCTTTCTGGGATCCTAAACCCCAAATGAATCCACTTTACTCTGTATAAAACGTATACAGGGTAAACTCATAAATTGCCCACCCTCTATAACACTGATAGAGAGATATGCACAGCTGTTTACTCCCCCAGGTATTAATTACTTACTCTGGGTTAATTAATAGGCAAAAGTGATTTTTATTAAGTATAAAAAGTAGGATTTAAGTGATTCCAAGTAAGAACAGACAGAACAAAGTAAGTTACCAAGCAAAATAAAACAAAACACGCACGTCTAAGCCTAATACAGTAGAAAACTGAATACAGATAAATCTCACCCTCAGAGATGTTCCAATAAGCTTCTTTCACAGACTAGACTCCTTCCTAATCTGGGCCCAATCTTTTTCAGACCAACGTTGTGGTTTATGGCCTGGGTCCAGTAATCACTCACACGCCCGTATTTACAGTCCTTTGTTCCAGTGTCTTTCAGGCATTTCTTTGGGGGTGGAGAGGCCATCTCTTGAGCCAGCTGAAGACCAAATGGAGGGGCTTCCAGGGCCTTTTATATTCTCTCTCTTGTGGGTGGAAACCCCTTTGTTTTTCTGGGCAAAATCACAGCAACAAGATGGAGTTTTTAGCCACCTGGGCAAGTCACATGTCCATGAATGATTCAGCTTTTTGCAGACCGACGCCATTGTTTACATGTTAGTTTGAATGTTCCCAGGAAAGCTCAGATGTGGATTGGCATCTCCCAAAGTCCATTGTCAGTTAAGTGTTTCTTGATTGGGCACTTACTCAGAAGAGTCTTTTCTCAAGAAGCTGACCAAATGCTTCACTGATGCTACTTAGAATCAAACACATTGAGATACAAGTACCTAGCCAATATTCTTAACTTCAAATACAAAAATGATACACACAGCATAATCATAACCAGCAAATTACAACCTTTCCATAGACACCTTACTTAAACTTCTTTGTACAAGATTTGGTGCAACTATAGGACCTTGCTTGCAACAATGATCTATACGGTCACAGTTCATGTCAATAACATCATAGTACTAAACTTGTAAGCCATTTTGGGCTGGATCTCCAGGTGAAGCAGAGCTCTGTTTTGTGCACTGGGAAGTGTAGGTAAGCATCTCATTGCTTCTTCATTCCCTCATTGTGGTGGCAGAGGATTGGTTTGGACTCCAGTGCAAGTTATAGCAGCCACAGATCTGCTCTACATCAGGCTGCCTGAAATGGTCCCTTAGAAGTCCCTGATGTAGAGTTTACTATGATGTCCTGCATCACTACGGGATTCCCCTAGGAGAGGGAAATTCTCCAGATGTGCCTTTATGGTAGCTTTAAGTCCCCCCTTGCACCACAGAAGTAGCATGAAGCCTGGGCTGACTATCTGGCTCTCATTTATTTTAAAATTTTTCTGCTCTCTGTACTGTTTCAGTGCCTTTGTTACACCTTGATTCAAATTGAGGAGCATATGCCAGCATCAGCCAAGACAGTGCACTTTTTGATATATCTCAATACCTTTTAATTAAAAAAAATCACCTGGGAAAGCTCAAGCTAGACAAGGACTCAGTTTCCAATATTTAATTCTAGTCACAGACCATAATTACTATATTTCCTCCACATGGATCACAAGTCAAGGGTAGTCAATCACCACCTCATGTAGGTAAGCCAGTTATCTTGGCTAGGCTAGAAATCAGCCCTGCTGTTAGTGCATGCAGGCTAGAAATTTGTTGCTTGGCAATATGCATTTGTCTTGTAGATTTAGTAGCGTCTCAGATGTACAAGGGATCCCAAGTGAAGGAGAGGTGGGGATGCCCCTTTGCTTAACATAATAATGAGTTCCTTTAAAGAAAAAAGGTACAGCAACTGCAAAGTGTCTAGATAATGAATGGTCTCTCCATAGTATATGCAGTTTTCTTCATAAGCTGTATTTGGTGAGGAGTGGTTGTTTGTTTGTTTACTATGCTGTAATGATGGCCTGAGAGGACAATCCTCTCTCTTTGTGGGAGACAGTGTAAGAGCTTTTTCATTTGTACTCAATCACTGGAAACCATTCCTCATCCATATCTTAGGGAAGATGAAGACTGCCATGCATTATTGCCCTGTAAAAATACTTCCTTTGCAGGATTACAGCACAAGGAGGCATTAACAACCATGGAAAGCCTTTTCCGGAACGTGTCTTACCCCATGGGTTCAAGAAGTCAACTGAGAAGTTTCACGGTGGTATGGGAGCTAGAACACACATGGGGAGGGGGGTAAAAGAGTGAGTGGCTGGAGGAACAGAAAGAACTGAGACTTCTGGAATAAATACAAAAGAACAGAGATACCCATGGGTGGAGGACTGCACCTATTCCACAAGGAAGTAAAAAATATGTACAAGAAGCCTATGAAAGGTCTTCTTCCAGTTGAAATTCTGCCCTATGGCCCATGATCCTTACAGTGGCTCTGTGACAAAGAAAACCCTGGTCAGATCTCCTTCTCCTTTGAGATGCTGTTGCTCTCTTGGCTGAGTGAAGAGTCCTCCATCCCCTTTGAGCAGTACCCTGAAAGCAGTGATTTGTGTTTTGGATTGGAGACCACACTGTATTCATTCCAAATCGTAATCCTGCTCTCTTCAGAAACAAAAGGCTTAAAACTTCTTTTATACAAGCTCTAAGTTAAATGTCCATTTACCATTTTTCCTGAAGTAGTTGGCAAGACAGTGTGGGAGAGGGGTTTTTGTTTTTTCCTGGAGTAATTGGACCACCTGCCCACCCTCATTTTGACCTTTGGATGAATAGAGGACTCCACTTTGCAGTGCTCACACAGTCCTTCAGCCTTCATGAGCATTAATAACATTCCTTTTAAAAGGGAAATCCCTGTGTGAGGATAATTAAATGGTGACTACAAACCCTAGCACAACAAAACTACTCATTGCAAAATGAACTTTTCCTCCTTTCTAAGTGTTTATGGCTCTACGTGTGCCTGTATACATCATATCAACTCCTTGATAAATTTATTCTTTCTTTACTTTTTTTCACTCCAATCTTTCACTGTAAGACCAGGCAACTGTCTTCCTGAAACCTCAATATCACTCTTCTCCACCCTTTTCCTCTCTGGAAGGGCATCTTAAAATCTCCCTTGACAGTTCTAACTGATCTTATCATAAATCATCCAACACACACACATGCAGCACCTAATCAGGAAGTTGCTGGCTAATTTAGCCCTGCTGATTTGATATAACTGGATAAAATTTTATTATTGTCTCTGATTGTAAATATGTCTGCTCTCATTTACAGCCTGGGAAGGTTGGAGAGTCATTACATTTTAATTGGGTAATTTCTTTTTAAGTCTCTAAAGGCAGGGTTGATGTTTCAGAGGCAGCCTAGATCAGGGCATATATCTCCAGACCTTGTCAGGTTCCGGAAGATTCTAGGAATATGGCTCTCTCTGGCTGCTAGTATTTTGATCTTTTAGTTATGTTAAGTTTTCATTTTAAATTAAAAGACTGAAACTGACTTGCAGTGTTTTCTTGAAACACCGCACTTAGTTGATATATATTGATCTTTCTGGGAAAGGGTTGTATTAGTTTTAGTGACTCGTTAAGGCATGTGTCTCATTCATTTACCACCCGCTCCCCCACACGCACACACATAAGGAAGCTGGGAATGGCTTTTTGAGGACAGAGGATATAGGGTATGGGCTGACCTGTCCTACGGGAGGAATCTGAGGAGCAGCCAAATGTGGTGAGAAGGTTTGAGCTGGCTTTCATGGTCTCTTCTTGCCAAATCCTAGGAGAAGGTTGAGTTTGGACTTTTCATAGTGTGAGGATAGAGTTTTCAGAGCAGGAAGGGAAAGGCACTAATAATGACACTAATGACAGATTTGAGTGTTCAAGAAATACAGCCTCTGGCCCTTTATCACAATGGTGGGAAAACTAAAACAGACCATCTTTTTAAACAGTTAAAATATTTTAAGTGCTTATAAAGCTACTTACACTTTAAAACAAAAACTTCTTTATTTTTTAATAAAATGAAAACTAAATACATTTAAAATTTCAAAATACCAGAGAAGGAGTACTAGAAACTTCTGGAACCTGGCAAGAGCTGGAGACATATGCTCTGATCTGAGCTGCCTCAACTCTGCTTTCAGATATTTAAAAGTAAATTACCCAGTATAACAAGGTGGTCTGTGCCTTTAAGGGCCAGTTGGGATGGGGACCAGGTGGCCCTGTTCTTGAAAGGAGCCTAGTAGGCAGGTGCTGGGAATCATCTGACCCAGCTGGTGATTGGGGCTGATGGGTCCCATGCAGGGGATATAAAGTAAGGCCCCAGTAGCCACAAGAGAAGCTAGGAGTCAGAGAGGACTCCGTTAGATAGCAGAAGGCTGTGAGAGAGCAGGAGTGCCTTGAGGATCCTCTGTAGAGAGATTCCTCACATTCCTAGACAAATTGGAGGATTGGGCCAAAAGAAATCTGATGAGGTTCAATAAGGATAAGTGCAAGGTCCTGCACTTAGGACGGAAGAACCCAATGCACAGCTACAGACTAGGGACTGAATGGCTAGGCAGCAGTTCTGTGGAAAAGGACCTAGGGGTGACAGTGGACGAGAAGCTGGATATGAGCCAGCAGTGTGCCCTTGTTGCTAAGAAGGCCAATGGCATTTTGGGATGTATAAGTAGGGGCATAGCGAGCAGATCGAGGGACGTGATTGTCCCCCTCTATTCGACATTGGTGAGGCCTCATCTGGAGTACTGTGTCCAGTTTTGGGCCCCACACTTCAAGAAGGATGTGGATAAATTTGAGAGAGTCCAGCGAAGGGCAACAAGAATGATTAGGGGTCTGGAACACATGAGTTATGAGGAGAGGCTGAGAGAGCTGGGATTGTTTAGTCTGCAGAAGAGAAGAATGAAGGGGGATTTGATAGCTGCTTTCAACTACCTGAGAGGTAGTTCCAGAGAGGATGGTTCTAGACTATTCTCAGTGGTGGAAGAGGACAGGACAAGGAGTAATGGTCTCAAGTTGCAGTGGGGGAGATTTAGGTTGGATATTAGGAAAAACTTTTTCACTAGGAGGGTGGTGAAACACTGGAATGCGTTGCCTAGGGAGGTGGTGGAATCTCCTTCCTTAGAAGTTTTTAAGGTCAGGCTTGACAAAGCCCTGGCTGGGATGATTTAATTGGGTATGGGTCCTGCTTTTGAGCAGGGGGTTGGACTAGATGACCTCCTGAGGTCCCTTCCAACCCTGATATTCTATTATTCTAATCTATTGGAGGGAGGGCCTCACAATCCTAGATGAAGAGCAAGACTGTTGCTTTTTGTTAATGTTTCAGTTTCTTTTGTGTGTGAGATAAAAGGGTTACAGAATGAAGTAGGCATGGCCAATTTTCTCTCAGGTTGGTGATCAGATCTGCCAACCTACACCCAGTTAAGTTATAATGCTTCTCCTTCTCTTCTCTTTTTCCCAGAAGTGTTATAAATAGACCAAGCCAGATCTCACTTTTGTTTCATGGAAAATTTGAGTGCACAAGGAATGCAGGATTGGGCTAAAAGCTTATATATATATATATATATATTAGGGCTGTTGATTGATCGCAGTTAACTCACATGATTAACTCAAAAAAATGAATTGTGATAAATCATGGTTTTAATTACACTGGTAAACATTAGAATACCAATTGAAATATATTAAATATTTTGGATGTTTTTCTATATTTTCATATATATTGTATTCTGTGTTGTAATTGAAATCAGTGTGTAATTTTTATTACAAATATTTGTACTGTAAAAATGATAAACAAAAGAAATAGTATTTTTCAATTCACCTCATACAAGTACTGTAGTGAAATCTCTTTATCATGAAAGTGCAACTTACAAATGTATATATTTTTTGTTTGTTACATCACTGCATTCAAAAATAAAACAATGTAAAATTTTGGAGACTACAAGTCCACTCAGTCCTACTTCTTGTTCAACCAATCACTAAGACAAACAAGTTTGTTTACATTTAGAGGAGATAATCTTGCCCACTTCTTATTTACAATATCACCAGAAAGCGAGAATGGGCATTTGCATGGCACTTTTGTAGCTGGCATTGCAAGGTTTATACATGCCAGATATACTAAACATTCGTATGCCCCTTCATGTTTCAGCCACCATTCCAGAACACATGCTTCCATGCTGATGACACTCGTTAAAAAAATGTATTCATTAAATTTGTGACTGAACTCCTTGGGGGAGAAATACATGTCCCCAGCTCTGTTTTATCCACATTCTGCCATATATTTCATGTTATAGCTGTCTCGGATGATGACCCAGCACGTTGTCCATTTTAAGAACACTTTCACTGCAGATTTGACAAAACGCAAAGAAGGTACCAATGTGAGATTTCTAAAGATAGCTACAGCATTTCACCCAAGGTTTAAGTATCTGAAGTGCCTTCCAAAATCTGAGAGGGGTGAGGTGTGGAGTATGCTTTCAGAAGTCTTAAAAGAGCAACACTCTGGAAACTACAGAACCTGAACCACCAAAAAAAAAAAAAAAAGAAAATCAACCTTCTGCTGGTGGCATCTGATTCAGATAATGAAAACGAACATGTATCGGTTTGCACTGCTTTGGACTGTTATCGAGCAGAACCCATCATCAGCATGGATGCATGTCCCCTGGAATGGTGGTTGAAGCATCAAGGGACATATGAATCTTTAGTGCATCTGGCACATAAACATCTTGTGACGCTGGCTACAGGAGTGCCATGAGAATGCCTGGTCTCACTTTCAGGTGATATTGTAAACAAGAAAAGCCAGCATTATCTCCTGCAAATGTAAACAAACTTGTTTGTCTGAGCGATTGGCTGAACAAGAAGTAGGACTGAGTTGACTAGCAGGCTCTAAAATTTTACATTGTTTTATTTTTGAATGCAGTTTTTTTGTACATATTTCTACATTCATAAGTTCAACTTTCATGATAAAAAGACTGCACTACAGTATTTATATTGGGTGAATTGAAAAAACAATTTCTTTTTTTACAGTGCAAATACTTGTAATCAAAAATAAATATAAAGTGAGCACTGTACACTTTATATTCTGTGCTGTAATTGAAATCAATATATTTGAAAAAGTAGAAAACATCCAGAAATATTTAAATAAATGGTATTCTATTATTGTTTAACAGTGCAATTAATCACAATTAATTTTTAATCACTTGACAGACAGATATATATATGAAAGAAATCACTCTTATTTTCTCTCTTTTAGATATATTATCCAGAAAACCAATGATCAAAATTAAGGATTTCTCAGACTTGGTGGATCTCAGTTGTTGACTGGTACTGAAAATTTCATTTTTGGTGCCATTTCATGTTGAATAGATGAATCTGGAGTACATTTACTACAAACCTATTTTTGCTGTGTAAATATGACTGTGTGGCTGTGATGATGACTGACAATGGAATATGGGCCCTTTCATTTTGTAATTACCAGTCTCATTTTGGAAAGGACTGAAGGACCTTGTCATCTGATGACTCTCTGGTGATTTCAGTCCAGTTCCTGGTGGCATTGTCTGCATTCCCAAAACCATCATCTCAGTTGGCCCCCAAGTGCAAGGAGGGTACAGAAGTAGAAGCAGAGGGTCTGGATAATAAACATGTCATTAAAATTAGTAGTAGGTCAGGGCTGGGGAAGCTTGCATGGCAGACGATTATTTTGTACCTGTTCTGTGATTAGAAGTTGGTCGATCTGTTATTCTGGTACTTCCACAAACCCTACTCCCATTTAAATTGTTTTAATGAGGTTTTTAAAAAACAAACAAACAAACAAAAAAACAGTGTGTATCCAGTTCACTATTTTAGAGTAAAAATAAAATCCAATTTTCCAGATACTTTAGGCTAAGGAATGGCAAAGCCAGAATACAACAAGGATAGCATGCTTACTGTTTTCATGGTGGGGTGGGGGTGGGTGGTGGTAGGTGAGAAGTGGGAAATTACATTGGGTGTGATTCCCAGCACTACCCAATATACTCAGTAAATGATTCTTCCTTTAGAAAGAGGCAGCAATCAGTGTTGATTGAAATATCTTTGAATGCGGTTATAATGACATTCCATTCCTCACCCATATCTGAAGTCACAGACCATTATTGGTAATGGTGGTCTCTTTCAGAGCTATGCAGTGGCTGTTGCAAATGTAAGATACCACGTGACGCAGACAATGGAAGCTCAAATACAACCGAACAATAAGAATTTGCAGTAAAGTTGTGCCTGGAACAATTTGCTTGCTTTTTTGGATCCATCATGGGGCGGGAAGGATAAATGATACCACATTCTGTGGGAAAAATCAAGAAGTGCCTGATACTGTATATTGTTACCAGCGATAAATGTATGTTGGGTAATTGCTATTTACTACCCAAATTCCCAGTGTCATAGATAGATCTACAAGGATTTTTTGTTTTGGATATTGATTGGGTTGAATTATAGCATGTCAGACATGGCTTGATATGACATAACCTGCTAGAAATCTAGAGGGGAATCAGAAAAGCTGCTTATGTGGGGAGCAGAAATACCACTCTGATTACTGTACACAGTTTCCTTGAATTTAGTGCTGTTACTGACCAGAAGTCATAGGTGAGGTTTGGGGGGGTAGGGGGGAGGAGAATAAGGGGGAGAGAAATAATGTGTTAGGCTCATTTAAAGGTTACCACCTGTCACTAGGATTAGTTGACTTCCAATATGATTACAAACACAAAAAAGCTTGGCGTGGCTCTCTTTGTGAAAAGAGATCCAGCTGTCAGATTTCCAGACCTGAGCATGTGAGAGGTGTTTCCTGCCACAGCACCCAGACTCACACCTCTCAGCTTACTCCACTTTGAGGCTTAGCTGAATCAGGATCCTGTGTTCCCTTTCAAATCCAGTCAATGAAGAAGAAAGGAAAATGTATCAAAAGGAATAGTCCTTACCTTAGCTGTTCCCTGCTGCCAGTGCATGTGCTTTTGGCTGGTAATAAGTTCTCTAGGTTCCTCCCGGCTTCGAGTCTCTGTGATGGACTGCAGTGTAATGCTACTGCAACCTCCCATTCAACTGTTTGTGACATGACCCACAAGGGATCTTGGGCTGCTCCAAACTCTGAGACTGGATAGGGAGTTTATGAGTCTGGGGACTGGGAACAGCCCCAAATCCATATAAGTCAGACAGTGCACAAATTAAAGAAAGGGTGAGGCGCTGCTTGATAAAGTGTTATAGTTGCCTGAAAATGTTGGTAACCACTAGTTCTAAGATACTTGTAACACACTTCACAGTTTTTCCAAGAAGGTTTTGAGTGACTCCAGCTGAAGTCAATAGGAGTCACACATCTGAAATCCTGGTTGAGAATGTGCCACTGTAAATTAGCACAGCTGAGTAAATGGCTTTTTATCATCATGTTCTCTTTAAAATATTTTATATTTGGATTTTGTGCCTTTAAAAAAAATCAGATTGGCTAGGTATGTTAAACTAGCTAAATGCTGCTACATGGACATTTGGCAGTAAGAGAAACAGCTATGCCAGCTTAGAATGGATCCTGAAAGGAAAGTGGACAGAAAAGGAGTTTACAGCTAGATAGACCTACAAATAACTTTACAGTAGTGACTGAATGACCTGCTTTCCCAGTCAGGTCATATGGGGCTTGTCTACACTTGTCTACACAGCACTGTAACGGCAGCACTTATTAAAGATGCTATTGATGCTGACGGGAGAGTTTCTCACATTAGCATTAGGTAATCCACCTCCCCAGGGTAGTAGCTACGTCAACGGGACAAGCCCCCCCGTCCACATAACACTGTCTCCAAGGGGTATGGATTTGCCACCCCCTTGAGCAAGGTACATACGTTTCCCGTGTAGATCACTTTCAAAGGTGCTCTGCAGTGGAGTTCTCACTTCTCTCATGATTACAACCAGTGGCTGAAAAAGGATTCAGTGCTAGGCATATGAGTGCAAGGGTTGTGCCCTGTGCATTTCCGTAATCACATTAAAGAGGCCCTTGGGTTTTGTTTTGCTAATGAAATCATGCCTTGCATAGCACTTTTCCCACAGGCACAAAACTAACCCATGGGAGAGCTCTCAGAGCAGATTTTGTGTTGGTTGGTCTCCTTCAGTCATGGCCATCTTGTTTACCTTTCTATTCACAGTTCCTTGCAACACACTTCAATATTCTTCTAATAACTCCACCTTCTCATTCTGCTCCCATGGTGGTGCAGCGACTGGAAGTAGATGACATTTTATTTCCATGGTCTTTCTTCAATGGCTCTGCCACATACAAGGCAGACCCTCATTGCTGATTTTACCATATTGTTGTGTTTCTACCATCTGCTGTCCCTTGCAATAGAGGAACAGGACTTCCAAAACCTGCCCATCTGTGCTGGTCTCTCTGCATGTCGCTTCCTTAGATACTGAGTCAACATAAGTGTTGAAGAGAAGTGGGCAGAAACCTATTCTGGACCTTGATCCCTCCCCATTGCTCTGCCATGATTTCATTAGTCGTGTAAGGATACCTGAGACTGTTGTACCTTGGGATGTTCAACTCATATGTAGGTGAGCTGAACCATGAATCAATTTCCTAGATAGAGAACTGAGGAAGTGAGTGTGATGCTGGCAGGCCAGATGCCAGCTCTTGCCCAGGCTGCAGGCATTAGAACTGACAACCTCATAGCTGGAGACCAGCTATATGCTAATTCCCTGTATGCTAGTTTTGCTTAAAATAGGTATTAGTCTTATGAGAATGTATTTAGTGTTTAGACTCTCTCTATGAAAAATTTGATACCTGCAGCAACATACAGTCTCATTGGTAATGTTTTTATTCTGTGCTATAAGAAAATATGTCAATTTTGCTGCATAACTTTGAAAATTTTTGCCAGATGAGAACTGAATCATTCATTTCAGTGGGAGAGAATGATTTTGCCCCTTAATGAAGGCCAGCTCACCCCTTACCATGACAGCGGGTCAAGGGTGAGGAGAAGTCTGAAGAGGTTCTCTTCTCCCTCACCCCCCATCCCCACCCCATCATTCCCTCATGAGCAGGGGTGGTGAGTTATATGGGCCCATGGTGCCTGTGCTCCAGAAATATTCAGGACCCGGGCATCCAGCTCCATCAATGTTTGGGGCTGGGTCTCCCCCTGGCACTGCCTGCCGCCCCTGCGTGCCTTCTCTAGAGCGTCTCCCAGCCACGCCTGCCACCCCCAGGTGATTTAAAAGGGCCTCAGGGCCAATGGCTGCCACCGCCACCACAACTGGCAGTGTAGCAGGGCTAAGGTGGCTTCCTACCCGCCCTTGCTCCGTGACACTCCTGGAAATGGCCAACATGTCCCTGTGGCCCCCGGGGTATGTGTCTCCACGCGCTGCCCAAACGCCGACTCTGCAGCTCCCATTGGCCGGGAACTGCGGCCAATGGGAGCTGCCCAGGCGGTGCCTGATGGCAGTGGTGCACAGAGACCCCCCCCCCCCGACTCTCCTGCCTAGGAGCCGCTGCCAGAGGGGTGTGTGGGTCGCTTTCAGGAGCCACCCGAGGTAAGTGCCGCACCCCTCTCCTGTACCCTCCCTCACACTCCAACCCCTTGCCCCAGGCAAGAGCCCGCACCCAAACTCCCTCCCAGAGCCTGTCCCCCACACCTCCTTCTGCACCTCAACTCCCTGCCCCAGCCCAGAGCCTGCACCCCAACCCCCAACCCAGAGCCTGCACCCAGCACCCAAACTCCCTCCCAGAGCCCGCACCCCTCCCACACCCAAACTCCCCCCCAGAGCCTTCGGCAGGTGTGTATGTGTGTGTTTGTATGTACAACACCAACAAAAATTACACAAACCTGCTGTCCCTACTCATGAGGGCAGTGTTTGTGGCCCTGTGGAACAGGCCATGGGTCTGCCCCATATCTCGTGGATATCCAATAGGCTAAGGGCATTCTATAGAGGCCCCATGCCTCCACACTGCACCTTGATGCATCTCTTCCATATTACTTGCTGCCAGTGTAGATGCCATGCAGGGGCCCTACAGGGAGGGGAATACTACTCTGGGCTATACTGCCTTTCTCTACAGGGCTGGGTCAGATAGTGGTGTGGACAATGTGTGTCACCCTCCTCCACCAAACCTGCTCTCACCCAATCTCTATCTCTCCCAATGCGGTGGAGAATCCTCCATGGGATCCTAGGAAGTTGGGGGTATGGTGTCACTGGAATAGCTGGTCTGCTTGCACATGGGAGAAGTGAGATCCATATTCATAGGGTCCTCTCTTTGAGTAGATCTGAGGGACACACAGTCTGGCCCTAGTCAGAATATGATGATTCAAGTTAATCTCTTTCATTTCCTGTCAGGTTTACAGGCCTATTGGTCAATGTGATGCCAGTTGTAATTTCATAGGTTCTAGGGTCTAATATTCATGACTAAAATCCAATTGGCTCATTCCATTCTGCCTGTTTAAAATTCATCCTGCAAGTTCAGCTGGATATTTGTCTTTTCATCCTGTACTGAACTGATGTGAAGCTGTGCACTGTGTGTTGCCTTTCATTCCAGAAGTGGCTGCATTTCAGTGATTGATGAAGTCAGTATTTGGGGTGAAATCCTGGCTCCATGGAAGGCAAAAGGAGTTATGCCATTGACTTCCACAGGGCCAGGATTTCACCCTTTCACGAAAAATCTGTTTGTAAAGTCTGCCCAGCACTCTGGATTACTTTGGATTAAAAGTGACATATAAATGTCAGCTGATACAAGGACACTTCTGGAGGTTGATCTGTGAGCCACCCAGAAGAATGAACCTTTGAAATCAGAGAATAGGCTAGTGTCTTGTCAGTAAATTAGCCTCCCAGGCAAGACGTGGTGGTCAGAATGTTATGTTCTAAGAGAAATTGTAACTCACTTGCAACTGAAGGATTTGTTTCCCCTGTTAAATGATATCTTTAAGTAACATATAATATAACTCCTAAATTAGATTTCACACGAATGAAGAACGTCATGAGTAATCATATTGCTTTGGGCATGATGGATGCTGCTTTACACAACATTATTTTCTTCATCTTTATGGATTGTATGTAGGGACACCATGTAATGTATAATTGAAATAAAGTGCCTGTTACTAGGCTGATACAGTAATGAGTAGTATCTGGGAGTTCTAGGGGAAAAAACAGCATAAGAATATATTTCATTTTGGGTGGTTTGGAAATTAAAAACAGGGAAATCCTCCATAAATATGACTTTAAAGGAGTTACTTCCGCCCACTGCCTTCTCTCAGACAACTTCCATACAGCCAGATTACAATGTGCAGTTCTGGTACTTGGATGTTGAATTGAACTGAGTGAGCTATTCCTAAAACAGCAGAGGGCAGTACAGAGCTAAAACTGATGCTGGAACCTAACTGATGTCAGTAAAATCTTGCTTGTTATTAAACAAAATCATCGGGCCAAAATCACTTAGCCACAGAGGAAATTAAACTGCTAAGTACATGTGTATAAACCACTAAAAATGGGCTCTGTTGTTGCACAAGAATTCAAGAACACGCAACTTCATTTCTTGTATTTAAACTATGTAATTATGGTTAGGTACAGCACCACCAGTAGATTTTGTCAAGCGTGTGTGTATGAAAGAGTTATCTAACCATTTGCACAGTCTGCTTCCTGCTGAGTAAACAATAGTGCTTCCCGCCCCCACCCCCTTTCATTTATCCAAGCCACTGTCTTTATAAATGCTGAATAATATGTCCCTGAGTAACAAAAGGGCAGAGCTCTAATTGAGTCAGGTCAAGACTCCACATGATATTTCTGATAGCAGTTTTTAAAATGTGGCTTTCTCCATCAAATCATCTGCGTCTGAATCACTGGATTGTAGGTTATTCTGGTATTAAAAAATTAGCACCAGGGTTCTCAAACATATAGTTGGGGAGAATTATTGGTTTGTAATGTCACAGTTGCACTGATCTGTTTTTAATCCTGCCATAGTTGCTAAAAATCATTTCACTGAGTTCACTCAGATGTCTGCTGATTTTTCTATATGAAAGTGATTAAATCAGGGGAAAAAAAAGGACACCTTTGCTCACTTCAGTCTCTAGTACTGTGATATACCTATTCCCCAAATATGCCTGTTCACCTCAGATTATAGGGAATGGGGTCCTACTCAGAATCCAGAGAATAAAAGGTAGATTTTTTTTATTGTAGGCCCAAAATTTAGCTTGTTGCATAACTGAAGAGCTAGGGGCCATTAAAATAAACACACACATGATTTTCATTAAGCTTTGCTGATTGGCACTTGTTTCCAACCACAACTGAGAACACAGTTCTATCCCCACAACTACATACGATTCATGACTTCAAATATTTTGATTTTCCAGTAAGAACAAACTTTCCCATTGATGTCCGTGAGAATCTGTGCAGGGAAATATTTGCCATTTTCATCTGATTCCTGTATAGTTTAAAAATTATGTTAGATGTGCAAATGCATGCTGCTTTGATTAACAGTGCATTCTATGGACAAGCCACCCAGTCTTGTTCAGTCAGACTAGGTACATAGAAGAAACACTTCATCTGAAGGAGGATAGCAGAACAAACTACTTAGTTAAAAGAACAGCATTTAATCTCCCACTGTCTGGTAGGAGAAATTCAGTGATCTGCAAAAATAAAATCTGACACATGCCCAGATGGAATCTAGAAGTACAGCTCTCAGTTATATATATATTTATTCTACTAGGCCCTTTAAGGGTTTCTTGAAAAAATAATAAACCATTTTGTTTATCCATCAAGAGCTTTGAACTGATGGCATTTTCCCTGAGTATATAGTTAGAGCATTAAGGGCAATATGGGTGGAACAGCCAATCAGAGTAATGAGTCTCCACTGGTTGGCAAAGCGAGATTAATCTAAATCAAATACTTTCCACTATGGCAATTTTAACTAATTCCCTCATGAAAGTACAAGAGATATGTGAAACCCCAACAGTCAGCATGAACCTCCTGGTAGGGCTAGACAGGTAATACCTTTTAAGCTTGTTAATGTCTTATCCTGCTGGTTTCTACAACTGACTTATTGCTGAGTACTTCTCATCCTGTCATTTTTGAGAAATGCAACTTTCAACTTGGAGATGGAAGGGGTAGTGTTGTGTTTTATATATTATGGCTTGATAACATTAAGAATTGCTGCTACTGTCTCTACTGATTTAATTAATACCTCTGTTAACTTTTCTCCACTCTTTCAAGAGATGTATCCAGCCCCAAAGGCTACAATATAGAAACATATCATGGAAGGCTACTTTTTAAAATTAAAGTCAAGGCTTTTATCTGTTATTTAGGCTTAAAATAGAGGAGATCTCTTCCTAAAGGGGCACACAGAGACACCTGGCCCCCCTTATAGCTAGTACTTAGTGTGACTGAGATGTACTGTGTGGCAGAACTATTTCCAGCTGAGAGATCTTAGGTACAGCTCCTCCTGGTCTCACTAGAGGGGCACTTCATATTTGTGTTCGTTGTGACCAAAGCCAAGTTCTGGCATTGTTTTTATGGCCTTAATTTTATGAACAGTTTGCACCAGATTCTCAGCTGCTGTAAGTTACTATAGTTCCAGAGAAGTCAATGGAGCTATGCTGATTTACACCAGTTGAGAATCTGGATCTACGCCTGTAATAGTGCTCTAAGGAAGGACTAGCTGGATAATACTGCTTCTTAGCAGTTCCATACCACTTCATGTATGTTATTTACAAAGCACTTTTCGAGGGTGGGTAAGCATTTTGTTATCAGTACTCGCCAATGGGTCAGGTGAGGGACAAACAGGTTAAGGAAATTGCCCCAACTCACACAACCAGTTAATGGCAAATTTCAGAACAGAACTGGGGTCTCCTGGTGCACTCTGCATGTATTAGCTAGATCCACGCTGCCTCCAATTTAGATACCTGAGAGACAGAGATGCCTGCATAGGGCATCTGACAAATGACAAAGAGCTGCTTTAACATGTCCAGGAATTTCCCCTATTGTTCACCAACCCTGTAGTCGCCCTTCTTCAGCAGCACCACCTCTGGTTCAATATGACTCCCCCACCAGCTCTGCCTCAACCTTTACTAGCCACAAACCTCTGATTCCATCACTGGGGCCATCCTGCCCATACAAACCACTTCAACAATATGAAAAACATAGAGGTGTTATCTTGTCTTCTTTCATGGTCCAGAATTTAACCTTTTTTAAAAAGGGTGTTAAACTGAAATATTTGACCTAACTAGCAATGAGCAATGTTGGACTAAGACTTCCTAGTTACAGTTCTATGATACAAATATAATTGGATTTGAGCATTATGGAAACATTGGTGGTTGTTGTTGTTAGTGTTTCATGCTCCAAAAGAAACGCTGGTACAGACAGTTTGATAATTATAATAATGTAGAACTTCTGTGTTAAAAGAAAAGGTATTATTAAGCACCCAGCAATTTCTCTCACTAAACTCTCAACTGCTGGATATTGTATCAGTGTTTTGCAGAAGAAGGGACATAGGCATCCAAATGTGAGGGATTTTTTTTCAATCACTTTGCCTGGCTCTTAAAATAAAGGGGCCCTTGTCTCTTAGAGGCCAGGTCTAGATTGTCAATTTAGTGCAGTAAATGGGGTTTGTAAAATTCTAAACTACCTGTGAATTTCCATTCCCATTAAATAATCCAAACCTCATCTCCGCCTGTACTCTAGCAATCAACATGATAGCTTTTTAAAAACAACCCTGCCTCCCTAAACTTCCTATGCAATTACTCCACCCCCACCACTATCCCCATAATGTTCCCAGGGCCAATTAGCTTGAACAACCATGTTGCAGTATGGAGATGGACCAAAACCAGAACCTTAAATCCAAATGCACATTTCTCTACACTGAAAGTCTACTTTAGGTCACCCCCCACTCCAATACTCAGAATTTTCAAGCTGTTTGCTAGTAGCAACAATGCCACCTTAGTTTTACATGCACTTCAGCTGAAGCAAAAAAACCCAACCCCTCAATTCCCCCCCCCCCAACCTGTGAAGTTTACAGGGAAAGAAAATGGGGAGGAATGTCAAAAAGGAAAAGAAAGGTCAGTATAACTGGACGTTGCTTTCTGGTAACTTGTCAATAACCATATTGTAGGATAACAAACTCCTTGGCCTCAATCTCACAGTTTACTTCCTATAAACACCTTGACCTTTGGCCTCAGAGTTTATTCAACTCAGGATCAATCTATTTAGGCATTTATATGGTGCCCACCAGTGGAGCATCTCAAAGTCCCGGAATCATAATTTATCCTCATAGCACCCCTGTAAAATATGGAAGTATTGTTATCTCCATTTTACAGATGGAAAACTGAAACACAAGCAAGGCGCTTAACCCATCTAAGGTCACAGCTGAAGTCTGTGCCATAGTGAGGAATAATGAGGTTAATATCTCATGGACATGAAAGAAGCTAAAGTTATCATTCTACCACTTCCCTGTTTCCTAATGTGCCAGGTACATCCAGTGAGGATTCCAATGGAATGCTTTAAAGTTACCTTTACTCACCAATGCAGCTGTGAAGATAAGATGGAGAACCGGCAGGGGGAACAGTTAAAGCAATGTCTTTGTTAAATGGGGCATGGATTTCTGTTTTAACTTTTAAACAGGTCTTGGATTGTTGAAGTAGAAAATAATAGGCCAAAGTTAGGGATCTAAATCTATCTTTAGAAATAAGTCTCTTCATTTTCAGTGTGAATCAATGGGAGCTGTAAATGTCCAGCATGTCTGAAAATACAGCTACTTGTTTAGAAGCCTACAGATGGATTTAGGTGCTTAGTTTATACACCTAAATTTGAAAACATTTGCCTTAACCACTGTCTGCTGCAGCTTCCACATCTGTGAAATGGAATGATAATAATACTTGACTACACAGAGTAGATGTGACAAATAAGTAGTTAATTGAGGTATTTAAACTGTTGGTCTTAGCTTCTTTACATAAAGGATGCACAACAGGCTCTTACTTCATGCAGCATTACATCCCTTTTTCTGCCCCATGCAGGCACCAGTCACTTTTTGTCCATGGATTGGTGTGCAGAACGTTGACTGAAGTGCGGGATGAGGGGTTATTGTGTAAGGTGCTTTGTGGCCTCCCTAATTCGCAAATATCTAATTGGAACATGCTACTATATGTGAATCAATAACACCTCATGAATAGCTGAGCAGCATCTGCTCACACTCCCTACATAGCTGAGATGTCGTCTTCACAATTATTGTAGCAAAAATCATTCTTCTGACAGGCAAGGAACAAGTGAATTCAAACGCCATGTTAGTTTCAGCTTAGTTAGAAACATGGAGAGCAAAAAGAGGGGTAGCCAAATGCAAAAAGTTACATTCAGCAGAAGACCTCTCCTTCTAAGATTTCAGAAGAGTGTTCCAGAAGGGGAAAAGAGCCATAAAAGGAAAGTTGATGTATTTTTTTTATAATCACTACTTGCGCTGTTAGACTTTGTAAGTTAGTTAATGGAGAAAAGTAGCTGAAGCCACTGAGCTAGTAACCATGGCAGAAAATGGAACCATAATGTATTTGAGGACTATTGCTGATAAAATATAACTTGCCAGTTTTAATCACAGAATTCAGGGTGACTCAGAGAATTTACACTATTTAAAAGGCCACTGAAGAGATTATTTTAAAAATTATAGATTAATATTTCAAGGTAAACCTAGCATCTCTTCTGAACTGCCCACATTTAAGGAGTGTAGTTGTAGCCCTGTCAGTCTCAGGATATTACAGAGACAAGGTAGGTGAGGTAATAGCTTTTACTGGACCAACTTCTGTTGGTGAGAGAGACAAGCTTTTGAGCCACACAGAGCTCTTCTTCAGCTTATTTACGTAGTTTGAAAGATTCTCTTTCTCACCAACAGAAGTTGGTCTAATAAAATGTTCTTACTCCCCAACCCTTGTCTCTGACATTTATGGAATCACTTTTTTCCTTAAATCACAAAAGTTTGCTTTTACGAATCTGGATATTTTCTGAAATCTTTTCCATTAGAAAAGATTACCAAACCCCAGTTGACATGTCTACTAAGGAAAAACATACTGTTTAAAACCAGTGGTCTTTCCATCAGACTATTACCAACAAAATTATACAGTCAGATCCTCATCTGGTGTAAATCAACATAGTTCCACTGCAATTACAGTGACACTTTTTACACCCACTGAAAATCTAGCCCTATTTATATTTGAATGGCGGTATATAAAAGGAACATGTTTTTAATTTGTAGGTATCCTAGATTATTAAACATCAGTAGAGTGCAGAACACCTGCCCTTAGCAGGGGTGTCTACAGTTTATTCAAACAGTGGATGCAAACACTGAAGATTTCAACACCAAGAACATGAGAAGCAGACTGAGCAAATCAATTACATGTGTGAACATAGCTATTAAATGAAATATTTTTTAATTTTACTTTGTCAGCAAGGGTAGGTGAGAGTGGTAGCTCTTTTCTGTTCAGTGTTCAGTATTCCCCAGTCAGAAAGCCTGGAAAGAGAGGCTTGCAGATGTGCAGGCTTCTTTGCTTTTTGAGGTTGTGTTATATTTAATGAAAAGCATTTATTATAGCAGTAAATAAAACAGTGCCATTAACCAGACTAGGAGATGATGTAGAACTTGGTTGCTCATAGGAGACGTGGGATAAATCTTGGCCTCATTGAAGTCAGTGGCAAAACTCCTACTGACTTTACTAGACCGGGATTTTGTTTATGGCCATGTTGGGTAGCAAAAGATAGAGTGGTGTGGAAAGGAGAGTTCAGGCAATGAGTTTACCTTCTTGTGGTGTCAATGGAATTTGATTCATTTTTATATTTCATCCTTCAGAGTTAGCATCACCAAGAACAGTATAATGAGAGACAGAATGGAGAGCCAGTGCTTTAAAATGGGCAGACATGTAAGCAGTCATATAAGGGAAATAAAGTATGTATATGGAGTAAAGGAAAAGTGCAAGATTCCTTTGAAAAGCAGTTGTCATAAATATAAAGGGAAAGGTAAACACCTTTAAAATCCCTCCTGGCCAGAGGAAAAACCCTTTCACCCGTAAAGGGTTAAGAAGCTAGGATAACCTCGCTGGCACCTGACCACAATGACCAATGAGGAGACACGATACTTTCAAAGCTGGAGGGGGGGAGAAACAAAGGGTCTGTGTCTGTCTGTGTGATGCTTTTGCTGGGGACAGAACAGGAATGGAGTCTTAGAACTTAGTAAGTAATCTAGCTAGATATGCGTTAGATTCTGTTTGTTTAAATGGCTGAGAAAATAAGCTGTGCTGAATGGAATGTATATTCCTGTCTTTGTGTCTTTTTGTAACTTAAGGTTTTGCCGAGAGGGATTCTCTGTTTTTAATCTAATTACCCTGTAAGGTATTTACCATCCTGATTTTACAGAGGTGATTCTTTTTACTTTTTCTTCTATTAAAATTCTTCTTTTCAGAAACTGAATGCTTTTTCATTGTTCTAAAGATCCAAGGGTTTGGGTCTGTGGTCACCTGTGCAAATTGGTGAGGATTTTTATCAAACCTTCCCCAGGAAGGGGGGGTGCAAGGTTTTGGTGAGGATTTTGGGGGGAAAGACGTTTCCAAACGGGCTCTTTCCTAATAAAATAAAACAGGTTAGACGTTTGGTGGTGGCAGCAAAAGTCCAAGGGCAAAAGGTAAAATAGTTTGTACCTTGGGGAAGTTTTAACCTAAGCTGGTAAAAGTAAGCTTAGGAGGTTTTCATGCAGGTCCCCACATCTGTACCCTAGAGTTCAGAGTGGGGAAGGAACCTTGACAGCAGTATATATGTAATAACTGTTCTTTTAAAAACTAGTTATGGTGAGAGAAGAATAAAAAGATGTAGTAACAGGGAAGGAAAAGCTGAATGGGTCTATCACTCTTTGTTGGTTAGAGGTTTTCAAAGGAATGATTCAGTGGCTCAGATGAATGGAGAAAGAAATCGATGGAGCAACACATGTGAATCCCTCCCATCCATAATTTGAAGAGTGAGAAGAGAGTGCCAAGATTGGAGGAATTGAATTGGGAGGAGGTAAAGAGGATGTGAGTTCAAAAAGGAAAGGTAGAGAGATCTAAAAACCAGGAGACCAAGTCTGAATTGTATTTGGAGACAGGTAGCAAGCCAGTCTGTGTGGAAGCTGCCTACTTGACTGATGTAGTCTCACTTTCTGCATATGGAAGTGTCTAGATTCAGTGGTCTTGATAACTGAAGCTAAATTCCACTGGTCTAAGGAGGAGCACACTGGACTACTCTAACCTATTGAGCCACAAGGGAAGAGAGACAGCATTCAGTGGTAAAACCATTTGCGTTCTACTAGGTAGGGGCTACATGCTCTACAATTCTCCATAGAAGACCCCAAAAGCAATTGCCTAAGGTACATTGAATCAGCACTGGCTTTGCTAGTGAGGAATGGAAAGAAATGCAGAACCTAAGTGAATGTGGCCCATAAAATCTAACGAGCAATAATTTAGAACATAAGAGTGTAATTGCTGTAGCTGAACCAAGAACAGGGTGAGGTATAAGTACAAATGTCAGCAGAAGCTGAATTAGCTCTTTATTACAATATTCTGGAAGTGGTGATGGCCAAACTGACATAGAAGGATGATATAAAAGAGGCCTAATAATATTGAACTTGTTGAGTAGGCAGAGGGAGAATTACTAACAAGTATGAATTAGAGCAAGCAGTATGTTTCAGGGGGATGTTGGCCCTTTAAGAGGGAAGAGCCCAGTGCACCTGTCAGCTGACCCCAAGTGATTTTAAATAAGTGTATGAGATGCAGGGGGCAGGTGAGAAGTGCTTGAGACACCGGCAAGGGAAGGCTTATCTACTGAACCCTCCCAGCCTGAGGGTGAAAGGAGTGATGCAGAGAGGGGTGTGGCAGGAAGGACCAGCTGGAGGAGAGTCTACAGCTGGCCTAACTCCAGATCAAAGCAGCGGAGACAATGAGGGTCTTCTCTATCTTAAACAATCTTTGTGCCCTTCTCCTTAATTTACAATTCTGGCTCCGAGGAGGAGAACAATTAAAGTCTGGAGTAGAGAGAAGAGTCTAGCTAGATAGGTCTGGGAAGGATAAAATTTGGATTCTATTGTATTAGAACAGTTTGATAATAAAGCAGGGTGAAGAGAAAAGCCTGTTTGCAGGTCTACAGGAGCCCAAGAAGGGAAACTGAAGCTGAGTGCCCCTGAGCCATGCTTGTCCAGAAGAGGGCACGCACATCTTCTGACACAGAGACACAACAATCTTTCCTCTTTATAATTCATTAAATGGAAGCTGGCTGAAGATTTGGCCCTTAAAGGCAAGGCCATTTGTCAACACAATCACATAAAGTGAGTTTTCTAAATTATTGAAATCCCAGCCATGTTTCAGTCTCAGTGGGTAAATACGATGCACACCACCATTCTCTGAGTAGTTTTATCAGCTATGATTGATTTGATAATAGGTGGGTTTCATTTTAATATCCGAGACAATAGAGGGAGAGGGGAATGAGAGTGGTACAGTATATCAGGTATTTAATGAAGACAGCCTGAAAATCAATAATAATCCTTCAGTGGTGTCTGAAATTTTCAGTCATCTTAAGCAGATGAATGGGCCATAATGTCAGTCAGTAGTATTAGTCTATTCGTAGGCTCACTCTTCCAGTAAATGAGAACTGTTGTTGATTAAAAATCCATTCTAGGGGTGTCCACCAACATGTTAAGTAGTTCCTATCTTTCTAGTTGAGTGAAAGCATTCCTCTTTCTTTTTTCAGCTTTTATTCAGTTTCATCGATTTCTCAATAACAGCACATTTTCTTTCCAATTTCCAGAGGTCACGCAGCACAAAATTTTTGCATGCCATGTCACCTCATTTCAATGTGGTCTGAGTGTGTCCCTGTAATGTGACCCTCATTGTCTGATGTGATGCAGTTTTATCTCTAAGGGCTTGTCTTCACTACTGGGGTAAGTCACCATCAGTGAATAACTTGGCTTAGATCGACTTATCCCGGTGTCTTCACTGCGCTGCGTCGACTTCCCTTACTCTTCTCGGTGAGGTGGAGTAGCGGGGTCAACTGGAGAGTGCTCAGCCTTTGATTTAGCGGGTCTTCTCTAGATCCACTAAATTGACTCCCGCTGCATGGATTGCAGCAGTGTCTATCTCCCAGTAGTGAAGACAAGCTCTTAACACATTAGGCAGTACTCTGGGTCACCATGATTAAGGTTACGGAAAGGCTATCTTAGGTACTCAAGTGACCCCCATTACTAGAGTAGATGAGCACCTCGTTATTTAAACACCTGTGTGAGGCAGGGTGGTATTAGTATCACCTTTTACAGATGGGGAGCTGATGCACAGAGAGCATCAAGCATACCATATTCAAAGCAAAAAGCAAGATTGTTTTGTATTTTATTTATTAAATCAATCAACTCCTTCCCAAGGTGAGTGGCAGCTAATGTATCTGGATAGGAATTAGTAAATTCTCTACCTGAAAATGTTCAAAAACAAAATTTTCTAAAAAAAAAACCAAAAAAAACCAAAGACCCACACACAATGGAAGTGTTACATGTTTGTTTTTTTTTGGGGAGGGGGGGTTGCTGTTTTTGATGAAAAACAAAGCCTGGAAAAACCATAACAACTGTGGTGTCCAAAACCAAAAATGTTACTGAACACTGAAATACTTTTGGTTTTCAGTTTTTCCATTTGGAAAAAAAAAAAACTTTTCTGCAAAACTTTATTTTTAGACAAAGGACATTTGACAAATGCTAGTGAATGGAAAATTCGTTTTTCAGATACGTGTGCTAGTAGTAATTAAAGCTGGTTGAAATTTTCCAAATTTCAATTTTACCAAAAAATTTCACTTGAAATTGACAAAAAAGGGACACGTTTTGCAAAAATATTTACCACTTTTCAACCAACTCTAATAATATTAGCAACCAGATTGCCTAGTCACGTTCAGGGTATCATGATACTAGGAATTGTATGAACATGTAGCACAAGACAGTCCCTGGCCTGATGGGAAATACAGTCTAAGGCCGTGATCCTATAAAGACACATGCACGTGCTTAGCTTTATGTACTGATAATAGTCCTGTTGACTTCTGTTAGATTACTCACAATACATAAAAATGTACACAGGTGCTTAACTTTGCAGGATTGGGACCTAATTAAGGATAATATGTAACAAGTAAGTGTAGCAAGCAAGGGCGGGGCTAGAATGAGGGGATGATGAAGTTACAGTAATAGGAAATACATGGTTATGTAGACTAACTACATGCTTAATTTGTGGGTTTCAACTTCCCCCTGAAATGAATGAGATCATTGATGACTCTCTAACAGGCCACTTGCGTAGTTATTATCACACATCAGCTTAGTGCAGGTATTCCTCTAGAGTAGGTAGTTGGACACTATAGAGATGGGTAAGCATAAAAACCTAGACAGATAAATAGTGAGGACTAAAGTGTTGTGGTGTTGTTTGTAAATTAGGGTGAAAGCAGGGAGTGGGTAATGTGATTTGGATTGTTTCATATTTAATTAACAGTTGATTGAAAAATTCTGCCTGAGGTAAATTAGTAGCGGACATTCATCTCCAATACTCTGCCTTTTAAAATGTCCTCATCTGACCAAAATCTAAACCAAAAGAAATGCTCCACTTTTTCTGAGGACCTTAGCAATCAATCATATTTCCCTATGAAATGCTCCTAGTGTTCACACTTGCTCATCTACTTCTGATGTCACTTTGTCCATTTCTCTGTGATTTATCAGCTGCAGCCATCAGTGAGGAGATTATTAGAGTTCAAGTGGAATTAATGCAGCAAAGGAGGTCTATGGGCTCAATGAGCAGAAAGATAGGATCGACTTATTACCCAGGAGATGGTGGTCTCACCCCCACACAGTGAATTCAGTATCTAGCTGCTTTGACAGAAAAAGCCTAGATTAGTACTACCTCTATTTTTGCTATCTAAGCCAAACCTTTCACAAACAATCAGAGCCACTAACTTGTGGGGAGGGAAGGGAGAGACATGAGCTGCTCATTGACTTGACCTCACACTGTACTGTGCAGGTTCAAAAAGAACACTTATCAAAAGTATTTTTAAAATGAAGTGTGCTGAGGAAAGTGTAGAAATATATAGGGTGTTTACTGAACTATCTGCTCATCTTTTAGCTCTGAGAAAAGGTGATAGCAAAATCCAGATTTAGCATCCCAAGAACAATTTGATGCTTTCCGATCAGCATCCAGTAAGCAAGGGTTCAAACAAAACCACACTGGGTAAAGTCGCATAATGTAATACAACTGTTAGTGACTTCTCAGGAGAGACCTAGGATTGAGCAATTTTGTAGCTCAGTTGAGTGGTTGGCGATGGTGAAGTGGGTCTTTTCCATTCGGGGAGTAGATGATTATGTTGATGTGGCAGTATGAGGAGTTGTATGGCAATCTAACGGTTCTGGGTTTTTTTTTTTCTGGTCACTGCACTTGAAAAGAAAACTTCACTATGCCATATTGCCTGAAATCTCTTAACCTGCACTAGCATAATTAAAAATACATTTATCATTGGCAAACATGTACCTGAGTAATTAAGCTGATAAGCTTAATCATGATGGGCTTCCACACTCTCTTCCCTTCCCTTTTTTGTCCCCAGCTAAATAAAATAAGTGAGAATTAACACCTGATCATAGATTCTCAGTGGAGGCTGTGGTGGGAATGGGAGGTCAGAAAGGAAAATACCATAAGGTTCTTTCCCCCCCGCCCCTCCATCAGAGCACTGAATCTGAATATTCCCCCTAAGTATTCAGCAAGCTGAAATGTCTGAGGAGGCTTGAGGGGCACCTCTGCAATTCCAGGCTCTGATCATGCCAGAGGCGGAAGTGCTGAAATGCCAGGGAGAAATTTATACAATACTTGCAGCTCAGTGGAAATCCTGCAAGGAGCCTATTATGACTAGAGTCACACCTCAGTTTTACAGATGTAAGAGGTTCAAGGGCCAAATCCTCAAATGTACTTAGGTATTACTTTGCTCAGGATTGCAACGCCTAACCCCTAGAAAGGTCTGGGAGTGCCACTAAGTGGCAGGCTAAGTTAGGTGCCCAGGCTCTCTATACAAGCCACGGGGAGAGCTAGGTACCTGAGAAAGGAAGTCTCAGAAGGGTGATGCTTGATGTCACCCACATATAGGTTGCCTGGAGCTGGTCCTCCTGCTGCAGGCAGGTATCAGGGCTTACATGTGCTTAGAGCATGCCTACAGGATCAGGCCCTGCTGATGAGATGGGTGTTCTCCTGCCTGGTTTGGTAATCATGCGTTGAGACTTCTGGGCTTCTAGCTACTTGTTAGCTGGGCAGTGGGGGATGACAAGGCTTAATTAGCTTTACGAATTCCAAGAAACTTAAGTACCTGAGAGATTGAGGCCCTTACAGAGTTAGGCAGCAATTGAGCTACAGTTTTGAACATACCAGTGGCACCTAGATAATGGATTTAGATACCTAAATACCTTTGAGGATCTGGACCTCAGATGTTTTCAGATAAACATTCAAAGGCAGGTGGAAGAGACCATCAAAGGTTGAAGGCGGGGGGGAAGGACAGAAAGATGTTGGCAACTGTGCTACACATATCATGATAAGACGTGGTGGGAGTGCTTATTTGCTAATCCATCCCGGGGGTGTGTTGGATCAGAAAGATTGGGAGCTACTGGTCTGATTTGTGTGCTAAATTTTCAAAATGGCTGAGGTGAATCTGCATACGTGCCCCTTTCAGCACCTGATTTGTGCTAACATATTTAAAGGCAAGCATGGTGTGGGAGATGTTGTTCTGGTGTATGTATTGTTATGAGAACACTGAGATTACAGTTCTCCAGTGTTACATATTGTATAAGCAGCAGGGTACAGTCCCTTCCCTGAAGATGGGCTGAAAGTCAATCCAAGATACTAAGGACTTCTATCTCACTGTTTTCACGGGGATTAATTCCACACAACTGTATTTCTTGCACCATACTTACCTCAGCTGGCATGCTGGGGTTTCTGTTTACTAGATTCAGAAATGTCTTGTCTCATAATCCTGCAATACTCATGTATAATCCTGTGCTCAACTCAAATGTTTCTTGATTGTATTGGATGTTATCACATCCTATTGACTGCCTGTGTTTGCTGTTATCTCCAGGGGGTGTTCATCCTGTTGTAATTAACAGCTTTTTTGATTCAATGGTAACAGAGGTCAGGATATGTATTTATCTTTTTGGTTCTAATGGATTTTTCTCCCCATTGATATCTTCTTTTTAATTACTTGTAGATATTAGTTTATATTTTATCATGTTTACCTATATTTCTGAGTGCTTGGTAGAGTCCTGTATGAGTCTATACTGGGTTTTGGATCCCCCCCCCTTAATTTTGGAAGGAGCATATAGTTTCTGATGTTGCCAATTGACTGACAAATTTGCTTTTTCAATTTGAAAACGGCAGAAAACCCCAATTCTTTCTGATGTTTTGAAAAACAATGGTGTTTCCTTGTTAAAGTCCCTATCTTAAAACTGTATTTTTTCATATACATGTTATACAAGCCTGGTCTTGAAATTCTTACTCAGGCAACATTTCCATTGCAGCAGTTACAGAACTGGCCATTTGTCATAATACTTAAAAAAAAAAGTCACATCTGAGACTTTGAGTCTCTAGGAATCACAGTTTCAGGCTTTTTGTCCACTACCAGAAGGATTGAAATTTAAAAAAAAAAAAAAAAAAAAATCAAAGCTGCTATTCTTGCATAATTTCATGATTCCTGGAGCTGAAATTTTAAGAAAACATCAAATATCATGGGATTTATGATAACATGCAAGAACTGGCAGCACCGAATCCCGCTTAAGATCTCTAAATAAGATTAGATGTAAGTGGACCAATAGCCTAGTGCTGGCCTTCTGCATAGCAATGAATGTCACCAGTAGTGACAATTCTTTCATCCCGCTGAAATCAAGGAGGTTTTGTCAGCATTTTCAAGCAATATTGTTGACTATTTTGTTAAAGTGATATCATCTGTAGTGCTGGTATTGTGGGAAACCAGTGTAAGAGATAACAGACCAGTTCCATCCTCTGCTTCCCATGTAAACTTTGAGGATGCTGCAGAGAAAAACTGGTCTATTTTCTTTTAAATTAGCACTGTAATATGACTTCATATATGGGCCACAATCCTGCTTCCACTGAAGTCACAATGCATTGATCATATCCTGTAAATTCTAAATATAACTAATTATATTGCCAACATGCATATTGTAAATTTCATGACAACTGGAGATTTGCAGTAAATGTTATATCATCAAATCTATTTATTTGAAATGTATATTGGGGAAATACATTTTCCATATAGAATGAGCCTTCAAAAAACTCATGAATTCCTTTTCCACTCTTTCCTTCTGATTTAAGACACTAGTTTACACTGCTGTTGAAATGGTGAGAGTTATAATGGAAGAGAGGGACCATTAGCAGTAGACACAGCAACACAAACATATCTTTTAAAGGAGTTTGAATAATGTAATACCTCCCCTAGGAAGGTAGCACCCAGCCTGCAGTACCTCATCTGATGGTAAGAGAACCAGATGCAGCAGTAATAGGTTCACAATTCATTGCTAGATAAACAGAGCCTCTTAATTTTCATCTGGCTCTTGAGCCAATCACTGGTTGCATAAAAAAATCTCTGAAATTCATGAATTGCTGTTAGAAAATATGTAAATGCCCTCATTACTAACGCCTTCATGTGTTCAGTGTTTTCTTTCCCAGGGTTGGAAGTGAACACTGCTTTTTCTTAGCTCTGTTGTAAATCTGTGTCTGCCAGTCATGTTCATGTGTTGACTTTTACAGTTCTGCACATTTTCCTGTCTTTTTCTTCCTGCTTCTGGCCACTCAGCTGCTAAATTGTGATTAGTTACATTTGGAGGATTTTCTGTTTTACAAGTGTGGAGGGGTTTCTATGACTGCTTTTCATCTGTTCATTTTTCTCTCACCATCACTCTGGCTCCTCGTAAGTAAAGGAAATGATTGGTTGCTATTATGCCTTTGCTTCTGTTGGGAAGGTGAATTTCTTCTACACTGTACACCTGAAAAGAGGGTGGTTGAAAGACAATAACCTGCACTTTGATTATCAGTGCTGACTTCTATTGCATTGACAGTGTTAGACTTCTGCATGTCTTTAGAGATGGACATTTTTGGAGGTGCTATGTTCATGGTCCCAATAGTATACAGTGGCTCAACAATATTTAAGTATTTAAAATGCTTTGTCCTGCAATAAAAAAATAAATAAAATTGCAAACTTGCTACCACTTTAGGCCTTGATTCTGTGTTCATCGTAGTCTATAGCAAAAATTGGCTTCAACAGTGCAGCATCCTGCCTTTAATAATGGTCAGTTGTGACAGGATCTGAGAGACAAGTTTAGTATGAATGTGAGAGATGAGAAGAAGCCAGAATGGAATTCCAGTGGTCCCAGGCTGAGGTATCCATGTCTTTGAATTTGAGGTGAAGAGTCATTCTGCTGTCTTCCATTGAGAATGGTACATGCATTATTCAAATGTTTTGTTTTTTTCTATTTGTGCTCAGTACAACTAATTTCTCTTGTTACTGCTAGTGTAATATGAAGTAAAGTAAGATGTTCTTTTAGTAATTAAAGTTCACTTAGGAAGCCAAAAGCAACTCCTGTAAAGATGTACATAATGCAGTTGATTTTTCCCCCTATTCTAAGACAGAAACAACCAATCTCTTTAACCTCCCCCCTTACTCTCCTCTTCTCCCCCCTCCTCCGAATAATTAAGTGAATTGCTACTGGATCTCCTCGAAGGATGCTCTCTGAAATAGCTTTTCCTGGAGGTATCATTCACCAGCTAATTTGGCACTGTAGTATATCTTAATGTCCATCACCATAATATCTAGGTGGGTGCCATAATGTATTCTTGTCACTGCAGGGTCTAGCACATCCTACGTAAAATGCTGACATTCTGTAAATGCCAATATGACTATTTGACTTTTGAGAAATGTTAGGTAGATAGTATAATTGGATCTTATTTACTTAAGTCCTGATTCAGCAAAGTACTGAAACACATGCTTACAGTTGAGCATGTGAATAGTGCTCGGTTTTGTAGTATTTACTAAATTATGTGACTGTCCATTGGTCTATTCACATGCTTAAGAATAAGTGTGTGCTTAACAGTAAGCATGTGCTTAAGTGCTTTATAGAATCAGGGCTTTGAAGCAGAGTTAACTATAAAGACCTTCTTTTAAACTCTTCAACTAATAATAATAAATACTTTAGCTCCAGTCCTCCGCACAGAAGACCGAAGTATAATGTAATAATAAATTGACTCAAAAATAGGGGAACTAAAAATGGGTATTCAACTTCACTGGTCAATTATCCTTTTCATTATATCTCATCCTTCATCTGTGCATTGTTTATTTAGATGATAAACTCTTTGAAGCAAGCTCTTATCTTCCTGCAGCTACAGTGTCTAGCAGACTGTCACTGTACAAATAATAACAATAAATCAGATATTAGGTGTTTGTGAGTACTATACCTACATATTCATTAGCTTTCTCATTAGCGAATCTGCTTCAGCCATTGCAACAACCTGATTTTTTAAATAGCTTCCCTAACAATATAGTCCCTTGAAGTTAAATTCATTTTTATACTATAATTATATTAAAACAATCCTAGCCATTCAAGGCAAGAAATGAATGGAATGAGTTTGGAAAAGGCAATGATGGTCTCTTTTGCAGGGGTGACAAAAGTCATAGGGTAGTGGTGAGACATCATGGGTAAGCCATCCATGCCAACCAATCCATAAAGTAGCAGTAGTATGCTTGAATAGCCATTGACTTGTCCATCTGCCCCCAGAAACTGTGCCTAATTACAGTTATAACTAGTAGAGAAAGAATGAAGAAATGACTAACCATAGAATGATAAGTAACTATGGTGTTATAGTTATAGGGCCCTGAATTAATCAGACTAAACAGATGCTAGTTATGACACTACCTGAAAAAATGACACATTGTAAAGAAGGGCAGGTAAAACTAGGGAACAAAATTTAGCTTTAAAACAAATGGGAAAATAGTGTTTTAAATTAGCCTATTCTATATGCTCTGTTTAGGATTTGATTGCACAAGCTTCTGAACACCTTCCAAGATGCTACTGAGAAACCTCACCTCCTGTTGAGCGTAATGGGAGTTGAGAATGCTCAGCACCTTTTCAGTGGTACCAGTTCTCTCACAGGATTAGTCCTTAGTTTTCTATCATTCTAACATGAAAGGAAAAGCTCACTTCCAATGGCAGCAAAATAACAGTTATAATGTTTCAAAGTATAAGTTTAACACCTTTATTAGTAAATGCAGAAAGGAAGGAATAAAAGAATGAACAAAGCCTTCACAAATCACTAATGAAGGGATTGGCATGCAGTATTTACTTAGTTATGTGTAAGCATTGAATTTCTCACCTATAATGGACAATGCAAAGCAATTAACAAGCTGCAGGTTTTCACTCTGGGTTTGCCCATTTCAGCAATCGTTGCCAAGATCTTTGTGACTAATTTAAAGTACTGTTCACAAGATAGGTGACTGATATTTTCATTTGTGTTAAGAAACAGGATATGAAAAAAGTTACCTCTAACACTTTCCATGGATGCTTGCCTAGTATCATTATGCTCATTACAAAGTGAGGATCAGAAGGAAGTACTTAAATGAACAAAGCTAGAAATGTGTGAGATTCTCATAAACAGCTACAGAGAGTTAGCTTTGTTAGAGAGAGGTGTTTTTTCCAAAGTTCACACAAACCAGAGAATCAAAGAGACTCCTGTGTGATATCTAATGACAAAATATCTTTACTGGAGGCAGTTTAAGATTAAACCATTAAAGATGGAGCCAAGGATGTGACAAAGAGAGCAGAATTTGCATCAACATTGTGTTCATTTGGGAGAAAATCCTTCTTTGCCATTCCCCATATGCTCCAGGTACACAAGTCAGCTAAATGCCAATGGTTCTACTATCCAAGGAGCAGGCCATGGAGAGGCTGAGTAGGGCAGCCTCTGCACCATGGAGCAGGTTTTTTGCAACAGTTCTTTCCATGGTTGCATGGCAGGGGGGTTTGTGGGTCCGCAGTGAGAGCGATGCATGGCCATTAAGTCTGTGAGCTAGGTCGATGGAAAGTAGGGACTAGAATAGCAGCAATGGAGTGACTGTGAGTGCTCCCACTTTAAGGGAGAATTTAGCCCCTCCTAAGTCTGTGGATAAGCTACCTCAAACTTTCCTACTCAGGACTTTCATGGATGAGCTTTAGAATAGAGGTTGTCACAAGGCTGGACTTCTCCCCAGCTTACCAAGGATTCACTGCTACATCCACAGTCTTTTTTTTTATGCTGTTTTATTCCAGAATTTAAACACAAATAGTTTCTCAGTTTACCCTTTGTATCTCAGGCTTTCCCTGCCTCCCCTCTAAGGGGACTCAGCAGTGCTCACTTGCTCTTCCTCCCTTCCCCAGCCAGTTCCTTCTCATAGCCAGCCCTCTTCCCTTCTGACTCACTGGAACTCCCTCTCTCCCCTCAGAGTGACAGGTGCAGTCCCACCCACTTCACTGGCCCAACTGCACAATCACAGGGGCCAGCCACACTGTGACACACCTGTTTGTGTGTTTGGTGAACTCTGACTGCATAAAGGGCCAGCATGCACAATTATACTGAAGGCTCTGCACATATCTTGAGCCACATTTCTGTGCTTACAGTGGCACATGATGAAAACATCCAATTTAGTCCAGGTCCCCTTGTTTTTCTGGTCCCTTTCCTCCTTATCCCCACTTTTTCATAGGTCTGGCCTTACACTTATTGGAAGTTAATGCACTGGAGTGTATCTCAGGGTCTGACAGGGTGATAGGGCAGACTCCAGGTGGGAAGCATACAGGAGAGGGACCTCACATTCTGCTCAAACTCACCTAGTTTGCCACCTATTTACTCTACTGAGGATCCAGGATCCTTTGTCAAGTTGAGGATAGTTTAGTCCCTAATCCTGATTTTTGTTGTTGGGTGTTTGTGCTAGTCCATGAGGAACTAGGTTAGACCTATTCACTTGCTCAGGGACGTGTATATAAATAATATAGCTTTTCATTCTATAGTGCCTTTCATGTAAGGGTCTGAAAGTACTTTACAAGCAATACTAAATTAAGCCTCACAACAGTCCTGTGTGGTAAGATACTGCTATTCTCATGTTACAGATAGGGAAGTTGAGTTAGACTGGTTAATGCACTTTAATGGCTGCCCAGTTTTTAGACACCTATTGTCTGACTCTTTTACAAGGACTAGGAGCTTATAACTCCATCCGAAGACAATGGGTGCTCAACACATCTCAAAATCAGGCCCTCAGTGTCTAACTTGGGAAAGCAGGGTGAGACTTTGTGATGCACCTTTTAATGGCAAAGCACAGAACTTGCAGCCTGAGAGGGGCACAAGCTGATGTGCCTTCTGTTCCCCTGATTCTGGGCTACTCTGGGGGATGAAGTAGCCCTGAGTGTAATTCAGACAACCCCTCAGGGGCTGTCTAAATTATCACAGCCTGTGGGCAGTAGTGCTGCCCAGAATCTGCACAGTGCTGCGTGCTGTGGCCCTGCCCCCAGCACGCTCCCTCTCACTCCTGGCCCAAACCTCAACATGCCTTCTACACCACAATGTGAAAGACCTTAAGCTTGAGTCCATTTTTGCATCTTCAATTTTCAGACGGAAGATCCATCATTTAAACACAGAAAAGGAATCTGGATGTCGAAATTAAGTTAGAGTACATGAACAGAGGCCTGGCTGAAATTCTGCCACTTTATGTTTTGCATATAATTGAGTTTTAAATGGTTTCTATGAAAATGTCTTTATTATTATTTTTCCAATTGCATTGTAACTAGGCTTTAAATCCCTTTATAAAGAGTTAAAATATACAAAAAAATTTGCACCATAGCTGCTCATAGAGCCATATGACATGCCAATAAATAAAACCTACCCAACAAAAAGCCTTCTGCCATCCACTCTTCCACTGACTTCACTGGGACCTGCTGGTTACTCAGCACTTTTAACAATCAAGCCAGTTATTTAGGTGCCTAAATAGGAACTTAGGAGCCTAACTTTCAGCACCCAGTTCTGAAAATTTTACCCTAAGTTATTAAATCACCTTACACACCTCAAAGTGCTCTACAATTTGACTGACTTCTGCTACTTAACCAGCTTTTAGGCTTAAAAGAAATCATTCAAATAAACAAGACACAGATTTGTTGTGACCACTGGGGACTTGAAAACCTTTCCAGGGTATGGGAGGATGCAAGTTAAAAGGCGTATGTCAAATGGGTAAGGATATATTGAGTTCAGGATGGTCTCAGTTGAAATCATCCAGTTCAGGGTACTTTTGCCAATTTTAAAATTATCAAATAAATTTACTTCAACCTAGACTTTACTGTCATATAGTATTATGAAACTCAGAAAGTCTTGGGACAGCTATAATTCACCTGAAACTGACTAGTCTAGTCTGCTTCATTTTCCATTATGGCACAAAGTGGAAGAGGCAGAGTTGTTCCTTGGGTACGGCAAATTGGGGTGACCGCTCCGGGCCCCGCGCTTTGGGGGGCCCCGCAGGCCACTGGTGTGATTGGCCGGTGCTGGGTGCAGTCAGTCCCAGAAGCGACGGGTCGGTCCTGGAAGTGACTGATTTGTCGCTTCCACTCTGGGACCCGCATCCCCCTAGGGACGGCCCTGGGAAGAGGTAATATCTTTAATTGGGCCAAGTTCTGTTAGTGAGAGAGACAAATTTTCAAACGGACCAACAGAAGTTGGTCCAATCAAATATATTACCTCACCCACCTTGTCTCTCATTTTCCATCAACATTAGCTTTGAATCTATCTAAACTACGAGAGGAAACACTTTCAGCTTGCTGATTTTCAATATCTTTTTAAAAATAAAAAAACCTGAACAGGTTTTCTTCAAATGAGGCTTGATTCAAATCATGATGAGATTTTTATTTTTAAATCACACCATATTTGAAGAAAACCAATTAAAGTTATAAGTATTTACATTCAGCAAACAAATTTTGAACATAGATTTTAATTTAAATATTTTATTTGTTTAAGACCAAAGACACAACTCCAAATTGAAGAATATGTCCAGGGCAAGTTACAAATTTCAGAGGTCAAACACTTTTTGGTTTTGCCCCACCTTTTTTAAAAAATAGAGTAGTTACCATGTTTTTAATTGGGAACATCATTTCTTTCATCCTCACTGAACTAAACTAGCTGAAGGAATTTTCAGAAATATTCACTTTCAGGCAGAGATCCAAAAATAAAAAATTGCAGCCCCAAAAACGAATGTTCCAGAGCGGGGTGTGTGTGTGTAACAAAGAGGGATTATAATGCAAACTGTTTTGCAACTTTAAATATATCAGGTGCTGCCCAGACTCCACTGTAAACACTGCTATATATAGAGAGAGAGAGAGAGAGAGAGATCACAGGCTACTTGGAAAGAAGATTAATAGAAGTAATGTTTGTTTGTTACTCAGATTTGTAGTGCTCTTGAATGCTCATTCTCGTTTATCTCACCAGCTGCTGTCTGTTCTCTGCTTTAACAGCTCTTCTTCATGCAGATGACAGGTTGTTATATGACAGGTCTGTTTCCATAGGTTTGGTCTTCCTCTCCCACCACCATTTCTTCTTTTATTTGCAGTTATGTTCAAGCTAGTGGAGTTATTTCTCCATTTCAAAATCAGAAAAGGTTATTTTGAAAGTTCATAACAGCCAGAAGTTCCTCTACATGGTGGGAAGTATGAGGTGTCTTTCTATGTGCCTGAACTTGCAAACACCTACGCTTATGAGTGCTGTTAGTCTGGACCGGCCTTTCCCATGGTAAACCCCATGTGAGGGACATGGGGGTGGGAACTCCATGATGAACCTTTCAGGGGTTTCTCCTTGACCATTCCATCAAGGGCACAGGGCATTGTCCCCTGTGAAATGGCTTAGCTACCAATCCTGTGGACCCTTTGGATCCATGGGAGGCCAGAGCCATTCATGAAGTTTCTGTGACTCTGAACCAGTTGTTTGATCCTGGCAGATCCCTCCTTCCAAGCAGCATGGCTCAAATGGCCTTGGCAATTCCAGGGACGCCTCTTAAAATCCTCAGCCTGGAAGTGGCTTCCGAGGAAAGGTGATTTAGGGATAGAAAAACAAGGGATCTCTGTAGGACCGGTGGTCTCTCTGCTTCCATCCTACCTAGCACAAGGCCAGCTGCTCTCTGCCTTCAGAGCTCCTGCCCTATGTCATTGAGGAGCGTGACTCCAAAGAATGCATGTGGCTCAATACCCTTCTTCCATATGTAAGGAATGGGACCTGAGCATGGAGGCTCCTCTCTGCCACTGATTTTGGGAGCACAGTCTGGATCATTGACTTTAATGGGGGCACTGACATGAGTAGCATTGTTCATTTGTATGGGCCTGGTCTTGCAGCCACTGTATCTGGGGGTGTTGCAGTAGTTATTACTACTTTATAATACTTTGATCCAGTAGGATGCTGTGATTTGGTGAAGTGTGAGACAGTCATGTTTGGCTGATAGCATGAGTCTACTCTATTGTTGGTATGAATATAATAACTCTTTTATATTTGTACCAAAACATATATATGCACTGTTGTGTATAAACTATTTTATGGGTGCAAATCCGTACTCATAATAAAAAAAAATCACCTTCTTTGCTCTGCATGAATTATAGAACCCTTCCTTCCCTATAAGGTGAAGATAAAGTTGTATTCCACTTCCTATTACTACATTCTTGGACCAGATTCCCAGCTGGCATAAATTATTGTAGCTACACTGAAGTAAACAGTTCTGTGTCAATTTACACCCATGTGAGGATCTGAGCCTTTTACCTCCACTGTTCTGAGTGGGTCATGTGGCGTCCAAGTGAGTCCAGTGAAATTCAGTATGGGTATCAGGTGCCCATTGTGCAGAAATAAAGTGCAATATCAAGATTCGTACATTGTAATTATGTTAGGCACTGACAGTGTTTTTGGATCTGTACAAGACTCGCATACAATATTGTGATATGTTCAACTTATGTGGAAGGATTCATACCAGCCAACAAAGAGACTATATAAAGCCATCATGAACATATGGGTTACTGTCTAGGAGTTTACTTTGAATTCAATGTATGGGAATTTTGAACCTAAAACCCATTAGTTAACAGGATTTCTCCTGTAGTTTGGAAATGTATTTCCTTCATTTTACAAGTGTAACCTGTGTGCACAGCTAACTTAATCCTTTATCCTGAATTCATTGTGGATGTGGGGGAAACCAATCATATTTTTAGTGGTATTATAAATTCATGCATTTGAATTATTCAATTAATAATTGTTTTAAAGGGTTGGACAATTCTATCATTAACTCAAGTTTTTTTCATTCATTTTTGGTATCATTCCCTCATTAAGCATTCTGTAAGAGGATTTCACTTGAGTCAGAATAGTTAAATTCTAGTGTAATAAATCTATTCTTTTAATGAGTTTATTCCTTTTAAAAATATTAATTAAAATTGGTTGTGGAAGAGAGAGATACAGTAAATGGATAAAGTAGTGTCCAGGCAAAAGGTTAAGGATTTGCTCTCATTATACAAAATGAAACTCATTCTGGAGGCACCTCATTAATGGAAAATCTTCCACTCTTATATGCACCAACAAGAAGTTCATTACTCAATGACCCTCTGCTTATCTGGGATTATGATTTCTCTTTTTCATTTTAAGCAAGACTTGATGCTCTACTCGCCAACATGGCCATGTCTATTGTATGAGCTTGGCTTAATGGTGAAAAATAGTCACGGATTCAGTTACTTTTAGCTAAGATATTTCCTGACTGGACAGGGAGAGGCTGTAAAACTAAAGGACAATGTCAGTGGAGATAAAGCTGAACTAGGAAAATGCGGGGCGGGGGGGAGAAATCTAGCAAATTTAATTCACAGAGTGGGAATTGAAATGTCATTGCCTCACTCAGAGGGTTAATCACTTTCTAATTTAAACTGGCAAATTTTATAATGACACTGTGAAATTAGCAACATTTTATTGTGTTAATTATCTGCAGGACACTATATCATTACTTCTAATAAATGTAAATGAGCTTGTCTCTCCTAGGACAATATACAGGCAAGGTGAATTTTTAGTGGCTATTTACTGGATTTCAGACAAATCTTCCCTTCCCCGCCTCCCATGCGCTGCACAGGTTTCTCTGCATTTTATTCAATAAAGTATATAGGGTTTTTAAAAGGTCATTACGGTTCCTTGCTCATTTGAGCTAATTTTCACTCAAGGCAAAGCTGATGGTAAAAATCACGTCAACTGTATTAGAACTAAGTTAGGATTGTAGAGTCTAAGTATATCAATTAAATATTCAGGGCTGGGGTTTTTGTGTGGAATTTTTTTTTTAACAGATTTAAATGTCTACTACCTTGTGTCTTTGTCAAAACAGACAAGATAGTACCTTTCAGGAAGGTCTGTCACCCAAAATGGTAGATACTGCAAATGTTAGGCAATGTAATGAGTGATATATGATACATTTACCAAAATTTATTGGGAGGCAAACAGGTAAAACATGATCTTTCTGCTTTAGTAGAAAAATGGTTATAGCCAGAAATATACTGAACTATGCAAAAATAAAATCACATAGATTCCAGTTCTGGCTAGAAGATGGCTTTTCCATCCAAGGCCAACACAAATGTCAATTACAGTAGTTAGGAGGTATTGCAATATGACAACTTAATTTGTCTTTATATCGTACCATTAAGTCATGCTATTATGGTGTGTGTGTATAAAATAATATTTCTAGTCCAGTTCTTAAAATGCTTACAAATGTCACTAGTGTTCACTGAAGTTGATGGGAGTGCTCATAGTGGGAAGTGCTGGTAGTAAGTGTTTGCTGGAGTAGGCTACACAGTTTCAAAAACATGATTATTTTTGCCTGAGCAAATTTAGTGCTTGTAACATTTGTAAGATTGATAACTTTGGTTAATAAATTCCTCTGTCTTTTCACAGAACAAACACAGCATAGGCAGCAGCTCAGCAAGGTTTCCAACCCTGTCCCACCAGTTATGTTCTAGGGTTGAGAGGGTAGTTTAGTCTACATTAGCCAGGGGAGAACATACTGATTTGGGGTTCACAGGACTTTTAAAAAAAAATTAGGTAACACCTAAACCACGTTTTTTGTTTTGTTTTTTTTTTTCAAAGGTAAATTCAGCATGAAGCCTGCAAGGCCTTGCACAAAAGCAGATGTCTTGCAAACCTTCTTAACAGAGTAGTAAAGCTGAAGACCAGGAGGCTGGAATACCAGTTATCAGGTAAAGCAAAGGATGGGGAAAGGTCATGTTGGCTAGGTGTGGAGGGGTGTTGCATGGAGTTGAGCAAGTCTGATGGATGGGTGAGATTTCTCCACATTAGGAGGTTTGCATACATATCTGAGCCTTTAGGTATTTACCTGATCCTCTTGAACTCCATCACTTTTTAACCAATATTCAAAACAATAACCATCCAAATGACAAAGTTGCTAAAAAATAGTTTGTGAACCAGTGTGTCAGCATCGACTCCAAAAGGTTTTGTGTCACCTTTGATGGACAGTCACTTCTCTCCTTCCCTGACTCAGCTGGTATCTAAACTGACATCACTGGATTATTCAGCATTGGCTGTTTAATTAGAAATTAAGTCCTGATGGTGCATCCTGAGTGAGGCACCTAAACAGCCTAAGTACTTGAAGGGAATCTGTCTTCTAATGATGTTCATAATTGCTTTATTGATTGCCCATATTAACAGCGGCCTTTCATTAATGTTTTTGTGATCGCTCTCATTGTAACTGTCATTGCAGTGGGATGCAGGTCCCAAATTCTCATGTTCTTAGGATGGCCTGCCTGCACCCCACTCCTCTGCTCATGGCTCAGCATACCCCGTTCCTCTGAAATAAGCTCCTTAAGCCTTTCCCCTCAAAAGCATCTGTAAGCTGTTGAAGGTCATGATTGTTCACTCTGCAAAATCAATATACCATTAAATTGTGACAAAGCACTACCAGACTATTAAGTCTTCAGTCATACCCTCAATAATCCAGATAAAATGATGAGCTGTTTTAACCTCACAGGTTGCTGTTAACCATTGACAATAAAGCCCAGCCCCCTGGGCTAGCCCTTATGGTAAAGCTTTTGAAGCTACTTTTTTTCCTGTTCTTGCCCTATGCGCAAACATTTTTGTCAACTTTATTTATTTGGTATTCCTAGTAGCCCAGGCTCAGGCCCAAATTCTGGGCTGAAGCTAAAGCGCTCACAGCACAACTCAAGATGGAGACCGGGATTCAAATATGATTTAATCCAGTTTAACCCTGCCCTAATCTTTGGCTGGTTTTATATTGGTTTGGTACTTTGATGTAACTCACTCACAGCACTCTTCAGACTGTTCTAAACTATGCTGTTTGTCAGAGTGTCCCTGATTACAGTAACCAGGGATACCAACTGAGGAAATACCTGGCCATTCCCTCTTTTTCCCAACCATATATATAATATCCTATGCTGTCACACAGAGTAGCTGGTATGGGAGCTGTTATGCTTGCTGTACACCACTACTGGAAATTAACCCCCACTCATGCTGGAGTGAAATTCCTGGGCTTGTTCTGGCTTTAGGGTCACTTTGGCATGGCACAGAGCAGCTATAGCACAAAGGAGTGTCTGAGCCTTTGTGTCTAGTTTAGTGACCAAGAGTGGGAAAGCTGTAGCCGCAAAGTTCAGTCCTCTTAAGGGCTAAGGGGATAACAGTGTCTACCCATCACTTGAAAAATCTCAGTGCAGATAAGTTACTTCCCTTTACCTGCCTTATGAACAGAAGTAGCTACGGGTCAAGTCCTATTTGTCTTATTCACACAAGTAATCTCAGTGCATTGGGCCCATAAGGAATACATATTAGATTGAACACTAGACACTTCAGTTACCACTCTCTGTAAAACTATGCTAAAATCTTAAAGGCTGCACAAGATATTAGACTGCCTAGAGGCAACATTCTGTTATTAAAACATCCTCAAATTGTGAAGCCAAACACCTGAAAACAGTTGGATGTACTGGTAGCTAAGTAAAAGCCCACTTAGTATCCACTTTGTCCATCAGCTCTCTTTAGCCTGCTTTCCTTCAGCATGCTGATTAGCATAAATCTACAGAAGGGTAAGAAACAACTAAGCTTCAGGTCAATTAAACCTTTCACTGATCTACTAGTGTTTTAGAACAGCCTGAAATCTCCTAGCTGTTTCCTAGATACTTTCTTAGACACTTTAATTAGGAAAATAGACCCTATTTTAATGGTACTAATAACCCAATCTAATTGATTCGTCTGTTTTTTTTTTTTTTTTTTTTTTTTTAGAGATAAGAAAGGAGCAGAATTTCATTTCAGATACAGGTTTCAGAGTGGTAGCCGTGTTAGTCTGTATCAGCAAAAAGAAAGAGGAGTACTTGTGGCACCTTAGAGACTAACATTTGTCTCTGTGTGAGGGATTGGAGCAAATGAGGTTGTATCTTAGAGCTTGGCTGTAGACAATGGATTGTGTGATGTGGTCTGGATGAAAGCTGGAGGCATGTTGGTAAGTATAGCGGTCAGTAGGTTTCTGGTATAGGGTGGTGTTTATGTGATCATCGCTTATTAGTACTGTAGTGTCCAAAACCTACAAGATCTCTATCAAGCGTTCTTAAAACTACAATACCCACCTGCTAAAGTGAAGAAACAGATTGAGAGAGCCAGAAGACCACCCAGAAGTCATCTACTCCAGGACAGGCCCAACAAAGAAAGTAACAAAATGCCACTAGCCATCACCTTCAGCCCCCAACTAAAACCTCTCCAGCGCATCGTCAGGGATCTACAACCTATCCTGAAGGACGATCCCTCATTCTCACAGATCTTGGGAGACAGGCCAGTCCTTGCTTACAGACAGCCCCCAAACCTGAAGCAAATACTCACCAGCAACCACACACTACACAACAAAAACACTAACCCAGGAACCTATCCTTGCAACAAAGCCCGTTGCCAACTGTGTCCACATATCTAGTCAAGGGAGACCGTCATAGGACCTAATCACATCAGCCACACCATCAGAGGCTCATTCACTTGCACATCTACTAATGTGATATGACATCATGTGCCAGCAATGCCCCTCTGCCATGTACATTGGCCAAACCGGACTGTCTCTACGCACAAGAATAAATGGACACAAATCAGACGTCAAGAATTATAACATTCAAAAACCAGCTGGAGAACACTTCAACCTCCCTGGTCACTCAATTACAGACCTAAAAGTTGCAATACTCCAACAAAAAAACTTCAAAAACAGACTCCAACGAGAAACTGCAGAATTGGAATTAATTTGCAAAATGGACACCATTAAATTAGGCTTGAATAAAGACTGGGAGTGGATCATTACACAAAGTAAAAACTATTTCCCCATGCTAATTTTTCCCTTACTGTTACTCACACCTTCTTGTCAACTATTGGAAATGGGCCATCCTGATTATCGCTACAAAGTGGTTTTTTTTCTTCTTCTTCTCCTGCTGATAATAGCCCACCTTAATTGATTAGTTTTGTTATAGTTGGTATGGCAACACCCATTTTTTTCATGTTTTCTGTGTATAAATATCTTCCTACTGTATTTTCCACTGCATGCATCCTATGAAGTGTGTTTTAGCTCACAAAAGCTTATGCCCAAATAAATTTGTTCGCCTCTAAGGTGCTACAAGTACTCCTAGTTCTTATTTCAGATACAGTTTCACATTTTATAACTCTTCCATTCAATTGCTTCCATCTTCTCCAAATCACACCTGCTTGATGTCAGGTTTACCTGTATTTTGACTATACCCAAATTATGGGCTAGGTTCTATGGTCCATCTGAGCAGCATCTGGTGTAGGATGAGGGTTAGGGAGAAAAGTAGCCCCGATTCCTTGTTTGGCTTCCTGTCATAGAGTTAGAGTAATACGAAGGCTACTCTGTGTTGCACTAGCCTGTCTATACCCCCAACAGGATATCTGACACCCAGAGTTTGCAAGATGTGCCTCATGCATCAGCTGCTACACCACACATTGACATAGGAATTGCCCCTACTCCCCAACAACAGCAGAGGCCAGAAGGAGCTACTACTGGAGTGGGTGGGTGAATGCACTATAAGGTGGGTAGAAAGTTGGCTAGATTGTCGGGCTCAACGGGTAGTGCTCAATGGCTCCATGTCTAGTTGGCAGCCGGTATCAAGTGGAGTGCCCCAAGGGTCAGTCCTGGGGCCGGTTTTGTTCAATATCTTCATAAATGATCTGGAGGATGGTGTGGATTGCACTCTCAGCAAATTTGCGGATGATACTAAACTGGGAGGAGTGGTAGATACACTGGAGGGGAGGGATAGGATACAGAAGGACCTAGACCAATTGGAAGATTGGGCCAAAAGGAATCTGATGAGGTTCAATAAGGATAAGTGCAGGGTCCTGCACTTAGGACGGAAGAACCCAATGCACAGCTACAGACTAGGGACCGAATGGCTAGGCAGCAGTTCTGCGGAAAAGGACCTAGGGGTGACAGTGGACGAGAAGCTGGATATGAGTCAGCAGTGTGCCCTTGTTGCCAAGAAGGCCAATGGCATTTTGGGCTGTATAAGTAGGGGCATAGCGAGCAGATCGAGGGACGTGATCGTTCCCCTCTATTCGACATTGGTGAGGCCTCATCTGGAGTACTGTGTCCAGTTTTGGGCCCCACACTTCAAGAAGGATGTGGATAAATTGGAGAGAGTCCAGCGAAGGGCAACAAAAATGATTAGGGGACTGGAACACATGAGTTATGAGGAGAGACTGAGGGAGCTGGGATTGTTTAGCCTGCAGAAGAGAAGAATGAGGGGGGATTTGATAGCTGCTTTCAACTACCTGAAAGGGGGTTCCAAAGAGGATGGCTCTAGACTGTTCTCAATGGTAGCAGATGACAGAACGAGGAGTAATGGTCTCAAGTTGCAGTGGGGGAGGTTTAGATTGGATATTAGGAAAAACTTTTTCACTAAGAGGGTGGTGAAACACTGGAATGCCTTACCTAGGGAGGTGGTAGAATCTCCTTCCTTAGAGGTTTTTAAGGTCTGGCTTGACAAAGCCCTGGCTGGGATGATTTAACTGGGAATTGGTCCTTATTTGAGCAGGGGGTTGGACTAGATGACCTTCTGGGGTCCCTTCCAACCCTGATATTCTATGATTCTGTGGTGTGCAATGTGGAAGAAATCAAGATGATCATGATGGTCCCTTGCGGCCTTGGAATCTGAGTCTGTGAGTTAGTAGCATAAAAACTGTCAGGGTTTGGAGCCAGTTGCACCCTTGTTTCTGAGTACACACTTGTTCCCTGGCGTTAGGCCTCTTCCTTCACTTGTCCTGGGATGTTATCCCATGAGTCTCCCCTACTCATAATAGCGAGGCTGAAGCCCCCTGTGTACCAAGTGTGATTACTCAGCAGAGCCAACTGGGTTCAAAACCTGTGAGTCTTCCCTTCAGGAGCTGTAGCCAGCAATGACTACAGTGACCTAAAACAGCCTTTTCAAACCATATATTGTCTGTTCTCAATAGAAGGAATGAAGCATAACAAAAGAGGGTTTTTTATACCACAAACAGCCTACATCCATATCTCTGTTACCTAAAACAGTGGTTCTCAACCGGGGTATATGTACTCCTGGGGGTACTCAGCGGTCTTCCAGTGGGTACTCAACTCCTCTAGATCAATGTTTCTCAACCTGGGGGTTGCAGCCCCCAGGGGAGGGTGGGAATGTAATGATTGGGTTTAGGGGAATTGCAATTGCAGGATTGGCATTAAGGGGTAGCAAGCATGGCAATTCCCTGGGTCCCACAGCACAGGCAGTCCCACAAGGCTAAGTTACATGCTTCAGCCCCAGGCAGTGGGGCTTTGGCTTCAGACAAGACTCATAAGTGAAAAACAGGTTCAAGTATCACACTGAAATGTATGTACAGTTTTTATATTCCAATCTATTTTATAATTATATGGTAAAATGAGAAAATCAGTAATTTTTTAGTAATAGTGTGTGGTGATACTTGTATTTTTATGTCTGCTTTTGTAAGCAAGTAATTTTTAAGTGAGATGAAACTTAAGAACATAAGAACTTGGGGTATGCAAGAAAATCATACTCTTGAAAGGGATACAGTAGTCTAGAAAGACTGAGAACTACTGACCTAAAGCTCAGGTAGACATAGCTCAGTCCCAGGGCTGGCTCCAGGCACCAGCTAAGGAAGCACATAGAATATCAGGGTTGGAAGGGACCTCAGGAGGTCATCTAGTCCAACCCCCTGCTCAAAAGCAGGACCCATACCCAATTAAATTATCCCAGCCAGGGCTTTGTCAAGCCTGACCTTAAAAACGTCTAAGGAAGGAGATTCTACCACCTCCCTAGGCAACGCATTCCAGTGTTTCACCACCCTCCTAGTGAAAAAGTTTTTCCTAATATCCAACCTGAACCTCCCCCACTGCAACTTGAGACCATTACTCCTTGTCCTGTCCTCTTCCACCACTGAGAATAGTCTAGAACCATCCTCTCTGGAACTACCTCTCAGGTAGTTGAAAGCAGCTATCAAATCCCCCCTCATTCCTCTCTTCTGCAGACTAAACAATCCCAGTTCCCTCAGCCTCTCCTCATAACTCATGAGTTCCAGACCCCTAATCATTTTTGTTGCCCTTTGCTGGACTCTCTCCAATTTATCCACATCCTTCTTGTAGTGTGGGGCCCAAAACTGGACACAGTACTCCAGATGAGGCCTCACCAATGTCGAATAGAGGGGGACGATCACGTCCCTCGATCTGCTCGCTATGCCCCTATTTATACATCCCAAAATGCCATTGGCCTTCTTGGCAACAAGGGCACACTGCTGGCTCATATCCAGCTTCTTGCCTAGGGCAGCCTCTGTGAAGGGACGGCATTTTGGCCAATATTGGGCCAGCGCTTTGGTGGCTCTCTGGCCGCCATTTAATTTTAAAAAAATTTTTTTTTTTTTGCTTCGGCAGTCCGGGTGGGGTTTTTTTGTTTGTTTTGGGGGGTTTTTTTTGTTTGCTTTTGTTGCTTGGGGCAGCAAAAAAAGTTGAAGCCAGCCCTGCTCACTCCAAATACCCTCACTTCAGGGAAGCAGACTGTACCCCACTCCCCAGAAGTTCCTGCCTCTCGCTCCTTTGTGCCCAGATAAACTGTTGAACTCCATATGATCAGAGGTAGAACTTAAAAAGAATGACACCTGCATTGTCTTTTATGTGTTGGTGAACGAGGCTGTCAGAATTGTTTGTCCATTTTCCTGTGTATGTCTGCTCTGTCTGAATTAACCCTGGCCATCAAAAAGCAAACACTATAACAGTCAAACAGAGGGAACATAAAATATTATAGGCAGCTCCTATGTCCTTCACCAAAGCCACCATAGAGGAATCATCAGGTGACCATTCGCTATTACCAGCAGGAGAGTGAGTTTGTGTGTGTATGGGGGTGGGGGGGGGGATATGAGAAAACCTGGATTTGTGCTGGAAATGGCCCACCTTAATTATGCACATTGTAGGGAGAGTGGTCACTTTGGATGAGCTATTACCAGCAGGAGAGTGAGTTTGTGTGTGTGGTTTTTGGGAGGGGGATGAGGGGGTGAGAGAACCTGGATTTGTGCAGGAAATGGCCCAACTTTATTATCATGCACATTGTGTAAAGAGTTGTCACTTTGGATGGGCTATCACCAGCAGGAGAGTGAATTTGTGTGGGGGGGTGGAGGGTGAGAAAACCTGGATTTGTGCTGGAAATGGCCCACCTGATGATCACTTTAGATAAGCTATTACCAGCTGGACAGTGGGGTGGGAGGAGGTATTTTTTTCATATTCTCTGTGTATATATAAAGTCTGCTGCAGTTTCCACGGCATGCATCCGATGAAGTGAGCTGTAGCTCACGAAAGCTCATGCTCAAATAAATTGGTTAGTCTCTAAGGTGCCACAAGTACTCCTTTTCTTTTTGCGAATACAGACTAACACGGCTGTTACTCTGAAACCTGTCATTCACATAGTGTTTATGTCCTCTGCAATAGGAGACTCGTGAGAAGAGGTAGAGAATTTGGCCCACAATGTCATTAATAAACACACTTGTGGAAGTTAGTGTGACAGGTTGGGTCACAGAAACCCCCTTGGGACTGCCACCTGATGTGCTGGGACTACCTCTGAGCCTGTTTTCCCTGCCAGCTTGGGACTTCAGTCTCTTGCCTTGTTTGAGCCAGACACGCTTGCCTGCTGCAAACACAGATCCAAGTCTGAACCACGTCCCCTACAAGCTGCAGACTTAACTGAAAACAGCTTAAGAAGTGCTTCTGTCTCCAGGACTCAGATACCCAGCTCCCAAGGGAGTTCAAACCCCAAATAAATCCACTTACTCATGAGGGTAAACTCATAAATTGCTTGCCCTCTATAACACTGATAGAGAGAGTGCCAGCTGTTTGCTCCTCCCGCCAGGTATTAATACTTACTCTGGGTTAATTAATAGGTAAAGTGATTTTATTAAATACAAAAAGTGGGATTTAAGTGGTTCCAAGTAATAACAGATAGAACAAAGTAAATTACCAAGAAAAATAAAACAAAACATGCAAGTCTAAGCCTAATACAGTAAGAAGCTGAATACAGATAAAATCTCACCCTCAGGGATGTTTCAATAAGCTTCTTTCACAGACTGGACGCCTTCCTAGTCTGGGCCCAATCCTTTCTCCTGGTACAGTCCTTGTTCCAGCTCAGGTGGTAGCTAGAGGCTTTCTCATGACTACAGCCCCCTTTATTCTGTTCCACCCCCTTCTATAGCTTTGGCTCAAGGGGGGAATCTTTTGTCTCTTTGGGTCCCCACCCCTCCTTCTAAATGGAAAAGCCCAAGGTTTAAGATGGATTCCAATACCAGGTGACATGTCCTGTGAGACCCCAAGCCGTCATTCTTCCTGGCCTGACTCACAGGAAGTCTTGCACATAAACAGAGTCATCTACAGTCAATTGTCCTGGTTAATGGGAACCATCAGGATTCCAAACCACCATTAATGGCCCACACTTTGCATAATTACAATAGGACCTCAGAGTTATATTTCATATTTCTAGTTTCAGATACAAGAGTGATATATTTATACAAATAGGATGACCACACTCAATAGATTATAAGAGCTTTGTAACGATACTGTCCAAGAGACCTTTAGCATGAAGTATATTCCAGTTACATTATATTCACGCTTATTAGCATATTTTCATAAAATCATATGGAGTGCAATGTCACAGTTAGACAGCCAGATGATCAGTTTTGTTTTGTTTGTTAACTTCACAAGGGCTTATCAAACTCTCAAATTACCAATTTACTTAAAATCCAAAATTGTTCAAAATTTGGCTCAGTTCTGCTATTTATCAAACACTCCCTCTGAGGTTCATCTAGCTAATTTAAATGTTGGCTCTTGAATTCACCCCACAAATCCAGGGCTCAAAAGTAAAAAAAATCTAGTCTAAAGGATGCCTTCCTGCCTATATCTTATACACTTCCATATAGTCATTTCTGTGAATGATGTGAGTTTTTGCAAACTTCTTTTTAAACCTTTCAACTGGATGTCAAGCTAAGCATTTGGCACTGAATTCTTTCCACAGAGAGAATTTTCTCTCTAGACACTAGCTATCACATAGCATCTCAATTTCCAATATTATCAAACATTACTGCTATGCACACATGAAACTGAGTGTTAAAAGGCTTTTAACTGGTTTCATTGTCTGCCAAAAAATGACTTGTAAAGCAGCTAGCCTTCAGTGAGGACTGGCCATTCTGAAAACTTAGAAGTGTTGATTTCAAACACTTTTGAGGTGTGTGAGCAGAAGAGTAGATTAAAAGGTGTTGAAAAGGAGGAAAGGGTAGGGTGGAAGGGGAGATAGAGAAACTCCTCACATTCTACCTTAGTTCAAAATCAGTTGCAGATTTTGCTCAAGCTTTGGAAGAAAACAATCCTTTGCTGGCAATAGAGAAAATCTCAGCAAGTCATGAGCTGCTGAAACTGGCATGTAAAAGTCCTGATGCAGCTTTTAGTGGCCACTATTAAAACAATTGCCAATATGTATGTAGACACGCTGGACCCACACCTGAAATATTCATAATAAAGCTTAAAGGAAGCCAAGTTGCCCCAGTTACATTGTGTTTTAACTAGCTAACTAGCAGTAGCCTATGCAATCAGAGGCTCATAACATTGCTGGTGTTATGTGTAATCAGGACTTCTGCAGCTGCAAGGCTAGCTTCATCTTGAGCGGTTTGTATACTGTAATCATGCCACCCCTCTATAGCTGATCTGAACTTTTTTATATATATCATATAGGCTTCTACACGTGAGTCTTAGGTTCACAAGGCAACACTTATTTTTTTGGCTGTCCTTAAAAAAGAAGAAACTCAATGAACCATGGCTACACCCGTTAAATTGATTTCTTTTTCTTCCATTTTTATACGTCACCTCCTTGCTCTAAATGGAACAAGAAAAAAAATCTAAATGCGCTTATCAATGTATATTCTATTTGGTTGGTTTTGTTATAGAGCTCTGATCTGGTTACACCCACACAATTTGGCCTTCATTTCCCCAAATGGGGCCTTTTGATGTTTGCCTGGCTTTTGCCTTTACTGTTTCTGATTAAGAGCTTCCAGCTGGCCTGAGATCGACAGTTGCCTGAAGCTGTAAGCCAGCCTGTTTCGCTTACTGTCTTTTGACTCTGAACTATAGCCAGTGGTGAGTTGTAGCCGGTTCACTGGAACCGGTTCGCAGGACAATTGGTTCTAAAAGGGCTTCTAAATTTAACAACAGGCCAAAAGTGGCGCCTTAGGCGCCGTCTCCATGGCGGCTCCGGGGCTGGGGCACCCAAGCTGGGGCGGGGGGGCTGAGAAGCAAGCAATGGCTTTGCCGGTTCGCTGCTCCAGACCAATGGGAGCTGCTGGAAGTGACGGCCAGTACGTCCCTTAGCCCACGCCGCTTTCAGCAGCTCCCATTGGCCTGGAGCAGCAAACTGCGGCCACTGGGAGCCACAATCGACGAAACCTGTGGATGCAGCAGGTAAACAAACTGGCCTGGCCCACCAGGAGCTTTCCCTGCACAAGCGGCGGAACAAGTTTGGGAACCACTGGTCTAGGGGATCTACTTCCTGACTGCTGGTAGCAAGATATTTTGAGGTCTTTCCATATTCTCCCTGCAAATGGATACTCATATAGCACCAGCTGCTAAAAATGCCTTTTTCCATCTAAAGCTTGCTGGAAAATTATGCCCCATCCTGGAGGATGTGCATCTGGCCACGAGATCCATGCATTAATAAAATTGAGTATGCTGTTCCAAATATTGCACTGCCTTTCAGCTTATGCTATCAAATTCCAGGGCCTTATTTTGCTCTTCAAAGCCTTCAATGGGTTATGTCCAAGATACCTCAGGGTCTGCCATTGTCCCTCAGTGATCAATACCTACCACCATAACTATAGTAATCAGGAATGATGGAAATGTCAGCAACCAAGGTGAGACATGTGGGTGTAAGACCCATAGCTCTCTCAGCATGAATGAGATCAGAATCAGCACAGATCTTACAGTTTGAAATATAAGATCGATCTCTTCCTATACTTGCATTATTAACAGCAACCTGACTTAAAGGGCAATTAAGTAACAACTTAGTAGCAAATGTGTAAGAACTTAAGACTAATTTATAAGAGAATAGAAAAAAATTAAACACATGAAAACTTATAACTATGTGTACAGAGGAAAGGGGAAGAAAGCAAAGGCTTAGCTATCTTTATTTGCTGATTTTATGTGATCTTGGTCTGACTCTGATACCACAGTGATGAGCATGGCATAACTATCTAGACAGCCTCCTCACTTCCAGTTCATTGCTATAACCACAAAACCATTCTTGCTTTCTCTTCTTTTTTCATCCTGACCTCCATGAAGCCATAGGAAGGGAGTAAATCTATTCTACGTAGCAGAAAGTAGAATCGTACCCAACTCTGTCCCCTACTGCTCCTCACTTGAAGGATACAGGATAGGTGATGAAGTTGCTATCAGGAGAGCACCTAGCTGTAGCCTTCCCCTTCTTTCAGTGAGAAACAGGACACATAGCTCAGGTGTCTCTTGTCTCCTTCACAGAACAATGATACAGCAGTGGCCATGTTTATAAGATCCTAAAGCTTCACTCAAGACTACAGATGTGATAGTTATGCAGAAAACCCTAATGTTGACAACATTTGTCCTGGACAAAAAAATAGCCAGCTAAGAATGTACAATTCAAGAGATTCCACTGACGTAGCCCATTGACCTTTAAAAACTCTGACTTAAATGGTTCTGTTGGAAGATATGTGAGAGGAAGGACAAAAGAATATAACTCCACTATTACAGAAATGGTCTAATCTATGGCACTGCTTTCAGATTTAAAAAGATCTCACTTATATCACACCAGCTACTAGAAATCGGTAAACCTTGTACAGTTCAGGATTTTGTGAACCCAAAGGATGCTTTTTGGCTCTGTTGGGGAAAAATGTAGATTAAGTCTGGGATCTTCCAAGGAAAGTTAGTTTAAAAACATTTTTAAACAAAAGGCAAATTGCCTCTATGTATTAGGGACAGACGCTTCCCTCCTCGCAAAGCTGTGTGTGTGTGTAATAAAGATGATAGATAAATATTTGAATGAAAAAATAACTATACTATGTATATCTCATATCTTTGTATTTCATCTTTGACTCTGCCCACTCTCTGTTGTCTTTCTTACCCAGTTTTCCCATTAGAAATTGTGAACAGGAGAGCATCAATTAAAATGTTTTCTTGTGACTAGTTGGTGATTGTCACCACGTTGTCTTGAATCTACCATCAACAAGACATTTTTGGTTGTCTGGGGGCAACCTAAAAATCCCCTTATTGCATCTGTTCTGTGTAACAGGGAAAGAATTAACAGTTTATCTAGCATCATGCAGAAGCCCTAACCACAGCTCTTTCAAGAGCTATCGTTTTACAACCTAATCTCCATTGTTAAATGAAATTTGAAACACAGAAACCTAATTCCCTTGACGTCTAATAACACTGTCAAATGGGGAAAAAACCTGAATGACTTCTTTTTTCAGTAAGATTACAAAATAATTATTAGTGTAACTGAAAAAAAATATGCTGAATCAACACCTGATCTGAATTCATGCCAGTGTTGATTGAATCTCTAATGAGCTAAAAGTATGTCTTTGAAAACTGACTATCCCCAAGGAATGTGCTACTTTTTTTTTCTAAAGCCATTACGATACATAAATTAGCGGAGTACAAAACACAGTGTATTTGTATTGCAACACAGGAATTCTGCTCTGCAGTAATGCCACCATGGTGTGCAAGGGTACAACAGTGGTTTAATACACTTGTCTTTCTCCTCTGCATTAAAACCAAAATTATGTCACAAGGGAAATATATTTATGATCCCAGTGGAGTTTTTGCCCAGTCCATCACAAAAGCACCACATCATATGGCTGATTAGAGTTCTCTACTTAGTAAAGTTCCAAGACTAGAGTGATAGTGTACACTGACAGTCAGGACCAAGGTTCATTTACTGACCTGTGAAGGGAAGTTTGTCTGATGTCTGCTATGCATTGTGTTAGATACAAGCGACATCACTTCTGTTAAATTGAGGAATGACCCCAGTATTTACTCATTCCTTAAAGCCAAATAGCTTCTGAAGAAAAAATCCTATGATAAGAGAGGAGTGGACTGTTCAGTTTCTCCCCGTGAAAAGGCAGCAGAACCACTACATCAAGGAATCTAATATCTTAGCACTAATATAAATAATATCACACATTTATCTTAATACCTTTCACTTCAGCTCACTTTACAAACTTTACACAGGAATCACATCACCTATCATTGAAATGCAGCCACCTTTGAGCTCAGGAATGTGGGAGCTGTTTATCAACTTATAACAACACAGCACATTAATTTATCTCTTTAATCTCTTATCTTTCTGTGACTCCAGTCATTTTTGTTGTACTTATCTGCACCTTTTCTATTTCTGATACTTTCTATTTGAGGTGAGGCTAACAGAGTTTATATAATGGCATTATATAATGGCATTATCAGCTTTACTCTTTTAGACTTTTCTTAATGCAGCCTAATATTTTGTTGGCTTTTTGACCATTGGAGCTCATTGAGAAGTTTTCATTGAGCTGTCCAAACTTATGTCTAGGTGTTTTGCTGAGTGATTACAATTAACTTAGACTTCATTGACATTATTGAGTAATTCAGTCTGTTCCTTCCTATGTACATTATCTTGCAAATGTCTACATCTGCTATTTTACTGATTAGCTATATAAGCCGCAATTCAAAAAAATATTGAAGCGATTGCTGAAAATTAAGCAGGTGTTCTGTGCATTCTTTCTGAATAAGAGTGCTTTCCTGACTCGGAGCCTTAGTTTTACTAGTTTCAGAGTAACAGCCGTGTTAGTCTGTATTCGCAAAAAGAAAAGGAGTACTTGTGGCACCTTAGAGACTAACCAATTTATTTGAGCATGAGCTTTCGTGAGCTACAGCTCACTTCATCGGATGCATACTGTGGATCGATGAAGTGAGCTGTAGCTCACGAAAGCTCATGCTCAAATAAATTGGTTAGTCTCTAAGGTGCCACAAGTACTCCTTTTCTTTTTAGTTTTACTAGTCCTTCTAATTCAGCCCTGCTTATGTCCCCTGTTTATTTGATATTCAGAAACTTTTGTGAATGGGTTTATGTTCATATAAATGTTTTGGAATCTTCTTTTTTTGAATGAGAGTATTTGTGTATAAATGAGAGTATTCATTATTTGCTATTCGCTAGTCTCCTGCTGAGCCCAGAAGGGGCACAGAAACAACATCACATGCCTCAGGTGATCACTGAGATACCACAGATAGCAATTAGTCAGATCAGAGCATCCCACATTCAACCCTTGGAAGGTTAACAGATAGGAGTTTACAGCTAAACTTTTCAAAAGTGTCCTCTAATTTTGTGCAGTTCTGTTTGTGACTGCCTGGCCGGAGAGCTCCTAGGGCCTGATCTTCGGAGGTGCTGAGCTCCTGTTGGTCCAACTGTGCATGCTCAGCTCCTCTAGAAATCATGCCATAGGTGACCCTCTAAAGGGGCACCCTAAAATGAGTGCATGCTATTACAAATCTGGACCTTCTTGTCTCACAGGAATTAGTGTAGGAGAGAACTTGGCAGAGACTAAGGAGAGAGGTAGTAGCATCAGTTTATATTTAAAAGAAAAAATATGGTGTATCCAATAAATTCCAGCATGTCACTTCAAAGATATTTGATGAAAGAGTTGGTATTCAAATCACATCAGGTGGAAGATTCCATATGAATGGTGAAAAATGAGAAAACGACACTAGTTCCCATTTCTGTTTTAGTCATTGGTAAATGCAATCTCAAACATGAAATCAAAATAGTAACCATGCCATAGTGAGACACAGATAAAATGTGATAGATCTGAAACCTGAATGTATGGCTGCAGAAAGTGGCACAGACAGGAAAGCTTCAAGCTCTGCAGAATATATTAAAACACTTTTTTGAGTGTCTCTTGTGTTATATTGTGTTATGGGGTTGCGATAGCCTTCATCCAAACAGAAGGGCCATGGATATAATGGGTGATAAGATAGGTGATGCTGTGTTGAAGCTAGTAGGTGGGGTCTGAGCCAAACATATGGCTGGGGTTTACAGGAGTTGGAGGCCAGTGGAGGAGGAGAAGAAAGAAACAGCTAACGCAGACAACGGAGCAGACATAGAGGGGCCGGGGGGTGGAATGTTACCAGGATGTGAAACTGAAACCATAAGGCCTAGGAACAGAAAGAAAAATTGTTAAGAAAAAAGAATTGGCAGATAAAGCTAAAACCTGAGCAAGTAATAAGAAATTAATGTAAGGGCGGAAATTCTAAGTTGTCTGTATTCAGATTCAGGAAGCATGGCCAAGAAAATAACAGAGCTAGAAGAATATGCACAGAGAAAGGAGATGAATATTCTAAATATGTGAAGAACTAAAACAAGGAACTGGAGAGCTTCTGTTTATATAGCATTCTGCATCCCTAAAGATGCCAGAGAAACTTTTGTGTGTGTGTGTGCACGCATGCACATGCATATATATTTGTGTATGTGTCAATACACACTACTTAAATGCAGAGAGGAATGGAGCAGCATACAGCAGCTCTTTACAGATTCACAACAATACTACACAACAGTTTGAGACAGGAAGTAAAAGAGAACATGCTATCCAACAAACTGCAAAAGAGATTTTTATGACTGCAGAATACTATTACCAACCTTGGAGTAATTCTGGTACACTATGACCAACAAAGTAATAATGGCCTGAAATTAAATATAATAAAGGAATTAGTTATGTAGCGGTAACTTGTTCAGAAAAAGGAACAAGATGAGATGGTAACAGAAACTGCGAAGAGTGGTAAAAACTATGAACTAGTAGCAATGGGAGATTGCAGACATAAATGAGGGCATACTAAGTTGAACACATAAATCAAGCAGTTTTATAGACACTGCACTTATCTGATCCTTTAAACAATAAAAAAAGTATTAAGGCCAAATCCTGATCTCCCCATTCATCCTATGGGATACTTGCATGAAGGAGAAAAGCAGGATTTGGCTATTTAAATAGAAATTGATTATTTTCTTCGTTCTGAATAACGCATGAGAGTATGAAGGAGACCTATTGGGGAGAGGGAGAGAGAGAGAGAGAGAGGCAGGATCTCCCCAAAACAATTACAATCCAGTCAGGTCCGTAATAACTGAGGTAAGATCATGCCTGCCCCATACACAAGAAAAAATAAAGACAATTTCAATTTCAACTGTGAAAATCTCTGAGAGGAAGTACAGAGAGGTAACAGGAAAACAAGAGTTAAGATGCCATTTTAGCAAGAGATAAATTAACTGGAGCTAACTGAAAAGGTCTATGTGGATGAACAAGTTCATGCAAAAAATCAATCCTGGGTAAGAAAGCTATATTTGAGGTAAAATGAATAGATACAGAAGAGAACTGGAAAAAATGCAGAAAATAGCGGAATGTAAAAAAAATAAAAAATGAAAAATGAAAACTATATTGTACAAGAAGCTAAGGGGTAACACCTACGAGAGTGAGGATCCTAATTATCATTTTCAAAAGTGAAAGTCAATGGGACTTAGCAGGTGCAGAAAAATGGGACTTTGCTGGACTGTAGCTAACCCAACAGCATCAATATATGCAAGAAGACATGTTGGACAGCGTCATGAAATTACATATCATGTTGCAGACCTCTAAGAGTGACTTCAGCAGTGGAAAGAAACCTATGAAAACATGCTACTTCTAGATCTATTAGGCCACAGACAAAGGGCAAACACAAAAAGAACTACCTACCCCCTTTTAACCTCAAGCTCAATCAGATAGCATCCAGTTTGAAATATTAAGACACTCCATCTGTCTCAGAATTCTGTATCAGGAGCTGAGATATTTTGTTAATGGAACAACTCCCTGACAAAAGTAAGCCTTCCACTGAGGATTAGCAAGTAGTTTGACCCCTGTCTTTCCATTTGTAAACAAGAGCTCTGAGAGAAGTCAGAGGGTCAGACCCTCAGCTGGTATAAATCTTCATAGCTTCACCAAAGTCAGTGTAAGTATGTCAATTTACACAGGAAGATCTGTCCCAGAACATCCAAAAATATTTAGATTCAACCTCTACTCATAGTATTGCAAATGCACTACAAATTATTTAGTTAGAAAAGATTTTTAACATAGATATAGTGTACCCCAGGATACCTGAGAATAAAGTGCAAAAGGTGTACCAATTTAGAAATGCCATCATCTTTCTGACTCAGAACTGAGATGATCCTCCTCTGAGATGCTGTTGATATTTCGTTTTTTCTTATTTTGCAAAATATTAAGTAAAATGATTTTTTAAATAATGATTTGAAAATAAAAAAATAACTGGGAAAGCTACACTAAGGGCACACTATGAAATATTTGACTGAATTGCACATAAATCAACATGAATTCACACAATGTGGTCATGCTTAACATATCTGAAAGAATGTTTGAGTAAGTATCTAAAAGCCTTGACAGAGGAAAAGCCATGGACATACTTTACCTGGATTTTAGAGAAAGCTTTTGATACAATACCATACAGAAGCCTAATCCATAAGATAATCATAAAATATATTATGGGGGTGAGCTACTTGACTGGATTAAGCCCTGGCTTGTGAGCTGATTTGGTTAAGGGTAGAAAGATTAGTGGAATGTCACAAGGAGTTTGATTATGAACAATCTGGTTGTGCCCTGCCCCCCTCCTGCACACACAGTCCAAGTAAATGAGCTTTGTATCCTGTCAGGGAGATAGGAATTCCCCCTCCATCCACTCTGGCAGCTTGAGGGGGGATGGCTGGGCTGCGTCTCTGCAGCCACTTCCACAGTGCCTGCCTGCCATGCAGAAATCACAACCTGTAGATTTGTGTAGTGCTAGAGCCATTGGTCATTTCCCCCTACAGACCCACATCGCCAAACCCCATAGTGGAGTCAGAGAGGAGGCCGCAACAGAGACTGGCTTCCTTATATGTAGGGTGTCAGAGTTTCCTCCTGCATGCCTTCTCTGTAGCCTGCTGCCTTCTGTACCAGACCCATTACAGTTCTATTGCTTTTTATATTATGCACATACGCACACCTGTACGCACACACGTAGACAGAGCAACAATTGGTCCAGACATTCAATTTACATTTAACTATTTTAACTACATTTTATTTTTGTTGAAATCAGAAAAAAAAATTCCAGGTGAACTAAAAGTTTTGTTTTTGTTTTAAACGGAAAAGATTGTTAGTTTCATTGGTGTTGCTATTTCTTTATTGGTGAGCATTTTATTAGAGGCCTGTTCATGGCCCTTCTTCCATTCCTCTTATCTTTGGTGAGCATAGCCTGCTGCTGCTGCTGTTAGAGCCAGATCATGCCCATCTATGGTGAGACCGATAGGAAGATTAAATAGACCTAGAAAACTGCTATGAGTTTCCACTCTTGAAGTTCGTGAGGTTTCATGGAGTCAATGTGGGTTCATGGCACAAGTTTACTTCTCCACAATGGTTTTTGGTTCAGATTCTGCCCACTCCTCCTAACCTAAAGAGATCTGAACCATAAGACTGTGCTCACTGTTCAGTTCCAGCAGCCTACAATAATTCTGTCATGTTATGCCAGCTCCAGGGGCAATAATAAAAAGCGGCATGAAAAGTGGTTAATTCTTGTGCTGTATTACCTTTTTTACCAAGGACTGATGATATGGGATCAACATAGGTCAGGACCAGTTAAATACTCACTTCCTGTACTGTTACAGCTGGACACAGGGAACTTCCAGAGAACTTACTGTGAAAAAGGGAAAACAAAAAGTAAGTGGTTTATATGATCACTGCTAGACATGGATTCAGGCCACAAAATTTGGCTTTGGATCCAGTTCTCTAACTCCCCAAAGTTCTAGAGATTTGATTGGAAAGATACTGTAGGGGTGATATGCAAAGTCTGGTGCTTAAAGATTTGAAATCTTGAAGTACAGGAGTGTCTGGATCTTACTGACACCACAATATTCTCCACTGCCCTGTTGCCTTCATATTGATAGGTCAAAAGATGGGAAAAGAAGAAAGCAAACCATCCAGACACTGAGCAAATAAGTGTGCCTTACGTCATGCTCTGAAGACTGCCAAATCTGGGCCCTGGCAGAACATAAAAGAGAGCTAATTCTAAAGACAAGGGCATTCTACTGTGTAAGCTCTCCCATAGATCCTGGAAAGTTCAGTCCCTATATAGAGGGATTCTTCTATTTTAGGGGCTGGTGAGCATAACTCTTTCAGGAGAAATGTTTTCTGATCTCAAATCTTGGCAAAGAAATAGCCTTTCCATTCATTTGTAAAATTATTAAACAAATTCTAAGTCTTACTTATTTATTGCTGACATCAACAGTTCTTCTTCTTGTTCCTTCTTTGCGAAATAGACCTTGATACAGTACAAGGGCCTTACAATACTTTTGGCATGGGATGCACATATTGTTTTATTCAGTTCTGGTATCTTTGCCCAGAGCATAAAACAAACCCTTAATAATTTAGTTTTACAGATGACTCAGAATCATCATATCACAGGCTTAACCTTAAACCAAAGCTATTTATGGAGTGAACTTAGTACTATAGCTCTTAAATTCATGACTTTGGGAGCAGACAGTACTTATTAAAGCATATATATATATATATATATATATATATATATATATACGTACTGTCTTTCCTACCTTTCCCAAAGATTATGGGAAAGACAACTAACGAGCTTCTGTACCTAACAGAGCTGAGAGAAACTAGGAACAAGTTGTTGTGATTTCTATCTCTCTGTCACAGTGTCCTTAATGCTGAAAGAAAATTACTTCATAGTACCCTGACAGACAGTCTCAAATACATAGCAATTATTGTCTGGTATCTTATGCATTCAGCTCTATCACTTGTGCACGTATTCTAGGTGATCAGGTGCAAATGGCCAGTCTTATGATTTTACTAGGGAAGATCATACCATAGGAGCTACTTTACCAGAACAGACAAATCACTCTGTCCACTATCATAGCTCTGACAATAGCCCTCAGAGAAATGCATTAAAAAAGTATGTTGCTCCTAACTGTGCAACATTTTCTACGGGGAGAAATTTCTTCCTGATCCCAGCTGGTGATCAGTTTATGGCCTGAAGCATGAAGAATGTTAGCTCATATGATTTTATCTTAGCCAATGTAAACACAGATGCTATTCTTACTTATGTGAATTTCTAAACATTTTCAGAAATGTGCTAAGCTATTTGCTCCAATAATATCCTATTAACAATAACAATTTTTAATTATTTAGTACTTTACAAATATAAATGAGTGAATGAGTTCCACAGCTCAATAACATGTCTGGTAAAAATATTTCTATTACAATATGTGCAGGCAGAGCTGCTGGCAAATTTCTGGAAGATTAGTGGTGGTATTTCTGATTTGCTTTTTATCTTGACAAGCCTAGTGGATGAACTGTAGCGAGATTACAATCATGATCATTCACCAGAGCCTGAATCTTTGGTGAACAGCTCGCTGTAGCTCTATATATTTATATCCTGGGAAAATCAATTCTGTTTCATCCTTGTGTTGCATACTAATAATTCTTTCCAAGGGACTTTTAAGTGTTTTGTATATCAGTTTTGCAAACCCACAGGGAATGAACATAAATGAATCTTTTTAAAAAAAACCCAACAACCCTGTATTGTACATTCAAACTCTGGTTTAGTCTTCTATAGTAAGGGCTGAGGGTTAAATCTGCACTGCACAAGCAGACTAGTGGGAGAAGCTGAATAAGTGTAATTACAGAAAAGGACAATGCGGGAGAGAGAAACTGCTGTTATTTGAACCATCTTCATGTTTGTAAGAGTATGAAGGAAACAGTATTTTAAAAAGTGAGCAGATAAATACACAGGGAGGCACTCAGATACTAGAGAGAGTGTTGCTTGTGTAAGAACTTGTCTGCACAGATGGATTGATGGCCGATTTTGCCAATGAATAACAGTAGACATGACTTAAATGATAGAGGCATATGAATCTGAACATTTAGTTTATGTGTGATGGTTGAACATCAAACCGTGTAGCCCTGATATTCTCCTATGTGCAATCCAGGCAAGGGGTCTCAGAGTAAGACCATTTCTGGGTTAGCCAAAAGTAATTCAGTGCTCCTCTTATAGCATGTTACATTTCCATGATGATGTAACTCCATGGTAAAAACATCACATCCTGAAAGCAAGTACTCGTAGGTTAGCGGAACCAAACTTGCTGCCCTCAAGGATTTCATTTTAGGGCTAAAATCAATTTAGGGTTCAAAATTGGTTCAGCCAGCTCCAACAAGAATAGTTTGACCTTCTCAGAGCTAAACTGCTCAACAAGCAGAGACCATCCAATATTTCCTTAACAAAGTCAGGCTTAAAATCAAGGAAAACTCTGTGGGATGAGAGTGCATTACAAAATAAAAACAACAAGGAGTCCGGTGGCACCTTAAAGACCAACAGATTTATTTGGGCATAAGCTTTCATGGGTAAAAAACCACTTCTTCAGATGCATGGAGTGAAAATTACAGATGCAGGCATTATATAATGACACATGAAGAGAAGGAAGTTACCTCACAAGTGGAGAACCAGTATTTACAGGGCCAATTCGATCAGGGTGGATGTAGTACACTCCCAATAATTGATGAGGACGTGTCAATCCCAGGAGAGGCAAAGCTGCTTTTGTAATGAGCCAGCCACTCCCAGTCCCTATTCAAGCCCACATTAATTATGTTAAATTTGCAAATGAATTTTAGTTCTGCAGTTTCTCTTTTAAGTCTGTTTCTGAAGGTTTTTTGTTCAAGTATATCTACTTTTAAATCTGTTGTAGAGACGGTTACCCAGACGGGTACCCAGAAATCACCTGCTACAGGACAGGCTCAACAAGGAAAATAACAGAACACCACAGGCCATCACATACAGCCCCAGCTAAAACCTCTCCAGCACATTATCAACAATCTACAGCCTATCCTGGAAAATGATCCCTTACTCTCACAGACCTTGGGAGGCAGTCCAGTCCTCACTTACAGGCAGCCCCCCAACCTGAAGTAAATACTCACCAGCAACTACACATCACACCACAGAAACACTAACCCAGGAACCAATCCCTGTAGCAAACCTCGTTGCCTACTCTGTCCCCATATCTACTCTAGCATATCTACATATACATATCTACATATCTACTCTAGCATATCTACTCATATCTACATCAAAGGGCCCAACCACATCAGCCACACCATCAAGGGCTCATTCACCTGCACGTTGACTAATGTTATATATGCCAGCAGTGCCTCTCTGCCATGTACATTGGCCAAACAGGACAGTCCCTACGTAAAAGAATAAATGGACACAAATCAGACATCAGGAATGGTAACATACAAAAGCCAGTAGGAGAACACTTCAATCTTCCTGGACATTCTATAATAGATTTAAAAGTAGCTTTTGTGTTTTTATGGATACAGACTAACACGGCTACCCCCTGATACTTGGCACCAAATTTAGCCATATGGAGTGGAAATCCATCAATCTCAACAAAAAACTCTCACAGATACAGACAGACATCATCTTCCTCTCCAAGTGCAAACAGATGGACATTATACCAAACAGACTGAAGGTAACAAATCGATTGCAATCGACATACTACACTGACTATAGTGAGAGACTGTGCCACAGACTCTCAAAGAAACTGAGGAACCACCTGATCAGCATCCTGTACAGCAGACAGGAGAAGATCAAGAATGAGCTCTCAAAACTGGAGACTGCCATACAAAACCAACCTTCCACACAAACGTCCACGTGGCTGGACTTTACAAAAACAAGACAAGCCATTTACAGTGCACACTTCACTTCTCTATGGAGGAAAAAGGACAGTAAACTATCTAAACTCCTATATGCCACAGGGGGCTACAACAGTGGTACCCTCAACTCACCTAACAATATTGTTTATCTATCCAACCACACACTTAGCCTGGTGGAAGAGTCTGTCCTATCTCGGGGACTCTCTTTCTGCCCCACCACCTCCACAAACATGATACAGTTCTGTGGTGATCTGGAAGCCTACTTTCATCATCTCCGACTCAAAGAATATTTTCAACACATCACTGAACAGTGCACTGACTGACAGGAACCCTCCTACCACACTACAAAAAGAAGAATTCTGCATGGACTCCTCCTGACAGTCGAAATGACAGACTGGACTTCTACATAGAGTGCTTCCGCGGACGTGCACAGGCTGAAATTGTGAATAAACAGCATCACTTGCCCCATAACCTCAGCCATACAGAATGCAAAGCCATATCACAGCCTCAGAAATAACTCTGACACTATAATCGAAGAAGCTGCCAAAGGAGGTGCTGTAGTCATAATGAACAGGTCGGATTATGAACAAGAAGCTGCCAGGCAACTCTCCAACACCACATTCTACAAGCCACTATCCTCTGATCCCACTGAGGAGTACCAAAATAAACTATACCATCTGCTCAAGAAACTCCTTGCTACAGCACGGGAACAAATCTACACGGACATACCCCCAGAGCCCTGACCAGGGGTATTCTATCTGTTACCCAAGATCTATAAACCTGGAAACCCTGGACACCCCATCATCTCAGGCATCGGCACTCTTACAGCAGGATTATCTGGCTATTTGGACTCTCTCCTCACACGCTACTCTACCAGCACTCCTAGCTATCTTCGAGACACCACTGACTTCCTGAGGACACTACAATGCATTGGTGATCTTCCTGAAAACACCATCCTGGCCACCATGGATGTAGAAGCTCTTTACACCAATATTCCACATGAGGATGTATCAAGAACAGTATCCCTGATGAGGCCACTGCACACCTGGTGGCTGAGCTTTGTGACTTTGTCCTCACCCACAACCATTTCAGATTTGGGGACGACTTATACCTTCAAGTCAGTGGCACTGCTATGGGTACCCGCATGGCTGCACAGTATGCTAACATTTTTATGACTGACTTAGAACAACACTTCCTCAGCTCTCGTCCCCTAGCGCCCCTCCTCTACTTGCTACATTGATGACATCTTCATCATATGGACCCATGGGAAGGAGGCCTTTGAAGAATTCCCCCTGGATTTCAACAATTTTCACCCCACCATCAACCTCAGCCTGGACCAGTCCACACAAGAGATCCACTTCCTGAACACTACAGTACAAATAAGTGATTGTTCCATAAACACCACCCTATACCGGAAACCTACTGACCGCTATAGTTACATACATGCCTCCAGCTTCCATCCAGGACACATCACATGATCCATTGTCTACAGCCAAGCCCTAAGATACAACCGAATTTGATTCAATCCCTCAGACAGAGACAAACACCTACAAGATCTTTATCAAGCATTCTTAAAACTACAATACCCACCTGGGGAAGTGAAGAAACAGATTGACAGAGTGAGACGGGTACCCAGAAATCACCTACTCCAGGACAGGCTCAACAAGAAAAATAACAGAACACTACTGGCCATCACGTATAGCCCCTAGCTAAAACCTCTCCAGCACATCATCAACGATCTACAACCTATCCTGGAAAATGATCCCTCACTCTCACAGACCTTGGGAGGCAGGCCAGTCCTCGCTTACAGGCAGCCCCCCAACCTGAAGCAAATACTCACCAGCAACTACACATCACACCACAGAAACACTAACCCAGGAACCAATCCCTGTAGCAAAACTCGTTGCCTACTCTGTCCTCATATCTACTCTAGCGACACCATCAGAGGACCCAACCACATCAGCCATACCATCAAGGGCTCATTCACCTGCACGTCTACTAATGTTATATATGCCATCATGTGCCAGCAATGCCCCTCTTCCATGTACATTGGCCAAACCGGACTGTCTATATGCAAAAGAATAAATGGACACAAGTCAGACATCAGGAATGGTAACATACAAAAGCCAGTAAGAGAACATTTCAATATTCCTGGACATTCTATAACAGATTAAAAAGTGGCTATACTTGAACAAAAAAACCTTCAGAACCAGACTTTAAAGAGAAACTGCAGAACTCATTTTTGAAAATTCATTTGCAAATTTAACATAATTAATTTGGCCCTGAATAGGGACTGGGAGTAGCTGGCTCGTTACAAAAGCAGCTTTGCCTCTCCTGGGATTGACACCTCCTCATCAATTATTGGCAGTGGACTACATCCACCCTGATCTAATTGGCCCTGTGAACACTGGTTCTCCACTTGTGAGGTAACTCCCTTCTCTTCATTTGTCATTATATAATGCCTGCATCTGTAATTTTCACTCCATGCATCTGAAGAAGTGGTTTTTTACCCACGAAAGCTTGTGCCCAAATAAATCTGTTAGTCTTTAAGGTGCCACCAGACTCCTTGTTGTTTTTGTGGATACAGACTAACATGGCTACCCCCTGCTACTTTACAAAATAAAGCTATTAGAATTTGTGAAGGGTGTGGGAAGACTCTCAGAAAATATTATAAAAGTTTGCCCATGTGCAATTGCGGTGACCTCCATATTGGTCAACACCAGGGATTGAATTGGGGACCTATCAAAGTAAAAACTTTAGTCTCTAGGTTCTGCAGCTATAAATTATGACAGACCCATATCATCTGTGGCTAAAGCACAGAAGGTGACGTGACAAAACTGAGCAGTGGGTTGCATAATGTTTACTGTACTCTGATGGTGAGTATATATATCAGTATATGGATCTACTGGTATGCTATATGTATGCTTTAGCTACCTATTGACATTTTTTGTGAAATGTCTTTCAGTGGTATGACCTTGGGTTAATCTTATCATATGTCAGACAAATTGGCCGGTGGGATCCTGGAAGAATTGTCAGCACCTCCACATGATAATCAAGGACGAGAAGTGCTGCCTGTGTTCTTATTCATCCAAGCATGGAACTGTGCAATGCAATATCCAGGCAAGACCATTTTAAATATATTTTTTTTCAGAAACTCCAAGGCTGGCCTGTGGTAACTATCAAAATGGGGCTTATCATTCCAGGGACTTAGAATGAAACTTGAGCTCAGTCCCTTATTCTTTGTCTGCATCATCATCATCAAAGTACTTAGCAGGACTTTTTTCCATTGATTTCAAAGCACTTTAAAAAGGAGTTTGTTTCATAATCTAAATTTTACAGAGGCGGAAACTGAAGCACAGAGAGGCAATGTTAATATTTATATGACTTGTGTTACATTAAGTGCATGACTGTATTGGTGTTTATTCAAAGAGCACCTAAAAGTCCCAGCCGTGGTTGGGGCCTCATTGCGCCAGGCTTTAGACAAACACATTATTATTAATTGTTGTCTTTGTGGACCCAACTGAGATTGGGCTGCTAGGCATTCTACAGACATAAATAAGGAAATTTTAACTGAGGAAGTTAAAATCTAAAAAGACTTTTTTTTAAAAACTGGGCAGTGACCAGCTCGGTTTAATCTATAAAGCCGCTAACTTTTTTTGAAAAAGTTTAATTGATTATTGGGAATAAGAATGTATGCCTATCAAATTATGTGAACTAGAGTCAATCCAAAATACGTTGAGATAGAAGACAGCATGAGGCTGGGTAAGAAAAGCCTGATTTTCTTTCTGCAGCCATTTGGCTTCCACTGAACAAGAGTCAAAGTGAAGTTTTACTGAATGTGTCTCTCATTTTTAAAGTATGTTTTTACTTACACGTCTTTATAGTAACCCTTCGGAAGTAGGAAACTAAATTGTGAAGGGAATAGTGAAATATGTATAATATATTACAGGACAGAATAGTGTTTATTATACTTATAGGTCACCCCTGCAGACCTGAGATAAAATACTGGCTTAGCTCAGAAATTAAAGTGAGGTTGGTGGCAAACTTAGAGTCTGATCCTGCGAGGTGACTTCAGTGTGAACTGAGAGCATTCAGATGCTGATCACTTCCTGTGATTTACTGAGCAGCCTCTGTTTCTAACAAAATCAACCAGAATTGAGAGCACTGAACACTTCACTAACAGCGCTCAGCACCTTGCAGGATCAGACCACTATTTGTGTGCTATGAGTGGCACTCATTGTTCAAGAAGAGAGGCCAGGACTAGAATAGCAAGGGTCTTTAGGTCCTTCCTGATTTGCATTGGCAGAGCAGCTCAGGAAAGCTTACAAACCAGCAGCCTCCACTATCCCTGGCTCAGGTCAGAGCCATTATCATAGCTGTTCCCTTTTGTGAACACTAAACTTCCCCCTAAAAATGTAAAAGGAAAAAAACCTCTCAAACTAAAAAGCTGTTTCAAACCCTCAGAAACCAGGTTCTTTTGCTGATACGCTTTTACCCCATTGCATTACTTGCTTTCTATTTTGAAGATTATTAGGAGAGCTGGGTTGCTGACATTCATTATTTTTTGTGGGGAAGAGGGTTATTCCCTTACAACAAATGCAAGAGTTAGTTTTTGAAACTAAATAAACAACCTACCCACAGCACAAAAAAAGGTCAAGGAGTTTGCAACCTGGTATTAAACAGAAATGTGCTAGTTAAAGTTTTTTACTTCCAATCTTCATGGTGTCACTGCATCAATTTATTATTTAATGTGTTCTTATTTGTTTAAACAGCAACACATACAGCACAGTCAGACCCAGGGCTATGTTTTTATCGCGAGTTTATTAGGTGACTGGCTGTGTGTTTATAGAGTGGGGCAAATGGGTTTGACCGACATATTTTTCAGTGAAAATACTGACTCAGCAACATCAAAACATTTTGTGAATTCATGTTGGTTTCACCTAATTGTGTTGGTTTTAAAATTTTATTCAAAATGACTTTTTGTTTTGAATTTTTTAATTCAAATATTAAAAATGTAAATTTTCACAATCATTTGACCTGAGCAATTTTTTTCTTCAACTTTTGAATGTGACAAAATTTTGAAAAAAAATTGCTTTTGGTTCTAACAAAATATTTGCTCAGTTTTTCGGAACTGCCAGTAAACGGAAAAATCTGTTATTTGCCCAGTTTTAGTTTTAGGTCTATGTAATTGTACCTACCTGTGTCCGTCTCAGTACAACAACTTAATGATATGCTATGGAGAGGCAGAGCATTGAAGAGTTTCTAAAGCCAGAAATATAGCTGCTGTTCATGATATATACAAGGGAAATCAATGGCTTTATGGGATTTTTTAAAACTGTTTCCACCCCCCTCCCCTTTTAATAAATTTGTTCTGGGCCCCAATACTTACATTTTTAATTAGCACACAGCAAACTCTAGCATAACTTAATCTGGTACAATTATGGGAAATGATTTATTGTGTTTAAATCAAAAATAAATAAATAAATAAAATAAAAGCCTTTATAAAACAGTTTCAAACTCTAAACTTTCTTTCCTTTTTTTTTTTTTAACTTGGAATGTATTTTATCGTCTGTCAGTTTTGCCCTATGATATGTCCTCTTAAATTGGATCTGTAAGCCCTTCATAAAGTTTAATAAATCTTCAGCATTTCACCCTAAGGAAATTATATTAAAAACCTTCAAATGTGAAGTTGGGCCTGCAGACACACAGCGCTGGGAATTATATCACCATAATCAGCTTGTAATGAAAGCCTCTGTCGCTGTTCTCTCCCAATCATAATCTGGCTGTCTTTATGAAAAAAGGGGGGTTTGTCTGGGTTCATCTGCAAGCTTTAATTGGAAGATGTCTTCATTTCATTCCAGCCTACTGGGATAATAACTCAGCCCTGTGTTTAAACACAGGCCCTTGCCGCTGATATTTTTTCATTTAGTAAAGCATGTCTCTTTAAATGATTTAGCAAATCATCATGAATGCCAAGCCTCTGTGATTGGCAGCTCATTGCTGGTGCACCATTTGCATGACATTTGTTCTTCAGCTAAGAAAGCTGCAGCAGGTAAACAAGCAGGCCCTGTACTGATTCCCTTTGAGTCCCTTCCTGTTTATTTTTTCATAATCAAATGACATTTATGGAGAGACAAATGCAGCTGCACATATATGGAGAAAAAATGCAATCAGGCTAAACATGATGACTTTATTCAGGTGATATTTTGATTAGAGAAAGGACATTTTTATGACATAGGGTTTCTTGCACAGAAATCAGTCAAATTCCATTTTATAATCTCTTGGGGTTTTTTTTAATATAAAGGTTGGATTCAAATAATTGATTGTACATGACAGTACCATGAGGGTTTCATTAGACTATGCAGAAGCACTGAGATATAGAAATTACAGGGAGTTTCTTCTGTCCTCTTTGGAGTAAGAAAGGGATTTTTTTTAGGGGCAAATACTTATCTATATATGAAGTTGTTTCATTGCATCAGTGTAGCTTTTCCTAAAGAAGATTTCAGAGAGGAAGGTAATTTTGGAAGTTAAACATTTTAAAAACTTATTTCCCAGCATATTACAGTGTCAAGGGATTTGGCAGGCAACTTATTGAAAGATTAAAAATATATATGTAATATAAAACACACACACACACACATATAGCGCCATATGGTGTTTGTACAACAACTGATAGCAGCCTCTGAGGCAGCAGCTGTTGCTGCACCAAGCTTCACTTTTATTTGTAAAATTCCTTTTCTTATTTTTTTTTTAAATTTTTCTCAGGAAGCCTTTTTATCTCGCAGAGTAAGGCAGGAAGTATTGTGCATGGAAAGTTGAGTAATGGACTGTATGCCACCTCAACTTGCTGATGTTTGTCATTCAGTTCTGTAACTCTTCTTAAAGGAGTATATTTCCCATCCAGTTGCTGAGGGATGCGTGACTCTGTATGTTCTCCAGATGCAAAAAGACATTCAGAAGTGATGAAGCCAGAACTAACAGTGATGTCTAATAGACTGGAATAGTCCTACAAGGGAGGTGCATGTGTAAGACTAGTAACGAATAATGGTAGTCATGGAATCTGCACTGCTTGAGCCAGAGCCTTGGAGAGTATAGGTCAGAACTGTCACCAACCACGACTAGTGACAAATTTTCAAAATAGCACCATTTAAGCACCAAATTAAGTGGCCAGAGCTCAGCAGATTGGATGCATGTTGGGTGTTGATCTGTTTGGAAACCTTTGTTATATGTGTCCCAATGGGGGCTGCTGGTTCTCAAACTTTTGCGAAACTTGGCCACATTGTAGAAGGAAAATATGCTTTCCAGGGAGCTGGATGGTATGATCTATTAGGTCATTTTCATCTCCAGTTTCTAAGAGAAAGGTTTTTTGTCTTCAGTTTAAGAAGGACCATTTCAACCTGCAGTGATTTTGGAAGAAGAAAAACCCATTTGCAAATCTGTAATGCATTATGTATGATAGGTTAATATGAGCCTAAACTGGGTGACATGTTTGGGCTTTTAATATCCAGGACTCAGGCTTTCATAGAGCTGAAGACACGTGAGTGGAACATAATATGAGAAGTCCTTAAAGACATACTGAACCACGTTTTTTATGTCACCTATAAAAGTAGGTAACGTATTGGCAAGGAATTTATGATTGTGTTTAGTTTAAAAATCCAGTTTAAAAATGTGCTGAAGGTAGGGGAGATGACAACTCATTGCCCCCATTTACTTGACCATCATTTCAATTGCTTCAGCTATGTCCAAGTCATTCTGAAGGAATTAACTCCCCAAAGGCATTTATACTCAGATATCTTTCACCAAAACCAGAGAAAATATTACAGCTGCATAGCTAACCTCGCTGTGAATTTCAGGAAGGCAAACTCATCAACCTCTTATTGACCACGAACCATTTTGCTGAAGTCCTAAAAGAAGAGATAAATGCATTTACATATATCTCTATATTCCATAAACTAGTAATCTCCATCGTACACATATAAGTTATCCAGTAATGATAACTCGGTCATTATAAAGGTCCCTAAAGTTCCAGCTGTCTACTGCAAACACTGGCCCTCTAAACAGACCACTTTCTAGTCACTGTGTCTGCTGTTCATTTTAGGTCAGGACATGCCATTCTTTCACAGTGCTGGTCCAAACAGGTGAAAATTGGTATTTAGGAAAAGCCTAATAATTTATCCCAGCGGAGGTGAAAACATTGTCAGATTCCTGAGACCCTACAGATGGGCAATAAATATTGGTTAAACATCCCCACATTGAGAAGAAATGAGTAGGAACACTGACAGCTCTTTAATAGAATTGACTTCATTTCATTTCACATCAGAAAGTGTTCTGTACTGTATTGACAAGGGTTTGAGTTCCCATACTGGTTTCTCTGCGGGGAGTACTCCAAGCAGTTTAGAAACAATATGTATTTCTTTACTTATTTGTTTTCAAAAGTTTCTCATTTTTATTTGGAATATGTTTGTCTGATTTAGGCCAGAAAAGAATTGCAGGATTTTCTTGTCCACTGTATACAAAGTACAGAATGTTGTGATAGTCAGAAAATACTACCAAAAAACTTTAGCATCTCTCATATGCAATAGTCATCCATTCAAACGGATTAAGAGTGTTTTCATACTTGTTGTTATGGATCGAGTTTTTCAAAGGGCTCAGCTTTCCAAAGAATACAATTCCTGTGTAGGTATTAAGACAAGTGGCCAGATTTTCAGAAGTGCTAGATAATGTGTTCTTTTGAAAATTTGACCATAGGTGTCACAATCGGAGTGCTTGGTGTTGATTATTTGAAAATCTGGTTCATATTTAAGTGCCTTTTTGAAAATCTGGTCTAGCTGTCTACACTATCTCCATCATTCTTTCATGGTCAAAGAAAGTTCGCCCTGTGGATTTGTCATCAAATCAAAATAGAGGTTGGTCTAATTTACCAACCCTAGTATTTTATTTAAGGGCTGGGGGGTCAGTTCATTTTTTCTAACCCTTCCCTGCCCTTTAATTCATTACTCTCAACAAAATGATGAAAAATAGCTGTGAAAAGGGCCTTACTTGAAATGAAGATAGGGATCTATGATATTGCTTAAGGATATTATCATGCCATAGAAATCCAAAGGCATTCTACAGCAATGGCAAGTTTAAACATAAAGGGCCAGATTCCAGCCCCAGTTATAACATCTTTCCACCACCCAAGGAGTGCATAGGAGCCAGCAAGAGGATGAAATGGCCACTGGGGAAGTTCCCTTAGTGCAGGAGTGGCATAGGACCAGTGTACGTGGCCTCACCTGCCCTTACAGCCCCAGAATAGAGGCATACTGGGGACAGAAGGGATAGTGGCTAGAGTGCTCTGTGCACCTGAAATTCTGGGCTGCAGTTTGTAGAGGAGTCCATCAGGTGCTCATTTACTGTAGCCATAAGTTAAACCAACCTCCCCAGGGCTCCTTTAGCTTACACCAGGGATCACCTTTGCTACCTTCTCCTTGATGCCTCTTTTTCCCCTGTGAGAGGCACAACTCAGAATCTAGTCTAGTCCTAGGATACTGGAAAAGAGTGCTTGCAAACATCTGTGAAAGTTCTGAACCGCTGTTCAGTTAGACTATGGTTGGTGCCTCATTATTTGCTATTCACAAATGTTTGTGTGAACAGATTGTTTTCCTGCATAGATATTTGGCTGATTTTAGTACCACCACTCCTATTCACATGTGCTCAAGACATTCACTATTTGCTAGTATTCAGGACAAAGTATGTCAGCTAACCAGGAACAAGAAAAAAAATGCCATGTGAAATAAGTGAGCTATTATACACACTAGCAAATAATAAATAGTAAATATTGAATTGAATGGACTGAGAACAACTCATACGGTTAATATTTATCCAGACTATTAACAAATAGTTAAAAATACATTCTGAGAAATTGGTATTCTATAATGGGGTAGGTAAACCCCATTCTCCCACAGTCACTCAGGGGTTAGGTACAGAGTAGCTACCTAACCAGCTGCAGGTAATTAATTGACCAGCAACAGCTGGGATAAGAAGCTGCAACCCAGGCAGCTGTGGGTGGCTGCTGTAGACTGACAGAAGCTAGCTAAGGATCAGTATCAGAAGCCACTAAGGACTGTTGGGGGAAGAAGTGAAGGGCCTAAGTGGGTACCCCTTTTGCTATACACTGCAAGCTAGAGGAGAATTAGACTCCCTAAGGTCCTGCTACTAGGTCTGGGGAGGAATATGACATAGGGATTTGAGGATTGCTGGAGTTGAACTAGAAGGCCAGTCTTAGCGGGCTGATATTGTTCCAAGATACCTGAACTCAGGGATGAGGGGTTGAACTCCCACCATCCATTCATGAATGATCAAACAAAACAGAAAACAGGAGCTAAATTTGCAATGATTACTAATTACAGGGAATAATTCAGCCATCTCCAGCTAGCAAAATGAACTGCAAAGCATAGGGGGAGGATCTAGAATGAAATTGAACTGCCACCTCTCCCCACTAAAAATTGGGGATGATTGGATTAGGGGATTCCGTTTGAGTCTTTGTTCAACTGGAGATATGAAGTTCAGATTTGGCTTTGGCTCCAGATCCTGATGTCTCCAGAGTCAGAAGATTGGGGGGGGGAGGGGTGATGAAGGAAGAGAGGGTTGTTCAAAGCTCGTGTTCCATTTTCTGCTCATCTCTCATGAGAACAGGATTGTACTATGCCATCCCTATGAGCAACAGTGGAAATAAAAACGTCACTCCAGCTGCTAAATCTTGTGTCTCAGAAACACTAAAAAGCAGTACTGCAAGCTGAATTTTTAAAGAAGCGTCTTTATAGAAACTGATTCATATGAAATCATTTTAAAAAAATTATATTTCATCTCTTTAAAATATCACTGATCCAGGCTGGCTGAACAATTCTGTGTTTGCAGCTGGAATTGCCTTTTTGGCTTCTTTTCAGTGCGGGAAACAGATTTTCTAGCAAACCCTCTTGCAAACCAGAATAACTCTTTGCATTTCTACATTTGGTTGAAACAGTGTGGGTGAAGTTCAGTATGTGTTTACATTCAGTGAACATAGCTAGGGATAAACAGCAGAGGAAAAGCCATGTAGATCTTAAGTGATTTAAAATAGTTATTTCTGTGCTGCTAAATAAATTGCACATAAAAGATGGGGCTAAATCACCCAGATTGTTTAGTTTAATAGGCAATCTCAGATAATTCACAACTGAATTCAGACATATCTTTTCAAGCAGACAACTTGATAACAAGAAATTTTAAATATCAGAAGTGCCAGAAAGGGATTTTTTAATCCAATTTCATATGAATAATTACCTGATTTCCTGCAGGAATTCTACAAGGGACCTTGCCTTCCTGAATCTTTCAGATTAAAAAAAAAATTCAGTGCGTGGTCCATTGTTTATTTACCTGGTGATAAGGCAGCAGATGGCCATGTGCAGAAAGGTGGAAGCGGGAAGCAAGTTGTTTGAGATATTGGAAAAGAAGAGGGATTTGGGGGGAAGTTGATACATAATTGACCATTTTAGAAGGTAAAAAGGGTGTCTGGCTGGTTTAATTGTAGTTGGTATTTCTTGAGCTGTCCTTGCTGCTCAAAAGCCAACTAGATAAATACAAATGCACACAGTACGTAAAAGAAATCATTCATATTCTTTCAGTAGAGCTGACTAGATGCTTTGGCTCTCAGGCACCCTTCAGAGGACCCATTCTTTGCTGGCCCACTTGCATCTATCATGAACATGAAATAGAGAGCATAAGGAGATTGGCTGTGATACTGATAATATAGGGCTGACTTGGGTTTAGCAAGGGAAAAGTGAGAGACAGATCACAGCTTCTTTCTAAACTAAGGGCTACATTGTCCTTTTACTTGCAGCCCTGTGTGAGGAGTAGCACATAGTTGCATCACCCAACAAGAAGCTCAGGGAGAGAATGGTCTGCTCCTGGGAAGGAAGTACAGTCTGTTACTGATCTTAACCAGTAGCAAATTAATAATCCCTCTCCCATATGCCAGAGCTGAGGCTCTGTCCAGTGCATTGGAGACCTAAGCGTCTACTCATTTCCCATCCTTTTCTGTTTACTCCCTAGAGGGAGGAAGGAAGTACCATGCACACAGTCCCTGCTCTCTTTTCTGTGTGCACTGAGAAGATACGGGGGACCACATTTGTGCATAGTAGGGAGAGCCTTTATGCTCACTGCCATGATCTGCCCCTAATATTGTAAGTCCTTTGGGGTCAGGGCCAGAATCTTATTCTATGTTGTGTCATCGGCTGTGTACATTTACAGTGTTATGTCAGTGTCTAATAATAACTGGAGGAGTTTCTATAATACTGCGTGGAAGGAGCAAGCAAAAGGTTTTTGTGCTCCTCAAGAAAGCAAAGCTTGTCACATCAGCTCGGGGTCACAGCTAATCAGTTCCCACTTACATTCTGCTGGGAACTACTTCTCTCCCTGTTCCAACAGACTGTTCTTCCTTACAAACCTCCAATGGTAGGGCAAAAACCCTTCCACTCAGCCAGTAAAGGGGGAACAGAAATAGTAATAGAAAGGAGATGCATCTCTCAGTGCACACTCAGCTGGGAGAGAAGAGAACACCAGCAGGGAGGAAAAGAGGCAATGTAACTTCTTGACGTAACTTCCTGGCATGGTTTTACCATATTTCTGGTTGTAATTTATCCATGTAGGAAGCTGCTGAGTCATCCCATTGAAACTTCCCAGCCAAATACAGAAGAACAGCATCAAGACGTTGCATCTCAGTTATTCTGTGTTTCTCTGCAGCTCCATTTGTCATAGCTTTTTAAGAGTGAGTAATACTGATCTATCATTTCTTCTCTTATGCTTCTCAAGGAATTACCTTGCAGGGTGGGGATTTTAGCACTAGTCTCTCTCATAATAGACAGCAACTTTCAGTCGTTTCACCCCTGCTCCCACTTCAAAAAATATGGACACTAGTGGCTAATATATATCAAATCAACTTCTTGTGTGGCACAACATGTGTTGCTTGCTCACTCTCTTGCAGTATTTGCTCATTTTATGGATTAAGTGGCGTGTCCACTAGCGAGTTTATAATACAGGTAGGATTTTTAACTGCTCATTTTTACTGCACTCCTTTGCATAGTATGTTTAGCTACTTCTTTATTCCTCCCATTCTCCTCATCCATTCATAATGGTCTGATGTGAATACTTCAGAAGCAACACGTGCTCCAAAATTGTCATTTTTATTACTTGTGTTTTAAAGCATGATATACAGTGTATATCCTATGTGTGTGTGGAAAGAAAACAGAACAGTAAGACTTGGCTTCTGATAACTTCTGATTAAGAAAATTGTTTCAGCAACACAAGACAACAAAATATCAAACTCTGTTAATCTATGGTAATCGTGATTCTTATGTATAGAGATGGTGTAACTCTAGCAACCATGATAAGGAGCAACAGGGAAGCAGATTTTAATGCCAAATGTGCATGAAAGAATAAGGAAGATGATTCAGAGAGGGGAGAGGTGAAAGGAAAAACAAACAAACCAAAAATCCAGTAGCAACCCTGTTTAGTAGGAAGGAGACCTTTGAAATCTAACCCATGGAAATAAAATAAGTGAGCAGGTAGGATGGTACAGGGCCAAAATTGCAATCTTCTGAGTTCAAGGAAAAAAATCTATTAGCAAATTTCTGGAGACAACTTATACATGAGATACTAAGCTGGAACGGGTCAAAAGATAAAGAAATTCTTGGACAATGTTCAGTAAGCACCATGAATGTGCATAATCACTTCACATTCAAATAAAAGACAACAAGTCTGTTAGTGGTTCTGTTTAAGTAAATGGCAAAACTTCAAATAGTTCCACTGGAACAGGACCAGATTTTGTATATGTTCCCTGAGGAACTTTACAGTAGAATGGCTGAATACAAATCTCCATCCATAGACTTTGCCTGTCCAACTGTGGCAGAAAGTTTTTTCTCTTGTTCAGATTTAGCAAAGGCCAGGTTCAACAAGCTGAACTCTGTAAAGTATGTGGGAGGAGAGGGAGAGGGTACGTATTTCAGTGTGACAAGACAAATGTGCCCAAGGTTTTAGAACAGAGAACTTAGTCATCTATTGGACACAGAGAAGGCTATTAATAGTGGCATCTTTTATTAAAGCTGGGCAAATAACAATCAAAAGAATTTCAGCAACTTTTAAATAGAATTTTGCTTTGATGGTGTTTGCACCCTTTTAAAATTATTGAATACTTGTGGGAGTGAAGTTTTGTGTTAATGGATTATTGCAGATAGCATATTTCTGTCCTGTAGGTAAAAGACACTTAATCATGGAACAAAATTTGTTCAGAAAAATGGTTTCAGCATGAGAATGGGTGAGATTTGGGTCAATATCTAATCCCTATCTACTCAGCAGCATTCAGTTGTGTTAGTGACCACAGAAGTGGACAGTTCCAATCCCTGAAACACTGTGTGGCAACCATATTGCAACAGTGACAAGAATACAGGTTTTACAGAGTTGATGGACTATAACCAGAATCTAGTGTGGATTTTCCAGCATGTGATTGGGAAAACAGAACCATATAAGGTCCTGCTCCTGCACCATTGAATTCAGTGGGAGCTTTGTCCTTGACTTGAAGGGCATTGAGGCCTTAGTGTACATAGGTGAGCCAGTCGTCCTAACTCCCAGCTCTGATAACGAGCAGTAATCCCATAGTATATCACAGAATTTGTCACGCAAAGTGCTCTGTATCTAGATCAGGGGTTCTCAAACTGGGGGTCGGGACCCCTCAGGAGGTTAAGAGGTTATTACATGGGGGGTCGCAAGCTGTCAGCCTCCACCCCAAACCCCGCTTGTCCTCCAGGATTTATAATGGTGTTAAATATATAAAAAATGTTTTTAATTTATAAGGGGGGCTCACACTCAGAGGCTTGCTATATGAAAGGAGTCACCAGTACAAAAGTTTGAGAACCACTGATCTAGATCCTCACAGCACACAATGCCACTCCTCTGCCTGCCATCTCCCAGGGCAGTGCTGCCAAGCTTAAGCAGTGATTTGGTTTACATTGCCAGGTATAGTTCTGACAGTGAGTTGGGCACTATCCCTCCCTCACTCGAGTCTAGTGAGTCATTTCATAGTACCATTTACACCAACTTGTCCCATATCTCACCCCACCCCTTGGCACAAGGCCATTGTACATACCATCAACATAAAGCTCTGAGTATGAAGCTAACACTCTTTCCATGCAATGTTTTCACCCAGGTTGCTGTAATGAGACGGACCACTTTTTCTCACAACTTTATATATTGCAACTCTGGACTATGTTAATTATATTAATAGATAAAGGTATGTGTTTTGCTAAATAAAAACTTGGTTCCTTATGCTCAGAGTTTTGACTCTTTAAAATTCTTCCACGTCAGCAGGAAGAAACTGTTTTGCACATTTGTTGCACTTACAGGGAAATGACATTATATAATAGAATTCACCAGCAGAACAGGAAAAATTGTTAAGGGCATGGACTATAAATACCCTATTAATAATTCCACAGTGAAACTATGAGCTTATTACTGGTGGCTCTAGGCCATAACTTTGATATTTTATAGTAACACAAATATAAAATAAACAAAATTATTAAAAATTAATTGGGAAGTTAATCCTATGGATGTTTCATGTCAGCTAAGTTAAAGACAACAGTACTGACAAATCAGATGTAGTTTATTATTAGTTTAAGATCATTGAGAATTATTTGAAATTCATTTGCTATTCTGTTGTCTCTCAATAGCAAAAGTTGTTAGGGAAATGGTAACTCCATTTATTGGTATTTTCAGTATATGTTTTCCTTTCCTCTTGTCACAGATGTGGCAAAGTACTGTTGGGGTGCTCTTTTAGTATTTTCTGCCACGGACGCCTGCCTCCTCACAGCAAGAATACCAGGCTGCTGAAATGTAGTTACATTCGTTTCCAGTGTATTTAATGTCTGTTGAAGGACAACAATAATGACATCTCCACCTCCCTTTCAGTCTTCCAAAAGTACATTCCACCCCCATCCAGCTTTTGCTGAGACAATAGATGAAGCCTTGCTCATTCCTATTGGAGTAATCACTGCATGGTTTGATTACCCAGGGTACCAATGGTTCACAGCAGAAACTGCAACCACATTAACTTCTCTGATGTGAGGTGGGAAGTGTCTCGTTCTGTCCCAAGAGTACACAGTGGAATTCTTAAAATTTCTAGTATTGCTGTCTCTTTTCCAGGTGAAACAATGATGATGATTTGTTAGGGTCTGTGCAACCTCAGAGAAAAACATTTGACTGTAACACACTAAGAGACGCACAAATAACGATAAAGCATACAGTATTTTGTCACTCTCTCCCTACTCAGTAGGGGTGAAAGGCCCCACTCATATTTAGATTATCCATTACCACAAAGATATTGTTAATGGCAACCACATATGGTATCTTGTTTATTGCTAGGCACAGTTTCAGAACAAATAAGCTTCAGACTCATGTGTACCCAATAAATATCCTAGGGAGCAATTCTCTTCCCTATTGTCCATCCTCTACCCCCAAACTCTTGTTTGTTACATTCACTTGTTGCACATTTCAGATTAGACTGTAAACTTTAGGGGGCAGTGACTTTGTCTGCCTATATGTTGTAAGGCACCTAATACAATGAGTCCCTGATCCTGTTGACTGCACACACAATGGTAGCTAGCACCCATAAAGCTATGCTTGTTTCTTATTCACAGGGATTGCAGCGTGTATATACATAAACTGCTACTGTAACATCAGTCCAAATCCTGCACAGGGAAAGTTGAAAATAGCCTTGGTCATCTGGAAGTTATTCAGCCATTCAACGTCAGTCCAAGCATCTCCCAACCTCACTTCAAGCAGTGGATGGACTAGATTTTGGTTCTGCTATACACCTCCTAATGTTACAGTTACAAATGTAGACACGAGAACTGGACTGGAAAAAAAAATCTTATCAACTTTTTGATGAAAAATCAGAAACTTTCAGATGAAAACTTTAATTTAGAAAAGACACTGTGGTCTTATAGTTAGCGTACCTCACGCCCCCAGTTCTCCTGTATGGGCCAGGCTCTGAGACAACACTACATCTTCCATGATGCACCAGGGCTCCCCTCTTGCTAGGCTGCTACAGTGCATCATGGGAGTTACTGGCCATCATGCATCAAGGGAGATGTAGTCCAACGGCACAGCTTGACTGTCAGAGGAGCATGGAGGCATGTATTCCAAACCAAAATTGTTTGGATTTTGGCTGAAACTTTGTTGTGGGGTGTTTAGTTCTTCAATAAAAAAATCAATTTCCATGGAAAACAGATTTTTTTTTTGAAAAATTGTTTAGCCGAAAACCAATTTTCCATGAAAAACAATTGTAATGAAAAATTTTCAACCAGCCCTAGCAGATAAAGAGGAAATTCTGCAACACGATCTGCCTCCAGGGTAGGAGTCTTTGCATATTACTCCATTTTACAAGAGCTTCTCTGTTCTTGATTCTCAGAGCAATCAAGCAGTTCATATACAAAGATAAAACACAACACTATTGACTGCTAACCGAGTTTTTGAATTGGAAAAACCCACAAGGTCCTGTAGGATACACAGAATTAGACCATCATAAAATCTTCTTGATTGGTAGAAATCATGTGGGTGCAGGGCATTTGAGCATTCTTCTAACAGCAATAGCTTAGGTACTGTGGGATAGCAGACCAGTATTCCTTGAATGCACAGCTATAGGCATGATTTGTGAAGCTTGAGGTGGACTATCTACTGTGGTTGAGTAGACAAATATTGCCATGTGGACATGCTGAATACCACATGGCTTTGCAGCATTAATGAAGCTGTTGTGTGCCTGAGGGGACCAAGTCTCAGCCCATATCAACTGACTCAGGATTCCAGGGCTCAGGCCACACAGCTAATAATTGCAGTGTAGATGTTTGGGCTTGGACTGGAGTGATGGCTCTGAGACCCACCCCATCTTTGCAGGGTTTCCGAGCCTGGGCTTCAGCTTGAGCCCAAACATCTATACAATTATTAGCTCCGCCTCCAGAGCCCTGTGAGGGTGAGTCAAAGACCTGGGCCAGCTACAGCCATGCCAAGGGTCTTTTATTGCAATGTAGACATATCCAGTGTCACCTTTGCTTGGCTATTTGACTGTGACTTATTGTTCACTTTAGTGATTTCCTGTTCTGCAGTAGCTTTGTGTTTTTGTTCTTGACTTCTGAAATAGTCTATAGTAGTGGGCTGGCTAAATGGTGTTCCTTATTGCAGTGACCAAGTTGTGTGGGTGTGATGCAAGAGAAAGGTCAAAGCAAATTAGGTAATGAGAATACTGAGGCTATTTTGTTCTGTAGAAGTTGAGATAAAGTACAAGACAGACTGATTCTCAAACAACTTAATCTGTAGGCTAAATGAAAGTACAGTTATCACTAACCTCAATGTAAAAACCAAAATTGAATCATGCACATTTGCTAAACACAGAGACTCCAAAAAATAATACTCACAGTTAAGAATCTTCTCAGTTTGATTCTCAGTAATATTTTTTTTTTCTCTCTGCTTTTATTTTCCAGACCTAAAGCCCTGGTTGTTTGACTGCCAAGAGTTCAGTCCCTTTCTTCCACCTCCCTTGTCTGCCCCATCAATAATTATCAAGAGGCAGTACTGAAAGTAAGCATGAAAGGGAGCAAAACACAGTTCACTGGATAGCCAAAGTATTTTCAATGGCTATGAAAACAATAGGTAAAAGGAAAAGGTTTCAGGTAAATTTAATATTACAGTAGCTTTGAAACATTTTATGTCAAAACAATTCAGGCTATGCTCTGTGCTGTAACAGAAGTTCACATTATGCCTGTGGGGCATCGTTCTTATGTCCTAATTTTTCCATTGAGAGAAACAGGTGGAGGGCACAGAGACAAGTTCAGGTCACAAAAGGTGAAGTGAGGAACCAACTAGTACCCTCAGGGAAGCCATGGAATTGAGGATTACATTTCCACACTTCAGAACTTCATCTGACATGGAAGTGGAGCTTCTGAAAGAGTGAGCTGGACAGACTGCCTCCCTCGGTTCTCTGAAGATGAAGAAGAGCAGTTGTGGCCTGGATCCACAAAGAGGCCTAACTTTTTGGTACCTAGAAAATCCCAGGAAAAACACTGTGAATCTGCAATCCACGAAGCCTGCAGTAGGGACCCAGGCTCCGTATACAATGAACGGGGAGAGAGAGGCACAGCAGAATGTGATGAGAGGAGGGTAAGTGCCATCCTTCTCACGGAGATAAGCACTTAAGTCCAGGCTGCAGGGCAGTGCCTACCTCTAACTAGTGATCCATGAACTGTGGGAAGATAGGCGTTCCTCTGCCTAACTCTTATGCAGGGCCTGATCTGGTAGATCTGCTGAGGCTATGCATGTCTACACAAAGCAGCCAGGGGAGGGGGAAGACCTCCATTATAATCTTTAGCCCAGTATTTAGGATACTCACTTGGAATGGGGGAGACCACTGATTCAAGCCTCCCTCTGCCTGATGAGGAGAAGGGATTTGAACAGGGTCTCCCACCTCTCAGATGAGTGCCCTCTTCACTGGACTCAAGAGTAATTCCCACTTTCTCTGCCCCAACTAATTTTTATTTATTCTCTTATTTAATTAATGTGGAACAACTTCAATAGGAGAGATTGAGGGAGGCCCAGATCAGAATATCCCACCATCCAGTGGGTAGCTGTCTGGATGCCTAGAGTGAGGCAGCAATGTGCATGCCCAAAGATAGAAACTTAGGCACTTAGAGAATTTTTCCTGCAAAAACTTACGCACTGAGTGAGTCTAGGCACTTACAGAATTTGGCAGGAGCCAAGTGGGAGTTTTGTGGATTGCAGTGCTGCCTTCATCTGGGATTTAGGTATTTAAGTACCTTTTTGAATCTAGGCCTGAGTTCCTTACTGAATCAGGATGGGTGATACTCTTTACTTATCAGAGCAGAGGGATGGCTTCTTCCCAGAATGACAAAGGCCTCTTCAGGGGAAAAACTGCAAAGGAGAATTCTTTATAGCTAAAAAGAAGCATGCCCTGTTCCCATTTTATTCCCAGGCTAAATACATGTATTTTCCTCTGGGTTTTGTTTATGTATATAGTAACTGTGTGCTGCTTACCTAACAGGTGAGTGTGACGAGAATGGTTTGAACATTATTAAAACCTGAGCTGAACCACAATACATTTTACACCTACTCTTAGTGTATTTTAGGGTTTGAATTAATGCAAAGTCTGAAAGCAAAATGAAGATCAAATCACTGCTTCTTGCTTTATAACATCTCTTGGCTCGATACTATTCTCTGTCCACAAGACTAAAATGCTCAGTGGGAGTTAGGTACTTTTGAAAATCCCACTAGGCACCTATCTGCATCTTGAGGTGTTTGAATACCTTTAAAAATCTGGACCTCGGATATTACGTGGTGGGCAACACGGAAAAGGCCATGAGAAAATTAATAATTCTGTATTCAGTGTAAGGTTTGGTTTTATGGGGCCATACACTGAATGGCGAGGATAAAAATTAATATGAAATAGCTACCCATACAGTGAGCACCATCTGTCCTGCACACTGAATGAAGCAGGAGTAGCATGTAAATAATAGTATATGATCATGTAATTCATGACTCTCTCATGATGCATATGTACAGGGGTTGTGAATTAAGGACAACTTTAATTCTGGCAGTTTCTATATTTTGAGTTTGTAACCTTAATCTTCTTTTAATGTAGTCCTTTTGGATGTAACTTTTTAATAATAGTAGTATTATGAAATGCCCCAAAGCTTAAGGAGACTATAAGTCTTCAATACGTGGTTCTCAACTAGGTGTCTATTTATTCATAGGATCAGGGGGGAAAAACTATTTTTTCCTACAGTTTCTTGAAATCAAGGTGCACATGAAAAAGAAAGGAAACTGAATTTTAATTCACTTCATATCGTTTTCACTTAATTATTTGTTTTTAATGGTCCTACTGTTTTTTTAATACATTAGAGTGGATTTAGTGCTCATAAAAAAGATACAGTAACAGAATTCTCAGGCACTACATGAAAAGCCGTGCTCAACCATCTTCACACAGCTCTGCTAATGAACCTCAATTCTGATTTGTAAAACATCTGACTAGTAGAACACCTCTCCTAATTAAGTCCTAAGTCTCTCCTGAGCAGGGATGATCTTGTGTTGTGGACAAATGTGAAATTCAGATCAGACTGCCAATCTCGTTTTCATTAGTAACTTAATTCATGATTTGAAGTCGGGTCTCCAGAAGTAAAAGGACCATTCACCCTAGGATTTACATAACTGCTGTTTTCTAATACAAGAGTGTAATTAAGGGGCAGAATTTAGTGTCCAACCCACAAATGCTGAATCACATTGGAATTGGAGTACTTGGATGGATTGGGCCCAATGTGTTTCTTTTAATGCACATTATTAGTTTAGAGTTAGGATATTCCCTACCCCCCACCCTTCTGTGTATGTTGCTGTTAAGCTTTAATTTTCATTTTGTATGTACATTTTCATCTCTTTAAATACCAAGTATTTCAACTTCTCTGTGCATAAAATAGAACTCCCTGTGGATCATGTTTGTTTTAGCAGATGTTGTCTTTTCCTTATTAGTTTTTCCTTATGAGGACCTATACCATAAATCAGTTAAAATGGATAGCACATAGACCTGGTCTACACACAACTCAACTGATTTAAAAAAATATATGTTTAAATCAATTTAGCTAAACCAGTATAAATTCTTGTGTGAACAATCTTAATCATATCTCACCCTAGCATATGTGACTGTAGCTTACATCAGTAAATTTAATTTAAACTGATTTTAGTTAAAGGGATGCAACAAGGCCTTACTAGAAATAAAGTTTACAGAGATTAAAAAAAACTTGACTAGCTTAATGTCACTGAAAAATAGAAACAGAATAGAGCCACAGTGCCCACAGGCAATTTCATATGGTGAAGAGAAACAAATGGAAAACTAAGAAGTCCATGGACAAAGTGAACCTCTGTTGATTAAATTTGACCTTATAAGCTCTGCTGGGAAACAAAGCACATTAGAACACAAACTTACTTGGGGATAAGTAGGAGTGCTGAGCAAAGTTTACAATAAAACCGATGCCTTGATGTAGAGAATATGAATGTATACATGAATGAATGAATACATCTTGCTCTATCAAGTCCTGTTATAAAACCAGTGGGAATGGAGGGCCTGATCTTGAAGTGCTGAGCGCCCTCAATTTCAGTTGACATTCATAGCAGTTGCAAATGCTTGGCACCTTCTAGGTTCAGAACTTAAAGGAGTATTTAAAGCAGTTTAGATGAAAGTCCTTATACCTCATAGTTCAAGGAAGCTGCTGACCGTCAATTTAATATTCACATTGACCATCAACTCAATATTCAGGCATTACAAGGTATCTTCTCCACACAGTAAAACACAGTTTGACAGTGCATTGAAGTGTACCATTAAGAGATAATTATTCTTCTCCAATATGAGATAAATGGCTCCATATTACCTATAATTAAGAAAAGGAACTCATTTCAGGGAATGTTTATTTCATGAACCACATGTGAGTTTATAATTTTCCAGTGTAATAGGACCTTTCCCGGATCTAAACTGCATTAGAAAGCAATTAATTCTGTTTGTAAAGTGTTACAAGCTAATTTCTGTGGAATGTGTTGGAACTCTTAAAACAAGGATGACACTTTTGGATCATAGTGTTCCTTTTCTCTCTGCTTCTCTTAGTCATCCAATCTCAGTTCCAATTGAAGCCAATGAAAATTTTGCCTGTGTAAAGAGTGTGGGATTATTCTCCAAGGATACCTCTACATTTCAATATGGAGGTGTAATTTCCAGCTCAGGGAGATGTACGCTAGCTGCAGTCAAGCTAGTGTGCTAAAAATTCAAGTGTGGCCATGGCTAGCCATCTGAGTAAGTACTAGGATCCTGAGTAGGATTGTACGTGGAATGGTTAGCCGCCCCACCACTTCTACTGCCACAGCCATGCTTCTGTTTTTAGCACTGAATCATTGCAAATCTAGGCCCCTGGTTCTCCATTGCCCTGAACCTTGCGTAAGCCTATTCTCTTGTGTAAAGTGAGCACAAAGTGGCTGCAAAATACTATCCAACCAGAGTGGCATTTTACATTTTTCCCAGGTATAACTGACTACACAAGGCATGGGGCAATAGAGACTCAGGTTTGAAGTCCTAGATTTATTTATATATAGAAGGACTTACCATAATAAGTGCTTTGTTTTGTTGATTTTTTTAAATTATTCAAGACTGCAAGATATTTAAAATAAAAATACTAAGTTGAAAGGAGTATAGCTTTCAGGGTCTAATAGAAATGTTGTCTAGTAGTGAGAACATGTGCCTTGTAGCTTGAACTCCAGCCCTCTATTCCTGGCTCTGCAGCTCACTCCTTATATGACAATAGGAAAGTCACCCTGTGCCTCAGTTTACCCACCTGGAAAATGGTTATAAAAGTTCTTCTTACTGAATTTACAGGTGTAGCAAGGCTTAATGAATAATAGTTTATTAAGCACTTTGAGATCCTCAGTGTAAAGTATGACATAGATGAAGAAAAATAAAACCATTGTGAAATATAAGATTTGACAGTCTCTCTCTATAAGTCATGCCCAATTCCTTTAGTTTACTATTTGTTCAATTGCAATGCCTAGAAGCCTCTGTCACAGGAATCTGTGGACCTGTTGTGTGTGGAGACCAATTATGCTGTATTCAGCATAAATACAGCCAGAGAATTCTTGCTCTAAAAAGTTTACACTTTCTTCATGATGTCAGAGAGAAATACAAACCAAGAGTATTCAAATGAGTTTCCAATCTGGATTTTATTGTATTTATTTAAGGGGAAGATAATATTGGGGCAACATTTCAGTAAACGTGCATCCAGTGACAACTGACCAGTACCAATGTTCTCATATGGCACTTTCCTTTTTGTTACAGGAATGTGGCATATTCAACAAAGCTGCTCTAGAGACATCTTCTCAAGCTAGTGATGCTTCTGCACATCAGGGAAAATTCGCTCATATGGACAGCAGGTAGCTTCTCTATTGCAGCCCTCTGAGGGGTCCCTGCTACAATTCTGTAGAAGGTCTGTTGACAGGAGATTCTTCAGGTAGCAGCTGAGTCAGTGGACTATCGAGGTACACTAGCCACTTCCACCCCTTTCCAGCAACGGCTGCTGTGGTACCCTTAAAGTCTCCCTCTCACAACTGAGCCACCATAACCCAAGCCTCAGTAGTTCTACCATTAAGGACCTCAACCAGGGTTGATGGCTTGTAGACCCACGGTGAATATAGCTCTGAGGCTACAATTTCTCCTTTTGTCCATTTATTTGATGAAAAGAAATAAAGCTGTCCTTTGAGGCTTTGTGTGTTTGTTTATCCACAAGAAGACAAATACCTGGAAGGTGACAGTGAATCTCACTGTGGGATAAGATAACTTAAAATAGCTTTGGGTATCTGATCCTACAGTTCTTACTATACAGAACTTCCACTGACTGGATGGGAGTGTTCTCTAAGTATGGACTGTAAAATCACGTCTAATAAGATCTCAAAATACCCTGTCTAGTCCATGCATATACTCTTATTAACAAAAATGTTATGGTAACCTAGGCACTACCAGAATACAAATAATAAAAATAGTCTACGGTAACAGCTCAAATACTTTACTTGACTTGGGACTATATCTATCTATCTATCTAGAAACTAAGTGTTCCAATAACTATTGTCTTTTTGTTTTTTTAATAAATTTGAAAAAGCTGTCGTCCTTGGAGGGGAGGAAGAGGATGGCTGCTGAAAATTGGACACTGTTGATAAAGCATGGAGAAGTTCTCTTCCAGAAAAAAACAATAACCTACATTTAATGGTAAGAAATCACCAGCAAATTCCATTACATTCATGGGCTTGACATGTGGTGCTTATTAAATGTAGGAACAAAGCCACTTTATACATCATAATGTTCACATTACAAATTCACTGCTCATAATGGTGCTGCAAGTGTATGTGCAATTTTTCTGAACTTATGAAATATATTTCTGACACATCAAGTATTGATGTATGCACGTGTGATATTGTCCCAGTGCAGTAAGGGAGACTTAACTGATGTCTGCAAGATTTGATTTATTACAAGTAAATATGATTGCTTCCATAATCTGATTTTATTATGTTTGGGGCTCTCACAGGTAAACTTTTAGTAGAAGGAAGAAGGCCAATGTTATTAAACCAGCCTATTTCTGCAAACCAGATAGTTTCTTGACAAAAAGAAAAGGAGGTGGGAGGGGGGAAGAGGCTGATACAGAAATTATACCAAATTTTATTTCTTTTCACTAATTTTCTTAAGTGTCCAAGCTGATCATCTCTCTTGTTTTTTATGGATTTGCTAGGGGAGGAGAAAGTTTTAGGGACCCCATTTTTTCCACCTCATTGCATCCGTGCAGGACCCAGGCAAATGCTGACACTAGAACTTTTTGAGCTGCATTGTTACATGCAATATTTTTCTCCAACCCCTGTGGGATTTTGACCACTAACAGCTCTACTATGGGATCCCAGCACATTTGAGCTGGAGGCTCTGTGTGGGAGGTGCTGGTGCACAGACCTTCCATTTGACAACTTTCCCCCCTCTCTTGTAATGCCATACATTAGTTTGAAGCGAGCAAGTAAAAAAAAAAAAAAGGGTGTGTGGCACTCTGGTAGGATGAATGGCTATATTCTTCTTCACGTGATTGCACGTGTCCATTCTGATTTAGGTGTACGAGCACCCCGAGCACAGCTGTTGGAAATTTCCCCCCAGTGGTATCCGCAGGCTTGGCGCCCCCCTGGTATTGTGCTCTCATAGCGCCGGCATAAGAGGCTTCTGCCGAGCCCATGCTCCTCGGTTCCTTCTTACTGCCCATGCGGCTGTTGGAACTTTCCCCCTTTGCCTTGAGCAAAGTGCATTTAGTGGTTTCCACTGTTCCTTCAATGTAAATAGTTAGTTTCATAGGGTAGTAGTTCTAGTAGTTTAGTTAGTCAGAGGTGAGGACTGTGACTCCTCTCCATGCTCAAAGAGGTGGTCTGTCCCTTCCCCAGTACCAGGGCATGCCTTGGGCGCCAGGATTTAAACAGTGCTCTTCGTGTGGCAAGCCTGTGCCTACCAGTGACCCTCAGTTGAGTTGCCTCAAGTGTTTGGGAGAGGATCATAGAAAACAGTGCCGCAGCATCTGTTGGGAATTTAAGCCCCATACACAGAAGGACAGAGCAGCAAGGCTGAAAGTCCTACTTATGGAGGTGGCACTGAGACCTGCCTCGGAGCCAAAATTGGACTCGGGCCCAAGTACTTCAGCGTCAGCTCAAAGTGTGCCACCAGCAGCTAGGGACTCTTGTCACGGGTCCTCCTCACCAGTGCCGAAGAAGAAGCACCGGGGCCCATGGGAGAAGACTCGCTGGCCGGCACCAAAGGCAGACAAGCGAGCACAGCAGGACAGAGCGAGACTCATGCCAGGCTGCTCTCCCTCCCCGCAACAACAGCTGGCAGAGACACCAATGCCAGTACCACAGATCCTAGTGGCGCTTGAATAACCGACAGGTCGGCACCAGGTGGACCAGTTTGCGGTGCCTTCAATCCCGAAAGCCTATGCCGCTGCTAAGGAGCTAATGACTCTGTTGGTGCCAAGTCCAGCCAGGACACAGGAGGTGGCACCAACAACGCCACCCAGTGGCACCGAGGCATCGAACACCTTTAAGCTGGTTTCAAGACCAACCTCTAGAGGAACCCCCCCACCAGAAATGTCTCCATGGTGCCGATCACTGGCACTGGGAGGATCAGCCCCACTGTGGTTGCCTTGGTCCTCCTCCTCAGCATCATCATCTTCATCGAGCTTGGACTTGGGATCCAATTATTCCTGACGTCGGCACCGAAGGGGAGCGCTGGGATCAGGAATGACCCAAGGGACCTGGCCTATGGGCCCATGCTGTCTGGCGCCCCTGCAATGGCCTTTTTGGAACCCGTGGGGGCTTCCCCCAGGCCAAGGGACTGGCTCATGCTACTCCTACTCAGTGCGCTCGGAGACCATAGTGGCACCAGGGGGCACACACAGATACCCCAGAGCCGATCCCCAGTACCGGGATGGGTGCCAGAGCAGATCTCAGCACTGTTGCTGGTGCCAAAGCAGAGACACTCCCTGGTACCGAGACTGGTACCAGAATCAATACTGGTACCCAAGTCAATGAACCTAGGGAAGAGGCGTCAGGGGACGCTATGACAGAGCATGCCTCTTCCTCATCATCTCCAGAGGACGAGCTCATGCTCAAAAGGTCTTCCCCACCGCAGGATGACTTAAGGGCCCACCAAAACTTGTTAAAGAGAGTGGCCTGTAATCTTGGACCGCAGGTGGAGGTCATCAAAGAACCTTCAGATGGGTTCCTGGACATTCTGCAAAACACCACCTGGACAGGGCGGTCACTGTGCCCACTCACATCCTTGGCTTCCTACTGTGGTCGTTGGATCGCTGAGTAGTCTGTGAAGGGATTCCTTCCACAAAGCCTCAGCCATCAGTATTCCTAGTCCCCGATGCCTCAGATCTGGGCTGGGGAACCCACCTAGGGTCACTCAAGACCCAGGGTTGATGGTCAGTGGAGGACCTATTACTCCATATCAAGGTCAGGGAGCTCAGGGGAGTCCTTCTGGTGTGCCAGGCATTCTGACCGTACATCACGAACAGAACAGTCTCAATCCTCATGGACAATTCATCAACCATATATTACATCAACAGGCAAGGAGGTGCTCGCTCTTCTTCCCTGTATCGAGAAGCAGTCCATCTATGGGAGTTCTGCATTATTCACTTGATCGAGATTGAGGCTTTTTACCTGCCGGGGTATAGAACCAGCTTGCGGACAGGCTCAGCAGATGTTTTTCAATGTATCATGAGTGGAGTCTGTGCCCAGATATCGCAATGAGCATCTTCCCCTCATAGACCTGTTCGCTACATGGTCCTACAGGAAGTGCTGTCAGTTCTGCTCTCTGAGGGGTAACAGCCCAGGCTGCATGACAGATGCTTTCCTATTCAAGTGTTCACATCACCTGTTCTATGCCTTTCCGCCCATTCTGTTAATCCACAAAAATCAAACATGACCGGGCTTGGGTCATCCTGATAGCTCCAGCACGGCCCAGGAACACTGGTACACCACCCTTGTTCAGCTCTCCCTCGTGGCTCTGATCAAGCTTCTTCTGTGCCCGGACCAGATCTCACAAGACCACAGTCGGCTTCTGCACCCGAACCTCAGCACCCTGCATTTAACGGCCTGGAATCTGCGTGGCTGAACCCTGATGAGCAGGCTTGTTCAGAGCAGGTCAGTAGGATTCTTTTGCACAGCAGAAAGCCCTCCACGAGGTTGACATACTGTGCAAAGTGGAAACAATTCTCTCTCTGGTCTGCATCTAAGGGAGTTATGCCCATGCAAGCTTCAATCCATCTTACTTTGGACTACCTCTTGTCATTAAAGGAGCAGGGCCTAGCCCTTGCCTTGCTCACAGTCCACCTGGCAGCCATTTCAGTATTCCACCCAAAGATTGACAATAAGTCATTTCTTTCTCATGAGATGGTAATTCACTTCCTCACAGGTCTGGAGAGAACATTTCCACAGATAAGAGAGCCTCCCCCTCCATGGGACTTGAATCTGGTCCTCTCAAAGTTGACAGGACCACCCTTTGAACCGCTGGCAACATGCTCTCTTTTTCACCTTTCATGCAAGACGGCCTTCCTGGTGGTGATTACTTCAGCAAGGAGGCATTTCGGAGATCTGAGCCCTCACAGCAGAGCCACCATATACAATTTTCTTTTAAAGATAAAGTACAGCTGTGGCCACACCTGAAATTCCTCCCAAAAGTTGTGTCCCAATTCCACTACAACCAGCCTATCTTTCTACTGGTCTTCTACCCTAAGCCTCAGGTGAATAGGCAAGAGCAACAACTGAACTCCCTGGACTTGAGATGTGCTCTGGCTTTTTATATTGAAAAAGAACCAAATTGTTTTGCAGGTCGCCCCAGCTCTTTGTGGCTATGGCTGACAGAATAAAAGTGCTTCCAGTCTCCTTCCAGAGGATCTCATCTTGGATCACATCCTGTATATGAACATGTTACCACCTCACAGGCGGTCCCCCTCCATCGAACTTAACGGCCCACTTCACGAGGTCCCAAGCCTTTTCAGCAGCCTGCTGAGTGCATATGTCCTGGATTGGAACCTGCAGATCAGCGACATGGTCCTCGGTGCATACCTTTACAACACACTATGCCATCATGCAGCTGGTGAGAGACGATGCCTTCTTTGGATGAGTGGTCCTACAGTCAGCTTGTACTTAATCTCCAAGCCCGCCTCCAGATCTACTGCTGACTAGTCACCTAAATCAGCATGGACATGTGCAATCACTCAAAGAAGAAAAACCGGTTACCTACCTTTCATAACTGTTGTTCTTCGAGATGTGTTGCACATGTCCATTCCAAGACCCGCACACCGGCCCCTCTCTCGGAGAGGTCGGCAAGAAGAAACTGAGGAGCCTGGGCTCAGCGGGAGTCCCTTATACTGGCGCTAGAAGCACGCAACACCATGGGGGCAAGCCTACGGATACCACTGGGGGGGGTATCTCTGACAGCTTTGCTCCAGGCACTCAAACACCTAAATCAGAATGGACATGTGCAACGCATCTTGAAGAACAACAGTTACGAAAGGTAGGTAACTGTTTTCCCCCCTAGACTGACTCCTTGACTCAAGAAAGTTAAAAAGAAGATGCCACCATTCAGGCTAAATCCTGCCATGTATTGTTCTGGTGCACAAAGTAGCAAACAGGGTGAAAACACCTCTTTCCTCTGTATGCAAGTGTGAAAGGAGGATTCATCCCTGTTGCCCAGCAGTTTTCTGGGAACCACACATATCTGCTGCAGTGGGTCACGCAACCCTGAGCAAGTCTCTTTTACAATGATGTAAATACAGAGTAATTTCACTGAAGTCAGTACCATTAAGGGAAATGCACCATGTGAGGGGAATCAAAATCTGTTCCCAGTTGATCTGCACAAAGAGGGGCCTGTACATCTCCTCAACCAGCTAGAAATACACAGCTAATGCAAGCAGGCAACCATTAAAGGAGCATGTTACTTCATGTCACATGTTGTGCTGGTCATTGTGAGATGGCCTGTGCTGGCAGGATCTCTCATATCCTGGTTGCTTGGCTTGTTTCCCACTATCATCCCACCATAAGTCTGATTGGTTCTAGGGCTGGATTTGCTCTTTGGTGTTTCTAATATAATACCTTAAGTTGGAAAAAATCCTTTATAAGATACAGCAGACGAATTGAATCTCAGAAAGCCATTTCCCCCCATTGATCTGTACATGTTTAAAAAAGTAATAAAGTAACACTGTAAGAATTATAGCATGGCTTCTCAGAACTGAACTGGTGTTTTTGTCCCACCTGATTTCCTATCACCATGCTCCTTTACAAATGTAAAACTGATCTGAAAGCTTGGTCCTCTAACAGAAAATCTACTTAGTCAAACTAAATCTCACTTTCTGGCATGTATGAAATGGTTACTAGCTCAAAAGGAAAATTAAGCACTATGTCTAATCTGAGAAAACCACTCTGGGTTGTCACAACACAGGCAGGTATGTATTGTAGACACTTAGAAAGGGGTAGGGAATTTCTGCACTGTAGTACAACTGTAATGAGTAAGGGAGTCAAACTAAAAAGGAAACCACAAACAATGACTTGAAAAATCATTTTCGCAGTGAGTGGTGTAGCATAATTTATTTTAAATATCCCTTTCTGCAAGCTGCTTGCCTGATTCAAATGTATGCTTTGCAGATGATTTTTGCCAACTGTCTGTCACTGTATTGTCCTAATTACCTTGTCATACTGACATATATATGACTCCAGTTAACTCATCTACGGTACAGCTTAATTACTGTTACTCCCTGTTAGCATCCCACAATTGGAAAAAATACTTTCCATTAGTAAAGGGCAGTAACCAAACATACAACAACAACCATCTGAGAGAGAGAGAGAGAGACTTCATTGCTGAATTTAGGGATAAAGATCCAATTCTGATCTCATTTAAACTGATTTTACATGTTGCCTTTACTGGAGTGAGACCGGAATTGAGTCTGAGGAATGGAAGGATTACAAAAACACCAACTTATAAATCTCACAAACCAAAATTCCATCATATCCACGGGATAGGTGAATTCATTTTAGGTGGTTCTCAGAAAAGGGCTCAGAAAAACACCACATTATTAATGTGTGTGTATATGTGTTTACTGCATGAAATACAGATTTAGACCTGGCCAGTGGGAAATAAAAAAACAACAATACATCTTTTTATTTCTTCAATGATATTAATTTTTTCAGCGAGGTATAACAAAAAATTTAGTTACTCTGAAGACATACCCCTCTGGTATTGTAGAACTATAATAGGTGATGGTGGGCAGTATAATGGATTTTTATTTTCATCCAGTAGGGATGACTGTACACAATCCATTAGTGGCCTAGCTTTGCTCTGCCACTTGTGAGTTATGAAGTCATTCCTAACTCATGAAAATAAAGTATGCTATCCTTCCCACCGTCACAAAGCCTATATTTATGAACTCACACAGTGAAGAATATAATAATGCATATAGTATTAGTTTACATATGCAAAGATACATGAAGTTCTACTGCACATCCACTGATATACCTGAAACCATGTATAAGAACACACAGATACTGAGGTAAAAGGGGTTACTGAATTGTGAACAAAAAAGTAATTTTAATTGGAGACATGCCAAAAGAGGTGTTTTTATTACAGACTTAGCCAGGAGGTATTTGCCAATGTATGTTCTAAACAGAAGAAATGAAAAGTTCTGAATGTTGCATAATGTAAATGACGCATAAAGTCATAATAACAAATAAGTTATCACTTGTTTTATCATTTCAAGATACAATCTCTGACAAATTCAGAAGGCAAAAATACACTGGCAATGCAAGCATCAGTTTCTTTGCAATTTTTAAAAATATCTCTTGGCAAACATTTGCAAAAATGCAATAAACTTCCCCCCTTTGTAATTGCTTGTGAATTAATACACCATGAAACAGGAGGTTTTCTAAGTCCAAACACAATTTTTTAAAACAAAAATACAATTATTGGATACTAGTCTGGTACCTTTCACATGCACTAAATTCACCTCAAAGAGATAAGTTCTTGGGAATTACCCATGGTGCCTTCCCTAAAGAGATTAAATGTATGTCTACACTGCAATTAAAAACCTGCATCTAGCCCATGCCAGGTAGGGTTGCCAACCCTCCAGGATTGGCCTGGAATCTCCCAGAATCAGCATCCATCTCCCGGTGACTATTGAAAGCAAACCAGGAGATTTTAATAGGATATTTTAAGAAAATGACATTGTCATGTTTGGAAAAAAATCTTCCAGAATAACTTCAACCTAATGCCAGCTGACTTGGGTTCACAGGGCTCAGGCTAAGGGACTTTTTAATTGCAGTGTAGACAAAAGGGCTTGAAACAGCCTGTTTGAAAAAAAAAGGGTAAATAAAGGATGGCTTGCTTCAACTGAAGGGGAAAATACTTCTTAACTTGCAAGGTCTCTTGTACAGTACAGAAAGACAAACATTTCCCATTCCTCCTTGCTGCTTGGGTCTCTGATCAGGGAAAGTGGGAGGAGGGAATAGGTGAAGAGGAAGTCAGAGTCTGGTTTCTCTTCATATCCATGCTCCTAGTGAGCCTCTAGTTAATTCCTTCCCTGTCTTCTTTAGTTTGGAGTATGATCACCATATCACAAGGTCTTTACGTCATTTACCTTTGTATTCCCACATTAGCCCTCTAAGGCCTGGTCTACACTAGGGAGAGGATCAATCTACGCTGCGCAACTTCATCTACGTGAATAACGTAGCTAAAGTCAACATACTTAGACCTGCTCACCGCGGTGTCTTAACTGCAGTGAGTCACCTGCTGCTGCTCCCCTGTCGACTCCGCTTGTGCCTCTCGTGGCGGTGGAGTACAGGAGTCGATGGGAGAGTGCTTGGGGGTCGATTTATTGCGTCTAGACTAGATGCGATAAATCGACCCCTACTGGATCGATTGCTGCCTGTCAATGTGGCGTATAGTATAGACATACCCTGAGAAACCCAAAGGCACTTCTATTCCGAAAGGCTGACAAAACTTGTTTGGAGTTTTGTGGACCAAGCCATTTTGGAACTCTGATTAGCTAGAAAAAGTTAGGATTTTTTTCAAAATGTCAATGAGAATGACATTTCTTAAACAGCATAACTTTTACAACTATTTTTTTCTGATTTCCCCTCCCTCCCCAGCAAAAAAAACTTCCAAGATAAAAACTCTGCCATGAGATGAGATATGTCAGCTCCATAGTGGAGCTAAGACAACTTATATCAGCTAAGAATATATCCCTATATATTCTATGTAAATAGAACATATAGAAAACCTTAAAGTTACAGATGGAGCTGCATCATAGAATATCAGGGTTGGAAGGGACCTCAGGAGGTCATCTAGTCCAACCCCCTGCTTAAAGCAGGACCAATCCCCAATTTCTGCCCCAAATGGCCCCCTCAAGGATTGAACTCACAACCCTGGGTTTAGCAGGCCAATGCTCAAACCACTGAGCTATCCCTCCTCTGTAGTTACAGCTGCCTTATAAACAGCAACATCATGGATGATCTGTGTGACTTTGCAGGAAAGATCTGAAGACCTTTAGGTACCTTCACCAGAAATCCAGCAAAAACTGTGCACAGCTTTGCAGAATCCCACAAATTGCCCTATGAAATGAGACCTACATCCAGATCCTTAGCTGGTATGAATTGTCATAACTCCATAGCCTTCAACTAAGCTATCACAATTTCCACAAGTTGAGGATCTGGCTCTTAGCGCTTTAGAGCTGTTGTTATGAGAGGTTCCAGTGATAAAGTGTAGAAGATCCTTCCCACTAATCTGCTATGATTGTTTCCACTTTGTACCTTTCTCTCTCATACATGTACATACACTCCTTTCTGAAAGGACCCTGCAAGAAACCTTCTTTCTTACATTGGCTTCTTGTTTGAAACACAGTTGAAAAGAGAGTCACACTTAGCCATTTCTCTAGATAATTTATGTGCACCCTCTTGACTCAGAAGGTACAATAAACTTCAGAACTGAATGGAGAACCCAATGTTGGGATTTGTGAAGCTGGTGGGTATTTGTAAGGTATTTATAAAGTGTGTGTGAAATGCAGTCAGCTGTAGGATAAGATTATGTTACTCGCATGTTATATTTAACAATTTTTCTCTAATTTATCTAGATTCTTCCTTTAAAACAGCAGCCTAATCTACATGCCTCTGAATGACATTTAGGGCTTGTCTACACTTACCGGGGGATTGCCGAGCGGTGATCAATGCATCGGCAGTTGACCGCCAATCGCTCTCGCGTCGACTCCTCTACTCCACCTGAACGAGCAGTGTAAGGGGAGTCAACGGGAGAGCATCTCCCATCAACATAGCATAGTGTGGACCCCGTGGTAAGTAGATCTAAGTACGTCGACTTCAGCTATGTTATTCACATAGCTGAAGTTCTATAAATTAGATCGGTCTCCCCCCGTACACTTCCCGCCCCCATAGTGTAGAAAAGGCCTTAAAGACACAGTACTATTTAAAAGCTTGATTCTGTGCATGAATTAATTTACTCATGTAAGTAATTCCATTGGCTTCAATGGGACTACCTGTAAAAAAAAGTTGCAGGAATTGAGGCCCTAGTTCAACAAAGCTCTTAAGCAAGTACTTAATTTTAACCATATGTTTAAGGCCACCCTTATTCAATAAAACATTTGTCAAAGGTCTTAAGCATGTACTTAAATGCTTTGCTGAAATAGGGCCCAAGTCTTTTTGCAGAATTGGACACTAAGCTAGTAAAAGTGCATAAAGTATGCTCTGAAAGAGTAAAATTGACCTGGAACAGGGAAATAGCGCCAACCTCGCCATTCTTTACCACACAAATTATTTGGCAGACTATGATCCTGCATGATTTCTTAACTATTTAATGTGGGGGTAATAATGGTTTGACAATTGGGCTTTGGATATGGGTTTGTGCCAGTGAGACTGTCCTCTTTTGATCTTTTGCAGAGGGAGTAAATTTGGCAGAAAACACAAGGGTTATTTTTCCATTCTACATGTAAGTAAAGTAAGGTTTTGATTCATATATGTTAGGGGATACAATACTAACGTGTATATACATTGCTAAAGAATGCTAAACCAAAAATCCTAACTCAATATGATCTCTATTTTTTACTCCTATTAACAACAAAATGTTAATCAACCTTATAAAAAGTCTTTAGAGTTCAAGGTCAGAGGGACCATTAGATCATCTTCTAGTCTAACCTTCTGTATATCACAGGCTGTTAAAGGTCACCCAAGTACCCATGTATTGAGCCCAATAACTTGTGTTTGACTAAAGCATATCTTCCAGAAAGGCATCCAGTTTTGATTGAAAGTCATCAAAGGATGAGAATCCACCATTTCCCTTCATAGTGTTCTTCCAGTGGTTAATCACCCTCACTTAAAAATGTGTGCCTAATTTCCTATTTGAATTTGCTTCCACCCATTGATTCTTGTTATGCCTGATATTTTCTCCCTATAAGGCACTCAGACACTGTAATCAAGCCACCTCTCAATTGTCTTTTTGATAAGATAAACAGAGTGAGCTCTTTAATTCTCTCACTATATGGGATTTTTTCCAGTTCCTTAGATCAGTTTTGTGGCTCTTTGCTACCCCCTCTCCAATATTTCAATATCCCTTTTAAAATGTGGACACTAGAACTAGACACCATATTCTATTATCAGTCTCACTGATGCTGTATAGTGAAGTAAAATTACCTTCTAAGTCACTACAACCCTATTTGAGAGCACAGCAGAGACCATCTCCCTGCTCTCAATTTGGGTGCCTGGCGCCACTGATCTGCGAACTGCAAATGCAGAGAAAGTCTTGTTCCATCTCCTTCACCTGGCCTGGAACATGGTCAGTGCAGCTAGAATCTTTGGAAAATTTGGATGCTACCAACTCCACCTATAATGAACACTGAAATTGTGTTGTTCGTGTGGTCATGGTGCACTAGAGTTAGTTTGGGATTTTTCTGGGGGAAAGGGGCCAATAGTGGGACAGGCATCTGTAATTCTTGTTTTGGGGAGGGGGAACTGAGGACAAGGGATTTGTGGCAAAATGCTTTGCTAGCCTAGCAAAAAAATGGTAAGGCCTGGTTTCTTAATCCACATGCATAGAAAAAGACAAAACATTTGGTGTCATTTCAGCCATAGCAGCATTCACTCCTCTACCACAAAGCACTTGAGGTTCAAAAATTAAACCCAAACAAAAAACATAATATAATTCCTAGATCTCAACAACACTGATGTCCTTCTCAGTGGACCAAGCAGCCCGGCCCCAGCAGCCAACTGAATGACCTCCAACACACCAAATCATAACCTAAACCACCATTATATAAGTCGATGGGTCACTACGTACAAAACAAATTCCGTCTCTTAAGGTAGAATTAACATTCATAAACTAAAGAAGGAAGACCATGCAACCTAAGTGGGGAACGTGCAGCTAATCTGACAAAGCAGAGACTGAAACAGAGAGAGAGACACTTTGATGTCCAAAGTGCAAGATGTGTCTCCTCTAATTCTCATAATCAGAGTTGCCCATTAAAAAGCTGTGAAGAAAAACCATGCATAACCCTAGGAGAAGCGAAAGAGAGGGCATCATAATAATAGCAACCTGGGCTAACAGCATATCTGGAATGAACACCAATGGTGAATGGACACACAGAATTAACGCTAAGCATATTGTGAAGCCCTGTGCTGTGCAGATGTTTCATGTTTTGAATATTAACCCCCTAGACACACATGGGCAGGTGCTTGATATAGATTTATCTGACAGAGACCTTAGGTCTCTGTATTTTTGACACTTGCCAGCATTTGTATAGCTTGTCTTGCCAATGTTACTTAAATGAAAATTACCAGGCCAGGAAAGTATAAGGGATGTGTATGTGTGGAGTGGAGAGTGTCAGGGGGTGTAAGGGTGCAGTTGGAGGTTGGAGAAGGAAGTCGTATACAGCGCCTTTTGGACAAGGATAAAAGTTCTGTGACTTTTTTCCCCATTCATTATACTTCTTTATAACAACAGCCTTCTACTTCCATTAGTGATTTACAGGCCTATCCTCCTGGAAAGAAAAATGTTAATTTCCATCTTTGTCTGACAGTATCTCTTTTTCCCTCTTCCCCTCACTGGGGCAGGAGGGCTTGGAGATCCTGACAATAATCAGTAATTCCTGTTTGTATGAATGTGGGTGTTTTCAGGATATCCCTGGCCAGTTATTAAACCACTGACCAGTGGAGGCTCTGTTTCAGATGGATTTCATTCAAGACTGGTGCTATTATATTAATGGGTTTAATTTAAACAGGACTAGCCTCACTAGCCAAATTACTGCTATTTAAATCAATTGGCTTAGGAGGAAAGACAGCCTGACCATAGCTATTAGACTTCAATTTATTATTGTATCACATTTTAAACTGGGGGAAGTGTGTTACTTAGCATCTGTCCCTCTGAACTTCTGAGCTCCCACCTCAAAATCCAGTGGTTTGTGAAGGTGGGGGGGGAAGGAACCATCATGTTAATTTAAAATCAAGGTTTTGTGAGCAAAGACCAGGTATCTCACAAAAGGGTCTCTCCATAGAACCCAATACTTTCCTTTGATGTCACCTCATTAAATTGAGATTCAAATGATCTAACAGATGTATTAGTTTAAAAAGGCTTTTTACTGTAGGCTTTTTTTTTAATATATAAAAAAGATGCAATGCCTTTTTTTTAACACATTTCAACCTGATTCAAATAGAAAAGCAAAAGGGAAGAAAATGCTTTAGATGTGCTCTTTTGATTTTTTCCAATCTTGCCTGAATAAAATGGAATGGGAGATCAAGAACACTCAATTAATTTCAACACTGGGTGTCACAAGAAGAAGGAGAGGGAGGAAGGGGGAGATATTATAGATGCACAACACTTAACAAATGCATAGATTCAAAGAAGAAAATATGTGGGGGGGAGAGATAAAAAAGCGTGTCTGTATTTTATTGCACTCGGTAAGCTTTTCGCTTGTATTTATAGCTGCAATTATATCTCAATGAGGTTTGTCTACAGTGTTGGCTTCACGCTAATTTTCCCCCTCACTGCATTCTTGGAATAGGCTCGGACTGTTTATGAACCAGACATATTGACCTCATTTACAGCTAGCAGTTTAAATCCATAATTTTTCCACCCACAATCCCTCTTTGACATTCCGGCGGTGCGGCCGGCTCAGTGAGACTGAACTAAAAGTCTCACACTTCATTGAACACCATTATGCGGCTTTATGCTTATAAGCCTGTTTCCCTCGGCTGCCTTTCAGCTTTGCTGGAGATCCGTTTGGCCACAGGCCGGCAGTGATTAACTGGAAGAATCCAATAAATCAGCCTGTCAGCCAGCAGGCTCTCCTCACTATGTCTACAAATCGACATTCGGATTTGCACTCGCCCTCCTCCCCCCGCCCCTTCCTCTGGGGCCATCAGGCACCTCTTTTCTCTCTCACACAAGGTGAACTTGAATGAAGACTATTGTGAGCACGGCTGGGTCCTGCAAATAGTTCTTTGCTGATACAAGTTCCTTTTGATTTGTGTGGTCTGCCTGTCCTCCCCTCTGTTCCTCCTTTGCTTTTGATTTTACCCTTAACTCTTGCCATGCCATTTTTCAGCTGTCAGATTGGGCCTCAAGCAACAAAATAAAGGAGAAAGGCTGATTCTTTTAAGCTGCTGTTCCCATCTGTTGTTAAAATAATACTAATAAAGAAAGCATAAACCAGGGAAAAGACTGCCACTGAATAAGTGAGCTGTAATCCTCCAGGCATTGTGTGACCTGATCCTTACTGTCTTTCCATATTAAAAAACTGTAATTAGGTCTGCTTGTTTGTGTTTTTTGCCTTTACATTTAGTTTTATGGTAAATACTGTTGCTGTTAAATTAGTGCACTTTAAGAGACCATCTTGGGTGGTTTTGCCTGTGTGTTTATGTGATGGGAGTGCTGACAACTTTCTAGGAAAATCAGAAACTGCTTCCCTCCATTCTTCCTGGTACAGCTCAAAAGGAAGGGAATATCAAGTAAGAGCGGAAAAGCCTGCTGTGTTTTGTATGACCGAATGCCCCAGCTAGAGCATTTTATTTTTTTGAATGGACTCCTGGGTTTTGTTTTTAAGTAATGCTCATACTGTCTTTTGCCTCTTGATATTCTCAGCACAGCCACCATCTTCTTTTGTCTGGGATTATTTCTGCATTGTGAGCACAAGCATTTGTTTGTTGTCCAAACATCAAATAAACTGGACATGCTCGCAGAGTAGCCAATGGAAATTAGACTCTTGCCTTTGAAAACGCCAGTGGCAGGAATGACAAAAGACAGTCTGCTGGAGGCTTAGCGAGAATGAGCGGGAGGGAAAGAGTACAGGGCCAGTCAGAGGAGATTACTGCCCTCTCCCTCACGGCAGCAGCACAGCAAAGACAACAACAGCGTGCCTCAGCCAGCAGTCGTGTGTACAGCCATGTCAGCTGTAAACAGCCTTCGCTACATGAAGAGAAATGGATAGGACTTCAAAATTATCAACTGCTTTCTCTTAATTGACTTCAAAATCATCACTGGATGTGGGGAGGGGGAAGGAGAGGCATCCTTTTGGAAATGAGGCCGACCCTACAACTCTCCTTTGAAGTGTGTCCAAAGCCAAAAAAGGATAAAACCAGAGAGATTTGAATGTCTCTTCTGCTCCTTTGCATAAAGGATAAACCAAGCCAAAGGCTCTGATTTTTCACATACACTGAGAGCCCTCAGCTCTCATCATTAGAGGGAGTGGCGGTGGCTCAGCAACTCAGAAAATCAAGCCCAAAATGTTTTGGATTCCTTGGTATATTTAAAATACTTTCTAAAGAAGCTGTAAAACTTTGAAGGATCACTTTTCCATTTCTGTCAATTATGAACCCTCCCATTCTCATTGTTCAGGGATTGCTGTTAATCAGACAGTCACCACACAGTGGAGAGTGAGAGTGCATAGTTTGCCCTTACACCCAGAATAGAGTAAAAAATGTGGTAATTGTCCCCTTGGTTCCTGATGACTTTTTAATGGTGGCCACTGTAGTTGTTTTACACTGGCACAGTCTCATTAGCCAACAAATATGTTGTTCAGATCTTTTATACTCCCAATGTGATCCAGGATTAATACAGTCATTTGGCTCTTATAAAAGCTAATTTGGATGAAATAATAAAATTTACTATGACTCTGGTACAAGGCTTCCACAGAGGCCTGGAAGCAGGATAGGAATTACCATATGGGATCAAACCACTGGTCCATCTAGTCTATTACCGTTTTTTACAGGGGCCAGATGTTTTAAGAAATTTGCCACAAACCCTGTATTGGAAAATTATTAAATAACCTGTCTATAGCTAAATTTTCTTCCTAATCCAGCCAGTTAGGGGTTGTTTTATATCCCTTTATAAAAACTATTTTTATATCCTATCTAATGTAATTTGTGGATATTCTCACTATACATATAAATATCTAATCATTTTCTGGATCCTATTAAGCTCTTGACCTCAATAAGATATTGTGGTAATGAGTTCCACAAGTTAATTATGCACAAAAGTACTTTCTTTTGTCAGCTTGAAATGTGTTGGTTTGGATGGCCTCTTGTTTTCATATTATTTGAAAGGATAAATAGGAATCAATGATTTACCATCTGTATATCATTCTCCTCTTATTCATCTTTTCTCTAAACTAGACAGTCTCAATCTCTCTTTCTCTAGAAGGCTCTCCCAGGACTTTAATTTTTGTTCCTGATCTCTCAACCACTTCTCTTTCAAATTTATTTCTCTTGCAAGAAACTGTGGGTGCCCCAGTTTGCAGGATATGGTGTCTCAAGTTGACTTTTTTTTTTAAATGAAATATTTTGTCCAATAAATGAAGTTTTTCCATGTTTTTAATTGCATGCTTTTTGAATTTTTTTTAAAAATGAAAGTAAAATGGTTATTTTTTTTTGTTTACTGGTGTAAATTTAAAAAGTTGATTAAACATTGTGAAACATTTTTTAAAAGAGAAAAATGTCAGGTTTTGAATAACGTCAAAATTGTGAAATTTTTGCCACAATAGGTTTATATTTTTCAACCATATGTAATCAAAACCAATTTTTTTAATGACTGGTCAAAGGTATTTCTCTGCATACTGCCTGTTTTCTTTTGGACTATCGTGCTAGTGCGAGGTTTTCATATTTATTCTCTTATTTAAGTGAGTCTCACTCTCTCTTGGTCTTCTGTTTAGTTTTGTCCTTACGTTAATGTAAATTAAAATGACTCCACCACCACCAGTGGGAGACTGTAAGTCAGAAGTAAGATTATATATTTATTTCCTATTCAATTAAAAATCAAAATACCTGAACAATACTATGTATAAAGTGAGGGGCTTACAGTTATGTATATGTATAATGTAACTATGTATAATGATTGGCTCTGGAACTGGGGGAAGGGCCCCCCAGGCTGTGGCCTGACTACTTTTTGGCCCCCCACATGCCATTTCAGGGCAGGCAAGCCTGTAATGCCAGAACCAGGAAGGGAGGGGGTCAGGTTGGGGCGCAGGTCCCACCTGCATGTTGTAGTGAGAGCCAAGAGGCTGGAATAGGGAGGTGGGTCTGCCCTGAGGGATGGGAGCCACTGTGGGTTGAGTGCAGGGCAGGCTTGCTCTCCAAGCTGCCTCTGCACCCCAGAGCCTCCCACCCTTCTAGACCTGATTTCCCCCCGCCCCCCGTGACCTCTCATCCCCCACCCTGCAGGGCAGGACATGGCTTGCCCTGTCCACATGGCCCAGCTACTTTAAATGGTGCTCCGCAGCCTCCGTAATGATTGGTGAATGCCCATTTCATATATATATGTAGCCCTCTTGCTTGAGAAAAGCAACTCCCACAGCCATCAGCACAGAGGCTGGGGGAATTGAAATTGAGGCCTGGTCTACGCTGAAATATTAGATCGGCCTTGCTACATCGCTCAGGACAGTGAAAAATTTATCCCCGTCTGATGTAGGTAGCTTGACCTAACCCCCATTGTAGACCCAGGAAGAATTCTTTGTTGACCTAACTACTGCCTCTTGGAGAGGTGGATTACCTACATGGATGGAATCACCCCTTCTGTCAATGTAGGAAGTGTCTACACTATAGCAGCACATCTGCAGCACTGTACTATGCTGCTGTAGCATAGACATAGCCTGAGATTGCTTGCTTAATACTTGAGAGATACAAACCACTTGCTGGAGCTGTCTCAAGCCTGATGGACAAGTAAGGCAACCAGCTGCAGGTCCTGGATAGCCTGCACATGGTGAGGGACAGCCCAGATATGTTGTATCGTTTAGGGGAAAGAGGGTGAAGGGGTTACCAAACCAGATTCTGACATGACAGGGCAGCCAACTGCAGGCCCCAGAGAGCCTGGGTAGGCCTTGCCCAGATACATGTGCTGCACCCAGGCAGTGTTTATGGGAGAGAGCTTGCCAATAGGGAGTCAGGTAACAGCAACTGGCGGATAAAGCAGCCCCAGAGTTGCTCCCTGAATTAGAAAGGGAGACACCATTTTGTCTCTCTCAGCCAGAAGGCCTAAGGCTGACCCAGATCCCCCAGCTCTGCAAAGGAGACACTAAGCACCACTGCTAGGTGTGCCCACTAGATCTCCCATGTACCAGGGGATGCCTAGGGACTGAGGTAACCAGGGATCAACTCTAGCTGAAGGGGAGAACTGCCAGCTTCCTAGCAATGGATACCCCTAGCCTTTTTCATTGAGCTCCTACTCCACTAAATCAGGTTTGGCCAATGGTGAGCTTTGTGGGGTATGCTTGTTATTTTTGCTTAGTGTGGGGGCATATAGTATTTGTTGCAGGGGGATTGGTTGGTTACTCATTTCCTTGAGATCTGGTCTTCCAACAGTGAGAAGGGCTGGAGACATGCAAAAGCCAATCAAGACCCAGCAAGCTGAAATAAAAGGAGTTGCCTGCTGCTAGCTAGGGCAGTTCCTAGCTAGAGCTAACAGAGCAAGGAGGGTTGCTCCCTAGACCACAGCCAAAGAAATTAGGCTAGGGTAGGGGCTGGTACTGGCCAGTCAATAGCAGGAGTTTGGAAGGAGCCTTGCAGATTTGATTCCAAGAGAGAACTTAACCCAAATAGGTAAGAAACAGTCTTCTTTATAATTTGCCCTGAAGGGTAAGGAACTGCTTCTGTTTAAGTTGTACCCTGAAAGAGGTTTGGACTGTGTGACCTGGCCAAAAGGCTAAGCTCCAGAAGACCCATAGAGGCAGGTGGATAGCCTACAGCTAGTGCTGGGCGCTGAAGAGAATGGCAGCACTGTCCCGTGGGGATGCTCAAATAGGTGAGCTCAACCTTTTACAGGGAATTAGGTGGCCCAACTGCCATAGTTCTTCAAAGGTTGATTTGCAACATGCACAACTCAACACAGACTCCCCAGTGCAACCCAAACAACTAAATACAGAATAACACAGAACACAGCCCCATAAACACAAAGCAAAACAACAAGCATATACAAGAATGCCAAGCACACACAGCTATTAGCCACTCCCAGCATACACTCCTCTTTTGCCACCCACACAAATAACTCAAAGTCCCCAACTACAGCTTACACACAAAATCTCCCTGCACCAATCTGTAGACACAATATTAGCCTCCCAGCACCATCTCCCCAGACACAACCAGCATTCACAATCACCCCAAACATACTACACTAAAACACATGCCCCTCATTTGCCACCCATACAAATCAATACAATAAGTAAACAGTCCCTCATCACAACACACATCCCATTTGCCACACACAAATCAACAGAAATCTACTAGCATGTAGTGGGATGGTCACCTGCTCCGGCTTTAAAGGGCTTAAAACAGCCTAGGAGAGGGCTGTGGCTGGGAGCAAGCAGTTCCCATGCTGATTGAAGGGAGCAGGCTCAGCTGTGGCCATGCCCCAATCGGGTTCAGCTGGCCCTTAAAAGAGGGCAGTAGGCCGGAGCAGAGTGTCTTCTCTAGCTGTGGAGGGAGATGGACCTGGCTGCTAGGGAGTATACCAGGGTTCCTGAGGTGAAGCAGGGCTGGGGAAGGCTAGAGGTGCTGGGAGACTCCAGACTGGAAAAGCCCCAGGCAGCAGGCCTGGCAGATGGCCTAAGACAGGGTACTGGGATTGCAACAGGGCAGCCCACGAGTAGACAGGGGCAGCAGGTCCAAACCCCCTTTGTCTGTAATGATTCGCTTATATGCTGCAGTCCACCCTAGCATGTGGGGGCTCAATGGTGACTGGCAGTAGCCAAAGACTGAAGCAAGGTGAGAATAGTGGGTGGGGTTTCCCTAGGGAGGGGAGACCCAGAGACTGTTCCTTTCAAGTCCGGGCAATAGTCCACCATCCTTGCCCCGCTCCTTGTATCACCACTGAGCAGCGGTCAGAGGAGGTACCTGTAGGCCTGGGAGGGCCAGAACTGGAGAAGGCAGTTGTGACTGGGATGGCGGGGACGCAGCAGGAGGCTGGGACCCAGACCATCGTTAAGCCTGTCGCCGAAGGGGAAACCTAGACTGGGTTTAGCCCCTAGACTGGGGCTAGCAAGAGGCTGGGGCCCAGGTGGTCCAGGAACAGGCCACCAAGTGGACCCAGACCCTGCAAGGTGGGGGTCCAGGAGATACTGACCTACGGGTGCGGCTGGAGGCCGCGGAGCTGGCCCATCGGAAGGCAGATGCCCAGTTACAGGAGGTGGCCCAAAGCTGGGAGGCTGCCGAGAGGAAGTGTGCAAGCCTGGAGGACTGACCCTGGAGGGCCAACTTTGGGGAGCCCACCCCATGAGCCCCCCCTAATCCCCAGGGGTGGGGATTATACGGGGGAGGGGTGGCAGGGTGGTCAGCTGCTCTGGCCTTAAAGAGCTTAAAACAGCCCAGGAGAGGGCTGTCGCTGGGAACAAGCAGTTCCCAGGCTGATTGGGGGAAGCAGGCTCATCTGTGGCCATGCCCCAATCAGGGCCCAATAGGGTAGGCAGAGGCAGCAGGTCCAAACCCTCCTTGCCTGTGAAGATTGGCTTATATGCTGCAGTCTGCTCTAGTGTGTGGGGGCTCAATGGTGACTGGCAGTAGCCAAAGACTGAAGCAAGGTGAGAATAGTGGGTGGGGTTTCCCCAGGGAGGGGAGTCCCAGAGACTGGGGGGGTACTGCCAGGGGGCAGCTCCCTGGGTAAAAGGGGCACCAGGGTCCAGGAGGGATACGGGGGCCAGCGGCAAGGGGGACACCAGCCTTCAGAGGGCGTTCCGGAGGCTGGAAGAGCTAATTCCCTGAGAGACCAGCAGGAGGCACCGCAGGGGTGAGTCATGCACTGTGACATAGCATGACAGCCATACTAATATGGAAAAATATGGAGTTCTACCACCTTTTGTGATCAGGGATGAAGATCATTTGGTCTAGCTGAGCTTCATTTAGCAAAAAAATAAAGAAAAAAAACTATAGGTGAAGGGGTGAAAATGGCTTTAGGCCATCTTCATGTCTTTCACAATCCTAAGGCCAGACAGCTCTTCTTTGTAAGTTAGAGTGCTGTCCTTTATATGCAGCTTCTTGGTTGACCAGGGGCCATTTCTGGGGATTGCTGGGACATAGTGATACTCTGGCTAGGCTTGCCTTGCCTTGCCAGGGCCATTTCTCTTGCACCAGAGTGTGGGAGGAGAATGGAGTAGGAACTGCTGTGAGAGTTCTGTGTCAGCCAAGAATTGTCGTGTGCAGGATTGAAGACTGCTTTGCAATTCTGGAGTTGGCCTGGGAACTGGCCCAGAGTATATGCATTTTTACAGATCTTCAGATTCTCTCTCCTGTCTGTAACTAGTCTTGGCTAAAACTAACAGGATGGTTGTTGAACACTTTTTTTATAGGTATTTTCAAAATTCACAGTTTCAATAAAACTTTTCATTGAAACTTTGTATTTGGGGGAAAGCGAAAATTTTCATGGAAGCTTTATCCCATCTTTGACCATCTCCAGCTGTATCCTGCTCCTCTTCCCTTTGCTTATTTCCTGACACCTCACCCACATCCCCCAAATCCTGCAATCCAATCCATGAGGTGGACACTTTCCAACATGTGAAGTTCAATTAAAGTCAGTGGTGCTCCAGTAAGGGCAGGACTCTGCATACCTGCATCAGATTGCACGTTAGGAGGTTTAAACCGTATGCTTTGTGGGGCAGGTACTTCCTTTTAATAATTATTTCTTCACTGTCCAGCACAATGAGCACCCAACCCTGGTTGGGGCCTTTGGACACCGTTGTAATTCAAATAATAAAAACAATAATTGATATTGTCTGTCTTTTGTTTTGAATTCTAGATCCAATTATTTCAAATAGTGTTAGTCTAGTTTTCCAGCAGGGCCGACTTCTATTGCTGTTGAGCACTTACTGCAATTCTGTCCACAAATGTTTTTGTTCCAGGTGTCCTTTCAAACCAGCAGAATCTTTCAAGCCAGGCCTGATTGACCTAATTGCATCCTAGAATTGCCTTACTGTTTGTATGTGTATGGGTTGTTTTGATTAGTTTAAATGTGGGAAAACTTTAATTCTACTACTGGAGTGCTATGAGACAATGAGGACTGTATTTCCATCAAAAGCAACATCTTCTGCAAGGCAGGTGGTCAGGTCACTGTGAGGTTTGATAGGCGTGCCTATGTACTGCCACTGGTTGTGGATTTGATGCTCAGTGTAATTTTATAGCCAACCATCAACAGCATTCTCTTTTTCCCCTCTCATTCAATTACTACGTGTAATGCTCCAGCAGATTGTCAATTTGTCCATTGCTCCACGGGGCCATTTTTTTTTTTTTTTGAATCGCTAGGCCCCAGTGTAGCATCAAGCATTGGAACTACATCATGGTGATTGCTGTTTCCTGGCGGGGGTTCTGGAACAATTTTTATAGTGGGGGTCCTGAGAGCCATTGAACTAAACTAAACCCTGTATATGATGGAAACCACTTCAAAACAGCGAGTGCGGCAGCACCCCGACTTCCAGCACCAATATTTCCTGGTGAATATGACATCCGCATGTTCAATGCAAGCTTCAACTATAGATTTTTCTGCTGCTTTGCCTCTAAAGATCCAGGTATTCACTCCTTCATTTGCCATACTTACGAATTTGTTTTTAGACAGAGGAACCAGAAATGTCTTATTGATTTGCATTCCAGCACAATATTTTCTAGCTTATGCAAAGCCTCTAACAATAAGAGTTCCTTTACTTGAAAAGTAAGAGACTTTAGCCACAATGATTGTCCTTCATTTGCGGGCAGATTGTATTTCATGTACCTTTCTTGATTTTTCTTAAGAATGCTTCTAACTCTGGCTATATCAGCACCTGTTCCAAATTAGTTATAGCTTAACGATAGCTTTAGATCACTGCTTTTAGTGCACTGGCCTGACTAGCAACCCAGACTCGAGGTGTATAACTCTGAAAGGCATCAGCAATAGCTTTAAGTTATCATCTTTTGGGACGTGAATAGTAAAATAATTCAATGACAAAATAAATTCAGATTTTGTATCTTGTTTGTGTGATCTAGAATAACAAGGTTGTGGCTGATGCACTGTACAATGATAACATGAGTGTCATGGCTAAATTTGGACTGTGTACCATTTGAACAGCCCCTATTCATTCCTGCGCCACCTAAATTCAAGCTTTGATATGAGTTCTTTTGTTCAGATCCTCAGAATTCCTAAAACTGATTTCATTCCCTATGTGGTATCGCTATCTGTCCCAGATTCCAAGACAACAGCGTCGCCAAAGAGAATGCAAGATTTCCTATTCTGCATGTATCTTGTGCTTGCTGATTTTGGCTCACGTGCAGACCTGTCATTGATTCATAGGTAAGCACAGGAATAAATCTAGCTCTCTAAGTGTATCAGAAATGCATATTCTTGAAAGATGCTGCTGCCTGACTAAAGCCTTTTAAATCATATTAACATCTATAGAGTGATCCAAATTTAAGACTATTTTGGCTCAGAATTTTCAGAATATTTGACAATCTATAGAACAAGCTGTAATTTTAATGATTTTGAACAATGTCAAACAAGTTGAGGCAATATTTTTCCTCTCATCTCATTGTATTTTACGGAGCAATCTAGAAATAGGGACTTTTTGTAGACAATATTTTTCCTCTCATCTCATTGTATTTTACAGAGCAATCTAGAAATAGGGACTTTTTGTAGACAAAGTGACATAATTTCTGCTTCCATGCACTTCATACAGACAGGTGAGTGGTCCCATACTTACAACAGGACCATATAAGAGACTTTCCTACGCTTCTGCAAATTTCACAAAACTTCTTTAGGGCAAGAAAAATCCCATAGATAGTTAGCTTTCCATGAATTATGGAAAATGCTCATTTCATAACATACTCTGCTATGTCATATGGTTTTTAGTTACTTGATCCATGGCCTTCAATATTACCTCCACTGATTCAGGATGAGATGTTCCAGATGCTTTATGCATATTAGATTGTCTCTTATTTTATATTTATACAGTGAGCATAACAGGATGCCATTCTCAGTTGGCCCCTGGCACTACTGTAACAAACATAGTAACATATAAAAATCAGTCAAGTGTGTGTGTGTAGTTTTTTGTCTACAAGTATGTTTAAATCATAAGTCAAGGACTAATTTGCAAATTAAACTGTCTGGCTGGAGCAGCTGTTTTATTGCAAAACTGTAACAAAGTATTAGAGAGGCTATTTACCTCCTTGAATCAAATCAAACTCTGCTTTGCAGCAGCAAGTAGTCAGGTTACAGTTTATTGTACTACAAAGCCTAATCTGTCTTGGAAAATAAAACTCTGCTTGCCTTTCTGGCAGAAATGATTTTCTTTTTTTAATTATATGACTGGCTGCAGCATATAACTTGCAAGCATTATCATTTTGCTTAGCATCAAATTAAACTGTGTCCAGCAGCTGCTGCTAAATGGCAAGGCTTTATAAGTTGCTACACATCCTACTCTAGTTTGAATGGAAAGTTAAACTGCTGCTTGCCTTTCTGGCAAAATGCCTTTAAAGAACGTAATTGGCTCTGTGCTTCTCAGCTACGCTATCTCCGCTTCCCCTAGTCACAAGATCTTTGATCAGAGTGCTAACTGAAAACAGTCAAACTGACGCTCAGTCCCAAGCAAGCTCAGTCGTGCATTTTCTCTGATCCCACCCAGTCCCTTTTCCCAAGGCATTACCTTTGTGGCTGATACGAACTGGGCCGTTTCCCCTTCTTTCTGACTGCCAGCTCAGTTCTACTGTTTTGGTCTGGCTATTCTGCTATCCTACTCCAAGACTCCTCAATTCTCTTTTCTTCCTTGAGTTCCTTTAGTGACCTTCATCTCAAACCAGCAGCTCACTGTTGCTTTACTTGATGTCACTGCTCCCAGCTTCCCCATTGTCCCTGTGCAGAAGGCAGGAAAACCCTCATTTTTCCTTTGTGGGGGCTTCTAGTGTGTAGAAAATGTCTCTCTCTCATTACCTGACAAAATGTACACAAACTTTCATATACTGATTGTCTGAGCATATAATTTTGCATATTAGATGGGCTGCTGGGAAACTGCAGGCTATCTTGTAATGCTGATATTTCTCAAATAATCCGATTGGAGGAAATGTAAGGTTTGACTACAGAGTCATGTAGGGAACTCTTTCTAATTGCTGGAGTGAGTCACTTTCCATTCTAAGCACAGAGGTTTCTGTTGCTGACGTTAGAAAGTGGTAACGTGTCTATACTATAACAGCTTAATTATAAGTAGGGACATAGTCACACAATATATCATTATGCTGTAGGGATTTTTTTTCTCTCTGAGAGATTGAACTGCAAATCCCATAGGAGTAACAATATGAGCAATGACTCTAGTCTCCTCATGATCTTCTAGAGGTGGTTGAAAACTGGAAATTCCATCCTGGGGGATAGTCCAATATTTCAAAGTTTGGCCAAACAGTCCAAATATTTAATATTTTTTGGTAAAGTGAAAAGTTCTGAAAAACTTCAATTTGAAAATGTCAAAATGCTTCACTTTGGTTGGGTTTGATGCTGAACTGTGTCTGCCGTGAGCTTTCCCATGCCTTATGCAAGTTCTAGGTCTGGTGCATCTGTAAAAGATCCTAGCATGTGCTCCCTGCTGGCCATCCACTAGGACTTCTGCAAGGGGGATTTGAGCCTTTGTGCTCTGGATCCTCTGGGGTGTGTAAAGCTTCTGAAGCCTCAGCAGTCTCCAGCACGGATTCCTCTGTTGGCCTCTCAGTGCCCAGAAAGAGAGACTCTGTTACCTCTGCTAATTAGTCTACCTGCCCTAGGTCCCAGGATCAGCCCTGACCCCTGAGATACCCCAGTTACCTAAATACACCAGTCTCCCAGAACTCCACCCAAAAAGTGTGAAATTTCTGGTTTACAGTTTCTTTCGCATGGGCATGCAGGTATAGTGAAGCAGTTAATACACACAGATTTTGCACTGTCTAACACTCTTTTATACTTAATCACATAAAGGACAGGGCAGATCATACAGAACACTAAACACATGTCACAGACACAGCTTCCTTACCATTCCAGAGAATTCTTTGAGCTTCAGTCCAAGTCCCTTAGGTTGTCAAGAGTCCTTTGGGACATCTGGGCTCAGGAAAGCAGGCAGCGCCACCCTGCCCCATGAGGGTATATATTCTGGGTAACCTCCCACTCCTGGACTGGAGAAAAGGGACCCTCAGTTCTTCTGCAAACCAGCTTCTGCCCTTTTTAAAACCTTCAGACCTATGTCAGGTGATACCCTTGCAAGCTTCCTCACATGAGAAGAGACCCCCCTGTCAGCTGAAGCAACCTCCCCCTGCTAAACCAGTTCTGATGGGCAGGGGCCAGTCCTTTGTCTAGAGTGAATAGATTTCCAGTGACTGGGTGCTTAGGAGTCAAGGACACTTTATTGTTGTTCCTTTTCCCCCCAGCTCAGAATTCCAACTCAAAATGGAGACAGGCTACAGAGAAGGCAAAAGGCTGTACTTTACAAATGGAGTTTGCAGCCTGACACAGACACATAGGGCTCAAAATCTCACTCAGAATTCATAAATTGTATGGACAAATTCCCAGCTCATCAAAGCCTCACGCCCCTCTTCTCTTCTATGGGTTGGGGTCTATGTGATACACCACGGTCATGAGACCAAAGGAGAAACTATGGTAGATCTAGTCCAGCCAAGGAACTTTGCACAGCCCATAAGGCGAATGGGAACATCAGCCATCTGAACTATTGCTGTCATGAGGCTCTGTGGCAGCTCAGGTTGACGCAGATTAGTATCAAAGTGACCCAAAACAAAATGTTTCAATGTGGGTCACCCTCACTTAAAAAAAAAAAGTTTTGATTTTCTTTTTCTCAATGGAAAACCTAAAATCTTCAGCAAAATTGAAACTTTTCCCCAGAAAACATAAGAACGGCCCTACTGGGTCAGACCAAAGGTCCATCTAGCCCTAGTCCATCTTCCAACGGTGGCCAGTGCCAGGTGCCCCAGCGGGAATGAACAGAACAGGTAATCATCAAGTGATCCATCCCCATCACTCATTCCAGCTTCTGGCAAACTTTGTTGTTTTTCCCCAGAAACTGTATTTTCCCTCAATAATAATAAAAAGTCCTTCCCAGCTCTGATAACTTCCTTTTTCATGCCCTGTTGTGCCCAAAGGTTCCACCAATACACAAAATGACCTGGTCACCAGGTTCATATTGAATAAAAATCAATCCAAACTATAAAGCAAAATGCTTTGTCACACTTGAATACGTTTAGTTAATTGTTTAAAGTTGTTTATGCCTTTTTCATCCGGCATCAGCTGGGGAGAGGTATATGCCAGCTGGGAAATGCTATAAGACAAGTTCATCACATGATATGCAGGCAAAATTGGGAGATAAAAACCTATTTCTAAATCAATTGCTATCTCTGTATGCACACAAACCATTCAAATCACCTCTAGCTTGTCCGGCTTAAATTTCAGACAGCTTGTTCTTGTCCACATCCCAATCTCAGCCTGGCATGGGGAAAGCAAAGACACCGTATCATCTGGATCTGGTGAAAATAACACACATACACACACAGCTGAGTGTCATCTGCATAATAAAGGCTACACAGTATAAATCATCTTACTGTATCTTCTGTAGTCCCACATACATGCTAAACAGGGGGGAGTGATGGGGGTACTGACAGAAAAGATCCTTCTAGAGAGGAAGGATGTTCCAGTTATTAGGATACTACCAGGGACTCCAGGGACCTGAGTTCAATGCCCAGCTCTGCCACAGACTTTTCTGTATGCCCTTTGACAAATCACTTAATCCCTCTGTGCCTCAGTTTGCTAGCTGTAAAATGAGGCTAAAAGCATTTTTCTACCTCACAGAGGTGTTGGGAGGATAAATACATTACAGATTGTGCGTTGCTTAGATATGATGGTGCTGGGGGCCATATAATTGCCTTAGATACATTGTGACAGTCTGAAGTTGAGAGTTCTTTGAGCAGATGATCATCTGACCAAAACCAGCCCCTTGGACCTTTCTGTAAGGACAGACTAGAACTGAAGAGTGATACCATCTATCCCAGCTAAGGACTGCAGACAATTCAACAAAACTTTGTGGTCAGTGGTATCTAATACTGTTAACAGATTAAAAATACCCGCATTCGCACCTGATGTTTGTGAATGTTGAGAGGAGTCAACAAGACTAGGCATACTTGAGTGCAAGCCTGACTGAAAGGGACTGATGAAATGTGAGCAAGTTGCCTTGCCACCAGCACCTAAGTAATGTTCCATTAGAAGGAATGAATAGACGCAGGGCAGCGTATGAACCAACATTATCTATCAGGATCATCACAGGCATCTCTTGTGTCTACTGCCACTGGGTATTCCATGTTAGAGGTCACATTTATAAGAATCCTAATGATCTATCCCATGCTATATGTATTCACTGCAAAACGTACATAAATTGAGGAGCAATAATTAATAATCTAGACACCACGGTGATGATGAGACACCTGATGGGTAATCATCCAAATCAAATATTTGTCTCTGCTTATTCAGATGATATATCTTTTCCTGCAACTGCTGAATGGCAGAAGAGCAGTGTGAGTTGAAAGGTAAGAACAACAGATTGAGAAAGGAGGGATTCCTCCTGCTTTGCAGAGTCACAGTACAGCAGCATCCGCCCATGTCATAACATTGCCCTCAGTAGTATTCCGTCACACCCTGTGCCACCACCTGGAATCAGGAATTTCTGCTGGATGAGACAAGAGAACTTAATTTTTGAACATAAAGTGTTTCATATTCAAAAAGCAACCATTTACTCTGCTGGTAGTTTCTGCTGGTACCTAATTTATCTCCCATGATCTATATTGCACTCCATTTAAAGGATATTGGCTTCCAAAGTATTTTAAGAGCATATCAAAATGTGATATTTCCCCTCAAATGGAGAATTTGTATTCCATCACCATCCATTAGAGTGTCTTGTGGAAAATGTGTCTAACTCCCTTACATGGTTTTGAAATCTTTAAACATTTCTAATACTGGTTCTAAGCCTGATACCAACACTGTCCTCCTCACTCTAACCAGGAAGCATTAAAGACTGAGTCAGAATCATTCTTGTAGAGATAAGAGGTTGCACTTTGTACTTCCTTGTGTCCACAGGGGTATCTATATTGGAGGAGACATTCACATTCCACTGTGGGAGGACAGCTTTAAAATCCATATGGAGCTCTGTAGGGCCCCTACTGTCAAAGGCGGCTCAAGAAAGTGATTAATCAACACCTGTCCTGGTCCCTTTCCTTTGTGCCAGTTTGGCTGACTTTTGAGACTACACCAACTGGCCTTATGCTCTTTGTCAGAGCAGGGGTGATGCGTATGCTACTGCACCTTCCAGTCCAGCTGAATTCACTGTAACTCATGGTTTGGAATGTGGGTTGTGTTAAGCTATGTCTGCGCATCCTAGGACACAAACCTGGCCCTTTGTCTACAATGTAAAGTGACTTTTCAAGAAGCAAATTTTCTACAAATACTCTACATACCATAGCTAAGAACATTTGAAAAGGGCTGTAGCGTCATCTTACTCTTTGGGTAATCACATATGTCTAAACTGACAATTGCATGCATGGAAAATAACTGCACAAAATGCAAATCTCATGTGGGATTTCCAGACATTCCTTAGTCTTAGTGTTTTGAAAGTTTACTTGCATGTGGTTTCTTCAGTGTGGACAATTGTAGCAGTGTTATAAAAGCACTTAGGAATTCCAGTCTCATTTGAGGATGGGTGAACTGATTCAGATAAAACAAACATTGTTTCACGCACGAATCAGGACATTCTGCTTTGTGGAAAAAACATAGATAAAATTTCCCCCCTCATCCTGTTGCCTTCCAATATGTTTCACATCCCATCGTTAGAGCTAAGACCAAAAGAAAAAGTCCTAAATACCACAGGAATGTAAACGCTTGTGATATTTCCATGTCAGTTTGATGAGTTAGTCAAAAAGGGATAGTCAGTTCCGGTAAGTTCTGAATAAGCTTCCAAATATTTCAGTGTTTACCTAAATGAAATCTACCCTCCAAATCTTTTGAGGTTCAAATCATTGCTCACCTATTTGTTTTAGTTTGTTGAATTATGCTCAACTGATGACTGTTTACAGTTGCTCCTTGCCAAACCTGCTCCTATTTTAATTACTCTGGGCTAGGGTTTGCCTCTCTTACTCATGTTGAGTGGTATCTTACACTCCAAGTCATCCCATTGATTGCCTGTAGTAATTCAGGACCGCTGCTGATTTTACTGAGATTATTCCTGGAAAAATGTACTGCTCCACATGAATAAGGAGGGCAAAATGGGGCCCTTTATGAAGGGTTGTGAGATTCTTGCCTTAATCTAGAAAAATAGATTCCATTTGACACTCCATTCTAAATAAATATACATGCTACATGACTGGTCATATTTTTTCATCAGATAGCAGCAAGCTTTGAATATATAATGTGGAATGACCTTAAGGAAGGTATTTTTCTTCATTCTGTCCAATAGACCATGCTCAAACACCTGTGCCATATATTGAAATCATTTGTGATTGCCACTGAGAAAATCAGTGTTGAAACAGCATCATTAAGCCAAGTTGTCCCAATCGTGCACCTGTTTCAAAAGCAAAGTGAAAATAAAAAAACTTGACAAAATGAAGCTAAACTCAAATCTCATATTAAAAACTTGACAGGCCATTGGCAAAAACTGCTAGCACTGTGGAATGGGTGCTGCCGGAGACTTTCTAAAAGAAGAGCTGCTTTGTGGGCAGCTATCTTGTGCGTACTGCCTAGATATTGACTAGCTGCAATTTTTTAACTGATGAAGTGGATGGACTGATGCTTTCAATGAATCCCGTTTTTATATCTACAGATACAGAAAAGTAAAAATCCATCTGTCTTCTGCACTTCCCACACCTGGAGACAGATCAGCAGACATTATGAATATAAGAAAGAGTGAAGCTGACAACAGCCTGCAGCCGTACTTCCTTGGGCTGTAATCTTGTTAAATTGAAGCAGCTAAGCAGTCAGACATTGGCTGGTATTTGGAAGAACAGGAGAAAACCCAGGTGCTGTAGGAAGTGGTGTTAGTAATTGTGTAGCTGAGTCTGTGCTGAACCAATCCCTCAGCCTGGTGTTCAGGAGGCTTTGACACTGGAGCTACCATTGAGCTCCGTAACTTCCAAACTTACTATTTGAAAAAAATTTCTCTTTACCTTAATAATAAATGTATGAAATTTCATAGTACACACTGCACATAAATCATTATAGATGTCCCAGACTAGCATCATTTTTAGCTAGGATTTCGTTTGGTTTAATTATTCATTGCATTGCAAGCATTTAATACTTTTTATTTTTTAATTTTTTTTTTAGTACTACACTAACATTTTTAGAGGAAACTCTTCAAGTCAGTTCATGAGGCCAATGAGTATATTTTATTGAGTTCTAGTTAAATGCATACCTCTCATCTTTGTCTCCCAGATATGAAACAGAGGCAATTCAAATATGGTAATAAAGTAGTTAATGAGAAAAAATATGTATGTATAGACAGGAACTAAGAGAATTATGAAAATTAATTTTACATGAGACCTCAAAATGAAATCTTATTGCTTAATACTGATCAGTGCCTTCTTATGAATTCTAATGTGCCATATAGAGTGTGACACATACCATCGTTTTAAAGCAGTTCTGACATTTTGCTGATGCTCTGCTCCACAAGAATCTGCACCTCTTTTTTCTTTTCAAAGCCAATAACAGTTACTGCAACCTGGCTTTCAGTTCAATTTTTAAGCTAGACAGATGGCTACTGTTTAACCTACTGGCTTATCAGAAAAAGTAATGTGGTTAACCCAATAATTTCCTTTTCTGCAACTTTAGTACTTTTTTCTTGATCCCCTTTGATCTTTTCAACCCCTCCCCCCCCCCGCTCATGGCTTCTTGCTTTCAGAAGACCTGGGGACAGTCTGCTCAGGTGATTGCTACAGCACATATAGCTATAGTTTGCAGTATGGCTGATGGTGAAGGGACTTTGCAGACGTTAAAAAGCTGTGGCACATGTTAAAACTGCAAATAGATGATGGAGTGAATCTTCCATTTCAGAGCTAGTCAGCTTCTATCTTTTTTCTTGCCAAGACTGAGAAATGGCTAAAATGTAGTAGATATTTTCCACTGCATTTGCCTATGTTGTGAGCAGGGCTGGATTAAGGCAGGGGCTTTAGGGGCTGCAGCACAGGGCCATGGCTCAAGGGGGGGCCCCGCAAAAATAAAAAAATCTCCAACTCCAGGCCTCTGAAGGTCCCACAGCACAACGAGGCGCTCAGGCAGGCTGCCTGCTGTGGCCCCATGAGCTTCCAGAAGCGGCTGGCTGCTAGCATCTCTCTGCAGCTCCTGGCAGCAGGGGAGGCAGCTCTGTGCACTGCCCCCACCCCCAGCACTATTCTCACAGCTCCCATTGGCCAGTTTCTGGCCTATGGGGGCAGTGCACGGAAACACGCTGTCCCCCTCCCCACAGGGACCGCAGAGATGTGCTAGGAGCCTTCTGCTTCCGGGAGCAGCATGGGGCTATGGCAGGCAGGAAGGCAGCCTGCCTGAGCCCTGCTGAGCCGCATCCATCCTCCACCCCAACCCCCTGCCCCAGATCAGAATCCTGCTTCTGCATCCAAACCCCCTCCCAGACCCACCACCCCATCCTGCACCCCAATTCCCTGCCCCAGCCCCCTCCTGTACCAAACTCCCTCCCAGGAAAAAGCCTTGTATACAGGGGCCCCACAAAATCTAATAGCCCCAGGCCCACAGGAGAGTTAATCCGGCCCTGGCTGTGAGGTGTAAAAACTTAATGAAAACCAAAACTAAGGATCAAGTCAGCTAATATGTGGGCAACTGGTGCATAGAATGAAATAAAATTAAACTGTTTATTAGAGTCTCCAGTCTCATAAAAAGCCAAAGTAAGATGCCCTACTTATTCACAAAGTACTTACTGATAGTCAGTAAAAGGTCATCAAGTAATTCCTAAACTTTGATGGTTATATACAATTTCTGGATTTAGTGAACTTCAAATTTTCTTGTCCTATGTGTTGCTTTAACATTTATAATTTCATACCAAATGTGAATTAAAACTGCTTAGTATTAAATTTGAAGGTGATCTATAGATCATGTGCCCTTAAAGGATCTGAAGGTCCCAGATAAATGGTTCTCTCAACTACAACATAATTCTAATTTACTAAAATAATATCCCTTGGAACTCAAGGAAAAAATAAATATATTAATTAATTCCTTGTGCTGCCTGTAAATGTGGCTTTCTGAAGTTTAAAATTAAGATAAGGGGGGGTCAAACAGATTTGTGGAAAGAAAAAAATTTAGAGAGTTAGAACAAATGATATGTTTATGGGCCCCAATTCTGGGCTGCACCTGACCTGAGATTGGCATACCTAGAAGGCAGGCATTGAAGTGGCCATGCACCGACTTTGTACCTATTGGATTCTGGTGGAGGCCGTGGGGTAAGCGAAAGCAGCCTCAAGGACAAGACAATTTTGGTAATCCTTGATAAAATAAGCATACTGGAGGAATTGGGGAATCCATGTGTCTACTAACTTTCCTTTTAAATTTGTCCTTTGTTTTCCAAGTGAATCCCTGTAGAATAAATGCAATAAATAAATAAATTGCATATTTTACAAAATGTTAATAAGTGTATATTTCATTCTAAATATGGATAATATGCAAGAATCATTTGAAGAATCATTTGGGGACATTCCTGATTTAAAATGCAAGAAAAAATATGATTGTAAAATATGTTGGTCTAGGTATACGAACGCAGAAACCCAGATATGGAAGTATTTGTAAATGGTTTAGTTGTAGTTTAATATGGTTTGGCAAAATTAAAGGCACCGGGTCATCCCCTGTGCCAGCCTCTAACTCAGCTGGAGCCAATTCCTACTGGCTGCAGCTCCCAGCCCCAGCTCCTCAGGCAAGTTCCTCCCAACCTGGGCATGGATTGGGGGAAGAGGGAGAGAGCAGTGAGTGATAGGGGAAAGGGGTGAAAAGGAGTGAACAGGGTTTCAGGGGAAGAGGCAGAGCAGGGGTAGGCCCCTGGGGGCAGAGGTTAGACTCTGGGGGGGGGAGAGGGGGGAACAGACTGGCAGGGGGAGGTTCCAGCATTTCTGCTGCAGTGTCTGGTTTTTAAATATTACAAAGTTGGCAACCCTAGGGTACAGATGTTATAAGTGAGATTAATAAAAGCATTTCATAATGTCTAAACACATTCTTATAACTCTAATAGCTATTTTAACAATATTAACGCACAGGTGAGCCAGACTGGTCTCAAGTTATGCCCCTGTCAGTGGTTAGAGAGGCTGAGGTCACCTGATCTGTTAGTGTCACTGTAACGATTCTGATTTTTTTTTAACTGGGCTCCTTGAAAGGGCACAAATTGAATAGACATATCCCACGAGAGCAACATCTTGGTACACCTCAAAATTACAGGCAATTTACAAGCCAGCCCAGAATAGATGGGGCCCATGGATTTTACATTTAAGTTACAAAACTTTTCTATTCAATTCTGCCTCAATTTCTATATAAATGTAAAATAAAAAGCTGGTGTCTAATATTTATGTCCAGACCTAACACGACAAATCATTGGGATGAATTTATATCTCTTAGGAGTCAGTTCAACAAAGGATATAACTGACTTCCATATGACTTCCATATGATCTCTCGAGGCATCTAGATAGATTTATGTGTAGTGCTGGGGAGGAGCTGGTGCTTGTGGTATATGTAGGTACCAATGACATAGGGAAGGGTCGGAGGGACATTCTGGAGGCCAAATTTAGGCTGCTAGGAAAGAGACTGAAATCCAAGACCTCTATGGTGGCATTCTCAGAAATGCTTCCAGTTCTATGCACAGGGCCAGGCAGGCAGGCAGAACTTCAGAGTCTCAATGCGTGGATGAGACAATGGTGTAGAGAGGAGGGGTTTAGATTTATTAGGAACTGGGGAAACTTTTAGGATAGGGGGAGCCTATACAGGAAGGATGGGCTTCACCTAAACCAAAGTGGATCCAGACTGCTGGCTCTTAACATTAAAAAGGTTGCAGAGCAGTTTTTAAACTAAGAGATGGGGAAAGCCAATTGCTGCAGAGGCACATGTGGATTGGACAGAGACTTCTCTTAGAGGAGAGTCTATTGATAGAGATTCTCTAGGTTTTAGTCAGGAGGAGAGGATGGACGAGGATAAAGTATGGACCAGATCAGACAAGAAACATTCACATAAAAAAGAATCTTTTACATGTCAGAAAAGGGCAGACAAATAAACAGTGACACGTTTTTAAAGTGCTTGTACACAAATGCTAGAAGTCTAAATAATAAGATGGGTGAACTAGAGTGCCTCGTGTTAAAGGAGGATATTGATATAATAGGCATGACAGAAACCTGGTGGAGTGAGGACAATCAATGGGATACAATCATTCCGGGGTACAAAATATCGGAAGCACAGAACATGTTATGCGGAGGGGTGGGGGGTGGAAACGAGTGGCACTATATGTGAAAGAAAATGTAGAACCAAATGAAGTAAAAATCTTAAATGAATCCACATGTTCCATAGAATCTCTATGGATAGTAATTCTATGTGCTAATAAAAATATAACAGTAGGGATCTATTATCAACCACCTGACCAGGACAGTGATAGTGACTATGAAATGCTAAGGGAGATTATAGAGGCTACCAAAATAAAGAACTGAATAATAGTGGGGGATTTCAATTATCCCCATATTGACTGGGTACATGTCACCTCAGGATGAAATGCAGAGACAAAATTTCTCAATACTTTAAATGACTGCTTCTTGGAGCAGCTGGTACAGGAACCCACAAGGGGAGAGGCAATTCTCGATTTAGTCCTGAGTGGAGCACAGGATCTGGTCCAAGAACCTCTTGGAAATAATCATAATAACATTTAACATTACTGTGGTGGGAAGAACACCTCAGCAGCTCAACACTGTGTCATTTAATTTCAGAAAGGGGAACTATGCAAAAATGAGGAGGTTAGTTAAACAGAAATTAAAAGGTACAGTGACTAGAGTGAAAACTCTGCAAGCTGCATGGACACTTTTCAAAGACACCACAATGGAAGCCCAACTTAAATGTATACCCAAATTTAAAAACACAGTAAAAGAACTAAAAAAGAGCCACCATGGCTTAAAACCGTGAAAAAGAAGCAGTGAGAGATAAAAAGGCATCTTTTAAAAAGTGGAAGTCAAATCCTAGTGAGGTAAATAGAAAGGAGCATAAACACTGCCAAATTAAGTGTAAAAATGTAATAAGAAAAGCCAAAAAGGAGTTTGAAGAACAGATAGCCAAAAACTCAAAAGATAATAATGTTTTTAAGTACATCAGAAGCAGGAAGCCTGCTAAACAACCAGTGGGGCCCATGGACAGTCGAGATACAAAAGGAGCACTTAAAGACGATAAAGTCATTGCGGAGAAACTAAATGAATTGTTTGCTTCAGTCTTCATGGCTGAGGATGTTAGGGAGATTCCCAAACCTGAGCCATCCTTTGTAGGTGACAAATCTGAGGAATTGTCACAGATTGAAGTGTCGTTAGAAGAGGTTTTGGAATTAATTGATAAACTTAACAGTAACAAGTCACCAGGACCAGATGGCATTCACTCAAGAGTTCTGAAAGAACTCAAATGTGAAATTGCGGAACTATTAACTATGGTTTGTAACCTGTCCTTTAAATCAGCTTCTGTACCCAATGACTGGAAGATAGCTAATGTAACGCCAATATTTAAAAAGGGTTCTAGAGATGATCCTGGCAATTACAGTCTGGTAAGTCTAGCATCAGTACCGGGCAAATTAGTTGAAACAATAGTAAAGAATAACATTGTCAGACACATAGAAGAACATAAATTGTTGGGCAAAAGTCAACATGGTTTCTATAAAGGGAAATCATGTCTTATTAATCTATTAGAGTTCTTTGAAGGGGTCAACAAACATGTGGACAAGGGGGATCCAGTGGACATTGTGTATTTAGATTTTCAGAAAGACTTTGACAAGATTCCTCACTAAAGGCTCTTTTGTAAATTAAGTTGTCATGGAATAAGAGGGACGATCCTTTCATGGATTGAGAACTGGTTAAAAGACAGGGAACAAAGGGTAGGAATAAATGGTAAATGTTCAGAATGGAGAGGGGTAAATTAGTGGCGTTCCTCAAGGGTCAGTCCTAGGACCAATCCTATTCAACTTATTCATAAATGATCTGGAGAAAGAGGTAAACAGTGGGGTGGCAAAGTTTGCAGATGATACTAAACTGCTCAAGATAGTTAAGACCAAAGTAGACTCTGAAGAACTTCAAAAAGATCTCACAAAACTAAGTCATTGGGCAACAAAATGCCAAATGAAATTTAATGTGCCTAAATGTAAAGTAATGCACATTGGAAAAAATAACCCCAACTATACATACAATATGATGGGGGCTAATTTAGCTACAACTAATCAGGAAAGAGATATTGGAGTCATCATGGATATTTCTCTGAAGATGTCCACGCAGTGCGCAGCGGCAGTCAAAAAAGCAAACAGGATGTTAGGAATAATTAAAATAGGGATAGAGCATAAGATGGAAAATATCTTATTGCCCTTATATAAATCCATGGTATGCCCACATCTTGAATACTGTGTATAGTCTCCTCATCTCAAAAAAGATACACTGGCATTAGAAAAGGTTCAGAGAAGGGCAACTAAAATGATTAGGGTTTGGAACGGGTCCCATATGAGAAGAGATTAAAGAGGCTAGGACTTTTCAGTTTGGAAAAGAGGAGACTAAGGGAGGATATGATAGAGGTATAGAAAATCATGAGTGGTGTGGAGAAAGTGAATAAGGAAAAGTTATTTACTTGTTCCCATAATATAAATATAAATTAATGGGCAGCAGGTTTAAAACAAGTAAAAGGAAGTTCTTCTTCACACAGCGCACAGTCGACCTGTGGAACTCCTTGTCTGAGAAGGTTGTGAAGGCTAGGACTATAACAGGGTTTAAAAGAGAACTGGATAAATTCATGGAGGTTAAGTCCATTCATGGCTATTAGCCAGGATGGGTAAGGAATGGTGTCCCTAGCCTCTGTTTGTCAGAGGGTGGAGATGAATGGCAGGAGAGAGATCATTTGATCATTACCTGTTAGGTTCACTCCCTCTGGGGCACCTGGCATTGGCCACTGTTGGCAGACAGAATACTGGGCTGGATAGACCTTTGGTCTGATCCAGCATGGCCATTCTTATGTTCTTATGAGCTACCACAATTCAGAGGGATGGGCATATTTTTGTGTTGAATTCAGCCCTAGGCAAGAAAGCTGCTTTTCTGATTTTATATACGAGACTACAGTTTAATAACCGGTCTGATCCAAGTGATCTGTACCTCTGTTTGACTGAATTTTCTGAAATCAGCTAAAGGCATTATTTTTCATATTTCCCCTGGATACCATTCCAAATTTAAATGCTTCTAAATGAGACACATGTCAGAACTGATGGTTCTTTACTGTCAGTTCTGTGCCCTCCATTGTGACTTGAATGGTATTTTTCAAGCATTATTTGGCAAATAAGAATGCTTGTTTCACAAGAGTCACTGTCAATGATGCCACATTGGAAGTTGCTGGTACAAATGAGTTCAAAATATTCATGTGCAAAAATAACTGAGCATTTGTTTTCCTGTTTTAACTCTTCCCCTCCGCCTTCCCTTCCCCCCAAAGCCAGAAGGAACCTTAACGATTGAGCTCAAAAACTTGAAACTGAAATCTTTAAGAGTTGGTAAAGTGCTTCTTGAAAAAAGATTGGTGGCCTCCAGTCGCTGCTCTGCAAAGGCTGTCTGGGAATGCTATCAAGCATTCTACAGCACAGACACTTTAAGAGTTCTTCAGAGAATGCTCAGTATGACAGGAAGGGAGAAACAATGTATGGAGGGCCTGAAGTGACACATTCTTCCAAAGCATTTGTCATGAACCTAAGAATCGCATCTCTGTAGAACTGTGTAAACTTGAGAAAACTGACCTGGCAAGCAAGCTTGCCTCCACCTTCTGTCCTGACTGCTCCCCCAAAGCCTTTAATGTTTACCAAGTCTGGGTCCCTAGTTATGCTTAATTCAACGACCAATGGAAAATTTGAAAGTTAGAAGAAACTTTATGGCAGGTAGATTAAAATATAGATTGAAAAACATTGGAGATTACGTGACACAGTGGGTTATTGCAATAGTCTTGGGCAGCTGGATTCACATCCTTGATTAGAATACCCAAGAAGTAAATTTGTTGAGCTCAGCCTAGGGCCTGATCTGCAGCCTGTTGAGTCTAAAGGGATTCTAGTCTCTTATGGGCATTTTCCTAGATCAAAAAACACCATATAATTTGCCATATGTGAAAGTAGTATCTGTCTTGTAGAGACATGGGAATGGAATAGCAGGGTCACAATATGTCAGGATTTGAAGTGCACTAGTGGGGCTACTGTACATGTGGAAGCTTACTTAGCACTAGAGTTGGTCAAAAAAAATTGAATTTCATGAAGTTCCTTCTTTGACTAGTTTTACTCAGCACCATATCAACATTATCATGTTATGTCAGTCTTTTAGTTTAATGAACATTTCTCTCTGACACACACACACATACATCCCCTTCCCAATAATTATCAAAATAGGATTACTATACCTTTTTGAAACCAGTTCAGAATTAGCCTAAACGATTTTGATCATCATCATTGATATAAGCAATAGGATATGTCAAAGATAGGGACGACATTTAATATCCAAGAAAAAAATTGAATTGACAACAATTGCTCTTCTAAAGTCATGTTGTTTTCCCAACATCATATACTGTTGGCCTTATCCGGTAAATTACTGTGCACTTTCACCTCCCATTAAAGTTAGGAAGAGTTGAGGCTGCTTAAAGCATATTAAAGAATCAGTCCCAATATTTAGCATTTTACCTAATATCCAAAATGGTCATAGCGAGGGCCAGATCTTGCAGTCTTTACAAATGTTGGATTCAGTGAGAATCTTCTGTACATAAAACATATAGGGCTGGTTCTAAATCTCTTAATTCTACCCAGAGACTCTTTAAGAATGAGATTAGTTTCCATATTTGTGCCATACAAGTGTCTGTTTACAATATTGGTGCCAAATCACAATGTCCCTTTGCTATCTTATCTAATACTAGTAATATTAATATGCGTGTGTGTGCGTGTGTGTGTAAAAAATGCAGAGAAAAGGAAGACTTGATCCTAAGCACAAGAGTAGAATAAAACAGCCTTTTAAATATATTTACAAATCTTTACAATTAAGCAAAATATATCTCCAATTAAAAGGGGAAAAAACACTTAGAGGTGCTGCTCTCCATTTGCTCTAGCCTGACAAAAGTCTTGCTTTTCATTTACAATAGAATAACATAAAATTTCTGCTGGGGTGAAACACTTTGAAATTCTGCTGCTTTCTTTCCTTTTATTTTTTAAATTTATTTATTTATTTCATCCTGTGCTCAAAATCCAAGGACACAGGGAGAGAGATAAAATCTCCTCCCAGAATAGAAAGTGTACCATAGTCACAGTCATTAACAGCCAGCCTAGATGGAGAAAGCAGCAGCAAGCTAAGCCTAGAGTATGTCTTCACTACCCTCCAGATCGGCGGGCAGTGATCGATCCAGCGGGGAATGATTTATCGTGTCTAGTCTAGACGCAATAAATCGACCCCCAAGCGCTCTCCCGTCGATTCCTGTACTCCAGCGCCATGAGAGGCACAGGCAGAGTCGATGGGAGAGCGGCAGCAGTCAACTCACCACGGTGAAGACACCATGATAAGTCGATCTAAGTACGTTGACTTCAGCTAAGTTATTCACATAGCTGAAGTTGTGTAACTTAGATCAATCCCCCCTCCCCTTAGTGTAGACCAGGGCTAAGTTTCAATGTCTATCCCCTTTCCTCCTGCACCAAGTAAAGTTAAACTGCACATTCAGCAGAAGTAGCTGCTTAGAGGCTCAGTCAATCACATCCATGCCCTCCTCTCTGCTGTTCATAGTGGGAGAAAAACAATAAGAAAAGCTGAATTGGCTTGTAATCACTATTGCTCCCTCTTTCTCCTTTTTTCAGATGGTTAGTACTACTAATAAAAACCTATTCTGAAGTGTTGTTTAGTGCTTGATTTGTGCTCTTTCTTTCCTAAGTTTCATAGAAGCATCTGAGGCCTAAAAGCACTTAAAAGTAATGTCTGAGGACTTGAACCATTCTCCTTCCCCAAACTGGCCCCCATTTTCCACTCTCTCCAACGATGTTTCAAAAACAAGCATTCCAAGTACTGTCTTGTTTCTCAGCCCTTTCAGTACCCTCTTCATTTTTTCCTGTTTGCCTTTCTGACTCACGTAAACCCCTTAGTTGGAATCTTACCTAAGTCAGTGACAGCAGATCTGCTTGTTTTAAAACTTGGAACAATTCTGAATTTCCCAGTGGCTTTGCAAAGTGATATTTCCATCTTGCGTTCAGGGTTGCTCTTCATTACCATTGTCAGCCTAACTGCTCTTGCCGGCACTCAGTGAAGACAGATTTACTGACTGTCATGCAACAGTGTAAAGAATCACAGAAAGACACATTTTCTTAAGGCTTATCTAAACACATAAGTTGTAAATTATACCCGTACAGTTAAAGTGGTACAACCTCGCTAGTGTGGATGCAGTTATACCAGTATAAATGTGATTATACTAGTATAACTTATTGCTTATGTGCAGGAAGAAGAATAAGCTATACCAATATATAAGTGCATTGACACTAGGGGTTGTACTGATACAATTGCATTGGCAACAAATCAACACCTTGTCTGACATAGTTACACTGGAACAAAAATTGTATGTAGACCAAGCCTTAACACTGAACAGGGAACTTTATTTAGGATTAGGCAAGTAGTGTTATTCTTAAAGTAATTCTGTCTCTTCTTCACTGTAGAGCATCTGACTAGAACTTTCCCCACCCCCTCTTCAATGGCTTTAGGCATTGTCTACACATAGATTTTTGTACTGGTAATTATAGCAGTTAGCAGTGTGATTTACAGATAGTTATACTGATACAGCCTCTAGTGTGGACGCAGTTATATCAGTATAGCTTTTCTCCCTTCCCATATAAGCATTTATAGTGGTATAAGTGGTGTAACTGTGTCCACGTTAGAGGGTTATAACTCTTTAACTATACCACCAGTATAATTAAAGCAGTATAACTTTTATGTGTACACAAGCTGTAGAGAAACAGTAAACATCACATCACATTTTCTCCCCACCCATTCTTCCTTTTTCTCTGTCTAAACAATCCTCCACAAGAATTACCATTTAACAATACATTCTAAAGACAGACGAGCCATCTGATTCACCACTAATCCAGATCTAGCTATCTTATGACCCTGAGGAGGTTTGTATCCAGCATATTTATATGGGTTATCAAATCTCAAAGTGCAGACTCCTCTTCACTAGATTTAGGACTCTTCTCAGCAGAACTATGTCTCTTCAGTAAAGGCTCTGATATGAGTATCAGTGCTTCTAGGGTAACACAACAATACAAATGGTTTAAATTGGTTGAATATATGCTGTTGTTTCTTCAATATCAATTACCATAATCAACCTCAACTATATATGATCTTGAGGTGCACGTATGTCCAATGACAATTGCTGATGGTGTCCAATATTTTCCGCATACCATTTTATAAGGACTGGTTCTCCTAGTTAAACTTGTGTAAGTTTTGGGCTGCATTCTAGCAGTTAAAGAGGAAAGCCTGCAATCTGTTAGACTTGCTATCTCTTGGCCTCACATCCTGCAAGCAGTGACAGTTAAATTGAAGATTTTCTCTGATTAGCAGGGTTGTTCTGATCTGTCGAGCCATAAGCAGCTGACCGGGGCTACTCTGGTGACTACGGAGGATGTCCTACAGCTCAGAACTGCTAATGTGGTCCTTTTGTTGTAGAATTCTATTAGCAATTTGTATTGCTTTCTCAACCTTTCCATTCCTGTGTGTGAGGCAGAGGCTGGAAATAGTATGTTTGAAATTATACCATATCCAAAAAACTTCAAATTCAGGGCTGACAAAGTGTCAGTGACTTTCCTCTGCAAACACCAAACAAAATGTCTTTTTTTTTTTAGCTTTTCTACACCTGTTGACTTGTGTGTTGAGTGAGATACAGAATTTCTAGCAACCTCAGAAAAATAGTCACTAGCTGCCATATACGCATCTCTTTTCCTCACACAAATCCAGTGCTATTGTTTTTCAAAGACTGTGGGTAATCCCATAGGTATCATCATGCCATTTGCACCATTTGATAAAAATATGTCAGTTTGTTTTGTATTCCTTTTTAGAATGAAATGCTCATCAAAGGTTGTTAGTTGCATACTTTTTTTGCTTCTAGCCTGTAACAGGGTTTACTCACCCATTAAAGGCAGAGGGAGAAATCTAGGGGGTCAGGCTATACCATTCCAGGAATTTTTGAACAAACAAAAGCCTATGAAATGTCAGAGGCAGGAGCTGGGAGAGAGGAAATGGTCCCAGGAAGATAGTGTTTGGCTGTTTCAAGGTGACTATTTCTTTAAAGGCCTGGGAACAGGTACCTTGTGTTTCAGGGTGGGGCAAGGCTCCCCTCTCCCGCAGCCAACCAGGATGAGTTCTGGGAAAGAGGATGGTTTACAATCTGCCTCTTCCCTCATAAGCAGGGAGACAGTAGCAAGGGAAGAATGGCTGCCTGCTGATGTCTCCCAACCCAGAGAGGAATAAGACTAGTTTCCTTCAGATTGCTGCTTTTTTCTTAATCTAAGGCTTCAGTTGACTCAAATTAGCACAGCCCTGAGGAGGAGGACTGAGAAACTCCTCTGTCAAGAGCAGAAGACTGTAGAGAGCCAGAGAAAACAGGGCCTTAGATTGAAGGAACTGGGCCCAGCTGGGGAATGGGCAGAAGAGCCTTTATTCTGAGTTTATTTTTGGACTTAGATAGATCAGGAAAGGGTGGGTTTTTATTGAAGGATTTAGCTACCAGGCCAAATCACAACAGCAAGGCTTGCAGCTGCCAAAGCAGATTGAGAAGGGAAATTGAGGCAGAGCTGCTGCAGAGTCACCCCAGGCCATGAGGGGGCACTCTGGAAGTGGTGCAGTTATTTAACATGGCCCATCAGCAAGTGTAATACAACTCAGACTTCAGTGGAAGGGACCCAAGCTACTCACTGGTAATTAGATGTAAATCTAAATAAGTAACTGAATATGAAGGAATCTAAGTTGGAACAGCATGCTCAGTGAGGTGATAAGGAGTGTGAATTACATCAGCTTGGACTAGGCTCACCTTTGAACTTGACTCATCTTCTGAGGAACTGCCACTATCTTGGAATATCTCTTGTGGGAGAGAGAGATTTCTTTGATAGCAATTATTTGGCTTTTTTTTCCTATTCCCTTTCCCTTCTTTTAAACCAGAGATGGTTTGAAATTATTTTTCTACACTAAAAAAAAAAAACAACAAAAAAATCAAAAATTTTCTTCAAAATTATTCAGATTTTCATTAAAAAATTGGTTTTGGTAATTGAAAACCAAAAATGTATGGTTTTTTGTTTGTTTTATTTTAAACCCAGGTTTTTTTTCCTACCCCAGTTTGTGGGGGGCATACTTTTTGATTAAAATGGGAATATTTTCTAGCAAGTCTGGCTGCTTTTCTTCTAAATCCAGCTCTGCAACTGTAAAATATGGTGTACTCTGAATCTATGCTGGTTACTCCATAAAGAATACTCCAGAATCCATAGGTACATAGCTTTAAAGTTTCAGCACCATGATCAGCAGAGACAACTGTATCTGCTAAACTTCTTTGGCTGAAATCATAAAATGGGAAGTGTGGTCTTTCAAGGAAAGAGAGAAAGGTGAAACGCTTGTGTCATTTTGTAACATATTGAAGTCCAACTGGTCCTGATGGTTTCTTGTGCTGCATTTAAGAAGTGAGACAAGGAAAGCTTATAAAAGGAACTTCAAGTATTGCCCTAAAAAACACAATATTCTATTTAGGGACTATGTTTTGAAATGCATGTGAATAATACACATTGGATCACGTTTTATGAGTTACTACTGGAAATAAAGCCTCATCCAGGAAAGAACTTTTTAACTTATAGAAAGTATATGCAGCCTTTTGTTGGAGCAGGTGGGGAACTCCAGCAGGTTACCTTGCATAAAATCATGAATGTAAATGACCCAAACCTCCAATAGTTGCTGCAAATGCTCTCTCTCTCTCTTCCTGGGATGAATGTGGGACAGAGCCTAGACAGCTGAAACTTTTGTAGTTTTGTCCTAAATTACATAATTATGGAAATATCTCTGGACTTATTCCTCTGAAAATGTGTGGACCATTTTTGCAGAAATGTGGCCCTCGGTTACATGTCCATGCAGTTCATAACTGAACAAAAATGCAGGAGGGAAAGAGACTGATTCACATAGAAGGATGAACAGCAATTCTTTGGATAAGAATTTCTTGCACCAACACTGGCAAAGTCCTGTTTGTAACCGACAGCCTTATTCCTGTTTCTAAGGCTTTACCTGAGGATGTTACTTATTATCTAGGGGAAGTTTAGATGGCAGCTGCCTGACCTCCATCATAACTAGTAGGAAGCTCGGCATAAATGATATAGACTCAAAGAGAGCTTTTTCTAGGATGCCATTCAAATGATCAACTAATGATTATTTAGTATATAATATAGGATTTAGTACAGATGACTGGCCATCTAAAGTTCATTAGCCTGGTTCATCCTCTTTTCACACATGCATCAATCCAACTGGATACACCATTTCTTGTAATAATTAATGGTAGAGGAAAAAGAAAGCAAACTGATGACAGATTTATATGGTTCTCATCACCACAGTTCCTGAGTGTCTAATTATAGGCTATTCAAAATTCCACAAGTAACAAAGATCAATTTAACCTCTTCTGGAAGGCAGCAGTTTACCAACCATCAGAGTAGGCTAATAAGAAAATGATCTCAGGATGTAAAGGAAAAGAGTTAGGAACTTCGTAGCTTGTCAGTTAGGCTTAACCAAAATATTTTGCGTTCATTGTTTTCACATCAGAATTATCAGAACTGAGAACTATTTTTTCCAATAGTGCTACAGTGCTAAGAGGACAATCATTGCTATGTCGAAATATATATGATAAGCTGATTATTACACATGGGGATTTTTTTAGACCATGTCAAAATGTAGCTCATCCATAATGATTGACTACAGAAATAAAAATACTGTCTTGAATATTGAAGACAGAGGGGTTTTGGAGTTGACCAGTGGCATATTAAAATGATCTGTATAAGGAATATCTTCACTTTACTTCAGCAATTTTGGAAGCATGGCTTTCATCAAGATGAGAATTTCCCATAATCACAAAGGAAAGGGCTAAAAGAACTTTACCTGTATTTTCAGAATTAAATTGCATCTTATGAGATTCAGACTAGTTATATTTAACTCACCTTTCCTTTCTCCATTCATTTTGCCTTGTCTTCCCCTTTCCCCCTGATCTAGGCTCATGACTTCACATGTCAAATACCAGCCATAACATTTTCTTCTTCTCCACTGCCAATCCAAGCCTGTGATCTCCTACCTCTTGAGTGAAAAATAATTACAGATGCAGTAGACATGCAACCTATCTGCTGGCCCCTAGTTAGGTATCTCATGGAAATTTCATATAAATGCAGTGATTTTTCTCATACGGACTGTCCAATAGGTGATGAGGTTTATATAAAAAGATCCAAATTTGACATTTTCATTGAGAACAAACATGAGGGCAGTTACAGAAATGAGCATGCATTTCTAGATGAATTTAGACACAACTAAGCAATTAGTACTGTAAGTTAATTTGGTTTGCTCAATTTATGGCTCAAAAGACAGAGCACATCTTGTGACAAAGGGAAACAAGCTGTTATGGTGCTAGAGATGTAAAAGAAAGGAAGGGGGACTTTAGAAGGATTTATACTTCTAATAGGGTTTATAGAGTTAGGCTCTCTTTTTAAAAATATATATATATATATAATTAATTAACTTCATTTGATCTTTGTGAGGTGCTTAAAGAGGAGTTAGAATAGGGATGGAAGAATCAGTTCTTCTGATGTGTTCCTGGCCTTCTACAAGAAGGTCAGTAAGAAATATTCCAGTTGACATAACTGCATTATATACTTAAGAAGATATACAAAGAGTTAGGGTAGGTGACGTCATCTTTCTTTGAAGCATCGGAGGATATGGACCGAATCCTCCGATCTGTGATAGCCTTTCACAACCAGAACAGGAAGTTTTAAAAAGGAACAGGATGAATATCTGCTTGAAAATCTAGATGAAAAGCAATTGAAGGATATGAGGGCATCTCCAAGGGGCATTCTTTCCTTCTAAACATCTCTACATTCTTTTGGTTTCTGTGGTTTCATATTCAAATTCACTTTGTGCACTGTTCACCATTCATTGGTTCCAAGCGATGAGAGATGATGGATGAAGTGAAAGGGAAATGTTTTCATCCACCTGCTATTTAGTTGTAATGTTCTCTTAACAACACAAAGAAGGGAACTCCCATCTCCGGAGCATGGGTTTTTCCAAAGATACGGATTATAAAAATTAATTAACAGCTTCTTCATCTCTGTCCATTTCTCAGGAGTAAAGCTGTCACACGTATTCTATGCACATTGCTTTATAAATCCACAAATTATTTTACATTGTATATTAAAACCCTCCAAGTCATTGGTTTTCACCACCTACCCAATTTCCTCAAGTGCAGGCAAAAGAAATGAAGGCTGTCTGTGGCTTTAATATGCCCTTGATAAATATTGCCTGTATAGCATTTCCTACAACTCAAAACTCAAGCCATTATTTCAGCAAAGCCTGTTATTGTTCATTAGCACAAAGAGTGTGTAATAAATATAAAGAAAGATTGCTTGGTTTACTGTATCTTTGTCATCTAAAGCAGTTATGAATGACTACAGGGATTTGTCTTTGAATGACTTATTTGCTTCCTGCTTAATAAACAACATGTAATTAGGGTAATATATTGTTTCCTAGTTATCTTAGCAATGAAATGAAGGAAAACAAAAGAACAATTTTGGCTATAAAAGAACAGTAGATAAGCTTAATACTATCCCTTAAGTACTTAGAATGATTATGCATAACCTAAACTGCTGGGAGGTCTATGTGCAAAGGAAGAGCAGACACTATGTTTAATGAATTCTTTATTACTCAGATCATGAATAATTACTAAGGTATTACACAGGTATTATAAAACTACAGCAACTTTTCTGCATGTGAGATTATACAATGTTTGAATAAGGCACCCATAAGAGAATTGGCATTGACGAATGGAAATGGATTGTGTTAGTTTAGAAAAGTTTGGGTGCTTTACTCCATTGACTTAAGTGGAGTTACGCTTGTCAGCAGAGGATCTTGAAGTACACGTTAGTAGGTGAGTATCTTGCTACCAGGTACCTACACTAGCTGGCCCCCACAGCTAGTAAGGGTTGTCAGAACTGAGGAGGAGCCTTGAAAAGACCTCACTTAGTTTCAGCGAAGTCACTTGCTTTTGTCATATAAACTCTGTATGACATTTGCACTGGCAAACATGCCAGGAGGAAAAATAATGAAAGATACAATCCAAAGCCCTGGCTGGGATGATTTAGTTGGGGATTGGTCCTGCTTTGAGCAGGGGTTTGGACTAGATGACCTCCTGAGGTCCTTTCCAACCCTGATATTCTATGATTCTATGATACCAGATGACAATGTCCTTTGGAAAACATTGGTGTCAATGTGTGGTATTTTGTACTCAGCTGTGGGTTTCTCCTGGTAAGAAACAGCAATGTTGAGGCCAGTGAGGGTTCTCCTTTCAAGAGGCTAAGCCCATCTTGCAACGCTCCTCTTTCTCCATTCTCTGCTCTACATGTAGCATGTGTGTCATCATCCTGAAGTGCAATGGGAAGATTCAATAAACTTTGGGATGCCTATCCAAATTTTGTTGATTGTGGGCCACCTGTCACAACACACTAGATCATGTAACATATTTATTGTTCAAGGCCCCAGTCCTTGATCACCTGGGAGGAGCCTCATTGAGTTTAGCGGGACTCTGTGGGTGCTGGAGTCCACCCATGCAGATCCAATTGCAGGATCAGAGCCAAAATAACCTGTTAATACACACACACACACACACACACTGAGATGTTTACATTCATTCTTAGATGTTATCATACACCTTATGAAAGTGTATCACATCATTTTATTACATAAAAAGAAAAGGAGTACTTGTGGCACCTTAGAGACTAACCAATTTATTTGAGCATGAGCTTTTGTGAGCTACAGCTCACTTCATCGGATGCATACCGTGGAAACTGCAGAAGACATTATATACACTCAGAGACCATGAAACAATACCTCCTCCCACCCCACTGTCCGTGGAAACTGCAGAAGACATTATATACACACAGAGACCATGAAACAATACCTCCTCCCACCCCACTCTCCTGTAGCAGGACAGTGGGGTGGGAGGAGGTATTGTTTCATGGTCTCTGTGTGTATATAAAGTCTTCTGCAGTTTCCACGGTATGCATCCGATGAAGTGAGCTGTAGCTCACGAAAGCTCATGCTCAAATAAATTGGTTAGTCTCTAAGGTGCCACAAGTATTCCTTTTCTTTTTGCGAATACAGACTAACACGGCTGTTACTCTGAAACCTTTTATTACATATGTATTGTATAATGTATAGTTATAATACAAGCTGCAATACCAAAAAGGTCAGGAAAAAAGCCATTCCTATTCATCATGTTAATTATAATAAATCAGAAATCCCCTACAATTAGAAAGGTTTTCCTAATATCTAACCTAAATCTCCCTTGCTGCAGATTAAGACCATTACTTCTTGTCTTACCTTCAGTGGACAATTGCTCACCATCCTCTTTAAAACAACCTTTAATATATTTGAAGACTTATCAGGTTTCCCCCTCATTCTTTTTTTCTCAGGACTAAACATACCCAGTTTTTTTAACCTTTCCTTATAGGTCAGGTTTTCTAAACCATTTATCATTTTTGTTGCTCTCCTCTGGTTGCTCTCCAATTTGTCCACATCATTCCTAAAGCGTGGCACCAGTATTGGACACACCAGTCCATCTGAGGCCTCACCAGTGCCAAGTAAACTAGGACAATTACTTTCTGTATCTTATATCCCACATGCCTGTTAGTACACCCCACAATGATATTAGCCTTTTTCTTAACTGCATCATATTGTTGACTGATATTCAATTTGTGATCCACTATAACCCCTGGAACCTATTTAGCAGTACCACCAACTAGCCAGTTATTACCCATTTTGTTATTGTCCATTTGATTTTTCCTTCCTATGTGTAGTACTTTGCATTTGTCTCTGCTGAATGTCATCTTGTGGATTACAGACCATTTCCCCAATTTGCCAAGGTTGTTTTGAAATCTAATCCTGTCTTCCAAAGTGCTTGCAATCCCTCCCCACTTGGGTGTCATACGCAAATTTTGTAAGCATACTCTCCACTCCATTATCCAAACAATTAATGAATATATTGAATAGTACCAGACCCAGGACTAACCCTTGTGTATCCCACTACATAAGCCCTCCCAGTCTGACAGCTAACCATAGATAACTATTCTTTGGGTACAATCTTTCAACCAGTTGTGCACACACCTTATAGTAATTTCATCTAGACCACATTTCGCTAGTTTGCTTATGAGACTGTCATATGGGACTGTGTCAATAGCATTACTAAAATCAAGCTATATCATATCTACTGTTCCCCCCTATCCATTAGGCCAGAAACCTGTCAAAGAAGAAAATTAGGTTGGTTTGGCATTTGGTTATTCCTTATTATCCTCTAGGTGCTTACAAATTGTTTGTTTAATAATTTGTACCAGAATCCTTCCAGGTATAGAAGTTAGGCTGAATGGTCTATAATTCTCCAGGTCCTCTTTGTTCCCCTTGTTTAAGCTAGGTACTATGTTTGCCATTTTCCAGTCCTCTGGGACCTCACCCATCCTCCATGAGCTCTTGAAGGTAGTTGCTAACAGTTGAAGATTGCCTCAGCTAGTTCCTTAGGTACCCTAGGGTGAATTTAATCAGGCCTTGCCAACTTGACTATATCTAACTTAAGTAAACTGAATTTTAAGTAAATTTTAATTTTAAATAAAATTCATTAAACTGCCCATTCCCTATTTTGGCATGAATGTCCACACAAGATAAACAAAAAGTATGTGAAAATAGTCAGACGGAGTCATGATTCAGAATTCACAAACATATTTCTGTATGGAAGTCACAGTGATGCACAACATCTACAATCTCCAATCCATGTGCAGTTAGACAGCACAGCCCCAGTTGTGGGCAGGACTGCTGGGAGAGTGGGTAATGCCATGGTGCCAAGAGATTAGCAACAGCCCCTGGCTGCCTACACCAACAGCATTGCAGTGGCAAATTAAAGCTGCCACACATCCATTGGTCCCCCTCAGTGAGGCCATCAGTACTTCCTGCCATTCCCAATGGGGTAAATCTTCCACAGGAACAACACAGCGGTTGCAATATACTTAGTTGTGGGTTTCAGTCATCTCAATTTGCCAGACAATTAATTGTGCATGTGCGCGCACACACACACACACACACACACACACCATTAGAAAAATAAATTCTAATTGCATCCAGAGTCATAGGATTTCCCCCACCCTCTCTTCACCCTCATTTGAAATTTGTCCTTTGATTTTCAGACTGCCAAAAAAATATTTAAGCAATCTGTGTGCCTAGAAAGTGGTATTAGGCAAGTGACAGGCACACAGAGCTTTGAATATCTAGTCCTAAGGTTCTGGCAAACACACAAAGGCAAGGAAATTTGGAGTTAAGATTGTTCCTTTGTCCTTAACTTGCCCCCGATGGATTTGCCAGTAACTATTAATCACTGTATGGTCTGTATCACACACTGTTGTCTGAGCCCTATTCAATACCAGAGGCACAATGGAATGAGTTCAGGAAAGAGTCAGCTTGAAATTTGCTGTAAAATTCTACATCTGTTCTTTTGTGGGTTTAGAACAGGAGAGTTTAAAATCTGTCTTTTGATACATGTGATACATTTTGAAATCTGCATGGCTCTTCCTATGCATTGTTGTGCTTGATTTGAGAATCGAGGCTATTGTGAGCCCTTTCATGGCTGGCCCACCAGTTATCTTCAATCATTCCACAAATAATCCATGGAAAATAATTAATTTAAGTGCATGTGTGTTCAACAGTGGAGGAGAAATTATGCAAAGTATATGTTGGATCATATTTTTAAAGTATGCGTTGAGTTGCATGAAACCATCACAGATTTTAACAAGGGATCTTTGTCCAGCTTCAGATAAGATATCTGAGGCCCCTCAGCTGGTGTAAACTGGCATAGCCTTTGCTAAAGTCACTGGAACTACTCAACACCTGAGTAAATGGCACCCAATCTTTAGTCCTTCCTGTAAATTCGCCCTCCACATACCTGTCTGATGATGTGTGAACCAGACAAAAAAATGTTGAGGATTTTTTTAAGCCTCATGTCAGCACTCGAATATAAATTTCACACAAATTCCTCTTAGAGCCACTATAGAAAGACATTTTTCTTCTTCTTTTCTCTTTTTTGGATATGTCTGCACTTCACTACAAATAGAATGTATTTTTAGAATAGAATGGTGGCACCAGTATTGGGAGGTTCTAGCACCCTAAGTGCGTACCTACATCTCAAATGGGTATGTACTTGGGGCGACTAGCCCTTCCCACCGCTTGCACCACTGTGGCAACACTACTTTTCCAGTGCTAGCTGACTTACAGCTAGTGCAGGTATGTGTGCTCAAGCTGGGATTTACATCTCCAGATCAAAGTGTTGACATATCCTGCAATATGGTGAAAAGAGTGAAGCTCTAAGTGCTGTGGAATGGTTAGCCATTAGGCCCCAATTCGGGAAAGCATTTAAATATGTGGATAGGTACCCCTGAAGTCAATGGAACCTCAACATGTGCTTAAAGAGAAGCATTTGCTTAAGGGCCTTGCTGAATGGGGCTTTAATGCAGCACTTAAGTGATGCAGAATGCCTCTGGAAGCCCCTTGTCCTTTGGCCCCAATTCAGCAAGGTACTTAAGTATGTTTCTAATTTAAGCCTGTGAGGAGTCCGATTTGATTTATATGGCTCAGGTGCCTCAAGTTAGACATATGCTTAAGCACCTTGCGGAATCAGATCCTTAGTGAATGCTTTGTCTAGGATCATTTGGGTTTCTATGTTTTCTCTGGTTTCAGAGTAGCAGCCGTGTTAGTCTGTATTCACAAAAAGAAAAGGAGGACTTGTGGCACCTTAGAGACTAACACATTTATTTGAGCATAAGCTTTCGTGAGCTACAGCTCACTTCATCGGATGCATTCAGTGGAAAATACAGTGTGGAGATTTATATACACAGAGAACATGAAACAATGGGTGTTACCATACACACTGTAAGGAGAGTGATCACTTAAGGTGAGCTAATACAAGCAGGGGGGCGGGGGAAGAAAACCTTTTGTAGTGATAATCAAGGTGGGCCATTTCCAGCGGTTGACAAGAACATCTGAGGAACACTCATGTTCTCTGTGTATATAAATCTCCCCACTGTATTTTCCACTGAATGCATCCGATGAAGTGAGCTGTAGCTCACAAAAGCTTATGCTCAAATAAATTTGTTAGTCTCTAAGGTGTCACAAGTACTCCTTTTCTTTTTGTGAATACAAACTAACACGGCTGCTACCCTGAAACCTGTCATTATGCAAGGTACTGAATTTAGCCGTATGGAGTGGAAATCTATCAACTTCATGAAAAAACTCGTACAGATACAGATAGACATCATCTTCCTCTCCAGATGCAAACAGATGGACATCATACCAAAAGGACTGAAGGTAAAAAATCCATTACAATCTACATACCACCCAGACTATGCTGACAGCTGGAGCCACACGCTCTCAAAGAAACTGCGGAACCACCTGATCAACATCCTCTACAGCAAACAGGGAAAGACTAAGAATGAGCTCTCATAAAAAACCAGCCTTCCACACAAACTTCCTCGTGGCTGGACTTTACAAAAACTAGACAAGCCATTTACAACACACACTTTGCTTCTCTACAAAAAGAAAAAGGACACTAAACTACTACATGCCACAAGGGGCCACAACAGTGGTTCCCTTAACCCACTCAGCAATATTGTTCATCTATCCAACTATACTCTTAGCCCAGCAGAAGAATCTGTCCTATCTTGGGGCCTCTCCTTCTGCCCCTCCACCCCCATGAACATGATACAGTTCTGTGGTGACCTAGAATCCTATTTTCGACGTCTCCGACTCAAGGAATATTTCCAACACACCTCTGAACAACATACTAATCCACAGAGACCTTCCTACCAAGACTACAAAAAGAAGGATTCTGGGTGGACTCCTCCTGAAGGTCGAAACAACAGACTGGACGTCTACATAGAGTGCTTCCGCCAACATGCATGGGCTGAAATTGTGGAAAAGCAGCATCACTTGCCCCATAACCTCAGCCGTGCAGAACACAATGCCATCCACAGCCTCAGAAACAACTCTGATATCATAATCAAAAAGGTTGACAAAGGAGGTGCTGTCGTCATCATGAATAGGTCGGAATATGAATAAGAGGCTGCTAGGCAACTCTCCAGCACCACTTTCTACAAGCCACTACCCTCTGGTCCCACTGAGGGTTACCAAAAGAACTACAGCATTTGCTCAAGAAACTCCCTGAAAAAGCACAAGAACAAATCCGCACAGACACACCCCTGGAACCCCGACCTGGAGTATTCTGTCTGCTACCCAAGATCCATAAACCTGGAAATCCTGGACGCCCCATCATCTCAGGCATTGGCACCCTGACAGCAGGATTGTCTGGCTATGTAGACTCCCTCCTCAGGCCCTACACTCCCAGCACTCCCAGCTATCTTCGAGACACCACTGACTTCCTGAGCAAACTACAATCCATCGGTGACCGTCCTGAAAACACCATCTTGGCCACTATGGATGTAGAAGCCCTCTAAACCAACATTCCACACAAAGATGGACTACAAGCCATCAGGAACAGTATCCCCGATAATGTCATGGCAAACCTGGTGGCTGAACTTTGTGACTTTGTCCTCACCCATAACTATTTCACATTTGGGGACAATGTAAACCTTCAAATCAGCGGCACTGCTATGGGTACCCACATGGCCCCACAGTATGCCAACATTTTTATGACTGACTTAGAACAGTGCTTCCTCAGCTCTCGTCCCCTAATGCCCCTACTCTACTTGCGCTACATTGATGACATCTTCATCATCTGGACCCATGGAAAAGAAGCCCTTGAGGAATTCCACCATGATTTCAACAATTTCCATCCCACCGTCAGCCTGGACCCAATTTCCATCCCAACGTCAGCCTGGACCAGTCCACACAAGAGATCCACTTCCTGGATACTATGGTGCTAATAAGCGATGGTCACATAAACACCACCCTATACTGGAAACCTACTGACTGCTATTCCTACCTACATGCCTCCAGCTTTCACCCAGATCACACCACACGACCCATTGTCTACAGCCAAGCTCTACGATACAACCGCATTTGCTCCAACCCCTCAGACAGAGACAAACACCTACAAGATCTCTATCAAGCATTCTTACAACTACAGTACCCACCTGCTGAAGTGAAGAAACAGAGTGACAGAGCTAGAAGAGTACCCAGAAGTCACCTACTGCAGGACAGGCCCAACAAAGAAAATAACAGAACGCCACTAGCCATCACCTTCAGCCCCCAACTAAAACCTCTCCAATGCATCATCAAGGATCTACAACCTATCCTGAAGGATGACCCATCACTCTCACAGATCTTGGGAGGCAGGCCAGTCCTTGCTTACAGACATCCCCCCAACGTGAAGCAAATATTCACCAGCAACCACACACCACACAACAAAACCACTAACCCAGGAACCTATCCTTGCAACAAAGCCCGTTGCCAACTGTGCCCACATATCTATTCAGGGGACACCATCATAGGGCCTAATCACATCAGCCACACTATCAGAGGCTCATTCACCTGCACATCTACCAATGTGATATATGCCATCATGTGCCAGCAATGCCCCTCTGCCATGTACATTGGTCAAACTGGAGAGTCTCTACATAAAAGAATAAATGGACACAAATCAGACGTCAAGAATTATAACATTCAAAAACCAGTCGGAGAACACTTCAATCTCTCTGGTCACTCACTTAGAGACCTAAAAGTGACAATTATTCAACAAAAAACTTCAAAAACAGACTCCAACGAGAGACTGCTGATTTGGAATTAATTTGCAAACTGGATACAATTAACTTAGGCTTGAATAGAGACTGGGAGTGGATGGGTCATTACACAAAGTAAAACTACTTCCCCATGTTTATTTCCCCCACCCCCAACCCCCACTGTTCCTCAGACGTTCTATTCAACCGCTGGAAATGGCCCACCACTACAAAAGGTTTTCTCCCCTTGCCCCCCCCCCCCGCTTTCCTGCTGGTATTAGCTCATCTTAAGTGATCACTCTCCTTACAGTGTGTATGGTAACACCCATTGTTTCATGTTCTCTATGTATATAAATCTCCCCACTGTATTTTCCACTGAATGTGTCAAGATTCCTCCCCCACTCTGAACTCTAGGGTACAGATGTGGGGACCTGCATGAAAAACCTCCTAAGCTTATCTTTACCAGCTTAGGTCAAAACTTCCCCAAGGTACAAAATATTCCACCCGTTGTCCTTGGATTGGCCGCTACCACCACCAAACTAATACTGGTTACTGGGGAAGAGCTGTTTGGACGTGTCTTTCCCCCCAAAATACTTCTCAAAACCTTGCACCCCACTTCCTGGACAAGGTTTGGTTAAAAGCCTCACCAATTTGCCTAGGTGACTACAGACCCAGACCCTTGGATCTTAAGAACAATGAACAATCCTCCCAACACTTGCACCCCCCCTTTCCTGGGAAACGGATAAAAAGCCTCACCAATTTGCATAGGTGACCACAGACCCAAACCCTTGGATCTGAGAACAATGAAAAAGCATTCAGTTTTCTTACAAGAAGACTTTTTAATAAAAATAGAAGTAAATAGAAATAAAGAAATCCCCCCTGTAAAATCAGGATGGTAGATATCTTACAGGGGTAATTAGATTCAAAAACATAGAGAACCCCTCTAGGCAAAACCTTAAGTTACAAAAAAGATACACAGACAGAAATAGTTATTCTATTCAGCACAATTCTTTTCTCAGCCATTTAAAGAAATCATAATCTAACACATACCTAGCTAGATTACTTACTAAAAGTTCTAAGGCTCCATTCCTGGTCTGTCCCCGGCAGAAACCAGCATATAGACAGACACACAGACCTTTTGTTTCTCTCTCTCCTCCCAGCTTTTGAAAGTATCTTGTCTCCTCATTGGTCATTTTGGTCAGGTGCCAGCGAGGTTACCTTTAGCTTCTTAACCCTTTACAGGTGAGAGGAGCTTTCCCCTGGCCAGGAGGAATTTCAAAGGGGTTTACCCTTCCCTTTATATTTATGACAGAATGCATCCGATGAAGTGAGCTGTAGCTCACGAAAGCTTATGCTCAAATAAATTTGTTAGTCTCTAAGGTGCCACTAGTACTCCTTTTCTTTTTATGTTTTCTCTGGCCTTACAAGAAACGTTTTTTTCCATGATGAGAACAGAAAATACCATATTTAAAAGTGCCATTTTCCAGATGGAAGCTATTCTATTCCCTTCAGTTTGCTACAGGTCACAGTCTGTGTTTGTCACTGTGTGTGAAATGATTAGGGGAAAATGTATCTTCTAATTAGCTTGGAGAATATAAACATAATGGTGCAATCACTTAGTGCACTAAGACAGCTAAGTGTTTCCTCTTGACTAGTGTGGGGGAGACAATTGTGGAGTCAGGGAGTGAAGCTTTCGCCATTCCGCTGGAGGGGGTGTGCTCCATTTATCAAGCTGACTGGGCTGTCATATCAGTGGAAGGACCCTGGAGAGCCCTGACCATGAGATTGAAGGTTGTACCAATTTACTGCAACACAAATGCATTGAAGAGGAAAGAGAGAGCTCCTAATCTCTTCAATTTTCTTACATTACCCTGAAGGCCAAGGAATTAAATGAAACAATCGCTGGTGACAACTTTAGTGAGTCCTGAATGCATGACAGGAGAAGTATTAAAATAGCTCAATAGTTTTATTTTATATATGTGTGTGTTAATCTTACCCCTGCATAAGGAACATAATTAGAAAAGACTGTCTCTTGGATACACATCTCCCTCTCTCAGGGAGATGTGTATCATCTATTCAGTGCAGTGTCTGCCTGGTCAAAACCTGGAAACAACATACAGAAAACAACTACCACCACTAAACAGCAAAAGTGCTATCTATAAAATAAATAAAGCTTAATTTTGGGGCAGCACAGTTTTCTATTTGTACATTGCATTTAACAACTTGTGCTTCACCCTTCAGTCTCCAACAGGACCAAATTGTGAAAAATCATAGGAACTGCCAGATTGCATGAGCCCCAAGGTCCATTCAGTCCAGTAACATATATCAGAGAATGGCCAGTACCAGATGCTCCAGAGGAAGGTGCAAGAAACCCCACGGTAGCCAGATGGGAAGTAATCTTCCAGCCATGAAGGTCTCAACCTAATGCATAATAGAGATTCCTTTGAGCCCGAAACACTTAGCTTTATTTCTCTTCAAATACTCTGTTAGTGTTAACTGTTATAACTCTGGATATTCTTGTTATCCATAAACGTCCAATCCCTCTATGAATCTTGCTAAATTCTAAGATCACTGAGCATTACCACAGAAGTCTCCTAAGAGACTTTAGTGTAAGTTCAGAGAAATATGAAAAGAAAAGAGGCTGATTATATAGTATCTTGTCCTGTACACATTTAATACTTGTTCAAAACATACAGCACCTTTCTTTACAAGTCTACCCATAGGAGCAGATACATTCTAAATGCCGCTAGCAAGATATAAATAATAATACAACATGGTTATATATAACTGGGAATAAACCTACGGCATCCGTATGCCTTCAATTTAAAGGACTGCTAAAGGCCATAGTTTCCCATTTGTGTGTGGATTGGGAGAGAGGGGAGTGTGACAATAAAAGGACATACACAATTATTATACTATTGCCATTTGCAATCCTATCGTTAAAGGTCAGTCAGGTTTTCTATTGTAATATTTTCAGGGATTTATAACTTAGCTATCTAAAAATTTGCTCCAGGTTAATACTTTCTATACTGACTCTTAATCCAAAGATGAGCTTTATCTTTTTTTTTTACATTTTGTTTTGGGATTTAAAAAATGGCTTGTCCTTTATAGACATGTTTAAAATGAACAAACCAGAAGTGTGGTAGCTTCAAATGTTCTTTTGTGATCATATACGAGTAAAACAAATTGAAAATAGCCTTGATTTATAAATGAAATTTAGAAAGTCATGAGTCCAATTGCTTTTGGAATTTTGAAAAGCAAAGCCAACAAAAATGGCACAAATATTGTAACTTTACAGTTTTCTAATACTCCTAACCAATCCAATTTCTGCCTGCATTGTGCTAAAGGTTTTATGACTCATGCAAGCAACATGGATCCTAATCAGGTCATTCTTCTCTCATTAATTGTACAAATAAAAATATTTCTTACAAGATGTAATGATACATTATCAGAAAAAAATACAATGGTTCAGTAAGACGAAAACATTAATTTTTAAAAATTGATATATTCCTCTAATGGGGAACATCTTACTTCTGGGAGAGTCACTGTGCAACAAGGATACAGAAAAGTATTCAGTCATGTGTTTTTCTTCAGATATGTTCTTTTCATTAAGCACATGAGTCATACTATTGAAATCAATGGGACGACTCAAATATTTAAAGTTAGGCACATGCTTAAATACCTTCCTGAATCAGACCCTCAGTGGCTCCATAAGAATTGTAGTCCTCTATATCAGTAAGAAGGCAAAACACTTGAGCATATGTGTAACTCCCGCTGACATTAATGAGATTTTGATGTGATCTTAAAGTTAAGCACCTGCTTCAGTGCTTTACTAAATTAGGACCCAAGTATCCATGGAAGGTGGAAATATCTACTCTTGCTGTTGGTTGCTCCACTCCTTTCCCTAGGCAAAGCCAAGTGAGTGAGAGATGGAGAGGGGCAAGTGTGAAAGAGAAGGAAGAACTCTGACAGAACAGTTTTTGGAGGGAACAAGGAGTGCAGCACTGAGGGGCCAGAACATAGCTGTGAATGTGACAAGAAGAAAAGTAAGATCAGGAAAAAAGAGATACAAAACTGTTGGTTTGGGTATATCCTTCTCTGTCTCCTCACACAGTGAGCAAGGTCATGGTGGGCACATAGCTTCTTAGTGACATGTTTCTCTTAGGTTATCTCTTAGGGGCAGGGGTGGGATGGGCAAGGAGGTGGAAAAAAGGAAAGAGAAAAGGGCCACAGAGTGGGAGGAAGGGGCAGAGGAAGGAGGGAAGGAAAGGAGCATGGAGGGCAGGGAGAGAAACACAGGATGGGGAGGAGGTTGTGGCAATCAACCAATCAATAGGCAGATATAATGCCCAGTGTTCAAACCATAAAAGGCAATCTGCTGACTTCCCTGGCACATCCTGGGGCTGTGACGATTTGGGGCCATTGGGGGAAAATTGACTTATGAGGAGAGGCTGAGGGAACTGGGATTGTTTAGTCTGTAGAAGAGAAGAATGAAGGGGGATTTGATAGCTGCTTTCAACTACCTGAGAGGTGGTTCCAAAGAGGATGGTTCTAGACTATTCTCAGTGGTAGAATATGACAGGTCAAGGAGTAATTGTCTCAAGTTGCAGTGGGGGAGGTTTAGATTGGCTACTAGGAAAAACTTTTTCACTAGGAGGGTGGTGAAACACTGGAATGCGTTACCTAGGGAGGTGGTAGAATCTCCTTCCTTAGAAGCTTTTAAGGTCAGGCTTAACAAAGCCCTGGCTGGGATGATTTAATTGGGGATTGGTCCTGCTTTGAGCAGGGGGTTGGACTAGATGACCTCCTGAGGTCCCTTCCAACCCTGATATTCTATGATTCTATGAAAAGGGGATCCCTTTCTCCTTTGCGGCTGCTTGGGACTAACTGCTGCTAGCGAAGTAGTCCCTGCTGTTCTCAGAGGCTAATTCCACCCTCGGTAGCCTTACTCTGCTTCCCCCAGATCATGTGGTTTTGGTGCTCCTGTAGGTGGGTTCTGTTGGAGATGGAGTCCCCATTTCACCCTGACCTGATCCCCTTGCAATCTCTCTGTGGATCTAGATGATTTGTTCAAACACCCTGGACCCACTGACATCTGTCACTCAATTCTCTTGCTGTTGCTTCTTTTTCCTTTCTTTTCTTTTTTGTGTTCCCAAAAATACTTATGTTCCCCCATCCTTTACCCCTTGCAAGCTCCCCCCACATTTTGCTGCTATCCCCATCATAGTCTATTCTACCACTTACCAGTTTCATTTCTCCCCAAAACTAATTCCACCATCCTCAAGCACCAGAAGCCATATTCTGTTCTGATCTCAGCCATCCCTTGTACATCTGGAGTAACACCATGGACAGCAGTGGTGCATAAGTTTGAAAATCACACAAGTGTTAACTACAGATATTTTTGAACATCTTAAAATGTTTGGTTCAAATTCTAGACACAGGGTTATGTTGATTCTTATTTTATTCCTATTTTTAACATTTTTTTCCCTTTGGCTAAAATTAACATCCTTTATAGCATGTTTAAAGAATGTTTTCTAATGAAAAAGATTAAGAAATAAATTGTGTTGCATTTTAATCCTATGAGGATATTAGTAAATCAGGTATTGACCCTGGATTACATACCTCTGAACTCTCATCTCAATTGCTTTCAAACATACCCCAAACTTTTTACGAGACAGACGTAAATGCTGCTGTTGCTGGGCTGAGTTAATCTATTTCAGTTTGATGGCAACCCACTAAATGAACTTCAAATGTAGATAATAAAATTAGGTCTTACTGTACCAGTACTTCTCCGCTGTCTTTTCCCATGTACCAGATGTTCCTATTTTAACCCTACATTCATCCTCATTCCAAAAGAACCAGTACTTCCTTTCTATCCTGCCTCAAACTGTGAAGCTCAGCAGTGGGGAATTATGAAGCTGAAGCAATCGATTGCTTTTCTCGCACTGACTAAATTATTTCCACCGAGTGTGGAGTCTTCCGCTTTAGTAAAGTTTGTTAAATCCCTTGTCTAGGCATTTTTCCAATTGCAAAAGGTAAGTGGCCTAAAGTTTGTTCCTGGCCCAACTAGAGAGATTTTTCTAAGTGTTTGGTGTCGTTTCATCAGTCATTTGCCATATGCTAACATGTAACCCGAAGAAATTTACAAAAATGACAGAATCATTAGAATAACTTTTTTCCACAAACTCAAATTCAGTTTCTAAAAGAATCAATTTAATTTGACTGCATTCCTGATAGCCTCAGCTGCAATGCCCTTTTAGGTAGCAAATATCATGACATTTGATCCACTGTCATGGTGGCATCTGGGCAACCTAAGTCAAGGGGGGAGAGAAAATGATAAAATACCTCCCTTACTGGGAAGGAGAAGATATAAATTTCTTTCTTCAGAGAATGAAATTATGATAGATGAAGTAATTAACCTCTAGGCTTTTATATTTGGCATTGGGGTGGAGGTATAAACCCAACACTACTATAGGAATATTTGGGTATTTTTCACCAAGAGGTATTGAGGTGCAAAAAATTCCAACAGATCTAATCCTGGGAGGGGCTGATTGTCCTCAACTCCCATGGACTTCAGTTTTTGTTTGAATCTATCATGAAACAGTGTTCAAAAGCTGTCCTCTTGTTATTGAGGAGCCCCAGTTTAAGGAAGAAAATATTCACAGTCCTACAGGAAAAACAGAAGTCATTTTGTCAAAGTAGAATACAGCCTCATTACTGCAAATTGATCCCTTCAGTAACAAGTGTGATTTTAGCATCTCCTACCAATTTGTTACTTTGGCCTGTGTATGTATTTTTGAAAAATCAGGTTTGGATCAGTGTTGTAAATTGTGGTGGGGGGGGGGGTGTGTGACTGTGAATGGTGGAGGATTATATGGCCATGAAAACAGTCTGCATCCCTTAACTGTTCATTTCCAGATGTTCAAAAGTTTGGCTGTAGTAGATCAGTCAGAGATGAATGATAAATGCCTTTTACATAGATATCCCCATTAGATACTCATGTGTGTGTACATATACACGCACATATGGAGTATGTGAATATACATTTAGATTATAAGGTGTGTGTGTAGTATATCTAGATAAGCTACTTTAGCAATCTAAGAATATAATTAAAAATACATAGAACTTGGTTCTCCAATGCCTAGCACCTTCACACCTGTGCAAAATGGGTTTCAAATGCTCCTATTCTGATGTATTCACTTTGCACAGGCATAAATGACTAGACAAGATGCAGTGGAGAATCAGGACCATACGGTTTTGTCATATTCTGACTTAATAGACTTGTTGTGGTATGACAAACAATGTCTTTGGTTGATTCAAATTAATCTACATGTATAAAACTCAACAAAATAAAAGCCAAAAGCTTTGATAAGATCAAAAGGAGACTCTTACTTACTAAAGATCCAGTACTGTTACTTACTCAGAGGCTTGATAATTTTAAAAAATGTGACAGCTAAAACCCACTGGCACATGCTGCAAAGAAGGATGTGATAAAATAATGCTACTCATCTTCAAGGCTGTCAGTTCAGCAATCAGTACTCCTATTCATCTCTGCGGCCTGCTAACTCAGTGCTACCATGCGATAGATAAACCCTAATCCAAGTGACAGCGTTCAAATCAGAACTGATTTGATTGTTCACATATGATACCACAAGACACCAGAATCCTAAGGAGTTTATAAAAATGCCTGGATGTCTCTTGTAGGCATACTTCCCTCAGAATCTCTTGCAGAGCGAGATACACCAGCTCTTAAACCTGGGGTAATTTGTAGGTCATGAAAATACTTTGGTGGTGCAGTCAGTTCTTATCATAATCTAACTCTAGCTAGAGCACTGAATGCTCAAAAATAAAATGCAGTTCAGACCTTGTAAAACCCACCTGCTTTGCTTTCATGTCTCGCTTACAGGAGGTGAAATTCCTTTCTTTTCTCGGCACAGACAGGAATTATTCTTGAAAAGATCAAACATAAACACATTTGTTTCTGTGGATATAGAACCAGACTGGGGGGAATGGTTATTATGGCACGTATTATGGTGTCTCGCAAGTCATCCTTGACTCTCAGAATGTAGCAAAGAAGCTTTCAACAATAGTCTCTCAACAGGGCTGGTATTTAAACCTAATTGGAATTCTGCAGTTTTTCAGTGAGAGAATTACATTCAGGTTCTAAAACAGAACTCTGAATAATACTATGATGATATTGGTGCCTTGTGAAGGTTTAGCTCTTTTCTTTTCTTTTTCATCGGTGCCTCCTTAGGTTGTGGAGTGGAGCTTTGAAGAATAATTGCTCAAGTAGTTCAAAAAGACAATGCACTGGTGTAACTGAAAGCAGAGTTGACCCAATAGCTGTTCTACGGTGAGGCTAAAAAGCGAGCAACTTTTCAATAAGGTCATCTGTGAAGACATCAAATGAAATTATGGGACTTGTAGATGGCTGTATCTTTTCCTCATGGCCCTTACTCATATCTTGCACATGCACATACAAAGGGAAAATGCTCTTCACAGACGTTATTGGGAAAGCAAAGGCCCTGATTCAGTAAGGAACATAAACACATGCTAAACAAGCATATGAGAAGTCCCACTGACTTCACTGGAACTGTGCTTAAACTTAGGCATGTGCTTTAAATACTTTGCTGAATTGGGGCCAGAATACTGAAATGGAGTGTTACCGTGCAGAGGATAATTTTGCCCAAATTATTATTTATTGGAATTATTTTATTTATTAGAACAGTGTATTGCTTTGTTTTCTTTTCTTTTGGGGGGGATGTCACGACCATGGATGGGTGAGTAGTTCTTCTCTTTTATGTCTTTGAAAAAAATGGTCATGAACTTGAGAAAATTAAGACAAATTTCTTCCATCGTATTCTACACTCCAAGAGGCAGCCCATAAAGAAAGCCGGTAGATAATGAGGAACATAAAGCTGTCTGAAACAGCAATAGATTCCTCATTTCCACTTCTGCACATGGAAACATAGCCATCAGGGGTGCTGCTGTGGAGTTACTTGGGAAACATCTGGGGGCTCTGTCAGTTCCATATTAACAGTTGGATTTTTTTTATCCTGTTGACTTGTCTGTGTGCCATTTGATCTTCACTTTTGAATTAGAAAGTTTTGGGCCACTCTGTCTTTAATTCTTCCTATATTGGGTAGCTTATTTCTACCTACTGGTAGTAAATATATACATGGTTTCTGTTTCTTGGTTATGTCTGTTATAATTAACGTGAAACTATCTTTCCTGGTTGTATGGCACAGAGTTTGTATGGTATCAGACTCAAGATACTTCTAATTCCAAAACTGAGCCATCCACAATATGCATCATTCCTTAGTGCATAAGTGCAGGAACTAGAAGTATGGGGGAGTACTGCCGCATCCCTGGCTTGAAGTAGTTTCAGTCATCTACAGGGTTTATGGTTTGGTTCAATGGCTGTCAGCACCTCCACTATAAAAATTGTTCCAGCGTTGCTGCCGTAGTGTGTGTTGATTTTTTGAGTGTTTGGTTTTTACTGAAAAAAGGAGGAGAAAAGTGCTACAATATTGCAGAGTGATGGACAAACATACTACTGTCCAGATTTACAAAGGTGTTTAGATACTTAAAGATGCAGATAGATGCCCACCGAGATTTACAAAAGGGCTTTAACAGGTTAGGTATTTAACTCTCCTTGACTGCTCGGGCCCTTTTGTAAATCTTGCGAGGCACCTATCTGCACCTTTAGGCACCTAAATACCTTTGTAAATCTGGTCCTACATCTTGCTATAGCGTTACATCAGTATTTGGACCATTACCATAGATGGTGATATATATGTGTAATATGTGGGACAAAACAACAGAGCAACATCTGGAATTTATACAGTACTCTGAAGTGACATGAAATTACTAAGTGCAGGTAGTAGCTCATTTATACTGGTGTCATTTTCCCCAAAACATTTGACTACCACTGCAATCTGTACTTTTACCAGACATCCAGGATATTTGTCAATACAAAACGGCTTGTTCCCAACTTGTGTAATGACTTTGATCCTTTCCCCATCATGCAGAACTGTACACAGCGTCTTGCACATACCACCCTATTTTCACAATGCTCATATCTTTATCCATTCTTGAACTGGTATCATCTGCTGCATACAGTACTGTTGCTTAGTTTAACAGTGATCTCCCACACCAGAGCAGATTACAATCTATCATATATTGGGTCTCTAGGAACCATAAATGCAAGTGAAATTATAGTGACCTATCCTTAACTGGATTTTCATAGTTCACTCTAACCACACCCACTGATTGCCACTCTCTTTACAAATGTACCTGGAATTCAAGTGGAAGAAGGATATTTTTATGCTGCCCTAATCTGATCATAGTATTGGTGCATATTTTCAGCACAGTGGATGGTGTGGTCTTTCGTGCTGATAAAAGGATTTTATTGTCACCAGTGATGCCACGCTTAATTTGTCTGGGGGGATTTGTTGAAATCCTTCTGTGCTGATAATATAATGTTTAATAATTGGACTGTGAAGAACACAAATCAGACATTAATGGCTTGCTTGCATCAGTACTTTTTTTTTAAGTGAGAGGATACTTTCATGTGGGCAATGGCCTGTCCATTGCAAATGTGTTACCATTACATGGTAGTCTCCATCATAATATGGTTCATCGTATCCTGATTTCTGGCCATAGATCAAATAATTTGTCCCATCATGTGATATCAGTGTGCAATGGACAAAGCATTTTAACAAGATTTTAAAATGCTTTAAACCCTTTGATGTCTCTGGACATATTTACACATCCTCCTTAACATTCAATTGAATGTCAGTCTGGAAAATGCCAGTGTTCCGGGGATTATACTATGTAACTGCTTGCTGGCCATATTTAGAGTTTGTATTTAGCATTTTTTTAATTGTTAAAATAAGAACTCACTTAAGTTGGGCAAGCAACTTGTAAAGGCAGATTCTGTCCCCGGGGCTGACAAGATGGTTGTAAAAGGGAGCAGGACTGTGTTGAAACATCTCTGACCTTACAACTCTCATTGAAGTCAATTCAGTCCCTGGTAAAGTCAATCCAAGGTTTTAAAGACAGGGATGGTGCCATGCACATAAGTAAGTTATAAAGTGTTTACTGATATTATGTTTAAGGAGTGTCTAAATGCAGTTTTTGAAAATTGCTGTTTGCCCAATGTTGATGGGATCAGAATTTGTTGAGGGGCAGCTTGGTGTGTCTCTGATTCAGCACAGCATTTAAGCATGTGCTTAATTTGGGACCACTTCTGCTTAAAATTAAGGATGAGCTTAAGTACTTTGCTGAACAGGACAGGGGCTGTTAGAACTGTTCAAATTAGTTTCTGAGAATTGTTAATCCAGTTATTTTGGCACTTTTCTTCAAATACATTTTCCACAAACACATTTTTTCACCACTATTTGCCCAGCTCTGCTGAGTCATTAGATGTCACATTTGTTCCTTTCACCATATTCGATGTGGTTGTTACACCAATGACAATACATTTCTTTCCCAAAAGCCTATGCTTCCTTTAATGTAACCACATTTAAATGTTCATCTTCGTTTGGGATGGCTAAAAGTATGTCGGAGCACATGCTCCTTTAATACAGACAAACGCTGCACCTCACCTGGAAAAAAACTCACTCGTGCTATCTACCTCATTGTAGAAAGTGAATTTTGGCAGACTTTCACATGCTCTCATTGGGAATGCTGAATAAATGCATATAGTTTTTGCTACCTGCACCTCCGTGTGTTTTATATACTGTATGTGTAAGTGCTCTCACAAGTGTGATCTTCAGATTTTAAAATCTGTTGGAATTATTCATCAAAAATAAACTCTGACTGTTTGTTAGCAGCTGTTCGGGTAGAATCCGCTCTTTTTCATTGCTAGTCGAGTTCAAAAATAGTCTGAGCTTGTATAGAATTACTTTATTGTTTTATTTGATGGTAAGAGGAGATATAACCTTGCTGAGAGGGTGACAAATTCAGTTACAGTCAACCAGTGCTTGACAGATTCTATCAGAAAACCAAACAAGGGAAGAGTATGTATGCCTGCTACCAGCTGTCACAGTATTGAGCAATGAATGTTTGATGAACCCAACCTGCAAATACTGTACACACATTCCTGTGAAAGTCAGCTTTAAGTAGTGACTGGGCTGACAAAATTAACAAGAAAAGGCCTTGGTGGATAATATATGAATATATATATTCAGTTATTTATTTAGGTCTCTGTTGAAAGAGTCACATAAGGTAGAAACTAAATTATACCTGCATTTTTATTAAATTAGATATATGGAGACAAAACAGCTGTGCTGTAAGGGCAGGGAACTTCACTGAAGTCAATGGAACTGCATCCTCTTATACCAGGGGTGAACTTGACCTCTGATTTTCATCTAATCAGAAGCTGAAAATCCTGTTTGATAATTGTGAATTTCCAAATAATTTCACAGTGAAATATTTATATCGGTATACATAGTAAAAGCCTGATGTTCTTACTCTGTTTTACCAGCTTTGTCCTGACTTGTTGATAAAGCAAATTGCATAGAAGAGAGCCAATGGAATGCCAGGGACTGCAAATATAATTGTTCAGTTATGGCAAATAAAAGCTGGGGTGGTTGCAGATTTTGCTTCTTGGTCCTGCATGTTTAAGGGATAAATGACACATTATTACCACAATGAAAAAAAACTTTTGACCACAGCTCCTCCTGTCACACAGTGTGCAAAGAATGTGATCCTGTAAGGCACTGAGTACCCTCAATTCCCACTGATAACAGCGTCAGTAGGAGGTGGCTGTGCTGAGCGTCTCAAAATCATGCCCTACATCAACTGCATTTTCTATCCATGAAAAGTTGTCCTAATGCTAAAAATGCTGATTTGGCATAAGGAGGTCCAGCAACTCACTCACTGGGAGCCTGTAGAAGTAGGTAGGCAGGATACACAACCAATAGGCTGATGTTTTGAAGGACTTGGTGGGAAATTAAAGCAAATATTTCCTCATTAGGAATTCAGCTGTGAATATCAGTGAAGGCCTCTACTAAATGACACAATCCCTGTCCTTTTTCTGTTCAATGTCCACATGCTCAAGCATACAAAGTTCCACGCCTGTATCTTCTGTTATATTTGATTTCTGCCTGCCCTGGAAAGGTCTGTCTAAGATTGTAGTCTTCGTTTTCTAGCACACGTTTTACATTTTCCTTCAAATTGCAGAAAACAGGTTACCGTTCAAACAGAGTTCAGTACTGGCGCCTTCTTGACTTGTAGTGACTCCGGTAACAACTTTTTTGTTCATTATTTTGTTATTTTCCTTATCTAGGTCCATCTGTAACTATCCAAATGTACCAGTTATAAAGCACAAATAGAGGGGCAGCACAAAAAAGAATGGAACATTATCACTGAGTTTTTTCTTGCTTCCGTCCACTGCTTCTTTCACCAGGTGCTGGGGAGCTTGTACTTGATATTGGTAATTATATTATAGTCAGTGTGCAAAATACTAGCTTTCCAAACAGTGCCAAAATTTAGATGGGAAAAAACAGTCACCCCACAAATCTGGGAGATCAATACCCTTCTACCGGTTATATTTCCCTCCTCTCTGTTTCCCAAAAGAAAGAAAAGAGGGACTCTCCATTTCAATCGCATATTGTTGACAAGGAAAGCCATGTCTATGAAGTGTAAGGTTAATTTAGCTCTTCATAAACTACTAGTGACTGGAATCCATCGTGGGTATTTTGTCATCTGCATTCCTCATTGCCAATTTTAAACTTTAATCAGTACTCAGCAAATAAATGAATAGATCATAAGTGGAGGGGGGGAAGCTATTTTCAAATTCCCTAAAATCAACATGGATCAGCAGAATTTAGGACAACTAAGGTGAACGTCTACAGAGCTATTTGTGTTTTATTTATTTATTTTAATTCACAAAATACAATTTATTTTTGAGAGCTGATTATTATGTGTGCTATAAAATACCAGGAACCCCACTTTGACATCTTTATGCACACTGAGTAGTCTGTACTCCATGAGTGTTGTAGTAAATTACTACTCAACATTAAGGAAGGCAGAATTGAGCCCTATGTGATTATCTTGAGCTTAGAGACAGAATGTAAGTATAGTACAAAAAATATAAAAAGAGAAATTCACATAAATTCAAATTACTCATTGTACTGAAGAACAGTATAATTAAAGGATTTGCAAAATCTTTTCCAGAGGATCTGCCAATACTGATTAAAATGACTGCATCATCTGGTACAAGTGCATTTCAGAACATAGTTACTTCTTGAGAAAGTCAGTAATCATGGACTACTGAAGATATTATCTGTTGTGGTCTTCCGAAACCCTGAGAGATGATACTGATGTTCCAGCTGGCAAAGTTTGGTATTGTCACTGGTGTGGCATTGTTCTGTGACAACTTGCCTGGTGAACTCCTAAGGCCAAATTTCAAGCCAGGTATAAGTTGATACAGTTCCACTGAAGTTAGTGGAGTCAGACTCAAGAAGTTTTTTTCTGAACCTGCCTCTCTTCCTTACCCTTCTAGTTCTCATGCAGAACAAAAGGAGGCAATACCTTTTAATCACCGTAGTAATGAAATGCTACTTGTACATACAAGCATCTGGTTTGTCACTGTAATAGGGAAGAATCTGTGCCATCATCAGTTAACACAAATCATGAACTGATTTCAGATGCTGAATGTCACTGGAGAATCTCTGTGGAAAACTTGTTTTACATGAACACATTGGTCCATATAATAGACCTCATGACTTAAGATAATTAAAAGTGGAAGGCTTTAATAATACTGACGGCAGGTGGCTAGAAAGATGAGTGAACTGACCCAATGCCTGGCATAGAATTTGCTTCACGGCCTAATTTGAGATTAGTGCTGTCTCCCTTTCCCACCTCTAGTTTAACATTTAATAACCAGGTCTCTGTGGAAGTCTAGATATTTAACATGAAAATGCTTTTTTTTTAAGAAGGAGCTATCCCCTGATTCATCCCCTTTCCCCTTCATTCAATTGTTTATTTTGTGATTCCCCACTAGTTGACTGGCTACAACATCCAATATGTGTTTTAAAAAAAAAGAAAATAATTTATTCACTCAGTATGACCTACATAATTTCAGGCGGACCTGAGCTTCATGATACTAACCAAAGGAGTTTTCTTTCAATTTTGTTCAAGGTTCATTCATCTCTAGTAGATGGAAAAAATTCAAGGTAGAGAGGAGTAAGGGTCATACCTAGCACTATATGGATGTGATTATTTAAAGGGACTGTCAGAAGTCTGTAGTCTGACCTGCTGTATAATACAGGCCATAGAACTTCCCCCAAATAATTCCTGTTTGAGATAGAGCATATCTTTGAGAAAAGCGTCCAATTGTGATTTTAAAATTGCCAGCGATTGAGAATCTGCCCTTGGTAAGTTGTTCCAATGATTAAATACCCTCACTGTTAAAAATATATGCCTTATTTCCAGTCTGAATTTGTCTAGCTTCAACTGTCAGCCCCTGGATCTTGTTAAACCTTGAAGCATTGTCCATTCACATTAAGCTGGGCCAGCTCTAAGTTTTGTGGGGCTGTGTGGAGTGAGATGTGTGGGGCCCCCAGGCACACTTCCAGACTGTACACATTTGTTAGAGGAGAACACAGGATGGAAACTCAGCTCTTCAGGTTGGTACCATAAGTGCCATGCATTTTCTTTCCTTACCCTAACATGCAGGGAGGGATTTGAACCCTAACATAATCTATGGCCATGCCCATGATATACAGTAAAATGAAAATACCTTTAGATATAATAGACCTGTTTCTGCTTTCAGTTGCACTGGTGCAATTCCATCGATATGGATGGAATTACTCCTGATTTGTACCTAAATAAGTGAGCTCAGAATCACGCCCAGTGCACGTATATCATTACTGATGGATATGTTACAACATTTGGATGGATGCAAACTTTTGGGGGGGAATACTTATTGTTGCCCATTGGGTTTTTGTTTGTTTTGTTTTTTAAATTCTGATTCAACTGTTCCACATTCTTTTTCTCTGCCCTCAGAGTAAGTTACTATGATTTCACCACTTAAACATTTACAACTTCACATCTCTCTCCAAAAGCTTTCATCTGTTCCTTCCAAGAATAGTTTATTTCCTGAACCAGACCCCTCTCTTACCCATCTAGCTGCCTTCTTTTCCCTTTTTAAAAAATTTCTGTCTCCTTAATAAAACCTCTTCCCCAGTCTCTTCCACTTTTATCTTCATTCTCTTTCTTCCTCCATCTGCCCCTGTTTCTCCTTATCCCATTATCAACACAAATCTTTCCTCTCCCCTGAATCCCTCTCCCTGCCCCTTTCCCTTGCCTTTAGTTTCTGGGCTGCAAGGGGGTCCTGTGTGTAAGCATGGACACACCCCATGCACGCTTAGGGCTGACCCTAACAATAAGGCATGATGATTGAAGTTTAAATTTTTTTGTCCAACTTAACAATTTATGCTTCAAATAGAAAATAATTCAGCCATGGCTTGGGACTGGCACAGCAGTGAGGCAAGTGTTAGTGCATCAGCTGGCAGGCCAGTAAAGGCAATGCTGCCAAACCTGCAGCCTCGGGGAACTTTGCTACAGCCCGTGGAACAGGCTGAAATACTACTGTGATATTTCCTGCTCATGCTTCAGTGCCACATGGTGAGGTGTACAAGCTGCTTCCCGCTGAGAGCTCTATGGGGATAATAACTTGAGCCCCCCAGGGAACTTAGGATGTCACTGCCATTATCTCTGCTCTGGCTGGGACACAGAGTTTCACTCTGCTTCCTGTTCAAGAGAAAACCTTCATGCACTATTCCCTTAGAGACACATACAATTCTGACCATATTACTTATGACTCGACTCCTCTCTCCTCATCTGACGTGCCAAGTTCCTTTGCCATAAGAAAGAAGGTTTCATACTGAATTGTTGGTGTTACAGCTTGTGAATCTCGGATGGAGTGAATTGGCGGGGAGGAAGAGGGCAGAGATAGGTTTGCTTGAACCAGCCCTAACTTTCTCGTATGGACATGAATGGAAGATTTCAGATGTATTTAATGGTTAGCACTATCAGCCCCCAATGGGAGCAAAAGATTTCCAGAAAGTGTATTGGTCTATGTCCATGTCTACGTTTCTGGCTCTATCTCGGATTTATAGAGATCCTGTCACTACAGAATCTAGATACCACCTAGGTGCCAAACACCTATAGAGACCCCTGGAAGAAGAAGAACGTCCATATCATCTAAACAGTAATTTAAATTTGCTCTAGAGGTTATGGCTGCTTGTACCACATGGGATGTTCCCAGTGGGACACTGCACAGCAAAAATTCCACACGATAGCGTACATATTTAGTTTGGTTTGGGTTTTTTTTTTTGGTTTGTTTATGCCAGCACTTACTGTGTGCTAGGTTCTGTACAAACATGAAGGAAGGTATGGTACCTGCCCTGAAAAACTAAAATTTCTAAAATTGTTACTGTGCAACTCAAGGTCCTAATCTTTATTGATAGCCGTATTATTTACTTACACCTTTTATACAACTTCTGGATCAAAGCCTGTATTTTACCACTGATATCTCCTTGACAGACATTGGTTCTTAAAATATTGAGGCCATTTCTCCAGAGCAGTGAAAATAGGAGCCAATGTCTTGTTTTCTGCCAAAAATCTTTCTTCTCAGTCAGATTGCTGTCAGTGACAGTAGTGTTGGCAGTGCTCGCTTTGGGAAAGCCTGAGGTAAAATGCGATTGCAGACTATTCATACTTCACAGGTTGAAGGTGCTTTTTTTTCCCTTCCCTAAGAAGAACCTGTACTCATCCATTTCTTATTTTCCGTGACGGGGCTGCCATCAACTGTCATTTCATGAGAATCTTATGGCAAATGGAGAACAAACTGCCGTGCTCTTGTTAGCTCTTTCTTGGATTAGTTTCAGAGTATCCTCATATTTAGCATTTCATTTTGATTGATAAACTCGTACAAGATTTCATTCCTCTGCCATGTGTTGCTGTTGTTCCTGCAATTGCATACAGCTGCCAGTGTGTCCCTTATGCATATAGGCAGGAGATGACAGTGTGTGTTCATATCTGACATGTTGTGGATTGTAACTTTAACATAGTGTGTGTACATGTTTTTTGTTTACCACAGTGTTTTTCACAATAGTCGTGCATTGTTCCTCTATCATTTATGTACCTGGTACAAAAAAATGTTAGCATTCATAAACAAAGTGGTGGAGAAAAATGCAGAAAATATAATGACATCCTATTCTATGTGTTAGCATACATTATTGTTTGTTGGTTTGTTTCTGATAGCACTTGTGTGCTAATATAGCAGGGACCAGATTATCCACCAAGTTCTTGGAATGCATTGAAGACATCTATATTACAGAAGGTGGAGAAAGTGACTAGGGGAGCAGTTGCTCTAGATTTGATTCTGACAAATAGGGAGGAACTGGTTAAGAACTTGAAGGTGAAAGACAGGTTGTGTGAAGGAATGAATGATTCTAAGGAATGGTAGGAGGGAAAATGCAGAATAAAGACAATTGACTTCAAGAAGGCAGACTTTAACTCAGAGAACTGGTAGGCAAGATCCCATGGGAAGTAAGCATAAGGGAAAATAGGGTGCAGAGAGTTGGCAGACTTTTAAAGAGGCATTATTAAGGGCACAAGAGCAAACTATCCCCATGCATAGGAAAGGCAGGAATTATGGTAAGAGACCATCGTGGCTTAACCAGAAGCTCTTTAATGACCTGAAACTAAAAAAAAAAAGTCATAAAAAGTGGAAACTAGATCAAATTATGAAGGATTAATATAAAAAAATGACAAGCATGTAGGCACAAAATAAGAAAGGCCAAGGCACAAAACAAGATTAAAACATAGCAAGAAAACCTTTTATAAATACAACAGAAGCAAGAGGAAGACTAAGAATAGAGTCCTCAATGAGGAGGGAAAGACAATAACAGAAACACAGCAATGGCCAGAGTGTTAAATCTTTTTTTGTTTGTTTGCACCAAAAAGGTTAGCAGTGATCACACAACTAACATAGTGAATATCAGTGTAAAAGGGTAAGGCTCTGAGGCTAAAATAGGAAATGAAAAAGTTAAGAATTACTTAGACAAGTTAGATGCTTTCAAGTTGGCAGGGGCTGATAAAATACATCCTAGAATACTTAAGAATTGGCTGAAGCCAATTAGCGATTATCTTTGAGAACTCATGAAGGATGAGAGAAATCCCAGAAGATTGAAAAAGGGCAAATGTAGTACCTATCTATAAAAAGGGGAATAAGGACAACCCATAGACCAGTCAGCTTAACTTTGGTAAAAGGGAAGATAATGGAGCAATAATCAAATAATCATTTGTAAGTACCTGGAAGATAATAAGTCCATAAATAACAGTCAACATGGATTTGTCAAGAACAAATAACGTCAAACCAACCTAATATCCTTTTTGACAGTGTAAAGCCTGGTGGATGGGGGGGAAACAGTAGATGCGATATATCTAGACTTTAGCAAGACTTTTGATCCTGTCTCATGTGACCTTCTCTTAAGCAAATCAGGAAATTATAGCCTAGACAAACCTGCTATAAGGTGGGTTCAAAACTGGTTGGAAAACCGCACACAGAGAGTAGTTACCAATGGTTCACAGTCAAGCTGGAAAAGCATATTGAGTGGGGTCCTGCAGGGATCTGTCCTGGGTCTGGTTCTATTCAATATTTTCATAAATGATTTGGATAATGGCATAGAGAGTACACTTACAAGTTTGCGGATGATACCAAGCTGGGAGGGGTTGCAAACACTTTGGAAGACAGGATTAGAATTCAAAATAATTTTGGCAAACTGGAAAAACTGTCTGGATGAAATTTAATAAGGACAAATGCAAAGTACTCCAGTTAGGAAGGAATAATCAATTGCTCAAATACAAAATGAGAAATGACTGCTCAGGAAGGAACACTGCAGAAAAGGATCTGGGGGTTATAGTGGATCACAAATTAAATATGAGCGAACAATGTAATACTGTTTCAAAAAAATTAAACATCATTCTGGGATATATTAGCAGCAGTGTTGTAAGCAAGACACAAGAATTCTTTCACTCTACTCAGCACCGATAGGGCCTCAGCTAGAGTATCGTGTTCAGTTCTGGGCACAATGCTTTGGGAAATATATGTAGAAATTGGAGAGAGTCCAGAGGAGAGCAACAAAAATGATTAAAGGTCTAGAAAACTTGACCTATGAGGAAAGATTGAAAAAAATAAGTCTTCAAGTACGTAAAGGATTATTATAAAGAGAAAGGTCATAAATTGTTCTCCTTATCCACTGAGAACAGGAGAAGAAGTAATGGGTTTAAATTGCAGCAAGCATGATTTAGATTAGTTGTTAGGAAAAAATTCCCAACTGAAAAGGTAGTTAAGCACTGGAGCAAATGACCTAGGGAAATTGTGGATCTCCAGCATTGGAGGTTTGTAAGTATAGGTTAGACAAACACCCATCAGTCAGGGTCTAGTAATAATTAGTCCTGCCTCAGTGAAGGGGAAGGGACCTATTGAGGTCCCATCGAGTCCTACGTTTCTACGATTTTATAAATCAGTGGTATGCCCCTATGTGGAAGATTGCACTCATTTTGGTCATCCCATCTCAAAAACAATCCAGCAGGAAAAGAGGGGGTTAGGAGGCTGGCAACAAAAATTGGTCAGTCAGAACATGAAAAAGCTCTCCATATGAAGTGAGATTGAAAAGATTAGGGCTGTTTAACCAGAAAGGGGAGATGAATGAGAGGAGACAATGTGATAAAAGTCAACTATTTCAAAGAGAAATATGAAAATTCATGGTATAGTATGCCAGATGCCCCAGAGGGAATGAACAGAACAGATAATCATCAAGTGATCCATCCCCTGTCACCCATTCCCAGCTTCTGGCCTCGTCTCCTCTCATCAGTGCTCATAATATAAGAACAATTCAGCTGACATCCCGCTGGAAAATTTGAAGGTGACAGGTACAAATGATTTCTCATACAACTTACAATTAGCCTGTGGAACTCATTGTCACATATCACTGAGTAAAGAATATAGCAGGATTTTAAAAAAGACTGAATATTTATATAGACAAGAATATCCAAAATTATCATCCTTTTTTTTTAAAGGACATAACCAAGGGCTTTGGAAGAAATTAAACCTTCTATCTTCTATCTTCAATCTCTAACTAATTGAGGCTAAGGAGGAAACACCTGCTGGGGACAAGGTATCCCATGATTGCCTCCTCCTTCTCTGAAGCAGCCGGTATTGATGACTGTCAGAGACAGAGTATTGGACGAAATGGACCGTAGTAATTGTCAATCACAGCAATGACCCTGTGCTACAGCAAATTTTGGCAACATGCTGCAAGCACAAATCAGTAATTCTCCATGCAGATTTAAGAGTTAGTAATAAGTACCTAAGCCTAGCAATCTGAGTAGCATGGACATTTACTATATCATGAAGTTTCATATTTCTCTTTGAAATAGTTGACCGTGACATTATGGAGACAAGATGAGTGAAGTAATATCTTTAATGGGACCAGCTTGTTGAAAGCGACTAGCTTTTGAACTCCACAAAGCTCTTCTTCAGCACCATCCCAGCAACAACACTGTGACATTTGTGACAAAGTTCCTCCTCTACCTTGGTGGGTCTTGCGCTTATTGGCAGATTTGCTCGCCTTGGAGATTCACGGCAGCCCTCAGTTTGGCCGTTTTTGTGAACCCACAGTCCAGGTCAACCCCTCCGGTGTCTGACCAGGAATTGGGAGGTTTGGGGGGAACCCGGGCCCGCCCTCTACTCTGGGTTCCAGCCCAGGGCCCTGTGGAATGCAGCTGTCTAGAGTGCCTCCTGGAACAGCTGTGCGACAGCTACAACTCCCTGGGCTACTTCCCCATGGCCTCCTCCCAACACCTTCTTTATCCTCACTATAGGACCTTCCTCCTGGCATCTGATAATGCTTCTACTCCTCAGTCCTCCAACAGTCCGCATTCTGACTCTCAGCTCCTAGTGCCTCTTGCTCCCAGCTCCTCGCACGCACACCACAAACTGAAGTGAGCTGCTTTTTAAATTCAGGTGCCCTGATTAGCCAACCTTAATTGATTCTAGCAGCTTCTTGATTGGTTGCAGGTGTTCTAATCAGCCTGTCTGTCTTAATTGTTTCCAGAAAGTTCCTGATTGTTCTGGAACCTTCTCTGTTACCTTATGCAGGGAAAAGGGACCTACTCAACCTGGGGCTAATATATCTGCATTCTATCACTCTCCTGTAGCCATCTGGCCCAATCCTGTCACACATTGAAGACAGATAAGGAAAAGTTAGGTTGCTGTGATCATGTTTTGAAAACGTCTTGTCTACATTGCATATGATTTTTGACCTTGAGACTTCTATTTAAAATCAGTGACAGCCACACACACTACCTCTTTGAATATGCACCCTTTTCAGTTGTCCTCCAGGATATTCATTCTGCTGGGAAAATATTGGTGGTTTGAAGTTAAGCATGGAACAAAAGGGACCCTGCAGCCAGCTTCACTGCAACTGATTGCACAACTGAGAGAATAATTACCCAGTTAGACTTAATGAAAAATCTGTTATTTGGTAAGATATAAGACCGAAACATTTGTAGCTTGTATTTTGTTTTTGGTTTGGGGATTTTTGTTTGGTTTTTGTTTTTTTTTAAAGTTGGGTGAGGGAAGGCATTCTAATAAAACGATATTTTGGTGCATATTTTGCACATAGTGTAGCTGGCATCTTAATAAAGAGATACGGTCTTAGACACCTTCCTTTCCATTCACAAACTATGGACTACTAATCCTCCCACTGGTGATCAAATAACATCCCAGTGACAGCTACAGCAATTGTTTATTTAAATGCATAATATAATGTATTATTAGCTTCTTTTAATGTGATCTAGCAGTTGGAAACAACAGGTGGAGCCTGCGGCACGTGACTAGCCTCCTCTCTGTAAATCACAGCCAAGTGCTCATTAGTCCATGAGTGATGCATGGACCACAGCCTGGGAGCCACTGCCACCTCAGGTTGTTCCTAAGAAGTCCTCTGTAGTGCTTCAGTATTTGAAATTTGAGCTCTGTTGAGTAGTTCTGACTGGATATGTGAACCACATAATATGTCTCTTCCTTATTGAATAAGCACAGCTCTGAAAATCAGGTTTATATTTCAAACAAATTCAGAGGTCTCTTTCCATGAATATTCTCCAATATTCACTTAATTTGCTGTTTCCACTTAGATCAGTAAACTTGTTTGCCAGAATATGTACAGAAAATGAAATCAGATGCAAGTGCAAAGACAGTGAAATCTTATAAAATTTGAACAAGTATTTGCAGAACAATTTTTTGCAGTACTTGCCAAGCCCTGGTATTTTGTAGCTCAAATTAGTTCTGAAGAACGATCACTTGTTGTCTTACCTAGTTACCTGAGATAGACGATTTGTTGAACAGATGATCAGTGCTTATTATTAGAAATGGAAGGAATCCCTTTTTTCTTCCTGTTTTTACACACCTCCACTAGGCTGACTACTATTCAGCCAAAATTGAAACAATCGTTGTTGCTAACTATAGGAAAGAAAATGGACTGACCAATAGGAGTAGTTTGAAATAACATCTTTGCCTCCAAAAGATATTACTGCTATTGTAAAATACTTATAAATTAAATATATTTGGTGGGTTTTTCAATAAAGATATCTAGGAAAGCATAGAAAACACAATGTAAAGCTCTAACTTCCTGATAATCGAAGAGTATCAAGTGACAAAATTATATGTAAACCACTTTATAGCACAGAACATCAAGGCCAGAAGCTGAGAACGGGTGACAGGGGATGGATCACTTGATGATTATCTGTTTTGTTCATTCCCTCTGGGGCACCTGGCATTGGCCACTGTCAGAAGATAGTATACTGGGCTAGACGGACCTTTGGTCTGACCCAGTATGGCTTCTCTTATGTTGTCCCATCCCATCTTATTATCCCATCCCCATGCTGTTGGGGGAAGACTTGGCCAATCATGTGAAGCAGGCCAAGAGGGTGGGAACGGTCACCCGCAGCCAGGCTAAACAAGCCGTGAGGCCTAGCTCTGTTCCGGAAACTTCTATCAGGACCCAGTCAGAGGTGATGGACCCGGACCCCAGGCCAATGTCTGCAACAGCAGTAGTGGATCCAGTTCCAGAGACCCAGACGGAACCAGTCCCAGAACCGGAATCAGCCGAACAACCAACACCAGACCCAGTGTCAGCACTGAATCCAATACTTGCAACCTCAACACCAGAGGGCCCCACCGACCCTGAACTGGCAGCAGCCGATAACCCGACCCAAGAGGCTCAGCCGGAGCCTGAATCCCAACATAGTGCACCAGCGGAGAGCGGTTCACAGTCAACAGAAACAGCTTCATCCCCTATATCACTTCCAGAGGGACCAAGCCTAGGTCCACAATCCAATGAGGAACTGATGTCTCCAGCATCAAGGGAACAGTTTCAGACCGAACAGGAAGCAGATGAAAGCCTCCAGAGAGCTTGGACGGCGGCACGGAGCAACCCACCGCCTCTCAGCTCTTCTAATCGATCCAGGTTTGTTGTAGAAAGAGGACTTTTATACAAGGAAACTCTTTCTGGGGGACACCAGGAAGACTGGCATCCTCAGAGACAGTTGGTAGTTCCAACTAAATACCGGGCCAAGCTCTTGAGCTTAGCCCATGATCACCCTAGTGGCCATGCTGGGGTGAACAGGACCAAAGACCGTTTGGGGGAGTCATTCCACTGGGAGGGAATGGGCAAGGATGTTTCTACCTATGTCCAGTCTTGTGAGGTGTGCCAAAGAGTGGGAAAACCCCAAGACCAGGTCAAAGCCCCTCTCCAGCCACTCCCCATCATTGAAGTTCCATTTCAGCGAGTAGCTGTGGATATTCTGGGTCCTTTTCCAAAAAAGACAGCCAGAGGAAAGCAGTACATACTGACTTTCATGGATTTTGCCACCTGATGGCCGGAAGCAGTAGCTCTAAGCAACACCAGGGCTAAAAGTGTATGCCAGGCACTAGCAGACATTTTTGCCAGGGTAGGTTGGCCCTCTGACATCCTCACAGATGCAGGGACTAATTTCCTGGCAGGAACTATGAAAAACCTTTGGGAAGCTCATGGGGTAAATCACTTGGTTGCCACTCCTTACCACCATCAAACAAATGGCATGGTGGAGAAGTTTAATGGAACTTTGGGGGCCATGATACGTAAATTCATAAATGAGCACTCCAATGATTGGGACCTAGTGTTGCAGCAGTTGCTCTTTGCCTACAGAGCTGTACCACATCCCAGTTTAGGGTTTTCCCCATTTGAACTTGTATATGGCCGTGAGGTTAAGGGGCCATTGCAGTTGGTGAAGCAGCAATGGGAGGGATTTACACCGTCTCCAGGAACTAACATTCTGGACTTCGTAACCAACCTACAAAACACCCTCCGAACCTCTTTAGCCCTTGCTAGAGAAAACTTACAGTATGCTCAAAAAGAGCAAAAAGCCTGGTATGATAAACATGCCAGAGAGCGTTCCTTCAAAGTAGGAGACCAGGTCATGGTCTTAAAGGCGCTCCAGGCCCATAAAATGGAAGCATCGTGGGAAGGGCCATTCACGGTCCAGGAGCGCCTGGGAGCTGTTAATTATCTCATAGCATTCCCCACCTCCAATCGAAAGCCTAAGGTGTACCATATTAATTCTCTAAAGCCCTTTTATTCCAGAGAATTAAAGGTTTGTCAGTTTACAGCCCACGGAGGAGACGACGCTGAGTGGCCCGAAGGTATCTACTACGAAGGGAAATGTGGTGGTGGTGGTGTGGAAGAGGTGAACCTCTCCATGACCCTTGGGCGTATGCAGCGACAGCAGATCCAGGAGCTGTGCACTAGCTACGCGCCAACGTTCTCAGCCACCCCAGGACTGACTGAATGGGCATACCACTCCATTGACACAGGTAATGCTCACCCAATTAGGGTCCAACCTTACCGGGTGTCTCCTCAAGCTAAAACTGCTATAGAACGGGAGATCCAAGATATGTTACAGATGGGTGTAATCCGCCCCTCTGAAAGTGCATGGGCATCTCCAGTGGTTCTAGTTCCCAAACCAGATGGGGAAATACGTTTTTGCGTGGACTACCATAAGCTAAATGCTGTAACTCACCCAGACAACTATCCAATGCCACGCACAGGTGAACTATTAGAGAAACTGGGACGGGCCCAGTTCATCTCTACCTTGGACTTAACCAAGGGGTTACTGGCAGGTACCGCTAGATGAATCTGCCTTCATCACACATCTCGGGCTGTATGAATTTAATGTACTCCCTTTCGGGCTGCGAAATGCACCCGCCACTTTCCAAAGACTTGTAGATGGTCTCCTAGCGGGATTAGGAGAATATGCAGTCGCCTACCTTGATGATGTGGCCATATTTTCGGATTCCAGGGCAGACCACCTGGAACATCTACAAAAAGTCCTTGAGCGCATAAGGGAGGCAGGACTAACTGTTAAGGCTAAGAAGTGTCAAATAGGCCTAAACAGAGTGACTTACCTTGGACACCAGGTGGGTCAAGGAACTATCAGCCCCCTACAGGCCAAAGTGGATGCTATCCAAAAGTGGCCTGTCCCAAAGTCAAAGACACAGGTTCAATCCTTCTTAGGCTTGGTCGGTTATTACAGACGATTTGTACCGCACTACAGCCAAATCGCTGCCCCACTGACAGACCTAACCAAAAAGAAACAGCCAAATGCTGTTCAGTGGACTGAAAAGTGTCAGAAGGCCTTTAACAAGCTTAAAGCGACACTCATGTCTGACCCCGTACTAAGGGCCCCAGACTTTGACAAACCGTTCCTAGTAACCACAGATGCGTCCGAGCGTGGTCTGGGAGCAGTTTTAATGCAGAAAGGACCTGATCAAGAATTCCACCCTGTAGTGTTTCTCAGCAAAAAACTGTCTGAGAGGGAAAGCAACTGGTCAGTCACTGAAAAAGAATGTTACGCCATTGTCTACGCTCTGGAAAAGCTACGCCCATATGTTTGGGGACGGCGTTTCCACCTGCAAACCGACCATGCTGCACTGAAGTGGCTTCACACCGTCAAAGAAACTAACAAAAAACTTCTTCGGTGGAGTTTAGCTCTCCAAGATTTTGATTTCGACATCCAACACATCTCAGGAGCTTCTAACAAAGTGACTGATGCACTCTCCCGTGAAAGTTTCCCAGAATCAACTGGTTAAAATCGTCCTTGAGATGTGGAAAATATTGTTAGTCTTTATGTACTTGGTAGTATATTTAGAGATGCATGTGTCTTATTAACTCTGTTTTTCCTAGAGCTCCAGGAAGAAATCCCAGCCAGTGTTTCACCCTAGCTGAGATTTGGGGGGCATGTCATAAATATAAAGGGAAGGGTAAACCCCTTTGAAATCCCTCCTGGCCAGGGGAAAGCTACTCTCACCTGTAAAGAGTTAAGAAGCTAAAGGTAACCTCGCTGGCACCTGACCAAAATGACCAATGAGGAGACAAGATACTTTCAAAAGCTGGGAGGAGGGAGAGAAACAAAGGGTCTGTGTCTGTCTATATGCTGGTCTTTACCGGGGATAGACCAGGAATGGAGTCTTAGAACTTTTAGTAAGTAATCTAGCTAGGTATGTGTTAGATTATGATTTCTTTAAATGGCTGAGAAAAGAATTGTGCTGAATAGAATAACTATTTCTGTCTGTGTATCTTTTTTGTAACTTAAGGTTTTGCCTAGAGAGGTTCTCTATGTTTTTGAATCTAATTACCCTGTAAGATATCTACCATCCTGATTTTACAGGGGGGATTTCTTTATTTCTATTTACTTCTATTTCTATTAAAAGTCTTCTTGTAAGAAACTGAATGTTTTTTCATTGTTCTCAGATCCAAGGGTTTGGGTCTGTGGTCACCTATGCAAATTGGTGAGGCTTTTTATCCAACATTTCCCAGGAAAGGGGGGGTGCAAGTGTTGGGAGGATTGTTCATTGTTCTTAAGATCCAAGGGTCTGGGTCTGTAGTCACATAGGCAAATTGGTGAGGCTTTTAACCAAACCTTGTCCAGGAAGTGGGGTGCAAGGTTTTGGGAAGTATTTTGTGGGGAAGGACGCGTCCAAACAGCTCTTCCCCAGTAACCAGTATTAGTTTGGTGGTGGTAGCGGCCAGTCCAAGGACAACGGGTGGAATATTTTGTACCTTGGGGAAGTTTTGACCTAAGCTGGTAAAGATAAGCTTAGGAGGTTTTTCATGCAGGTCCCCACATCTGTACCCTAGAGTTCAGAGTGGGGGAGGAACCTTGACATATGTTTAGTCCAATAACTCATTTTCCCACATATATTTTTGTTTCCAAACTGAGTATTTAGCCTTGAAGTATTGGAATCTTAAAGTAAATGTTCAAATTTAAAATAACTCATGTCAGCAGTACAGCTGGTGAAATCGTGGCCCCATTAAAGTCAATGGCAAAATTTTAATGGGACCAGGATTTCACACAGCATGTATATGGTTATGGAAATGCATAATCCAGTTTCTCACTTTAATGGTATATGAAACATAGGCACAATGTGTTTATATATACAGAAGGCTAGATTCTCATCTGGTATAAATTGGTATAACTCCATTGAAGTTAGTGGAGTTATACCAATTTATACCAGATGAGAATCTGGCCATATGTTTGTATATGTATTTTCTCTCTCTCTCACTCACACACACAAATATGTTTGTGTGTTATACAAAATTGCTCATGAACACACCTGTATAATCACATATGGTTGTTTTCGTCTGACAGCACATTTTCCATCAGACTGGAAAAGTAAATATTCTGATATACTTTAGAGATTAATTATTTCTGGTTATAAAAAAACAAAATATGTCACAGACACACACCCCTCTCCCCAAACACAGTATTTAGGGTCTGCCTAGCAGAAACAGTGGTAAAGTTATTTGTCTTTAAGCCAGTGATGTTACAAAGAAAAGACATGAGAGAGAGGGAAGGGAAAAAAAGGAAGTTTAATTTCACGGAATGTGTCTATGGAGAATATGTTCAGTTAATATTATGACTTAACAGAATATGTGTTATTGAAAAAACTACTTATAAAACTTGGTATGTACATGTAAAGTCTGATATGTACATGTTGGTCTTGATTCTGGGCACTAGTGACAGTTTTCCATGTCTCAAGTGATAAATAAAGGGGATCATTTTTTCAGAGCAGTTGCTCTGTCAAGGGACAGAATAAGCTGAAGGGAGGAGAGCATTTGAGCAAGTTTACAGAGGAGGTAATTGGTAGCCATTGCAAAGCCCTTTGAGCGGAATAGCTTAATACCAGTAACAGGTGTTAGTCATGTTGCCTCCAGGAGCAATGGATTAAAAGACAGGAGAGATGGAACTAGATTCAAGGGAGATGTGGAAGTTTCTTGTGAAGGAGGAGCGCCTTTTCTGGTCTTGGTGAATATGCACAAGCTACTTCTTTTACAGGTAGCTATTTCCATACCCACATATTTAATTTTTTAAAAATATTATCTTTATCCTTTATAAATAAATTAGATGCTGTCCTAAGAAGGCCACGTGCCCATTTCTGCTCTCAGTTACACCAGCATAAACCCAACGTAACTCTGTTGAAATGAGTGCAGCAGAATTTCACACATTGTTTGCAGAATGTTAAAAACAACCTCATTCCTTCTAAGAAAGCACATCATTGCTCTTTGGGCTTCTTATTATCTGTAATATCCCTCTCGTCTGTTTTTTTTAACTCTATTGCTAATGCTTGGTCCTCTCTGGCACTAGGTTTCACTGCTATGGATTCTTGGTGTATCTCATTCTGTCTTAACACTAACTGCTGGTGAGTTGCAGTCAAGTGGCCAGTGTAATGTACTTCCAGGCCACAATCAGTACTGCTGAAGTTGATGATTCATCAGTATTGCAGATTCTGATGAACAAGTCCCTCCAAGATCACAGGCTACTTGCTAGTCACCCGTTAGCCACACACTTCATTGCAAGCCTTAATGTGCACAGTGAAGAATGAGCCTTAATTAAAAACAAAACAAAAACCTTAAGCTACCAAGTTAATTGGAGATTCAAATGGTGTCAAACACTGGAACCAATGCAGCTGCAAAAGTAATACACACCATCATAATCTTATTTTAATTAAGTGTTTTATTTGATTCTGTTTGGTTAGTGAGCTGAAGGAAGGGAGACAGAATTTAGGACCAAAACATTTTGGTGCTTTTTTTCTAAACCAAACCATCATGCAGGGTAAAATGAGCTTGCCAGAAATGAAAAGCATGTAGACTTCTAAAGGCAACAATGTGTTTTGCACCCATCCTGTTCCTGAAAATTATACATAAACACACAATCCTAATTCTAACCTTATAATTTTGTGGGCAGGAATAACACGTTCTACCACCTTCAGGTGGAGATAGGCCTGCCAGTAAAATGTCTTAATGTTGTTCAGGTATAAGTTAAGGTTTGAGTGTGATCATGAGGAACTGAGCATGGATGGCTTTATGTTGGAAGTCAAAAAAGGAACGTTTGTGGTGCTATTTTCTATTTACGAGCTTCTCCGCTCATCAGCATAGTAGTTGAGCACCTTCCAGTAGTGCATGAAACATAACTACACATCTGTGATGTGATGTTTGTTCTCTCAGTCTCCCCAGGAGGAAAAATGCATGAGGTGGAGTGTCTTGTTTTGATAGGTTTTACTTTTGTTTGTTTTTTCTTTATTTTTTTATTTGTAATATATATGCTGCTATATATGGTCAAAGAAATTAGCCTTCCACTTGGAGTGAAAGGTGATGAGATTCGTGACAGCCCTCAGTGCCTGGGGGAGTTCCTTCCACAGACTCAGACCAGCCGCCAAGAATGATCTGTTTCCTGCCCAGACAAGAGTTTTCTATTGTGCCAGAGGAGTAAAGTTGTCACCCACCATCTTCATCCTAGAGCTTTAGGTGGTCTTTTAGATATCCTGGGCCCAGGCAATGGAGTGCCTTGGAGGTCTTGTCTACAGTAGTACGAGTGTGTAGGGTACATGTAGGGTACACTGCATCCATGCTGTGGTATGTAGCTACATGCAGCAGTGAAAAACCGGCAGGAGGGAGGCAGTGAGGCAAAGCTCTGCCGGTGACTGTGATGAAGAAACAGTGGGCTACTCCAACAGTGGGCTACTACACTGCAAAAAATAGCAGTGGAGATGTGTGAGGCACTGTTTGGGCATGTAGAGAGCCATGGAGGGTACGTACCCTAAGGTTCTGGTGTGTATTTTACTCACCTAAGCAGTGCCTCACTACATGCTAGGGGGGTGTGCAGCATATGTACTTTATATGCTGCCATAAGTGTAGACATAGCCAGAGATAAGGATCAGACCCTTGAACTCAAGCTGAGGAGTCTGTGCATGCTTTTGGGTACAGTGATGTGAATACTCTGGGTGTTCATTTGCCTTAGCTGCTGCTTTTGTTGATTTTGTTGGTAGGAAATGCACCTGAGCAACTTTAACAGGTAGGTTAACAAAGTTTTATGTTTATCAGACTAGGTCAAACTGATCTGAGAAAATGCATGAACCAGTCAGAATTTTTTTCCATACCAAGGCTGAAATAAATATTGTCCAGTTTGAATCAATGGATGCCTCTCTCTCTTCATGCCCAACATGCTGTGGGTTATGGTATCCTCTCCTTCCATTTTATGAGCTTCCAGTGCAGTTCAGCACCTTCTTTCATCCCTTCCTCCCTTTTATAAGTTTGTGTGGTTCCTTTCCAACCCCAAATTCTCCTAATAGTCCTTCACGTCCCTTGTCCTAACCAGAATACCTGCTGGCTTCACGTCTTGCCCTCTTCCCCCCCCCCCCCCCCGACCCTTTAATCATCAGACACCTTCCTTACTTCTGAAAATCACCTCATGGATTTGCCATTTTTACTGCCAGAACATATCTCTTGGGTCACAGTCACAGCTGACTTGTAGTTTCTCATGCTCTGTAGGTTTCACAGTAACAGCCGTGTTAGTCTGTATTCACAAAAAGAAAAGGAGGACTTGTGGCACCTTAGAGACTAACCAATTTATTTGAGCATAAGCTTTCGTGAGCTACAGCTCACTTCATCGGATGCATACCGATGAAGTGAGCTGTAGCTCACGAAAGTTTATGCTCAAATAAATTGGTTAGTCTCTAAGGTGCCACAAGTACTCCTTTTCTTCATGCTCTGTAGTGCACTCTGAATTAATCAGTGATTGAAGCCCTGCAGAAGGGATACTAAAGCTGATAGACCCTGTGAAGAGATATTCAAATTTAATGGCATCATACTGAATGCTCACAAGTGGGAGAGCAAAGAACCTGTGGCCTAATGGAAAACAAGGAATCAGGGATGAAACTGGGGAGCCATTTGAAAGCTGTGAAGAGCAGGAGTTGCTGAAGCATTTTATTTCAGGGTCGTGAAAGAAGCCTTTCAAACTGTTGAATCTTTATTTGAACAGAACTATTTGTGGTTCACTTCTCACTATAAGATAGGTATACAATTCTCTGAGATGTGTGTCATTTGTGGCAAGGGAAATTATGAAAAAATGTAGATAAGTTTAAGTGGAAGGTTTTGGAAACTTACCCCACTGTGTAAGAAACTCAGTAAGCATTTTCCCTCAAATGCTCCGGAAATTTTGAATGACAGAGTGCTGTTGTATCACTTAAATAATATGTTCACAAAACAACCTCAATGGTTCATGCTTTGACTTTTTCAAGTTTTTAGTTGTTTGTTATTTTTACAATAGTACCTAGAGGCCTCAACTAAGATTAGGATCTCATTGTGTTAGTCATTGTACGTATACATAGTAAGAGACAATCTCTACCCAATAAGATTATAATCTAAGGCCCTGAACATGCAAATATTTACACGTGTCCTTAATTTTGCACACATGAGTAATCACATTTAAGTGCACACAGTCCTAGAGTTGAAGGCCAAATCATCTAGTATGTCTGTATATCTCAGGTCACCAACACCACCCAGCACCCATACTCTACCCCAGCAACCAAAATTAGATTAAAATATTACAGCCCACCAGAGACTAGACTGTTATGTGACCCATGATTAAGTTTTTGCAGGGTCAGGGCCTATATAGACAAGAGTGAGAAAGAGGAAACATTGTTATCCTCAGTTGACAGATTGGGAAATGAGAGACCGTGAGATTGTGTGTGACCTTGGGCAAGTCAAAGTGTGCAGCAGAGCTGGGGGCTGAACTTTGATTTCCTGGGTCCCTACGCCCATTTCTTAACCACAAAAACATCTTTCCTTTCAAACCCCCTCAAGCCACCTAATATTTATCTTTGTTGATATTAGTTAAACTTTCCTTCTAAACTTGGAGAATCTTAAAACAATCTTTTAAAAAACAGCCAGCCTGTTTGAGTGGTTTCTCCATGTTCTCCTACCACTTAGGTATAGAATCAAACATTACCAGTGCATTTAATTATATAGACATTGTTACCACCGAAGCAAGAGATCAGCTACATACAAAAATGGGGAGGAAGACATATTACATAAGAGGAAAGATTTTCGTATGTTCAGTATTAAGTAGAGATGCTTCTTTTCTGAGCATTCAAGCTTTCATGGGTTCCCCACTGGGGAAGTGATGTTGCACATGGCTGATATGTTATAAACACAAATTGGTTAACACTTGCTGTATTTACATTGCACATTAGAAGTTTCAGTTTCCATAGGGAATTCCAAATCCCTGCACTTATGGAACCATTACACTGTGTAGAGATGTAACAAGCCTCCACTGTGTTCCTCAGCCAGTTGGAAACAACGGGAGAAAAAATAAATATTTCTTCATTCTACTTGGTCAAACAAAAAGCTTTGAATGAAAAACAGACAAGTCACAAAAATTGTAATAAGGCAACAAAACAAGCCCTCAGATAGGCAGGGATCATTCCTACTGAAAGCAAAGTATGGTTTAATCCGTTATTATTCAAATCTTAGTTGTTCAACAAAGGTCATTTCTGCTTTTTGCCCATCTCTGCTTGCTTTGCTGGTAGAAGTTTTCATGACACCTAATGTAAAAAGTAGAAGGTAATCCTGTTGTCCTACATTATATTCCTTATCCCCACTCCCTGTTTCTCTTGTCCATGACTGCATGTGAATCTATGCGTATAATGGGGACTTCTTTTGTGTACTCAATCTCTGTGCCACTTGGGCTTCACCACTGGTGTAAGGCTCAACTCTATCAAAGTCAGTAGAATTGTGCTTGCTTATATCAGCGGTGAATGTGGCCCCTAGTCTCTAATTCATTGGTTTGTAAAGCTCTTTAAGATATCTTAGTGATGAGAGTGCTACATGAACCCAAATTCTAACTAATATAACTTATTAATTTATCATCTAAACTTTTTAAAGAACACAAAGGAATTACAAAGTTTCATTTGACAAAAGAGTGTGACTGTGTTGAATGATCTGAGTTTTCAGTCTGCTCTCCTGGAAACAAATTGGAGTGCTTTAGCACATCTTCACCTTGCACTCTATTTGTGATTACTCCCATGACTTCTTTTTGTTCTGTGTTTGAGTTCTGTAAGAGTCAAGGGCTCATCTGTCATGCTCTATAGATAATCTCAGAAACGCCTTCCCAGACAAGGTACAAACCGCAGGGCTGTTTATATGCATGAAAACTTTTCTCTCCACAGAGGTCACTTTGGGGTAAGATAAACCAGTGTCATCAAATATGCAGCATATATTACAATGACTGCCACTGCAGTTGTAATACCTATTCTGCATTGCATTGGGAAGTACTGTTTTTGTCCTCAGCTCGATCATTGCTTTAAAAATAAAATGCAACGTGGCCAGACTGTAAGCGCACTCACAGTTCAAGTGTAAATAAAAACACAGATTATAGCTATCATAATTTCTCATTACTGAGATGACAAATTGTATTTTTTCCTGTCTGCTGATAGTTAGAGAGTAAATGATATACAGAAACTTCAGTTATAAAACAGATACAATATAATAGGCCTAGTTAAACAAAAGAGATATCTGGCTTCAGAGCCACAGAAGGCTGGGATTTTCCACATCTTCTGGTTGCCAAAAGTATTTTATGTGAATCAGGCCCTAGGTTGTGTTTATGTAGCAGTGACAATGGTACTCCCTCATGGTACTTTACATTAGCTCAGAGGAAATGCTATTAGAAACTATTTGGGCATTCACTACATAGTACTGTCCCTTTCAAAACTCGCCTAAAATTAATCAATGGGGTTACCTGAGTATTTGCAGGAATCCCTGGCACTTCCAATGATAAGAATTACTTCACTGGGCTTTGGATCAGTCCCGTAGTTATCTAAGGCAAGTTTTTAAAGGCCACGACAATGTGTACCACTTACAAGAACTTAGAGTGACACGAGTGTGATGTCTTACAATAACCTGGTAAATGAACTATAGTGCTACCACAGTCACCCTCTACCTCATCCCTATATATTTGAAATCCAGCTGGCCAAAATACAAATGTACGTTAATTGTTTTACAGAATTTTAGGTGAAGGAAAAAGAAGAGATACACATATTTGAAAAAGCCCTTCCAAAATATTTAGCATGCACATTCTGCCTCCAGGGCTGTTTTGTTTTGTTAAATATCCTGTATGGAGTACAATTTACTTCTTCATTAAAAAAAAAAAAAACAACAACCCTGTTTCATTCTGTTTTGTTTGTGGGGTTCTGTTGTCATTTCTTCCTAAAGTGCTGTTTCCTCACATTTGCATCTACCAGCCTTTTTAATGTGATATTCCATTTAAACTGCCTTTTAATTGTATGTGCTGCCTTGGCAGAACATGACTGATGTACTAGCGTTAATTAGGGCTCCAGTCAGCAGCCTGTGCCAGCTGGAAACTGAGAAACAAGCGTAAATTATTCTGTCATCAATCAACTCGAAAATGTTTGAATCACTAATTAGTTTGCAATTTGGGTGACAGTTTATCTGACGCAGGCGGTGTCAGAAACTTCAGATCTTAGATGAATAATTTGCCAGCAACAAGCACATATTCCCTGCTTTTAAATACATGAAGGTTTATCTGCATGTTGAAAGGTGGCTCAGCAGTCTTCATTAACTTCCAACTGGGACTATGTAAATCAGGAATCAGTGTGAGACACTTCAGTCTGTGGTGGTTTAGCAGATGATATTTAGAAAAAGAAAGCCTCTTTTCTCTCTTTTTTTATTAATAATTCATAAACTGATAGACAAGGATGTTTGGGCTTTAGCAGCTTAAAAAAATCACAATGGGTAAAAAAAAAAAGGCAATCACACCCCTTTACATTAAAATTAGTTGTGCTGCATCTTGCTGTTTAACTGATTTCTTCTCCTCCACTGTCGTGTGGCTGGAATGTTAAGCAGCAAGTGATTAGCCCTTGTCCTTTAAAGCAGGATCATTACTGGAGTTTTATTAAATGGCAGACTTGTGTTTCCATTTAAAGGGATGGGGGGGAACAAGAATTTACTAATAGGAAGTATAAAAGGTTATCTGTGTCTGAATAGTAGAAACTATTTTACATTATAAATACAGTCAAGAGGGTCTTAACATCTCTGTCATTCTTATCTATAAGAGAGATAAGTTTGATATCTTGCAACAGATACAACCCTTGCATGATGTACAGATAAAACAAAATTGTAGAAGCAATTTAGCCAGAGAGTTAGTATTACTTTGTAGATACGCCTATGTGTCTTCTGCATATGCATCAATCTATCTTAATTTGAAAAATACGCAGTAGATATGGAGAGACGTAATTGCAAGAGATCAGTATTCAGGAGGCCAATTAACTAGCCCAGTTGCCAAATCAAAGATGCAGGTTAGGATATGATTTTAGAATTCCCTGAGGTTGGCACAGACAATGCTCTCACTACTTATATTGCCAGTAGGGAGATAGAAGTGGGGGAAATGACATTGTGTAATTATGATTAGCTTGTGCTGCTCTGTAAGCACATCACAGCAGTAGCAAAGGAGTGCAGCTGTTTGATAGGGGTAGTTGAAGGAGTTTGAAATAATAGACCAGTGATGGGTTTGATGAAAGTCCCTTTTCCTTCTGGACCAGGTATTTCTGCTGCTAAGCCATATTTATTACAGGCAGAGCTGGTAGCACCGCCTAGAGTTAACTTTGCCTGACATTTCCCATTATGAGACCCTCTGGCTTAAAACTTTGCCAGACTTTAGCTGGTTTTCCATCCCAGGTGTCTGACTCAGGCTGAATTATTTTTTGGGACGTTTCAGCAAAAATGGTTCAGCTGTTTCTGAGAACAAGACTAGGGAAAAATATGTTGTTCTGACCATGTCAAAAAACAACTACCCTTACCACTGTTTGAAGAAGCATAGCAACTCCACACTTTGAGGCAGGGACTTGAAATTTAGCAAGATGGTTGCCTTTTTGCCAGGGATGTCCCTTTGGCTGTTTCCAGAAAAACTGCCCAAATTTAGACGGGTTATAGGCCTTTGAAAATTCTCAGTTACACTTACTCAGTAAAGATTTGATAGAGTATGACCGCTACATTCTCCAAGGATTTCATCTGCCCTGAGCATGCTCCAAACAGGTCTGCAAGGGCTGAACCTCATACAGTGCGCAGGATGGACCATTCTCTGGGAATGAATCAGAGCAGTGTACTATTTGAACTACCAGGGATGAGAGGGTGTAGGCCTGCCCAAAAATAAAGGCCCTCTTCCTTAATTGATGGGGAGAAACCACTGGATTCAGGCATCAACTGTGTATGGGGGACAACAAATGAAAAAAACAGGAGTGGAGCGAGGTCAGAGGTAAAGAATCAGCAAACCAGAAGGGGACATGGAGCAGAGAACCCTGGACAGTGCCCACTGCCCTTCAACGGAGCATCCAAGGAGGCAGTGGAAACCGCCCAGGCGTGTGATTGGATAAGGGAATGGAAATAGGCCCCATAGTCACAGAATATGTGCGCGTGCATGCGTGCGCACGCACACACCCACAATCCAGCTTCCTCCTCCTGGTGTGATGGATAGCATTGTGGCCAGTGAGGTAGTCGAGGAGGTCTTACAGCTTTGTGGGGCCACGGATGCAGTGTGAGTGGATCAGGAGGTGCAGAGAGAACTTCAGTAACAGGTTCTGGAGAAACCGGAAGAGGAGCTGCAACCTAATGCATTCTACGTAGATGTGCACCAGGCTCTCCCTATTGCCACAGAAAGGATGGAAGGTATGTAGTGAATGAGGAAGGGGACTGCAGGAAGAGAGGCTGATTTAATGGTTGAGACCATTGAATGTTGCCCTAAAGAACTGGCTTCTAACCCTGTCTCTGCCACAGAGTTCCTGTGTGATGCTAAGCAAGTCCCTTAACCCAAGCTTTTCATAGCTGGTCACTACTGAGTGGTGTTTATTTTCTGGGTGCTCAGCTTGAGACCTTGGGGCCTGATGTGCAGAAGCACTGAGCACTCACAACTGCAGCTGTAGTCAATGCAAACTGTGCTTTGAATGTATAAAATGCTAAGTACTCTCAAAAATCAGGTTTCAGGTATCTCAAATTTGTCACCCAAAATTAGTGGACACTTTTGACCTTAATCTCTCTGTGTCTCAGCTCCCCATCTTTATTACCCCAAAATAGAGATAATACGACCCCCCCTCACTTTATAGAAGGGTTGTGAAAATAAATATATTAATGTTTGTCAAGCACTTGGATGCTGTAGTGATGAGCGCCATCGAAAAGCTCATGAGGAAATTTATAATTCTTTATACAGGGCAAGGTTTGAATAGTGTGCAATAAATAGAGCATGGGGCCACATATTGACCAATTAAGATAAGGCAAAATAGTGACTAGCTTTTCATTCCGTTTGCATTGTCCATTCTATGCACTGAATGAGGCAGGAGTCCCATGAGGAAAAATAGTATGTGATCATGTAAATAATGTCTCAAAATGCACAAGCAAAAGGGGGCTGATTTAAGGTTGCTCTATCTTCTCTTTATCTACAGAATCCATTATTGTTTCATTCAATATTATGTTATGGACTCTCTTTTTAGATGACAGCTGGTCTTTAATGTATTGGACCTTTGGCTCTTTGAATTTAACTTGCTGTAAAGGACAGACATGTTCTGCAGCTGTTAAAGAGAACCTGAGTACCAACAAGAGACAGGTATTTATATTAAAGAAATGTTAATTTAGCTGTTAAAAATAATAACAAGGTGGAGAATTGTTCTAGTTATAAAAACAAAGGAGTCAGTCTAGAGTTCTGCTGCGGTCAGGAACTGTCCTCTGAGAAGCTGAGTTATAGCTGAATGAAGTTGCTGAATGAGAGCTCTGGTTGGTCGTCTGCGAGAGGTCCATTTCCAAAGGTTATTCAATTGTCTCAGAACTTGTTGCTGAACTGAATCCTGTCGCGGTCAGGGGAAGGAGGTGAGCCTAAATGATAAAGAACTGCATAGCTCAGCACCATTCTCCTGTAATATGAAGAATATATAAGTAATTCTACTACACCAGTCAACAGAGTGAACTGTTCCTCTAAACTCATCAAGGAGAAACCTGTTTATTTTTAAAGAACTGAAATATCATGAGCCATATTCCCTATGATTCATGTGTATAGTGAACTACTGGTTTATTCATCAAAAATGCGGATTTGGTTGACCTGAAATTATTTGAAAATTTGACATGACTGACTTGAATAGTCATTGGGTCAGAGAAAGAGTGAGAATGACTCTATAGCCTGGTGGTTAAGGCAGATGAATGCCTTAACCACCCAAGTTCAGATCCATGATCCAATGGCTATGCAATTATTTATATGCAGTGGAACAGCTTAAACAGGAGAGCTTCAGCGTAGAGAGCTTCAGTGGCTAGGCACTTTCCTGTAGTGCAGGAGACTCATGTTCAAATCCTTCCTCCACATCAGGCAGAGGGAGGAACCAAACCCATTTCCTACATACTAGGTGTGTTACCCTACCACAGGGCTAAAAGGTTATAAGGGAGGCAGCCGCACCATCTCTTTTCTAACCATTTTGGGAATCTTTCCCTTCGTTTCTCTTTATTATGCTTAAAAAGTGCCCAGAAAGGAAATGGTTAATTTTGGGTTGAATGAAACATTGTTTGATCTGTAACAAATTTTTTGTTGACTTTTTCAATTCATCTAATTTTTGGGGAATTTTTGAATTTGATTCATATTGAACCCATTTTTTTATATTTTTTTTAAAAATGAGAATGAACCAAAAAAATCAGTTGTTACCCTAGATGACCTTGTTGTCTGTGTGCATGGCTTTTATACCTCTTAATCGTATTAGCTCTGGCTATACTTGAGATGAGCCTTGAACTGATAGTTGTATGAACTCACACTTCATCTTTGGACTTCCAACCATCTCATGTGAAGCTGGTGGATAAGCATGCTTTTATCTGTATTGCTTCCCCTGAAATCTATCACAGTTAATGTTCCCCAACTTTTAAATTGTTCCTCAAAGGGCTCTAAGGTGCTTCTAGAATGTGGGCCCTCTACTCTTTCCCTTCCCTTCCATCCTTTTATCTTTCCTTTTAATTGAGACCTCCTCTTCTTTCTGTGTGTTGGTATTTTATTATGATATTTGTATTTATTCCTTTGTTCAGCATTCCCAGCACTTTGGCAGTGGGGAAGATGAAGGACATTATTTAAATAACATGATTAATATTTATTTATGTAAAAAAGGTAGAACCAAAACGTGAGCCACTCCAGATGACTCTCTAAGAGACCTCTCAGCTGTTTTGGGTTTTGTTTCAAACCATTGTTTTAGAATGAGATTAGTTGTGTTTATTGAAAAAACACGCATTTGGTGCTTTTGAAATTTCAGAACCTACCAGTCTTGTCCTCTTCTCCAAGTACAAACAAATCCGTGCTCTCTAATTTGCTTCCTTGTTTCCCGACACTTAAAACTATTAATGGGGTCTCTTGCTTAGTGAAGAAGGAAGGGTGGGGAGGTGGGAGTCAAGATCTGAGTGAGCAACTTTAAGGGAAATATGTTAAGAGTTTTAGATAAGATTAGCTAGAGTAATGTGAATTATGAACACACTGAGGAAGAGGGAGTTAGGAGGAAAGAATTTCAGGCAACCTCTCCCTCCTCCCAAAAAATACTAATTTATCAACAGGTCATTGGTAGTAAGAGACCAGACTGAAGAACAAAATGGGGACTTGGAACCATTGGAATCATTAGTTGGTCTAGATTTACATAGGGATAACTGAGAACAGAATTTGGCTCTGAGTCTCTATTCTGTTGTTCAGTTTGGTCTCTGTCTATTGATGTTCTCTATTCTTTTAAGCAATTCTCTTATCCAAGGCCTGACCCAGCACCATTGACTTAATGGGAATCTTTTCATTGATTTCAGTGGACTTTGCACAGGCCTCCAGCTAGAAGACAAACTGTAGACTTTCAGCTATGTCTACATGATTTCAAAGACCATCTCTATACTTCCAGGCACAGGAATCTACAGTGATAAATCTTATTCACAGCTGGGACTGATCCATGCAAACCTGTTCGTGGAAATCTCAAAAATCCTGAGTGACATCTATATTAGGTGTGTACTTGCAATACTCACAAAAGCATGGATGCTTCAGTCAATCAGTTGGAATCAACGGAATTACTCCAGATTTACATCAGTATAAGTGCAGAATATGGCTCTTTGTATGAAATGATGGAGGGAGTTGAAGGCTTCTTCTGAAAATTCCTGAATTTCCTTAGTTTGAGATTATCCTCTTTTTACCCATTCAAAACTTTCATTTCAGCACCACAACTGAGTTGTTCATTGTTTGTATTTATTGAAAATGAAGTACTGGGTTGAGTATTCCTCAGCTATTTCATGTCGGTTGACATGACTTCATTTTATATAATGATGGACTTTTCCCCTCATACGTAATTCCCTTCAATTTTGTTATATTTTGTAAAAACAATTCACTTCCTTGGGTTCATTTCCAAACGGGCTCAAACAACCCTTTTTTGCAGATGTGAATTGCTTCTGCAATTTTACACTCAAAATGAATTATAGGTGCTAATCAGAGCACATAACCCTCTGTATAGTGTCCAGTTTGCAAGGCCAGTCAGGTAGTTGGGGGATGCACTGATGCTCACCGTTCAGCAAGTGTGCTTGACACTCCTTGTGATGGTGTTGAGAAAGAGACAACGCTGGCAAAGCTTCATTTCAGAGCAGTACAAAGTGGAGATTCAAGTGGAATGCATTTTAATTTTTTTCCCCCAGAGGTGGATGATAGTGAGAGATGATATTTGGAGAAGTAGCCTGTGTCATAAGGTACTGCTGTACCTGGCATTCACCATTCCAGCCAGCATCTTGTGACACAATATCAGTAGAAATATTTGCACACTTTTGCAGTTTCTTCACAATCCCCAGAATTTAATTCTGTGCCCCTCCAGATCCTTATCTGCCTGTACCCCAGCCCCATATCAATTAATTATGGACCCCCATCACCCACAACATCAACTAATTATGCGCCTCCTGGCCTCATTTCACTTAATTCTGGCCCCAGTCACACATCTGCCCTTCCACATATCTTCCCTAGCATCCCAACAACCCTGCATCCCCTCAGCCACACATTGCCCCCAATACACCTCTGCTCCTTCTTTTTCATCCCTCTCCCAGATCTAGGGGAACATCCCTCATTTTTCCAGGTGGGGAAGAACAGAGAGTAGAGGGAGAAAGAAGCAGAGCCACCCTGAGCTGCTGAGCTCTTTCTTCCTCCTTCTCCCCCTTCTGCCATTGCAAAAAAAAAAAAAAAAGTAAACACTGTTCCCTCTCCCCTACCCAAAAACTCTTCTCAGCTCTTGGGAAGAGTGTAGATGGAGAACTCTGACTGCCACCTGTGATGGTTACTCCCTCAGGAGGTAGAGGAGTGGAGAAGGCAGTCAATCAACTTTCCCTGTGGACTGATGGGTTTCCATGCAGGAGGTTCTGAAAACCCATAGTCTCAGGGACAACCTTAGAGTTGGCAGGGGTGCAGGAAAGACACTTCTCTTTCTTCCTGCTGGGAGAGGGAGAGAGCAAGATGCCACTTTGTGGCCCAGCTCTTCAAAGTTCCTACAACTGGGTCCTGGCAATGGGTGGGAAAGGGCCCTGCTCTGTTTCCTGATGGGGTGTAAGCAGGTGTTGTTCCTCTGTCTGGTGACTGCTTTTCATTGGAGGGTGTTACATCTCTTTAAAATATGTGTCCTAATGTCATTTGTTACACCCTCTCAGATGCTGTCTGATCCTTGCCAGTGACCTTCAGCTATCCTCCAGCTCAATGTGATATACATACTTAATTATAGTGACTGGCCCCAGTTATGAGAGGGTGAGGTGGGGGCACACACAGATGACTACATAAACAGAGTAGAGAACTCAGTTAGAGGGACCCATGAGAGAGAAGATGAGAAGTTCCTCCCGTTCTACTTTCTAGGAAGGGCCTAGAAAAGACTGGAGAGTGGAAAGAGCAGCTCAGAATGAGCTAGGAAGAGAGCCTCCATTGGCTCTGAATATGCTGCAGCTGTGCAAAGCAGCACAAAGCTCTGCTGGGAGAAGGTAGGCCTGAGGAAGGCAGAAAGGGACCACAAAACTGGCTAAAACTGAACTAGATCTAAAAATGATCTTGCAAAATGTAACAGTTTTCCTCATACTTTTTTACAAAGATAAAAACCTACATAGCAGCAGATGGGAATGAACTCCAGGTGTTTTTCCCCCAGTTGTTGTTTGAAAAGCATATTTATGACATTGCAACATCCATTTTAACTATTTTAGGCTACTTTCTTGTTGGTCACCCTCTGATTGTTTGTTTGTACATATATCTAGGCTTGATTATTGGAATTCTCTTTCAGCTACCCTGAAAAATTCTTTAAAAGGCTTCAATTAATGTTTTCCTGTGACTGTTATTGAGATATTAGCAACTGAAAAAATGTGGCTGTTCCAGTGTAAACTTTATTACATTAGAATTAAATTTCAATTTCTGTTTGTAAAGATTTTGGGATTTTTTTGTTTTCAAATTACAAAAAATGTCAGGCATAGGACTTTTTATTGATGCTATTTATTACCCTTATAGTCTCACATAGGCATTGTGCTACCGTGACAACAGATTTCTCAGTGAGACAGTTTGGAGTAAAGATAAAGTGTTGTAGAGCATTTTCAGGAGATCAAAAAATATAACTTGATGTGTATCACCACGAATCTTTGCTAAAAATGCTTCTTTTGTAATTAAATTACCACTCATTACCTTTGAACATATATGCATATTTTATGCTTTTTTTTTCTCTCATACACTTTTGAGAACTTAATAAAAGCAAATTATAAAATGAAAGGTTCATCTTCTCTTTAAGAACCAGATCCTTAGCTGGTATAAATCAGCATAGCTCAGATGAAGATTACATCAGGTAACACCAGTTTAGGGGCTGGTCCCCAACTTTTAAGCAAAACATTGACAGTTTTTGAGGAGAGTTTTAACTGTCAATTTATTTAACTAAACATGTGAGCAATTTAGACATGAATTTTCAAATGCAATATGACTGCAAAATAAAGACCAGTGCAATCTGGGTATGCTTGAGCAAAGGCCTGATGTCATAGTACAGGCAAGTAGTAGACAAGCGTGGTGTAACCATTCCTGAAATACTGCATTCAATGCTGAGCATCATATAAGCAAAAATACACTGATAAATTGGAGAGAGTTCAGAGAAGGGCACCAGAAATGATAGGTGGCTAAGGGGGTTGACTGAAGTTTGAGTTAAGTTTGAGATTTTCAAAGTAGAGCTGGGGATTTAAGGATAGATTCAGGAGGGATGTAAATGGAAGATATGTGGCTAAATCCTCTGGACTGATCTGAAAATCGCCACCGAATTTTTATAGTAATCTGACTAACCAGTGTCTAAGGCAGGACATTGCAATAGTCTATATAGATACTTGGTAAACTCAGAGAAGAAGGCTGAATTATTTAGGGGCATAACTAGTAGTAAACGAGGATGAGATTCAAAAAGGGAAAAGCTACGTTCAATATAAAAGTATTTCCCAACAGTGAAGTTGGGACAGTAGACTGTGAAATAGTTTCCCTAACAGTTGGGCTTCAATCACTCCCTTTGGGACTTTTAAAACTAGATGGGACAAAGTACTGGAAATTATACCAGAGGAATAAATCCTGCACTTACAGAAGGATGGATTGGATGATTTATATGTTTATTTAATTCAAGTTATAGCAAATGAACCATCCATTTATCTCATTGTTTTTTCAATACTGAAATAGTCAAAAGTAAAATTTAAAGTTTGACATGTATAATAATTAATAAATTATATATAAACTAATAAACCATTCTTTACTTGTGTTATTGGGCAACTAATATTTTAAGCATCATTATAACCTCATCTCCAGCCACCTTTCAATATCCTTCAAACCACATTTTCATTCCCAAACCCTTCTCCAGTGCCTGTTGAAATAGATGGATTTTACAATGTGTCTAAAAGATTAACACATTGGTGGTCAGGCACACCAAAGAGAGAAGTTAGTTTTTAAGTCATGGCAAATACTTTGGACCACAAGCTAAACAGTTATCTGAGGATTTCCCCTTAACTTCGAGCATGTGCTTCAGCTCTTTACAGAAGAGAGACTGATATAAGCACATGCTTAAATGTTTTTCAGTATTGGGGTCTCTATCATGGTGCCAATATAACATTCTACCAAGTTATTAACTACTATTTCCAAAGCGCTAGGTAAAAAAGGAACTTAACATAATGAAAATGTATACCATGGTATTATTGGGGAGTGGTAACAATTTCCATAAGCAAGTTTGAACAGAGTTTTCTATATAATAGCTGAATTGTCAAAGAGCTCTAAACTGCATATTTATAGACAGATTGCCTTGAAAACTGCTGCTGCTACAGAAAAGCCTGAGGTGGTGTTGTTGGTAGTTATTTGGTCCAGTGCAGACAATAACTTCTGAGGTGAACACATGTGGCTTTCCTGATGTGTGTATCAACCAGGCAAGGTACTAACAAGCTTCAACAGACTTTATTTTCAAAGTGGAAACCTCTTTACCAAGCTGCTGCTGCACTCCCAGTAGCTTTCTCCCAGCCTCTCAACTCCTCCCCCCTCCTTCCTGTTTCCTGTCCTTTCAGACTCCCAACAGCCAGTGCTCCCAATTCTAATAATTACAATCAACATCTAAACACCACATTCCCGCCTCTCTTAATAAACTCTCCCAATTAAAATAAACATTATTGTTCTAACCACAGGAACCAATATGAAACAAGACACTATACTGTTGGCAGAAATATTACACTGAAAACATTGTAGATGCTACATAACAGTCTCGAGTCCAGACAGGTGGTCGTCTGGGTCTCTCAAGACCCGGTTCTAATGCAATATCTTGTTATGTTGGTACTACGGTGAAGTCATCCAATGCAGACTGGGTGTTGGCATAATCTCCTCTTGGTGCATAGGCAGGTGCAACATAAGAAGCATTCCATACCCGCTCATCAGAAAGTCGATAGGTGTAAAGTCCCTTCTTCTCTATGATTTTAAGAGGAGCTGTGAATTTATGGTCCCCTTTGCGTAAAATTCCAGGTTTTCATATTCTAACGAAGGAACCACACTCAAACTTTGGTTCCTTAGCACCGCGCCGCTTGTCTGCGAAAGCCTTAGACTTTGCTTGGTTCTGTTCAACTGTTTTTCGCACATCATCCTCTTTTGGGGCATCAAGTCATGCCTTTAACAATCCAGCAATGTTCAGTTTAGTATTTATCTGTTTCCCATGCAGTAACTCTGCAGGTGATCTTTGCATTGTGGCATGTCGTGTAGCCCGGTATGCTTGCAAGAAATCAGTAGTGAAGGGTATCCATAATCACCCTTCCAGTTTAGCCATTTGCAAACTCTTTCAAACTTCTGTTAAACCGTTCTATTTCCCCATTGGCTTGAGAGTAATATAGGGATGACCTTCTGTGTAAAATGTTCCCTTGTGCTAGAAAAGTTTCAAACTCCAGGGAAGTAAATTGACTACCATTATCTGGAACCAGTTCTTTGGGGTTACCTTCCCTGCTAAAAGCTGAAGAGAGGAACTTTAATTACTGTAGCAGAAGAGATTTGTGATGTAAACGCTACCTCCGGCCATTTACTGAAATAGTCTATTAAAATGATGGCATAACAGCAGTCAATTGGAGCAGTATCAAAGGGTCCTACAATGTCAATTGCCACTTTTTCCCCATGCAGATTCAAGAAGAGGAACAGGCTGTAATGGAGGGATACATGTCACTGCTGTCTTATCATGCATTTGGCAAGTGACACAGGATTTTATGAGCGCTTCATGAGAGTCCATCCCTGGCCACCAATACAGATCCCATAGTCGTTTGGTTCAGACGATTCCTTGATAAGTATCGTGTGCCAGGTGTATAAGTTTTGACTGTAATTCTTCTGGCACAAGGAGCCAGTGTGTACCTCGTAGCACACAGCCATCAAACAAAGAAAGTTCATCCCAAACTCTAAAATAAGGCAGCAAAACTGGGTCAAGGTTTTTAGGGTGACTGGGCCATCTCTTTGTCAGAAATTCCCATAGTTTTTGTTGAATTGGATAAGCTGAACAAGCAGCTTGAAATTGTTCTCTTGTAAGTGCAGTGAGAGTGCTTGTAATAAGCGCAACCCCTACATCCTCATCCTCCGGTGGACCGTCTGGTGAAGGCAAAGGAAGGCAAGAAAGGCAATCAGTGACCACATTTTGGTTTCCAGGCTTACATTCCAGTTCATAATTGAAAGAGAGTAGTCTTGCAGACCATCGAGCAATACGGTATCCTGCTCTTCCAGTCCTTTTGTGGTGAGCAACATTGTCAAAGGGCTGTGGTCTGTGTGCAATTTGAACGTGCAGCCCCACAGGTAATTTCTCCATTTTTCAGTAGCCCAGACACAAGCAAGTGCTTCTTTTTCAACTGTAAAATATTTTCTCTCAGCCTTACTTAGTGTCCTTGAAGCAAATGCAACAGTCCTCTCTGTGTTGTCCTCATGCAGTTGTGTGAGAACAGCCCCAAGTCCATAATCAGAAGCATCAGTAGTTACAATTGTGGGCAATGCAGGACTGAATAGCGCAAGTACTGGACTATGTACAATCAAGTCTTTCACCGTTTAGAAACTAGCTTGTGCACCTGTTGTCCACACTAAGGTTGAACTTCTCCGTAGTAATTCCCGTAACGGCTCGATGACAGAAGCATAATTGGGAATGAATTTTGCATACCAGGAGGTAAGACTCAAGAAGGAATGTAAGGTTTGCAAATCTGTTGGAGGAGGAGCATTTGAAATTGTCAGGATATGATCTGATTCAGGTTTTAGTCCAGCCTGTGAAATTGTATGCCTCAGAAAGGAGAGTTCAGTTTGCCTAAATTTGCATTTGGACCTATTGAGCTGGAGGCCTGCTGTGCTGATGCAATTTAGTACAGACTGCAGGTTATTGTCATGGTCCTCAGAAGTATTTCCAAACACGATAATATCATCCAGATAGCACTGAAGTCCATGTTGAATCTTCAGAATCAATGACATCATTTTTTGGAAGGCACTTGGGGCAGATGCGAGACCGTATGGAACAGTTTAAAATGAAATAGTCCCTCGTGTAATAAATGCTGTGAGGTCTCTGCTATCTTCATGCAACATAACCTGGTGGTATGTGCTCTGCAAATAAAGAGTAGAAAACATCTTTGCTCCACAGAGTTCTGCAAATACTTCTTCTATGTGAGGAAGAGGATGGCTGTCAATCACAATAGCTTTATTTGGCTCCCTTAAGTCCACACAAAGGCGAATGCCTCCACCTTTCTTCTGCATCACTACTATAGGTGAAACCCATTCCGAGGAGTCTATCTCTTCAATAATGTCCTTTTGAACAAGTTTTCTAAGTTCCTCTGAAATAGCTTCCCTGACTGAAAATGGTAAGCGCCGTAACTTCTGTCGTACAGGCATCACATTATTCCTCATTTTTAACTTTATGCAGAAACCCATAAGCACAGTCGAGTTTCTCCTCAACCTGGTGTTGGGTCCCAGCTGAAACTGGTGTGTGTACCACAAGGGTGCTTTGCTGAGGAAGATCAATTCGTCCATTAACTACCCTGAGATTTAAAGCAGCCAATAAATCTCTGCCAAGGATAGGAGTGCCTTTGTGGACAATGTAGAACTCTGCAGTTACACAGCAATCACCAAAAGTAACTATTACTGGCAGGCAGCCATGTACTGGAATATGGTTTTTCAAATAGCACACCAAGTGAAGTTTGGGTTCAGTAAGAGGCACATCTTTAAAGTGATGTAGATAGATGGAATCAGGTAGTATAGATACTGCTGAGCCAGTGTCCAACATTAGCTGAATAGAATGTGGTTTGCCTGAGGGTATGACGGAAACATTTACAGTGCACTTTATCTGTTCTGGAATATGTGCAGTAGTGATTTTGTCCACGCTCAGCACAGTAATATCAGGTATTGTACTGCATGCACCTGTTGATTGAACTGGCTACTGCAACATACTTTAGCAAAACGTCCAATATTTTTGCAATGAGTGCACTGAGCTACTTTTGCTGGACATTCTGTGTAGCTTGCAAGGTGTTGTGGGGATCCACAGTGAAAACATGCTTTTACTGTATTTTGAATTTGCTGATTCGGTGGTTTTTCATTAGTTTTCCTCTTGCAATTGTGTTTCTGCAGTGGTAGTGAACTTTTCTGCAAAGGAGTCACAGCCTGGACTGTGCCTCCTGTATCCATGCTCATTATTTTGGCTTCAGCTGTAGCTGACTCAATCTGAGTAGCAATGGTTATTGCTTTTTCTAGTGTAAGTTGTGGCTCTAGAACTCCTTCCATCTGATGCAGAGGCCCCCCAGAAGACCAGGAAGGGAGCACTGATGCCAAGCCTTCCACCTTGCCCACTGGTGTATTCCATCCACCAGTGACTTCCATCCACTGGCTGGGGAAGACGTCGCAGCACCGGAGAGAAGCGCCCCTTCCCATGGAGGTCCCCGATGGAGCCCCTCCAGCCCCCTTAACATCTGAAGCTCCTGAGAGCCCTGAGGCAAGCGTCGCTTCGGACGCTGGTGGGGAGAACCCTGGGGTGGTGGAAAGTGATCTCCCTTCTATCTATGGGGAGATCGAGGCCCTGGGTCTGACCCCAGTCACCCAGAGGGAGGACGACCCTTTGCCAGCAGGCCTTGATCTGGGCGACCTCACCCTGGCCCCCCTTTTCCCACGCTCCCTCCCCCTAACTGCTGCTTCCACTCCCACCTCCAAGGGTCCCCTGGATTCTTCCATCTGCCCGGTTGCAGGTGGCACCCCACTGACGGCCACCGAGCCTACTGAGGTGATGGCCAGTGACTCGCGGCTGGGACCCGAGTCACCAGAGGCATCCCTCGTTGGTGCGGGGCAACCGACTTCCTTCCCGGGTGGGGGCCCCACTGAAGATCATCCACCTCCTGATGCCATAGCTGTCACACTGACCATAGAGCCTGAGCCGGCATCACTGGGGACCCCCTTCCCACCCCCCAGACCCCAGAGCCAGACTTAGAGGGGCTACCTCCCAGTGACCTTGCCCCCCATACGCTGCGAGAGTTTCTGGAAGACGTCCGTGGCTCCAGCAACAAGATGCAGCTTGCTCTCCAGCGATGGGGGGATTTTCATCAAATCCTCCATGCCATGAGGGCCCTCATGGGGGAGGATAAAAGGACTGGGAATCAGGTTGCCCCAGCCTACCAGCGGGTCCGCGGCTTCCTGACTCCTTGCTCACCTACGGGGTAGGTCACGGTTTGCTGCAGGGCCCATTGGGGGCCATGAGCATCCCTGGAGAAAAGTAGGGGCACAAAGAAGCACATCACCTGCCTTCTGGCAGAGGACGGCACCCCCGTCACGGATCCAGTGGAGATTTGTGGGAGGGCCAGGACCTTCTACGCAGGCCTTTTCTCCCCGGATCCGACCAATCCTAACGCTTGCAGAGTGCTCTGGGACAGACTCCTGATGGTCAGCATGGGTGACCGAGACCTGCTAGAGCTGCTTCTCACTCTGGCTGAGTTCTTGGAAGTCCTCCACCGCATGCCCACCAATAAATCTCCGGGTATAGACAGACTGACCGTGGAGTTCTACTACGTATTCTGGAACGTCCTCAGCCCAGATCTAGTCACTGTCTGGGCCGAATCTTTGGAGAGCGGGGTCCTCACTCTCTCATGCAGGCATGCCGTGCTCGCCTTATTGCCGAAGAAGGGGGACCTCGCTCCTCAGCACAGACTACAAAGTCATAGCGAAGGCCATCTCGCTGCAGCTGGGGTCCATGCTGGCAGACGTGGTCCACCCAGACCAGACCTACACTGTCCCGGGCCATACCATCTTTGAGAACCTGTATCTGGTCCAGGATCTCTTGGAGCTTGGGTGTAGGAATGGTCTGTTATTCGCCCTCCTGTCCCTGTATCAGGAGAAGGCGTTCGACAGCGTGGACCATGGGTATCTCCTGGGCACTCTGTAAGCATTAGGCTTCAGACCCCAGTTTGTGGGCTTTCTCCACATGCTGTACGCCTCTGCAGTGTGCCTGGTCAGGCTCAACTGGACCCTGACCGAGCCAGTCAGCTTCGGGCGGGGAGTATGGCAGGGGTGCTCCCTCCCTATACGCTCTGGCGATCGAGCCCTTCCTCTGTCTCCTCCATCGAAAGTTGACGGGGTTGGTGCTGCGAGAGCTGGAGCTGTGGCTGTCCCTGTTGGCGTACGCCAACTATGTGCTCCTCGTGGTCCAGGACTCAGGTGACTTGGCACAGGTGGAGGCTTGCCAGGCAGTCTACTTGGCAGCCTCCTCCACCCAGGTCAACTGGGTCAAGAGCTCTGGCCTGGTGGTCGAGGATGGGTGGCAGGCAAGCTCCCTCCCACCTGCGCTTCAGGCCATCCAGTAGAGTGCGGGTCCACTGCTCTATCTGGACATTTACCTTTCTGCCACACATCTGTCTCCGCCGGAGAACTGGCACGGTTTAGAGGTCAGGGTGACAGAGCAGCTCCAGAAATGGACAGGACTACTCTGGTGCCTCTCCCTTTGAGGGAGGACACTGGTGCTTAATCAACTAGTCCTGTCCATGCTCTGGTACCGGCTCAACACCCTAGTCCCAGCCCCGGGCTTCCTGGCCAACCTCCTGACGGCGATGGAGTTCTTTTGGCCAGGAGTGCACTGGGTCTCTGTAGGGGTCCTCCACCTGCTCCTGGAGGAGGCAGGGCAGGGCCTGAAGTGCTTGCGCACTCAGGTCCATGTCTTCCGCCTCCAGGCCCTGCAGAGGCTCCTTTATGGTGCAGGTAGGCCAGCGTGGAAAGTTCTGGTGCATGCCTTCCTGCACCGCTTCTGAGAGCTCTGATATGACTGGCAGCTCCTTTATCTCCATCTGAGAGGTCTTCTGTGAGACTTCTCCAGGCTGCTGGTCTTCTACCAGGACCTCCTCCAGACCTGGAAACTGTTCTCAGTGACTGGGTCCATGGTGGCCACTGAGGGGGCAGATCTCCTTGCGGAGCCCCTGGCAAAGCAACGTATTTTTCCCTGCTCTCATTCTTGGAAATGGCAGAACCATTTTTTCCTAAATTTGTCAAAACAATACAGCCTGAGGAAGACTACTGGCATGTAAAACTTCAGCCCAAATGATTAAGTGTTGGCAAAGTTCTAAGCAACTGAAAGTGGAATTTTGCAATTGGAAGTGTCAGAAAAGCTTGATGATAGGAGGCACTACCAACACCACATATACATATGTATATACACGTGGAAATCTGTCTCTAAGACAGGCTAGTTAGAGAGAAACTTGTCAACTTCATGTATGTGGCATCTTCACCAGGTACCCTCAAGTCCTGAAACTGCTTCAAGATGAGAGAGCACTTCATCCAACACGCTCATTAAATTGGAAAGCATTTTGAACATTCTGCCACTTTTGTCAGACTCTGCCAAGAAACAAAATCTTCACTTTTTACTAGATACTTGACATGCCAAGAGGGATTCAAATAATTTCTCTGCAGGCTGGAGGTCAAATTCTTCTGGGTTGTTTTCCTGTGTCTGGAAAACAACTTTTTTTGTGAGCAGGATGGAAAGCTGCTCGCTCATTCATCTTAGTTTGATTATTGCATTTCTGAATAGTCATGTGGCAGTTACTTATAAGGTATAATTCTCTGATTTGTATTATTTAATGACAAGTAAAGTGGGGAAACAACATCATTTAAGAAAATAAGAGATTTAAAACTGTTGGCAGTGGATTTGATTTGAGTGGCAATTTATATTTGTTTACTGCAGAAGGGTTTAATCACACTTTTTGTTTCAAAGCCTGGAAAAGTTAAATATTATTTATCTCATTTAATATGTTTAAGCAAGAAGATCAGCCAAGACACAGTATTTCATTTAAAAAGAAGTACCCTGGTGGCAGTAACAACAGTATCAATTATAGAAATGTTAGTAACAATGAAAACATTCAATTTCCCAAGAAAGGTCAACAGTAAATCTATCCAAAATGTGTACAGCTCATAAAAGGAATGGGTTTGCAACTGTGATTGAAACAGATGTTCACAAATTCAGCATTTAAAACACGAAGACTCTATAAAATAAATGAAGACCGGATTAATTTAACAAGTTAGTTCAAGAACAGAATGAGGGAAGTGAATGAATAGCTACTCATACAATTTAGAATGAATTTTTTGGGGGGAGGAGGTACATGTGTGCTGATGCCAGTGGGGTTGCATGGATATAAACTGATGGCAGAATCTGGTGTGTTGAAACAGGCAGGGAAGCTAACATTAAAAGAATTGCCTATTTTGCTGCATTAAGAGAATGGAAAGACAGTGGCCTAATTCTCCTCATTTACAGTAGTTCACACTGCTGTTACTCCATTGATTTCAGTGGCGTTACTCATGATTTATGTTAGTGTAAGAGAGAACAACACTGATGTAAATGCGAGCCAAATCAAGTCCACAAGCGTCAACAGCACAGTCCTGTACACGGTCATATTTTCAAATGAAATCCAGCTGCATTTGTCTGTTGAAGGCACCTATTATCTTTGTCTCTACATGCCAAGCCACAGCTCTGGAGAAAGCCTGTAGATATATTTTTCTATCTACTTTCTCTGCATTTCAGAAAATGTAAGGTATTTTTATTTAAAATAAATTCTTGATTTTTCCACCTACATCTCTGCTGTGGAGCACAGATACCATGGAGAATTGATTAAAGGCCTTAAAAATTAGGGCCAAGATTTTGACTGAGGGCATCCAACTATAGATCATCAAAGTGTTGCAAAGCCTCACTGAGGTGGACTCCCCGTTGTTTCAGATTGCCACATGAAAGCTGTAACTTGTTCAGAATGCAACAGTGCACCACAAAACTGACAAAGACCAACATGAATATAGCACATTGCTGCTGTGCAGACTCCACTGGCTCCCTGTTTGCTTTATGATCAAATTCAATATTGAGGTCAAATTATCTGTCTAATCGGTTGATTCTCCAACTTTTTTTGTTGTAAAGAACCCTTCATAGGAGATACTCTCTGGACTACCTCCCTTCCCAACGGTCAATACTCTACTGCTTTGTTCTCAAAATATTTCATTCTGCAGACCACTGACAATCCATAGACTGAATACTACTGATACACTGAAGTGTCTAATCAATAGAGTACTTTCTTTTCTCAGTGCAGGAGTAGGTGGTTTAGCCTTAATTACCCCGCAATTCACACATACACCGTTCCTCCTGGGTAAAGATAAGAACCATGCTTTAAGTGAACAAAAAAAGGAACACAAAGAACGACTTAAAACAATACAGATATCACAAAGCCGAATTTTCAAATAATGCAAAAGATCTATAGAAACAAAGTGTTCATTATTATCACAGATACATTAAATATTAACATATAATGGAATGTTCCAGTTAGAAGTTTACAGAGAAGGGGTTGGGAGGTGGGTGGACAAAAAACAAAGCCTCTTCCTTCCAGTGAAGAAAGTACAGCTAGCCAAACATACTTTTTCATCTCATGAAGAAATACATTTTTGGTGCTAGTTAGCCTCTTTGCTATTTACCTCCCCTTCCTGTCAGAATCTATTAATATTCAGTTCTGGTTAAACCCGTCCTGAATGCATATGTGTCTTTTACAAAGCATAATTGTGATAATTAGAGTGACAGCAAAACTGTTCTCCAAACAAGGTCAAATACATCTCAATATGGGCCCAATCCCATAGTCCTCCTTTATTCAAGCTTTTCAATTCAATTTTGCTGAAGTAAAAGACCGGAGGATTGGGCCCATGGAGTTCCATATTACTGTGTTGGGTTTTGTCTGCATGGCAATGCTTGCAGGCCTGTATTTTATAATGGTCTGTGCTGCACATTGGAAATTATGGAGTCTGTAAGCTAGTTTTTTAATCCATTGATGTTTCCCCAGTTTTAAATAGTCATTTTAGAATATCTTCTCTGAAAGGATTTTTTTAAAAGTATTTCCTGAAACCACATTCAGGGAAGTTTAAAGGTATTTCTTCATTAAAAGATTTTATGTACGAGCTAGTCTTTTGCACTTTTTATAACATTCTTAGAAAAAGAGCTTGAAATAGCAGAATATACAAAACCAAACAACAATATGCTAATATAAAAGCACAGAAGGAGCTTAGGTTAGGTAGCATTTACTGCTTCAATATTCAAAGCATATGCATAGTATATATTTACTTTATAATTGAATGCTTGGTGGATTGAACCTTAATCTAGCTACCGCATTGGTTTCTCTTCATAGTGTACTTTTCTCTTGGAAAGGCTGAGTGTGTTGCTGAAGGATGTACATTTACGGGCTTGATTGGGACATCCAGGCAGTGTTTTTCAAGACATGATACATATTGGAAAATGCAAACAGGCCAAGGTCTAGTAAAATTAGGCCACAGCTATTTTATAAATCAGTACCAATAATACATGGCATTATACTTTGGGGATGTAATTTACCACTGTGAAGAGGATCCATACAAGTCTCATATATCACTACGGTGACCAGACAGCAAGCGTGAAAAATCGGGACAGGAGGTGGGGAATAATAGGTGCCTATATAAGAAAAAGACCCAAAAATCAGGACTGTCCCTATAAAATTGGGACATCTGGTCACCCTATATACCACTGAAGTCCTTTTTGTGCCCTATTTTGTGGGCTGAGTGCATAAGCCTTACATGGCTCTTCTGGAGAGGAGTGAATAGATGCATTAATTAAAGGGAAGACTCATTTCAAGAGCAAAACATGTTTTTCTTTTTGCAAACTGAAGTTTTGCAAAACCTGCAGGTGTGTTTTATTTATTTATTTCCTTTATATTTTGTACAAAATTCACATGGTCGGAAACCTGGAACTTTTTCAAAGCAGTTTTTGATTTTACTTGTCTTCAGTAGCAATCTCTGAAGAGTCTCCCTGTTTTCTCCATAGTGAAGGACCACTTAAATGTCTGACAAGAAGGCAACACTCTAAAAGGCAAAAATTTTAGGTCTTGATTCAGCAATGCCGTGAAGCTCATGCTTAACTTTAAGCATGTGAGTAATCCTCATAATCAGCAACTTGTACGTATCTTCTTTGCTGCATATGGATGAGATTACTTACAGTTAAGCATATGCTTACGTGCTTTACCAAAGCAGGAACGTATTACTTAGCATTTCATTGGACTAAGCTAATAGTAATTCTTTTCATTGCCCTTTGTGAAATCTGTACTCTCATCTCAATCAAACCTGTCAACTGTCCTTAATTTTAAAGGACAATATTCATTTTATCCCGCATACCATCCAAATTTCATGGCCCCTCACTTTTACTGATGTATTGGAAATGAAGAATAAGAAAGCTAAGGTTATAGGTAGCTGTTTACAGTAAAGGCATGATTCCTCAGCATTTGAAGTTTGCTGCATGAATGATATTTTGGTGATGGCACAGTGAGCTTGTATTTAACATTTACATTATTTTTATTCAAACATTACATAACTCTTAACACCAGAGCTTGGTGCTGCCTGCAGTCCGCAGCCTGTTTCATTCTCAAAGTGAGATATTAAATGCAGGTTACATTGAAAAATTGGAACTTTATTAAACTCTGTGCTCTGCTCTGCTCATGTAGATGAGCTGCTTCCAGCCTAACTCCCCAGAGTTCTCTGTTCTCCTGGTGTCCCCTCAATAATAGTCTCTGACTCTAGTTCAACTGATTACAATACAAAGCCCAGAGCCCTGACTTCCAAGATGGAGAATGACCTCTGGTCTCTGCAGCCACATCCTTCCATAACAATAGCATTGTGCTCCACAAATGTCCCTCATCTTGGTTCTGTGTCAGACCTTGTATCTCGTATTCTGGCCTTGGCATGTTGAGAGGTATGGGTCAGCCTGGGTGTAATTATAGGGAAGTCTTCCTCCCAAAAATGGAGCAGTGAGGCAACACTCTGTTCTTCCCTCCTGAGCTTTTAGCCCCCACTTGGAAGACAGGGAGGGAGCAAGGATGTATAGTGCAGCTGAGTGCTTTCTCCAGGCTGATGAGCAGATAAGGAGGGAAGGGAAAAGCAGCTGCAGTTTCAGCCTCTCGACACTAGAAGCCTCTTTGTTTCCCTGCTAGGTGGGGAGGTTGCTGCTCTGGAGCCACTGTAGCTCACGAAAGCTTATGCTCAAATAAATTTGTTAGTCTCTAAGGTGCCACAAGTCCTCCTTTTCTTCTTTCTCTCTGACTGCCCTTTCTGGCTGTGAGTGCAGTGAGGGGGAAGTTCAGCCAGGCAGACGGGCTGAGCTGGAGACTGAGATCAACCTCTGCCCAAGAACAGCAGCTTCCTTTTCTCCCCCTTTCCCTTCCCATCCCCCATGGAAGAACTTCAGGTATGAGGAAGGGACTGGATTGGAGCTTGGGAGGAGGCAGGGTAGGGTGGGGTTGAGGAAATTGAGAGAGGAGACACAGGATTTGGTGGGATAACAGACTCCGGGAAGGTCTCTGGGCCGGGAAAGGAAGATGAGGGGTGGGGAGCCAATGGGAGACAGAGAAGAGAAATTGTATTTTGAAGGTGGAGAGGGCTGGCTTTCAGTGTGAGGCACGAAGGAGAGTACTTATACTATTGGTAGAGCCCTTTGCGGATACAAAATTTTTATCTGCATCCAATCCACCATCTACAAAAATGGTCTGCAGATATACGCGGATTTGCGGTGCTCTATTGGGCCCCTGTGTAGGCTTGCAACCGTGTGATTGTCTGTGTTCTTCCCAGTCCCATCTCCTCAGCTTTGGGGGCAATTATTCTCCTACCAATCAATCACTCAGTCTCCTGGCCAGAAGATGCTGGATGTGCTGTGCAAGTAAGGCATTCAAGCCTGGGAGACTGTAATTCTCATTTCTCAGCAGCTACCCCGTGACCAGTTGAGGAGTGGTTTAGTAGGTTTCCATTTGGTCTTGGATGTTAGTTGGTATTTGGAGCCTTACGTGGTGAGGCTAAAATAGAAATGTTTTCTGTGTTCTGTGTGAACGACCGCCCAATCCTGGCAAAAGATAATAATCCTGTTGTTCAACAAAGTGCATTTTGTGGCTTGAACAGATACTTGTGTTGCTAAAATGAAAGCCCATTGTTTGAAAAGCATGGGTTTTAAAAGCTGTTATACCTCTCTTTGTGTCCAGAGAATTCAATAGATTTGGACAGTATATATTTTGAGTCTCTTGGCATTTTACTTTTTTCTGGTCAGAAATAAAGGAGTGAGGCTTGTCCATATCAGTGTGTTTTATCTCCAGTCATGTAAAAGGGCATATCTTGGAATTATTTTTATCTAGTGGTCTGGCTATTTCTAATAGAAGGTTACTGATGTGACTTTTTCTGATCCTTTCACTTTTAGTTTCAGGCCTTCTCTTTACTGCTAGAAAAGGATTGGTTTTTTTTACCTGGGAGTGACTAATGCATGTGAGCTATCCCAAGGTGCAAGGACATTGAAGACAAAGCATTTGAGTTTTATCCTGAGGTAAACAAGATGAGATGAAATGTGGTGGCTGAGTAGTTAAGGTGCTCTACCATAATCCTGGAGATTGTGAATTTGAGTGTGGCTGGATCTCAGGTTGGAAGGCTGACTTAAGTTCACCCAGCTGCAAAATGGGTTCCCGGACCCATATAGTTAGGAAACTCAATGGTGGTTGGTTTCAGAGTAGCAGCCGTGTTAGTCTGTATCCGCAAAAAGAAAAGGAGTACTTGTGGCACCTCAGAGACTAACAAAGTTATTTGAGTGTTGTTAGTCTCTAAGGTGCCACAAGTACTCCTTTTCTTTTTTCAGTGGTGGTTAAATTCCATAGCCACATTACTCCGTAGTAAGGGTGGGCAAACTTTTTGGCGCAAGGGCTACATCGGGGTTGCGCAACTGTATGGAGGGCCAGGTAAGGAAGGCTGTGCCTCCCCAGACAGCCTGGCCCCCGCCCCCATCCACCCCCTCCCACTTCCCACCCCCCTTAGAGCCCCCAACTCATCCAACCCCCCCTGCTCCTTGACCCCGACTGCCCCCTCCCAGGACCCCCCATCCCCATCCAACCCCCCCCACCCACTCCCTGTCCCCTGACTGCCACAACCCCTATCCACACCACCGCCCCAACCGCCCCCTGGCACCCCACCCCCTATCCAACTCCTGCTGCTCCCCATCCCCTGACTGCCCCCCGAAACCTCCGCCCCATCCAACCGCTCCCTGTCCCCTGACTGTCCCCCGGGACCTCCCGCTTCCCACCCCCTTACCATACCGGAGCCAGCTATGGTGCTGCCCGGCAGGAGCAGCTGGCGGTGCAGCACTCTGAGGCTGAGGGGAAGGAGGAGCAGCGGGGGAGGGGCCGGGGGCTAGCCTCCCAGGCAGGGGGCTAGCCTCCCGGGCTAGGAGCTCAGGGGACAAGCAGGACAGTCCCGCAGGGTGGATGTGGCCCGCAGGCTGTAATTTGCCCACCTCTGCTCCCTAGTGTACTGCTGGCTATGGAAACCTTAAACCATGTCAGCCTGTGGAGTCATCTGTGGCTCAAGGAAGACTTTGATGCTGAAACTAGGTGAGGTCAACCTCAGACGGCGGTATAATGCTGACCACGCTTAGTTTACCTTGCAGTAAAACTAAAGTATCTTGTCTTCACTGTGTTTCCACCTCAGGATAGCTCCCATGCATTAGTTATCCCCCGGTAAAAACAAAAATTTTTTAAATTATTATTATTTTTTACAACTGAAGACAAGGCTTTAGTAGAGTGCTCTTATTATTTCCCTCTTAGTGAAACTTAGCTCTGGTGCCTACACAGAGCCCTCCACACAGTTTAAGACATATGGTGGGTCTGCATGTCTACAAGAGGATCGGCCACACAAGCCATTGAAGGTAGTGCCAAATAGATTTGGGGACAGGTACATTTGAATGTGTGGGCAAGATAAGGAGAGGCAATAGTATCTGTCACTGCACACATTCAGCAGCTCGAACCTTCTGCGGGTGTTGGGAACCATTTGAGCATATGCCTGGAACAGCAGCTGAGGAGGGGCTGCCTTGCACATGAGTGTAGTTGCAATTCAATCCCCACCTCCTGCTTAGGTCCCCACACAAAGCTAAGTTACTCAGGTGATTTTGTATAAAAGGGTTGTATTTTACCCCTACTACAAACTAGTATGATCATTATAATTCTGCATGCCCTGGTAGAATTAAACGTGTTCTCTTTTACTGATTTGTTGTTCCTTTCAGCATGGTCTGTCACAACAATGTCAACGTTATCAGCTGAAAAATGTAATTGACTTCCTGATGTTTTTCAAAAATAACATCACTCAAGTAAGATAATCTGTTATGACAAACAACTCTTGCATCTTCTTGGCCACCAGTGTTTTGTGATATCTCTTCATTTAAACTTTTCATCCCAACAACTTCAAGCCTTACTCTTTTGTTATTATTAAACTCAATCTCTTGTATATTTATTACTGATCCAATTCCAACAAACACTCTGCCTCTCTGTGATATTAGTGCATGAGCAGTTGTTTTTATTTTAAATTGCTTTCAGACCACTGGCTCAGTTTTGCCTGCAATTAAAATGGTGATTGTAATTCTATGGCTAAAGAAGTGTATCTTGTACCCAAAAGTTCATGGAAAGCGACCTAGATCCATTTTTCCAATACAGCTAATGCTGTCAAATGAATGGTGGCAAGAGTCACAAGAGTATTTAACAAAATGTTCTATACCCAAGAACTTTCAGGCAGGGCTCTGTTTTATTAAAGGAGGGTGACAGCGCAGTGGTCTAAAATGATCTTTTACATTGTGGTTTTAAAGCCATTCTTGTTTGAGTGAATCCTAGCATGGTCTTTGACGCTGCTAATGACTGTACTATCCATAATGAGCATCTAAAAGCAGAGTTGTGCCTGTCTGTTAGTTAATCAAAAGTACTTTACTAAAATTATTACCATGTTGACAGTCCTGAAAGGCAAGTATAAAGATGTTTCTGAGCACCATTTTCCTCTGGTTGAATCCAATGAAGATACTTATGTGCTCCTGCCATCCACTTGCAGCTACCTCAGTTTTTGAAGTAATTTTTAATTAATGAAGCAAAATTTAACATTGTGTCCTTTTTTCACCCTGAATTGTCTCTTGAACATCATGTTCCATGAATCACAAAGACTCACTTCCACCATCCAAAAAACATTGCTAAGTGGTCAGGTTTCTCTTTCTCTGCTTCCAAGCAGCTCATCCATGCTTTCATTTCATTCATGCTGCCTTTTTAAATGGCCCCCTCTTAGGGTTTCCAGGCAGAATGATGATCGAGCATCAACTTGCACAAAGCTCTAAGAAAGGGATAAATCATGGCTTTGCCATAAGCCCTAAGAAAGGAGCAACTCAATATGCCTCTTGGTTTCCGCTTTACTCCAACGGGAAAGTATTCTGTGCCAGGCCTATACCTGCTGCAGAGTACTTTCCCTGATGCCTGCTCCAGTTATGCTGGTGGCTCAGCCCATTTCCCCAGTCAGGGGCCTTAATTTTTGCATTTTTAGACCATGATGTTCTTTCCGTGCAACATCAACACTGAATTAATTTAGGGACAAATCCTGCAGTTCTTATTCAGGCAAAACAACCACTGGATAAGGTTTGGCTAAAGACAAGTATGGCCCATATATTCATGTGTCATATCCTTCTATATAATATAATAGTATTATCCTGTAAGCTCAGCCATTTATCTGATTATTCTCTTAAAAAAGAAAACTAAGTCTTCTAGGGTGGAGATATTATATAAATTATACTGTTTAGTAATAGCAGTGTTCATTATGAGAGGCTTAATTATGGTCATCATTTACCCCAAAAATCAAAGTCTTGTTACAGAAAGCATAATAATGAATGGCTCTCACTTAAAAATTAATGAACCATTTTTTTTTCTGAAGGTATGAAGCCTACTAGTCTGCAGGGTGTCATCATTTTTATTCTCTTTTTTAAAAGAATTAATATTCATGCAAATTAGAATCCAAATAATTGAAGAATGAAGATCTTTTTATATTACAATTTATGTATCTATTTGTTTACTTACATGGAAAACAACATAAAATCAAAAGGAGGACCCTGAAAAATGAATGTAATTTGCAGTTGTGCTGGAATTATTTTGAATTTAGGGCGCAATTGTGCTCTTATTTACACTGGTGTAAATCACTGATGAGTTTAACTTTACTCCGCATTCAAACCAGTATGCCTACGAGCCAAATTCTTCCACTCTTACTCATTATGAGTAGTACCATACTCTGTGAGTAGCCTCAATGAAACTAAGAACTCATTGAGGCTTTATCTAAACTATAGAGACCACAGTGGCATAGCTACAGTGCCGTAGGTATGCCGGCATAACCCCACAGTCTGCTCCTAAGGAAGGGGGTTTCCATCACTGTAGGAACACCTTCGCCCCGGCCAATGATAGCTAGCTTAACAGAAGCATTCTTCCATTGACCTAGCTGTGTCTACACCAGGGTTTAAGTTGGCATAGCTATGTTGCTCACGGGTATGGATTTTTCACACCCCTGATCACTGTAGTTATGTTGACCCAAATTTTAAGTGTAGAGCAGACCTTAGTACTACTCAAAGGATGAAATTCACCCCAGTGCAGAGGGCTAGCACAAGGCCTATGTATAGGACTTAAATTGGGCATATATGGTGCACAGGCCTGATAGTAGCTGACTTCTGCACTAGTTAATTTCCCCCTCAAATGAGTAGAGGATGACAGATTCTTGCCTTGGTTTTTGAAAGGATTTGTTTGTTTCTCTTTTTGTGGTAGCAGGATCTGGATATAGGTAAATTAACACTCTCCTCACTTCTATAATAAAGCAGCTTATAAAAACACTTGATGGTGATTTGACTCCAACCACTAGGCCTGACCAGTCCACTCTGTGCGAAACCATGACAGGGAAGGGCAGGCCTAGTGCTTGGAGCCAGAATCAGGCATCCAGAGAGGGGTTAGAATAAGGCTGGAGCAGGACTAGGAACACACTGGAGCAAGAGCAAGGCTGGAGCAGGCTAAGACCTGTTGAGAATATTACCACTGTCCGTCAGAGAAGGGTTGCAAACTACGAACTGACATTGAGCAGACTGATCTGCTGTTTCTCCCGTGCGGCTTATACATCTGCCATGAGAGTCACCAGACCAGCTCCTGCTTTGTGGATTGGCTGGCGCCTAGCACAGGAATGACTCCTCACAGCATGTGGCTTAAAACAGACTGCTTCAGGGATGACTCATCACCTTACAGACATTGTGTGTCTCATTTGACCCTGGAATAGTGTCTCACAGGTTAGAAAAATGTGAATTCTTCATTGGAGCAGGAGTTTTGTTAGTAGCCAAACCTTGAAGCAAAATGGAGTGTGACACTTTCTGAGCTGCTTTAAATTATCTATCACTGTTTGCATTCTGTAGTTGAGAAAACAAAGGATGTGGGTTAAAATGTGCTTTTCAGATTGTTGCCTCTCACGCCAGGGGAATGGTCTGTCTGTAACTGGTTTTGACTGCAACAGTTGGCCTTGTCATCTTAGAATACACTCTAACGAGACTAAGAAATCCCTCACCCACCAGAATAAATTAGCAAATAACAACTGCTGGCAAAGAAAAGATATTTAAAAGCTAAAGTACTAGGATAATTAAATGCATATTTCAACAGTATTTATCTGGCATTGATTGGCTGAGGCCACTTACTGTGAAGAGTTGAATAGTTAATTCAAGTGTTGGGCATCTCCTAAAGAAGATGACCTTGGGGTCATATAATTGTAACAGTAATTTATTTAGTTAAAGAAATGAATGTGTTCTCAATTAGCTTGGCAGGCACTATAATAACACAAGTGGGATTTATATTTGCTTATGTCACTCTGCCGTAAGGATAAAATTATTGGAAATGTTTGCCTATATTTAGTCCCCCAGTTCATGATTCTTCACAGTAAAGATCTGAAGGGTTGTTCATTCTGATTAATAGGTGTCCAGTCCTAATGCTGCAGATATTGGCTGAATCACACAAGGGACCTGAGGGACATACCCACATCAGCGCAACTTGTTACCTGCTTAGCTATGCTGATTTTTTTTCCCAACTACAGATTTCAATTCTTCTTAAATTTAGCCGATAAAAGTGGTGACTGATCTGAGATTATTCTACCATTGGGGCTCTTGGAGGTTTATCACAGTTATGTTAGTCTGCTGAGATTTTTTTTCCCCCCACTGCTCTAATGTCTAAAAGATAGGTAAGTACTAATTCATTTTACTGTGCCCGACTGCTGCTATCTTCTGATCTAAACTTCTTCATAGATTGCTTTTAATTTTAGAATGTTGACACATTTTCACCATTTCCTGGTCAAGCTGCATGTCAAAAATGTATAGTAGCTGTAATCAACCAGCTCCATGTAACAGGGTGTGATTTATGAAAACTTGCATTCTAGTGGAGTCCATTATCAACAATTTCAGTCATAACTAAAGTAACCATCATGATTTTGAAGAAAGAGCCTCATACTGAGACAAGGAGAAAAAGGCTCCCAGCCATAAAAGAAGTTAGATATCTATTAGACACCAGAAGAGCTAGTCATAAGGAGTTCACAGCAGGCCAGAAGATGCCAGACAAGTCGCAGAAGCATGGCTTTCCAAGATCAGCCAGTAGAGGTCTCTGTTACACTCACTACTGTGAGGGGTGCATCCTACACCCCTTCTGTGTGGTCCCAGCTTTTCCCTCTGTGTTATGCTAGTCATCTGTTGCATGCTGATGATAAATGTTTCAAATGAACTGTATTTATTGCTTACAGGCTGCTCAGTTTCATCACATGTTACCATTTATACAAACTAGAGACAAGCAAGGACATCCTTGAGTGTTCAGAAAGAGACTAAACAAGGACTGGCTGGTTTTGTTTGTTTGATTTTTAATAATTTTAAAAAGTCTAAAGCAATTATTTAGTGAAACAAAAGACACTTACCTCAGAATGCCCCCTATTCTGCAAAGTACTTAACCATACGCTTAAGTACCATTGACTTTAATTAGATTTAAGCACATGTTTTATTTTAAGCATCTGCTTAGCTGAATAGGGATGGACTTCAACATGTGCTTAAATGTCTTGCTGAATTGGAGCTTTAGTCCTCTGTGGCCACCCTGATCCTGCAATAAGCTCTGTGAAAGTAGACTCCTGTACCCATACAGAGCCCCACTGAAGACATTCAGTCACCTCTACTAGAAACCTTAAACCTGATCCTGCAATCACTTATGCATTTGAATAACCACAGTGAATTCAGATTAAGTATTTGAACCCTGTGGGACTGCTCAGTGAGGTTCCATGAGGCATTGGGGTTTGCATGTGCAGAACTCACTCATTTGTGTCCATAGGGAAAAGATTTTCCTTTGAAATATAAACTAGAAATGAGTTCCTTATAATATTGAATAGTTGATCTTCAAAGTGTTCAATAAACATTTGATTTCAATAATCCTTTGTACCTAGACACAGTAGTGGAATGTGCCTTTTCATCAATTCTGCAGATATCCTCAGATCACCTTGTGCCTCATCATGCCATTTTGTAAAATCTCAAATCAAACCTATTTTTTCCTCATTAAAATAGAAAGCTGTGCAACCCTGAGGTTTGGGAGAAGGGACATTCAAATCAAAGGTCAACTTAGGTTGCTTTAGTCTCAGTCTGCATTTAAGTGGCAGGACTTACTGTTAAATGATGGGAGGGAAACCTAAGAGGAAGGTTGCACGCACAAATGGAGAAAATTCTAAAAACAAGCTATACAGTATATAGGGGCCAAAATTTTAAAATCTGGATACCCAAAATTAGGTACCCACATTGATATTTAGAAACCTAAATAAGAGGCCTGTTTTTTGAAGGTTTTGAATATCCAGAGCTTACAGGGAAATCAATGGAATCCAGGTGCAGAAACCCTCTGAAAATCATGCTACTTATTTAAGTGCCTAATTCTGAATGTAGGAGCCTATCTTTAGGCACCAAAGTTTGAAAAAAATTGTAAAACAAATAAGTAAAAATTATCCTGTTTTGAGTCTGTTATAATTATCATGACAAATCTTAAAGGGATGTAGCCTCCTTGTAGATCGAGCACCACCCAGAGCAGAGGTGGGCAAACTACGGCCCGCGGGCCAAATCCAGCCTGCGGGACCGTCCTAGCTCCTGGCCAGGGTGGCTAGCCCCCCTCCCTCTCCCTTGCTGTCCTCCCTCCCCCGCAGCCTCAGCTCACCGTCCCGCCAGCGCTCTGGGCGGTGGGGCTGTGAGATCCTGCCGGGCAGCGTGGCAGCATGGCTGGCTCTGGCCAGGCGGCACGGCTGCCAGTCCTGCTGCTCTGAGCAGCATAGTAAGGGGGCGGGGAGCGGGAGAGTTGGGTCAGGGGATCCTGGGGGGCACTCAGGGGACAGGGAGCAGCAGGGGGAGGTGGGATGGGGCGAAGGTTCGGGGGGGAGCAGTCAGGGGATGGGGGGTTGGTTTGGTGTGGGAGTCCCGGGGGGCCTGTCAGGGGGCGGGGGTGTGGATAGGGGTCGGGACAGTCAGAGGACAGGGAGCAGGGGGGGTTGGATGGGGTAGGGTCCCGGGGGAGCCGTTAGGGGTGTGGGGTCCTGGGAGGGGGTGGTCAAGGGACAAGGAGCAGAAGGGGTTGATGGGTTGGCGGGCAGGAAGTGGGAGGGGGCAGATAGGGGGTGGGGCCAGGCTGTCTGGGGAGGCACAGCCTTCCCTACCCAGCCCTCCATACAGTTTTAGAACCCTGATGTGGCCCTCAGGCCAAAAAGTTTGCCCACCCCTGACCCAGAGGGATCTCTGGCTAGGTCCTTACAGTGGACTGGCTAGATGTTCAGCCTGTGTCCATCACTGGGGATCTTATTGTGTCACTTAAGTTTTTGGTGCCCATGTGATTGCTGACTGTGTAGCAGCATTCCTTGGTAAACACACTTCAGAATTCACTGGTTTTCCATCATAATAATATATTTTGTACCAAGAAAGACACCGAAACAGTCTGGTATAATGCTTCAACATAACAAGGAGAGTTAATGATGAAATGACTAACTCAGAGAAATGTTCATTCTAAAAATTCCCCATCCTTTATATTGACACTGCGTCAAGACCACTACTCATAGAGACACAGCACTGTATGTAAGGCTCTTCTGTTGATGTCTCAAGTGCCTTGAACCCAATACAGTGAATATAGAATCATTACAGTGTAAAATTAGTATGCACGCTCCCTCTGAAGTCAGTTGATTTGTGCATAACATTCACACCATACATAATTAATATGGTATGTAGCAGGGAAGGTTTTAATTCACAGGATGCTAATATATTTTTCTCCCATATCCAGTTCTTAAAACAACCACTTTTGAAAGAATTTGTGTGGAGGTTGTGAACCCCATTTTAAATCAAATGCTACAGTATATTATAACAGTGGTCCAAAACACTACAGCTTACAACAGAGATACTGCAATGATTGTTTTAATATACTGTAGCATCTTTTATGTAAGGGTTTTCAGTCCAGCAAGACCAACATCATTTTAAATATGTGAGTGATGAACTGCAGGGGGCATAGGACCATATGCAGATCCAAGGACAGGTGGATATAATTTTATTGGCTTAACTGGAGTTGCTCCTGCATCCTCCAAGTCTGATTTTGGCCCAACAGTAGTAACAGCAGCAAGCCTTTATCTCTGGATCCAATTTTGTAACTCTGAATAACTTACATGGATTTTGGAGATATTGATGGGGAGGGCAGGAAGAATTCTCTGTAGCCGTCTGGGGTACAGCAGTGGAGCACTCTACATGGCCTTAGGATTCCCCGTCTGAACTGAGGGAAAGAACCACAGGGTTTGAGTAGAGGCATTTCTTCTAGTCCTGCACCTCTACGGTTTCCTGCCAAGTTCTTCTGGTACCTGACTGCAGAGAGTCTTTCTCCCTCACCCCGCAGAAGGGGCAGGTGTCCGTGACAGGGGTAAACCGCGCCAAATACCCACCCATGCTCACGGCTCCTTGAAAGAGCCACCAACTGATATCCTCGGTGGGCCTCGGGACCAGGGTAAAGTATAGGCTGGCCCACCAGGGTTCCTCACCCTCTAAAGGTGGCAGGAGATCCTGCCACTTTGTGTCAGAGCGGGACGTGAGGGTGAGGAAGTGAAGGGTGTGGAGCACGAGCGTGTATAGATGTTTCCTGGGCGCAGTCTGGAAACGAACTGGCTGCAAATCATGCAGCCAGCTCACGGTGAAGGGACGTGAGGGCCGGTTGGGTCCATGGGGCAGGAGCCCGATGAAAAGGTCCGGAGGGTCTGAGGTAGAGGGTGAGCAGGGCGTGCCCTCTCGCAGGACCCAGTTGAGGTAGGCCCGAGCAGCGGGCGGTAAAGTGGCCCTCACCTCCTGAAGTACGCGCTGGGGAGTACAAGATCTGGAGAGCCCCATGTGCCGAGTGAGCGTCAGGGGATCCAGCCAGTCTCCCCGGTTGTAGTCCAGGAGGTCTCCGACTCTGGTGACTTCTGCCAGTACCAACCACTGGTGCACTGAGCAGGACTCCCCTGCACTCATGGCATGACTAAGTATTATAGACCATCCTGACAGGTGTTTGTCTAACATGCTCTAAAAAATCTCCAATGGTGGAGATTCCACAACCTCCCTAGGCAATTTATTCCAGTGCTTAACCACCCTGACAGGAAGTTTTTCCTAATGTCCAACCTAAACTGCCCTTGCTGCAATTTAAGCCCATTGCTTCTTGTCCCATCCTCAGAGGTTAAAGAGAACGTTTTTCCCTCCTCCTTTTTAAGTCGTTCTTTCCCTATTTTAGCCTCTGATCCTACCTCATTTTCACTGGCATTCACTGTGTTAGATGTCCAATCACTACTAACGTTGGTTTCCCCTTGTACTGCTAGACTGCTGGATTTGCCTTATAACAGTGTTGCTACGTCCCAATATAACATTTCTGAAATCTTTGGCACAGACAAAACCCAAAGTCAAATATTTTCAAATTTTGACTGTGCTGAAAATTCTCCAATCGTAATTCTACTATTAAAAGAAACAGTTGTTTATTAGTACTTAGAAGGGCCAAGGGAGACAAAATAGTAAAGAAATGAGACAAAAATACTCCCTGTTTAAATGTATGTGTTGAAGGGAACACCTCAGGGACTAGACTCCCCTCAGTGCATGTAATCCTTCATTAACATTAATGGAAGTTAGGCACATGTCTCTCAGAACACACAGATACCTTCCTTTTCAGATTCATGGCCAATTGCCTATGAAGACACCTTCATGCTCTAGGCTTTGAGCCACATAGTTCCTAGATTTTCCCAAGACAAATCAACTACTATATCTTGGTAGAAATGAATACTCTCCACCTATATCATAAGACATGTCTGAGATGTGGGAATTCAACACAGCAGGCTTGCTGAAATGAAAGTGTCACAAGTTATATCAGTACATTTTTAATAAAATTCTCTTACCTTGATCAATCTTATGTCCTTCAATTTAGAGCTGAGATTAATTCTCTAAAACACATTATGGTGGCATGTTAATACTTCAAATAATCTTATAAATGCATGCTTTCATACTTGGCACAACTATTGTACCACTATAGAAACTGCTTTTATTGACCTTTAGATTAAAAATACATTGGATTATCATGATTGACACATTTAAAATGACTCATTCTTGCCAAACACAGCATAACAACTTTTTAACATTGGCTTATCTTTACAACTGCCCCTAGTTTCATTATATGAAATATAGCTGTATTATACACTACCTCTCCTTGCCTAACGTGCTTTTCTTTTCTTTCCTTTTTTCTTTTTAGAGTTCAAGATTTACATTTGGAGCTAAATGTTTCAGTGATTGCTCTGTTGGATTTCATTATATCAGTGTAGTTAATCAAAGCAAGTCTGGCCTTGGAACCATGATTCATTGTATGGTTTTTGAACTTAGTCATTTACACTGAATGAATATACACATTATCACCAGAGTACCAGATTTTCTTTAACAGCCTGCATGACACAGTACTGTAATGCCCTAGTAAACTGCTGATGCCAGGGTTTGGGGGAGTTTTGAGAGTCATCCCTTTAGCATTCACGTCAGGGAGAGGAGGAATCATGGGTGGATTCAGAACAGAAGTGGTATGCCCTTGTAGTTCTACTGATTACTAGTTCACTGTAAAGGGGAGTATTTCAGTTTTATGCGCGTTGTCTGTACAGGTTGGGTGGCCTGCACAGTAATCAATTAACAAGAAATCCCAAAATAAGCATTATAGATTCATGTCTGGGTGAGGTTCATCCAACTGCACTCTTGAGAGTAAAAAGAAAAGGAGTACTTGTGGCACCTTAGAGACTAACCAATTTATTTGAGCATAAGCTTTCGTGAGCTACAGCTCACTTCATCGGATGCATACTGTGGAAAATATAGAAGATCTTTTTATACACACAAAGCATGAAAAAATGGGTGTTTACCACTACAAAAGGTTTTCTCTCCCCTCACCCCACTCTCCTGCTGGTCATAGCTTATCTAAAGTGATCGCTCTCCTTACAATGTGTATGACAATCAAGTTGGGCCATTTCCAGCACAAATCCAGGTTTTCTCTCTCCCACCCCCCCAAACCCACTCTCCTGTTGGTAATAGCTTATCTAAAGTGATCACTCTCCTTACAATGTGTATGATAATCAAGGTGGGCCATTTCCTCCACAAATCCAGGGTTTAACAAGAACGTCTGGGGGGGGCGGGGGGAGGGGGGTAGGAAAAAACAAGGGGAAATAGGTTACCTTGCATAGGTAACCTATTTCCCCTTGTTTTTTCCTCCCCCCCCCCCCCAGACGTTCTTGTTAAACCCTGGATTTGTGCTGGAAATGGCCCAACTTGATTGTCATACACATTGTAAGGAGAGCGATCACTTTAGATAAGCTATGACCAGCAGGAGAGTGGGTTTGTGGGGGGAGAGAAAACCTTTTGTAGTGGTAAACACCCATTTTTTCATGCTTTGTGTGTATAAAAAGATCTTCTATACTTTCCACAGTATGCATCCGATGAAGTGAGCTGTAGCTCACGAAAGCTCATGCTCAAATAAATTGGTTAGTCTCTAAGGTGCCACAAGTACTCCTTTTCTTTTTGTGAATACAGACTAACACGGCTGTTACTCTGAGCTCTTGAGAGTGGATTTTAATTATGGGCAGAGAAAATCACTATTTTTGGTGTGGTTGGGGAAAGGTTTGTTGGCTTTTGATGTTTTTTTCTGGACAACCTAATTGAGCATGTGGTACTATTAATGAAGTTGCAAATTCCATTAACTTCTAAGGCCTTGTGTAAACTAGGATTTAAGGTGTGATGTTAGCTAACAAGGACTGACTAACCTGTTTGGAAAGTCTGGTGTAGACAAGTTTCAGCGTGGGAGACAAGTCACTCTATCTTCAACACATGCTAAACGGGTGGAGTTAAAGCCTGGACTCCCCACTGGGCTTTAACTTAACCAGTTTAGCACATCTTAAGGGCTGTGGGACAGATTTACAAAGATATTAAGGTGCCTAGAGATGCAGAAAGGTGCCTAGTCAGATTTGCATAAGCACATAAGCAGGTTAGGTATGTAACATCCATTGAAGTCAAATGAAAGCCTTTGTAAATACCTTTGTAAACCTGTCCCTGTGTGCTTTGTCTGCTCTGGACTTTTAACATAGATTAGCATGCGTTATGTAAAATGTGCCAACATCACACCTTAAATCCTAGTCTAGACAAAGACAGAAACAGGTTGTGTTCCTAGCATAGTGTTTAGGAAAACTGCATCAGTAAAATCTGGTGCTTATTGGTTTAGTGATACTGCTGATATCTAAGGTATAGCTGCCTTCCTAATCTCTGATGTTGATTTGCTGTCTCTGCATACTCTCACATGGAGGTATTCTTTGATTTAAGCATGCTCAGAAGAGGCAATCCATTTGAACCACTGAAAAAACAGAACTACATGTTCACTGTTCTATGGCAACAGAATATTTCATGGGAAGTCATTGCATATAAAGAGAGCGAGGAGCCCAAAACACAATTTAGTCTGGGAGCATAATGTAATAAAATAACATTTCATGGACAAGTTATTGACAGAAAGGTAAGGGAAAGGGAGGTGTCATTATCTGTGAAAATCTACAGAATAATAATCTACAGAAAAAATTGGTGTCACCGTCTGGAGTATGACAGGGCAGACTCACTACGCAGCGCCCCCAGTTCCAGGTCCTCAAGTTGATGGAAATTATGATACTAGAGTGCCATCAGAAATGGGTTCTTGGGTATCATTCAAAAGCCCTCTCTCCCATTAACCTAATGGTACCAAACATGACAAACCTAGAACAATTATGTAGGTATATATTTGAGAAAATATTTTTTAAAAAATTTTCATTTATACTTTAACACAGGAATGCATTGCTTACATAAAAATATATATTGATCTTTGGTAATCCTAGGGAAGTTGGCCTTGACATGTAGGACTGAAAGCATTAATTCATCAAAGTCCTCATCAGCATCATCTTTGTCTAAGTCACCATTGCTAGACACATTGTCACATTGATTCTTGTCTGCACTGCACTTGCACAGCTCAGTACAAGACAGGCTGCTAGCCAAACATCTTCAGGGTGGTGAGCATCTGGTCTTTGCACATAAGCATTTGATTAGCTGAAAGATCGATTTGGGAGTGCATGATATTTCATACGTAACTGGTGTAATCAGTCTATCCTCCGAGACCCATCACGCCCAATAGGGCAAGGTAGTTTTGGATGCACTCTATCATCCTGGAGCTACTGCATTGCTTGATAATTTGCCCTCTTGATAGCAGATCTAAATGCCCCCCGTATAGGTGGAAATTTTTCTCCATTTGTCTGCTTCTTGGAAAATATCTGCAAATGTTGTAATGTTGGTCTTCAAGTGGTAAACCTGGCATATGAACAACTCCAGTGCACTTCTGACCTCATCATCTACTGTCTCAGCTGTTCCGAAAACCTTTAAAGGAAGGAGAGAATCTTTGAGGTTGAATCAAATGCCTTCCAGAAAGATAATCTGGTCTTTCCAGCCAACCTTCCAATAGTGTCACATCAGATGGAAACATGGTAGTGAGGCAGCTTTTAATGGTGCAAGTGATAAGAACACATCTCTGAGGTATATACAGATAGTTTGTTCCCACAGATTCTGTTTCCCAGGCACAAAAACAGAATCTTCAGAAGTCTTGGGTAGCATCTCACAAAGAGCATTAGAACATCTGTGTCTTGTGCCAAAGTCCAGAGTTTAGTAGCGCCTCTCTGTGCAGCATTTATAATTTTAGTGTCAGTTTCCTCATGAGAATTATATAGAAACTTCACTGAACAGTGCAAGGCAGCAGCTTTATTATGCCATGTGATGAAAAATTTTGAGCAATTCTTTGCATGCTGAAGTGTTTTCCCCGCAAAGTATGTGGTTAACTTGTCCTTCATGTAAGGATGAGATAGTGATGACTTCTTCATTGTGACATTGGAGATGTTCATGAAGTCAGTGATTTTGGATTGAACAGGTGCAGTACCATGGAGTCTCTTCGTTCTGATAATATTTTTAATTGATTGCTCTGAATATGTGTCAAACGTGAGGTAGACTTCGTGGTAAGACTTCGTGGTAAGGTATTTTCTCTGTAGCCTTCTAATGAAGCATTCAGCCAAACCTCAGCAGATATTAGCAATTTCTGGTTTTTGGCAGTTCAGATATACCATCTATGATCGCTATGCTGAAAGGCCTCTGCTGGCATAAAGTTCCAGACATGTTGTCAGTAGGTGCTGGCTTAGTAAGACCATACAAGATGTGCATTAGTTTGCTTTTCACCTGGCAAATATCCCATTTGAAAATCAATTGCGGAACCATGGAGAACTAGTACTTTCCCAAAGTCTCACACAGATCGTCTGTATTTAGCCTCTGTGTTGGCTGTCACCACCACTTTCCCATCCATTAGAGCCTCTGTGACACAATTTTGAACTCCAGCTGAGTGGCATAGTTTGCAGTAGTAAAATCAGTATTTGTTTCAGTTGCTTTTCCCTTTTGATGCAACGCATTACATACATATTTGGGGTAGCATTCAATGTGATAGGGAATCTTTTGAACCAGTGCACTCACTGTACTTCCCATGCAAGTTCTTAGTTCTTGCTAAGATGGACTGCTTCATATAGTTTCTGATCTATCTCATGTACTGACACTGTTCTTAATGGATGCCTTCAGGCTTCCAGCTTACCACAGAAGAAGCATGTGTTCTTCTCGAAACACATGCCATGGGACCTAGTATAAGGCACATCTTCACCATAGCTTGCACACATCCTGGTGTCTTCAACTTTTTCCTAATGCTCGATGTATTAAAATTTTGCCAAATTCAGTTTGTTGGGTATGCTTCGAATAGCATGTAAGGTGCCAACAAGCATTGTGTTTAACCAGGTCCTTAATGCTGGTATTCTCCAAAGATTCAGCTTCTAGTCAGTACTAATCATCTCCCCATTGATGCCTACAAATGATCAAGACCAAAGTAAAAACAAGTATTTTGTAATAAATTATTTTGGGATTGTAATTAATGTAATGTGTGAATATAGGCATACTGTTTTCAGATAGAGCCCCATAATTTCTGGCTGGATGCTGATGTCTTAACTAGTGCCTCATTGCAACTCCTTTAGCATAATAAACAAAGCTGATAATCAATACCATTGAACTGCATTTTTTGCCGATGATGGCAAATCACTTTGCTATCAATGGAAGGAGTGCTTCAATCTGTAACATAAAATAATTAATCAGCTGTCATGTTCTGAGCATTAACTGATAACAAACACAGTACTTTCAGTTGAGGGCCACAGTTTGAGTCTGTGAGGGCTGCATAATTGAGATGCCCATGTTAAAGTATAATTTAAAAAAAAGTTGATTTTTAAACATTTTCAAAAATATGTATCTGCATAATTATTCTAGGTTTGTCATGTTTGGTAACATTGCATTTGTTGGAGATAAGGCTTTCGATTGATACCCAACTTAACTCATTTCCACTGACATTGTATTATCAACACTTCCGCCAGCTGGGAGCTGGGGCAGCAGCAGCAAGTCCCCTCTGCCGCAGAGGGGGATAGCATTGAAATTATGCGCCTGTAGAATTTATAAATCAAATGACACCTTCCTTACCTTTCTATTATTAATTTGCCCATGGAATCACACATGCTCCCAGACTAATTGGGGATTGTCTTCAGAGCATATTTTAGGAAGGAATAAATAAAGCTAGCTGAAATATCTAATTTCATAAGTAGTGCCCGTTTTTGCATACCGTACTATTGTAGGAGAATATGGGCCAGATTCGGAGCTGTAATGCATCCATTTTGCACCAGTCTGTCACTCAGAGGGGTTGTAAATCTGCTGGAGCCAACCATTGAAGGATTTCTTTGTGTAAGGGAATCCGTCTCTTACCCACACCCCTTATAGGGAACGTGGACAGGGCATTCTTTTGCCTTGGTGATTCCCTCTCACTGGAACAAACCTCAAGGTCACTGGTAGCCAGTACAAAGTGGAGCAGTTCTGAGTCTGCTTTAATTTCCATGAGTGACCAAGACAGCAGCCAGTGTGCCCAAGATTAAGGCGGAGGGCATAAGAGTAGCTTAAATTCTCAAATGCCCTTCTGAGCTGAGCCAAGCACAGTTAAGACGCAGCCTAGGATTTGGCCCTGTAAGAGTTGCTGCTGTTTTGTTGCATGGTTTCAATTTGTCCAATGGAACTGTACAGTTCATTGTAGAGATGGGGCCAAACTGCAAAATTCAAATAGCGATCTGGATTTGGAAAAACCTGCCCTAAAGTTCAGAAATGTTCAGAGCCTGGATCTTGTAGAAATAGAGCCAATCACAAAGTCTGGATTTAGATACAAATTCACATTCTGGTCCCCCCACAGAACATGAGTGTTCAAACCCAAACTCTTAAATGAGCCCCAGTTCAATCTTAGTAGCTTTTATATATTGATCAGACTATATGTTCCAGGAACTATATCCATCCTTCTATAAAAAGCTTTGAAGGGAAGTAGTTAGTGGAGAATCATAGTTTTACAATCACACTTACAGGAGAATCAGAGATTTGGATGAATAGAAAAATCTGTCACTGCTCTTCTTAGATGTGGAGCTGGTAGGGATCTGGAGCCATTAGGGTCATGACTTGCAGAAAACCAATTTCCTCACACAAACTGGATTTACCCACAGCATCCCTGGGAAGTCCAGTCCAAACCCTGTGGATTTTAGGAAATCCATGTATATCCTATGCTCTTCTACATGGCTTCTAGATTCCTCCCCATTACCAGTGACTGGCAATACAGCTAGCTCCTTTCTCACTGCTGTTGACTCCGTGGGTAGCAGTTGCATGTGCATGAGACATACAAGGAGAGGATGTTATGCTTGTGCAGTGGTAATATATCTCTTTGTAAAGAAATTTAAGTTATTCAGAAAGATGTACATGCCACTGTTTCCTTACTTTGTCCTCTTCCTCCTGTTCTATTTGGCCATATCCCTGTTTGCACTGATACAAAGTTGCACATTGTGTGAGTGGCTACATAACAGGGTTAGAGGTTGCTACCTTTCCCTTTTATGTGGACATCACTCCATTTTCGGCAGTAGTTTTGCAATTTTTATTCCCTTCAAGCTACACACTGGAGGGGATTGAATGGTCTCAGGTCATCAGTTTGATTTCTCAACACTTCTTCATCTTTAGTAATCTCAGTTGAAATAATATCATGTTTATTGATCATCATCTCTTATCCCATGGTAATATTTTGCCTCTTAAGCCAAAGATTTAACACTTCTTCCACTGCAGCCAAAATTTAGTCCATTTTTAAAATTAATAACTGCTTAAATTCCTCATCCGTGCTGTAGTTTCAACACTGTGATCATTTAAATGTATATAATGCAGTGGAATGAAACGGGGGAGGGGGACCAAAACATGCCCAATCAACTCCAGTTCCGTCCCGTGGGAGTTTGGGAGCAAAACATGTAATCTTCGTTAGATATCTGTTTATTTGTTAATACTGTGGTTGGTCTATTTTGTAACTTCATAAGGACTATTTTCAACACAAGTATAAGGATAACCAAAAGATAACAAAAAATAGAAAAATAAAATAGCATGTCATCAAATATCATCCACCACTTCAGCTTGCATCTGTGACCTCACCTCCCACCCTACAAGTAGCATATGCTTAAATCATTCCACTGTTTAAAAATGTGAGTATTTTTTGTTATGGCTACATGACAATCACAATCTCCTTTTGTATTTGCTTTCTGCAAATGTTGAGTTATTGTGTTTTACTGGTACTAATGATCACAGAAAGCAAACTTCAGTGCATGAGTATTCACTGAAATCATGTGCCAATATTTCTGCCAATAGTGTTTGCCTGCTGTTCCAAAGAGGAAAGAGAAAAAATGTGATGTGATTTATTTGGCTCATCACAACTAATCAACCCAACCCAAATATCATATACTTGCAGATAACTGTTCATGATTAACCTATAATGTTAAATTTTAAAAATAATTTCAAATAACAAATGAATCTGAGGAAACCATAATCCGTTCACAGATATATTAAGTATATAAGTTATATTGCTTGCAGAAAAGAGGTAACATTTGTGTGAGGAAATATTAATTGTGAATTGTTCATTTGTTTCAAATGGTAACAGGTATTAAGATAAGGATTCGTAAACTTGTGAAGCATTCAACAAAATTTGCCAAGCCTGCTACATATTTTTTTCAGTATGGCATTTCTCTCCATGAAAAGATATTAATGATTTTGCAAGACCCAGATATTTTACATTAGTTCTATAAATAGGGTGACCATATCTCCTGATTTTAAGGGACAGTCTGGATTTTTGGGTCTTTTTCTTGTATAGGCTCCTATTACATCCCACCCAGTGGTGAGCTGGAGCCAGTTCGCACCGGTTCACTAGAACCGGTTGTTAAATTTAGAAGCCCTTTTAGAACCGGTTGTTCTGCGAGGGACAACCGGTTCTAAAATGGCTTCTTAATTTAACCAGCCAAAAGTGGCGCCTTAGGCGCCAACTCCACGGGTGCTCCAGGGCTGGAGCACCCAAGGGGAAAATTTGGTGGGTGCAGAGCACCCACCGGCAGCTCCCCACCCTACCCCAGCTCCGCCTCCTCCCCTGAACGCGCCGCCCCACCCCGCCCTGCTTCTCTGCCCCCCCAGGTTTCCCAGGAATCAGCTGTTCGCCCGGGAAGCCGGGGCAGGCTGAGACGCAGGCCGCGGCTTCCTGCTCAGGCCCAGGGAGGCCGAGGTGAGCTGGGGCAGGGGGGGCGCGAGGAGGGCCTCCTGCACCGCAGCAGGTAACCCTCCCCAGCTCACCTCGGCCTGAGCGTGAAGCCGCCGCCTGCTTCGCTGCCTCCCCAGTTTCCTGCCGAACAGCTGATTCGCGGGAAGCTGGGGGAGTGGGCGGAGAAGCAGAGCGGGGCGGCGCGTTCAGGGGAGGAGGAGCAGCAGAGGTGAGCTGGGGCCGGGTGCGGGGCGGGGAGCTGCCGGTGGGTGCTCTGCACCACCAAATTTTCCCTGTGGGTGCTCCAGCCCCGGAGCACCCAGGGAGTTGGTGCCTAAGGCGCCGCTTTTGATGTGATCAGTGGGGGAGCGGCCGCTCCTCCTGCTCCCCCACAGCTACGCTCCCCCACCCCTAGGAGCCAGAGGGACCTGCTGGATGCTTCCTGGGAGCTGCCCCAGCTAAGCACCTCCGGGACTCCCCACCTCGCCCCCTGGCAGGTGCCTCTGGCTCTTAGGGGTGGGGTGGGCACCCACTACAGTGGCCCACGAGACCCTCCTGCCCGGTTATGGGGGCAGTCAGGGGACAAGGTGGGGGGGCATCAAGGAACGCAGGGGGGTTGGATGGGGCAGGAGTCCCAGGGGGCGGGGATGGGCAACGACCCCCTCGTGGGGTTAGGAGGGAACCCGTTGTTAAGATTTTGGCAGCTCATCACTGATCCCATCCCCGTCCCGATTTTTCACACTTGCTATCTGGTCACAGTATCTATAAATTAAGAAATGTTTCAGGAGACAACTTAAAACTAGACCTCTGCTACGTAAGACACACTAGCATTTCACATACCTATATACCCAAGATCCTTCACAGATTTACTTGCACTCAGTGGCTCAGAAAAAATGTGTGTGGAGTTTCTAGCCTTTGCTAAGGTTGAATAAACAATAGCCAAGGACAAGACAAACAATACTGAGTTATTAATGTTTATTTAAAATGTGTTTTATTAATTTTGGGCGTTAAATTCATCCTTTTGCAAAGGGCTATCCCAGGGCATATGCACCACTTAAGTCACAATTAATCCCTATTTTGAGAGGTTAAATGGTACTTAAAGGAAGCAAAATATTTATGTTGGCCCTTTGCAGAGAGAAGAATTTTATCCAAAAGGTGCTGAGACTTAAATACATAAAAATATCTGGGAACAGCTCTCTAATCATGTAAAACCTTAATTACCCAAGTAGTCCTCACTCACAATAGCATTGAGACAGAACAATAAACTTACTTATGTGAGTAAAGGTTTGCAGTATCAGACTCCAGTTTAAAACTATCCAGTAAATTAGAATACAGAAACATTGAAGTTTTAGATATAAAATAGCATCCAAGTATATATATGTTTTCCTACAGCAAAAGTTCCTCTACAAAAAAACAGTTTAAGTGATTTTTTGAAACTCCAACAGTAAGTCAGTGCTTTTTATGATAGGCCAGAGAATTGTGTGTGAGGATTTTGCCATAGTTGTCATTGAAGAATTGTATGGCAAATGCACAAAAAAGGGAGTTTTTCCAAAAGAAAAACAAATTATGCAATCTGATGAAATATTAATGACAAATTTGGCATGGATGCAACTGAATTGTGATCACTTTGGTGGAAAAAAAAACCCCTGCAAATATTTTCATTCTGTTTTTCTTCAAATGCTGGTGGCCAGAAGATATGTGTGCTACAGAAACTGGAAATATTCACCCACGAAAGCTTATGCTCCAATATGTCTGTTAGTCTATAAGGTGCCGCAGGACTCTTTGCCGCTTTTGGAAATATTCAGAATTTTTTCAACCACTTAATAATTTTATACACACAATTTTAAACAAAAGACAGATTTTTCAGGAATGTAATGGCTATGCCAGACACACACACAAATGGGGGAAAAAAATCCACCCTGACCCAGACAACTTTGGAAGTGTGTTGAGAGTGTGTGAGGAAAAGCTAAAGAAAACTAACAGGTATCAAGAGCTGGGTATACCCAACCTCAGTGGGTGCAAATGGGGCTTGATCTTACCTCACTGAAGTCAATAAATGTTTTGTCATTGACTTCAGTGGAAGCTGGAGCAGACCATGAATGCCCTAATTACAGCCAGAGTCTCTGAAGAAGAATCTCTCAGCTATAGCAGTCATATACTCAGAGGCAACACTGGGGTCATATACACTTGTGCAGGTTGGACAGTTTCTTCTATCCAATATTTATAGATTTCAAGGCCTGAAGAAACTATTGTGATCATCTAATCTAGTGTGACCTCCTGTATAACACAGGCCATAGAACTCCTCGAAAATAATTCCTAGAGCAGACCTTTTAGAAAAATATCCAATCCTGATTTAAAATTTGCCAGTAATGGAGAATCCACCACAACCCGCACTATATTATTCCAATAGCTAATTACCTCCACTATTAAAAATGTATGCCTTTTTCCAATCTGAATTTGTCTAGCTTCAGCTACCAGCCATTGGATCGTATTATACTTTTCTTTCCTAAACTGAAGAGCCAATTATTAATCAACAAATATTTGTTCCCCTTGTAGGTACTTATAGACTGTAATCAAGTCACCCCTTAACCTTCTCTTCATTAAGCTAAATAGACTCAAGGAGCTCAGTCTATCACTATAAGGCATGTTCTCTAATCCTTTAATCGTTCTCATGGCTCTTCTCTGAACCCTCTCCAACTTATCAACATCTTCCTTGAATTATGGACACCAGAATTGGACACAGTATTCTAGCAACTGTTGCACCAGTGCCAAATACAGAGGTAAAATAACCTCTTTACATCCTTAACAAGGGTATGTTTCACCTTAATCAGCATCTCATTATACTCTAGAATGGCTATTGGTCTCTCACTTTTTCTGGAACTAACATTTAATCAAATTCACTTATGGCTATCCAAAATAAACAAACAAATACTGATCAGCATTTTGCAAGTTCACTACATAACTCATTGTCCCTATTCCATCTTCTAAGGTTCTCTTACTTGCCTGACAATAATAAAAATTAAATCCTAATTATCTAGATATCTCAGGGAACATTGGAAATGTGTGGTTACCCAGAATTTTTCATATAATACATGAATTTTATTTATGAATTTTGGATTCCAGGAACATAGCCAAAACATGGACAATTGAGGTTCGGATCACTGAGGCTCACCTGTACTAGCAGAATTTGGAAAAAAAAATGTTACTTTAACTTAAACTGTATGGCATATTTAGCACCAACTGCACTAAGTGCCTGATCTTGAAAGAAGCAGAATGCCTTAGAATTCAGCACCTTGCTGTTTGAGCACTGAAAGAGCAAAAGATTACATTTGTCACATATGGAAGATGTGTACTGTATGACTGATAGCTTATGGGGGGCTCTGCACTATTTTTAAAAGACTCCATGGCTAAGCAGATAAAATTTCCTTTTCTGTCTATAAGAAAGGTTATCTTGCAACATGTGAAATGTGTATAGGCTGATGTGAATATGAACACTTGTATGGGATTATTTATTTTATAATATTACAAACACCATTTTCTTTTATCATTACAGAGTGAGAGTCATATTTCACAGCAGTACAAACTCCTCACTATATGTAGTGGTTAGGAGCCTGGATGAGCACTAAAATGCAAATAAAAGTTTCAGATGGTCTTAAATTGTATCAGAACCAATTTATCTGAGCATGAGCTTTCGTGAGCTACAGCTCACTTCATCGGATGCATACCGTGGAAACTGCAGAAGACATTATATACACACAGAGACCATGAAACAATACCTCCTCCCACCCCACTGTCCTGCTGGTAATAGCTTATCTAAAGTGATCATCAAGTTGGGCCATTTCCTGCACAAATCCAGGTTCTCTCACCCCCTCAGTCCCCTCCCAAAAACCACACACACAAACTCACTCTCCTGCTGGTAATAGCCCATCCAAAGTGACCACTCTCTTCACAATGTGTATGATAATCAAGGTGGGCTTCCTGAAAAAGCACAAGAACAAATCCGCACAGACACACCCCTGGAACCCTGACCTGGGATATTCTATCTACTACCCAAGATCCATAAACCTGGAAATCCTGGGCGCCCCATCATCTCAGGCATTGGCACCCTGACAGCAGGATTGTCTGGCTATGTAGACTCCCTCCTCAGGCCCTACGCTACCAGCACTCCCAGCTACCTTCGAGACACCACTGACTTCCTGAGGAAACTTCAATCCATCGGTGATCTTCCTGATAACACCATCCTGGCCACTATGGATGTAAAAGACCTCTACAACAACATTCCACACAAAGATGGACTACAAGCCGTCAAGAACACTATCCCCGATAATGTCACGGCTAACCTGGTGGCTGAACTTTGTGCCTTTGTCCTTACCCATAACTATTTTACATTTGGGGACAATGTATACCGTCAGATCAGCGGCACTGCTATGGGTACCCGCATGGCCCCACAGTATGCCAACATTTTTATGGCTGATTTAGAACAACGCTTCCTCAGCTCTCGTCCCCTAAAGCCCCTACTCTACTTGCGCTATACTGATGACATCTTCATCATCTGGACCCATGGAAAAGAAGCCCTTGAGGAATTCCACCATGATTTCAACAATTTCCATCCCACCATCAACCTCAGCCTAGTCCAGTCCACACAACAGATCCACTTCCTGGACACTACAGTGCTAATAAACAATGGTCACATAAACACCACCCTATACCGGAAACCTACTGACTGCTATTCCTACCTACATGCCTCCAGCTTTCACCCTGACCACACCACACGATCCATCGTCTACAGCCAAGCTCTGCGATACAACCGCATTTGCTCCAACCCCTCAGAGAGACAAACACCTACAAGATCTCTGTCAAGCTTTCCTACAACTACAATACCCTCCTGCGGAAGTGAAGAAACAGATTGATAGAGCCAGAAGAGTTCCCAGAAGTCACCTACTACAGGACAGGCCTAACAAAGAAAATAACAGAACGCCACTAGCCATCACCTTCAGCCCCCAACTAAAACCCCTCCAACGCATTATTAAGGATCTACAACCTATCCTGAAGGATGACCCAACACTCTCACAAATCTTGGGAGACAGGCCAGTCCTTGCCTACAGACAGCCCCGCAACCTGAAGCAAATACTCACCAACAACCACATACCACACAACAGAACCACTAACCCAGGAACCTATCCTTGCAACAAAGCCCGTTGCCAACTGTACCCACATATCTATTCAGGGGACACCATCACAGGGCCTAATAACATCAGCCACACTATCAGAGGCTCGTTCACCTGCACATCCACCAATGTGATATATGCCATCATGTGCCAGCAATGCCCCTCTGCCATTTACATTGGTCAAACTGGACAGTCTCTATGTAAAAGAATAAATGGACACAAATCAGATGTCAAGAATTATAATATTCATAAACCAGTCGGAGAACACTTCAATCTCTCTGGTCACGCAATTACAGACATGAAGGTCGCTATCTTAAAACAAAAAAACTTCAAATCCAGACTCCAGCGAGAAACTGCTGAATTGGAATTCATTTGCAAATTGGATACTATTAATTTAGGTTTAAATAGAGACTGGGAGTGGCTCAGTCATTATGCAAGGTAGCCTATTTTCCCTTGTTTTTTCCTACCCCCCCCCCAGACGTTCTGGTTAAACTTGGATTTAAACTTGGAGAGTGGTCAGTTTGGATGAGCTATTGCCAGCAGGAGAGTGAGTTTGTGTGTGTGTGTGTGTGTGTTTCCGGGGGGGGGGGGGGGTGAGAGAGCCTGGATTTGTGCTGGAAATGGCCCACCTTGATTACCATGCACATTGTAGGGAGAGTGGTCACTTTGGATGAGCTATTACCAGCAGGAGAGTGAGTTTGTGTGTGTATGGGGGTGGGGGTGGGGTGAAAAAACCTGGATTTGTGCAGGAAATGGCCCACCTTGATTATCATATACATTGTGAAGAGAGTGATCACTTTGGGTGGGCTATTACCAGCAGGAGAGTGAGTTTGTGTGTAGGGGGGGGGGGGCGGAGGGTGAGAAAACCTGGATTTGTGCTGGAAATGGCCCAACTTGATGATCACTTTAGATAAGCTATTACCAGCAGGAGAGTGAGTTTGTGTGTGTATGGGGGTGGGGGGGTGAGAAAACCTGGATTTGTGCTGGAAATGGCCCACCTTGATTATCATGCACGTTGTAGGGAGAGTGGTCACTTTGGATAAGCTATTACCAGCAGGAGAGTGAGTTTGTGTGTGTGGTTTTTGGAGGGGGATGAGGGAGTGAGAGAACTTGGATTTGTGCAGGAAATGGCCCACCTTGATTATCATACACATTGTGAAGAGAGTTGTCACTTTGGATGGGCTATTACCAGCAGGAGAGTGAGTTTGTGTGTGGGGGGGCGGAGGGTGAGAAAACCTGGATTTGTGCAGGAAATGGCCCAACTTGATGATCACTTTAGATAAGCTATTACCAGCAGGACAGTGGGGTGGGAGGAGGTATTGTTTCATGGTCTCTGTGTGTATATAATGTCTTCTGCAGTTTCCACGGTATGCATCCGATGAAGTGAGCTGTAGCTCACGAAAGCTCATGCTCAAATAAATTGGTTAGTCTCTAAGGTGCCACAAGTACTCCTTTTCTTTTTGCGAATACAGACTAACACGGCTGTTACTCTGAAACCTGTATCAGAACCGTCATTTAATCTGAAGGAAAGTGGGGCATATGGATGATTCAGCAAAACACTTAAATATATGTTTAATTTTAAGTTGACAGGAGCATTCACATGCATAAGGATAAATATGTGGTTAAAGGATTTGCTGAATTGGGGCAATAGTTGGGGGAGGAGGCTGGACATATGGGAATATAAGATTCCAGAAAACAAATTAAATGGAGAAGTGAGACAAAAAGATCAAATCAATGAAATTACTTGGTTTGGTTATTTTATCAGGATATATATGCTGAACATATTTACATTTAATTCTGGATATGGCAGCTTTATTTGATCCATATAGAAATACTCAGTGCTTTCTTCTTAATAATAATAATAATTAATAATTAATTAATAATACGTTTTATTTTCAAGGAACAACAAATTTATTTTGTCTGACCCAAGGGATAATATGCTCAGATCTAAGCTGTTCTGACAATTGTCTTGTCCTTTCTACCATATCTACTGCTATGCTATTTTATTTATTTATGCTAACATTAATATGAATATGTAAGTAGCAAAAGGATTTTAATAGCATAAAAAAAGTTTCCTGGAAAGGTGTTAAAGGTTTCTACAATGGCAAAGAAACCTGGTTTGACTTTTGCAATGGTAAGCTGGGCCATTAGAACAGAGAATAAGAAATTGCAGACCCATTAAAGGCCTCAATCCTTATAAAACACAAAAAGAGCGAGAAGAAAAAAAGATTTTACTTAGTTCTTATTATAGATATCATCAAGCTGGTTTCCTTTCTATTTATTTATTTGTCTTAAAATGTCCTGCGACTTGCACATCATTATCTGCAGTGAACATCATTAGTAAATAGGAAATTTAAGGATGTTTGTGTTGTTCTGGCTTGTTGCAGATGCTGACCTGATTGGATCACATGGTCCTTTGATCATTTAGAAGCAAAAACATTGTTACTGCAAAATGTGCTGGACTGGTTTGCAAAACAAAGAAACAGAAATAAGTACTTGTTCTGTTTTTCTTTCTAATTCATCATAGTTTTAAAACATCTTAAAAAGAGGAAAGTCCCAGCACAAAATGTGAATTGTCTTTGAATGTTCATAGTTTAATCACTTCCCTCATATAAAGAAATGACCTTGATTCTTCCTTATCATGAAAAACCTTCTGAAGTCCCTTTAAAAGGGAGGCTGGTGCTGGGAGCTGCCACATAGTACTGGAAAACATATGAGGCCTGATCTTGAGCCATTCAGCTCAATGGGAGCTTTGCCACTGGGAAAGGGTGAGGCCCTTAATATGACTAGGACATAACAGACAAGATTGACGCTCTTGATTACATAGCAGTGCCATAATCACTGGAACAGTTTAATCTGATGGTTGGAGTTCATCAGGTGCAGGCAAGTGGAATTGCTTAAGATGCCAGACTAGAATAAAGTGTCTCACAGGGAAATTGTGATTATGCTTACTGAGTGTGTCTTTTAAAAAAAAAATGGTATAATATTTGAGATGTTCATGTTCTTTGATCATCTCAGAAGCGTACTCAATAGGTCATTTCTTCATAATGCTATTTAATTATTACCCAATGAATTCTTATCCCCTGGTTCACATTTTCAGAGACTCCTGTAATATATTCTCAAAGTTTTCTATGTACACCTCTTGCACATACAAACACCCTCATTTGCATATGTAAATAGACACTTGTACTTCTGCTTGTTCAAATGCCCATTCTGAATATAAATTTATTCTTTTCCAGGCATACAGTGGATACAACTCAAGTGAGCATACTCCTTGAAAACAAGATATAATATATCATTTAAGAGTCTCTTTGGCTATATATATGTATTCAACATGAATTAGATTAGGCCCTAAGAGATGTGCCCAAAGTCAGTAGAGCACATCAGTGGAAGAATGAGGAAGAGAATGTCAGTCTGTTGACTCTCACTTCCCCATAATAATGATAATCATCATTATTATTGTATTGCATTAGTAGATCTCAAATTGCTTCACAATCTTTAATATATTTAGCCTCACAACACACCTGTGTGGGAACAAAGTACTATTATCCCTATTTTACAGATGGGAAACTTAGGCACAGAGAGGCTAAGTGACTTGCCCATGGTCACATAGGACATCTGTGGCAGACCAGGAAATTAAACCTATGTCTCTCAAGTACTAGTCTAATTCCCTAACCCTTAGAACATCCTTCTTCTCCTTCCCTACTCCTACTCCTAGATCTATCTATTACACAGCCTTACAGATTGTATGTTTTATCCAATCCAGAATGAAGTCATGTCTTATAAACTTACAATAGCTTATTAAATGACATGTTACACTTCAAACTCAAGCTTTTAATGGAAATTATATTGCTCTTACCTTAACAAAACTCTTTAAAATACAGATTAACTACTACTGCTTAAGAACTGGAGGACTAAGCAGTGCATGCAAACAATGTGCATGCAATTGCACCTCTGCATGTGTGCCACACAATTGTGGCAAGTCAGGTGATTGAGCTTGCATATAGCTACTCAGTAAAGCTATTTTTGAATACAGTCACCAAGTTTGCCCTAGCAATTGCAGTAACTGCACACACAAATTTAGGTTGAAAATTGCACATGTATATTTACACACAGAATCTGGGCCTCAGTTGTATTAATTTAGATGGAATAAATGGGCCAAAGGTATTAACATACCCCAGTCACTGTCCAACTTTAAACAGTGTTACACAAAGACTGGGGCTTCGTATATAGAGACCTCTCTGCTTAGTACTATGGCAACACACCATTAAAATACTTTTTACTTTTTAATTAATGACATGGAGACGAAGGAGAAACAGTTAAGGCACTTGTAATGGAAAGTATTAAGCAAGGCTTTCATTTTAACATCATTTCTTGTTCCCCAACCCTTTAGCTGAAGAGAGATTTTAAAAGGAGCTCCCCCTTCCTCCAGCACATTTGTTTGACAGTCTCTTTGATGGTATCAAAGACGATAATAACTGTCCTTTTGGGGAAAAGAGAAATGAGATGGGCTGGAGCTGTTGCTGCTGCTGAAGTACGATCCCATTTCATCTCAGGTTGGGTTTGGGATTCAGCTGGAGCTGGTAGGGATGGCTTTGTCATTGGGATCTCTCTGGCCTGATTTGATCAGGATATTTCTCAGGATCAGGATGACGAAGGCCCTGGGTCCCAGGAAATGGTGGGAGTGGCAGCCATGATGGTGAAGCTCGTTCCAGTAGCTGGTGTCTGTTTCTATTTCTTCCCCCCCTCCCCATCTCCTTCTTTAAGGACACACAAAGGGAATGGCGGGTGGAATAGCCCATCCTCTTATTAATTTGTCCCCCAATTAGGTCTAATTTACGACACACCGATTTTGGTTCATTAATTTCAGTTTCCACATTTTCTGTTTTTACCAAGCATGATTTCAGCATAGTCCTTGAATTATAGCAAGGTGGCCTTTTTTTATTTGGACTAATTTAGTCTGTCTGGTTCTCTTGCACCTGTTTGTATTCATTACGACCAGCAACTTGACCTACTTTCCATCAGCTTTTGTTGTAATAGGTTATTGTAACATTTTATAAAATTTCATATACTTTTTACCATGGAGATTACAATTAGGGTAAATCTGTAGGTCAAATTATTACAACACTTCCCATTTTTAAATTTTGGACATTAATAAAAGTCAATAAAAACTACAAGCTTTGGTGACTGTATTTTGTGCAGGATGGTATGTAACTTTTATTAATAATTAATTTTCACTTTCTGGGTCTGACTCTCCACTGCCTGTTGGTGTAATTTTTTACACCTGTGCAAAGCGGGGTTAAATAACATTATCACATCAGAATTGTATCACTTTACACCCACTTTTGTTCAGGTGTGAATGACTGCACAACATGCAAATATGGAGAATCAAGCCCACAGTAGGACATGTCTTTTATTAGAGGATATCAAGGAGTTTTTCAGCATTAATTAATTCTTATCACCTTGCTGTGAGTTGGGCAAAAAAGTAGTTATACCCATTTCATAGGTGGATAAAATAAGTCAGAGAGAGGTTAAATTATTTGTGCAAGGTCACGTAGCAAGCCAGTAGTAGAGTTAGGTACAGAAACCAGAAATCATAACTCTCAGTTCCCTGCTCTTATCATTAGCTCACATGCATCCCTTGCCATGTTATGCTTTCATAAATGAGACTTTTCTCAGAGCAGATCTGATTCTCCAACAATTTCATTAAACTTTTTAATTTATTTGTATATGTTTCTTCTTCTGCTGTCTTGTTATATTTATAATGTCCCAGTTGCACATGCCATAAAAGTCACTTCAGAATAAACTGTGCCTGTGTTTTCCTTGGCCAGGCATGGGAGTAAGGCCTGCATCCCCATCCCCTTGCATGGCACACCTGAATCTTAGGTCTGGGGTAGAGCCCCTGCTCTCCGGACATTCATGCTTATGAGCAGGAAGAGGTTGGGTGTGAATCGTTGGCTCTACACTCTCTACTCACCTGCAAAGTGAGAGAGGGGGAAGTAAATTCCACCCTTTCAAGGACTGCAGTAACTTTTATGGCCTGATCCAGATCCCACTCAAGTCAACAGAAAGCCTCCCGCTGACTTCAGTGGGCCCTATATCAGACACTTACTTCCTTCCTGGAGGTAGAGGGAAAGAAGAGATGAACTGTGATTTTCCAAATTAGTTCCTCTGCAGGTGGCTCCTGGGGTGGAGCTTTTGCACACCATCACTCACTCAACCCTGAGCTTAATTTAGCCCAATGTGTTTTGAACATTTCCATGTGCAAGAGCCTAGGAATGAGCAAATCAACTGGATTAGTAAAGTGAAAATAATTTTCCTAGGACTACCTGAAATGTATCTTCTTTAAATCCATGAGTGACCATGAATGTCCAATGGAAATGAACAAATCCCTGCAGGATCTGCATCAAGTGGCTTTCAGAGTCTCTGAAATCCTGTAAGGAGTCAAGGAAACCTTCCATTCCTGTAACACGTTGTTTCCTTCAGTTTCCAGCATTGAGTTCCCTTAGGCTTCTGGAGAAAACATGGTGTTCTTTGGCTGTGCCTCCCCCCTCCCCCCCGCTGTATAATTCAGCAGCATTTGTACAGCTTTGGGATATAGGTTATACTACTTGTTGCTCCTGCTGGTCACAGAATAAAAAATGGACCTCTGCTCAGTGACATGGCCCTGACTGGGCTGCCAATTGTGCGGTGGGGAAAGCGTGACATTCAAGGCAGTCATTTATGAAGAAGAGAGATTATTTTTGTCACTTTCAGATAAAGCTTATTGTTTCAGCCTTGAGGACACAGACATGATACAGATCCCTAATAACTCAGCAGTTTAAAGTAAAACAAAAGCTAGGGCAGTAAAAGCAGGAGGGTTTTTTTCTTCCTTGTATGGTATTTAAAATTAATCACATATGGAGCTGGTTGACTTACCCATTGTAGATAATAGCCAAATTGTACCATTCAGTTATTAATCAGAATTCAGTTATGATTTTTGTAGTTATTATTTGTATGGGGGTAGCACCCAAAGGGCCCAAACAAGATGGAGAGAGAGAAGGACCCATTATGCGAGGCACTATGAAAACACATAGGAAGAAACGTGTGCTGCCCTGAAGAGTTTACAGTCAAAAAAGGCAAAGAGGCCTAAGAAAAGGCCTAAGAAACGGGCACCACAGACAGGCAAAGTGATTGGGGTCATATGTTATTAGTTCCATTTCTTTTCTTAAATTCATTTGTTGTTTTTTAATTTATTTATATTAATGGAGGCAGGAATAGGGGATGGGGGAATGGCAATAGGTGGTGAGTGAATAGGAACATCAAAGTGGGAGGGGGGAGAGAGAAGGAGAAATGAGGAGTGGAAAAAGGTGGAAAGGAAAGGCCAGAGAATAGCATGGAGGAGAGAGAGAGAGGAAGTTGGTGCTGGAGGGATGGTAAGGGAAGTGGTTGGGAGCAGATTGGGGTAAACCACAAATCAGTAGGCAGTAAATACTATCCAGAGTTAAAAGTGTAAAAAGCAATGTACTGGCTTCCCAGGGCTGAGAAGGTCTTGGGAGGCCTCATAGTTGCTTTGTTGCTGTTTTTCCTCCTAACCACTGCTGGAGAAAATCTTGCTGCTCTCCGTGGTGGATTCCTCCAGCACACATGGCTTGGAGAATTGGAGTTGGAGATAGGACCTGGTGCCCTGGAGTCCTTCTGCTTGAGTCCACGGCTGAGCAGGCAGAGGACCCTGGCTAGGATTCTTCCTGATCAACAGGAAGTTAGTGTTGCTCCTATGGGCTTGGCTCTACCTGTTCAACTTTTTCCAGCCCATTTGGCTGGGGCGGGGGTGAGGGGAAGGGTGACGACACCGTGCCCTGCAGCCCCTGGACCAGGGTACACTGGGAAAAGGGTCTCCTATGCTAGGTTCTATGGAGGGCACGAGGACACTAGTCTACATTGAGTTAATTGGGAATTGGGATGCCTTGCATGAGTAAGGCAAGCAGGATTTGATCCATTAACTAATCAAACCTAATTTTAGCTTGTGAAGCCTGTGTTTTAGGGACATTGGGAAACAGTGGTAACATCGTGAAGTGAACATCACTACTGATAATGTTGTTCTGTAACCTCATAACAATTGTGACTTTTATATTACACTCCTGTGGTACGAGGCAAAAGCACTGCCCAAAATTGTATGTTTTCATTATTTTTAATGCGCACAAATATATCCTATTGTTGAGATGATTTCATTTTGTTAAGCGGATTTGGTCAAAAATGTGAGGATTTTTTGAGGGGGTGGGTAGGATGGGTGATATACATTTAATATGCTGGTTTGAGACCTGCTGGATCTGAGATAAAGCACTACCATTACCTTCTCCTGGAGGCTGCAACCTTTGCATTACTAGCCATTACTGAATGACATGGTGCAGAAAGGCTGTTAGAGAAGGCTAATGCCTATATACAGCTGGTGTAATGAAGAAATGGGAGGTTTAGGCAGGGGAAACCACAGCTCCAACAGAAGAAGCTGAAAAGATATAGATAAGATTAGTGACATATGTAAAGGCACAGATACTGTGTGACAAAGTCTGCCCAGCTGAATAGGCTGAAGCCAGCAGTAATAGGAAGCCCATGTTCTCCCTAATCCTCCCAGATAAGCTGTTCCATCCAGAATTATCAGCCAACAATCTTCAGGGTATCAGGCTGAAAATGAAGTTTCAGACTGCTTTGATTCCTCATCCATAAATGAGAAAGTGCCTGAAGGATCTCTATTTATTCTCACTCCCACTGAAACACTCTTCAAAAAGTGTCAATATACTAGCAACAGATGCATAAAGCCTCCCTTACTTTGATTGACAGAACATGATATGAAGCAGCCCTCACTTGACATTTCAGTTTCATAAGACTCCTAGCAAGGGGAAGAAAAAAAAAAACCTTAAAAAAACTTCACAACGAAATAAAGGAGGATTTATGCAAACTCACAGTGAGTGTTTTCAGAATGGAATTCATCTGTTTTATTCTTTCAGGTTCTCATTTGACCCCTTGTGCTATGATGCATAATTTCAATAATTATAAATTCAGCCATATGCTTATTAAATACTTATTGTGTCTTCTTCTTTTAAAAAGTATTTTTAAATGTTATTTTTTGACAATTGACTTGGGGGGGGTGGTTAAGTGTTCAGTTACAAAATAATTGGTACATCTGGGGAAAATGTGTTTTAATTTGCGGGGGGGGGGGGGGAGGAAAGCATTTAAAAAAATTAGCCTTCAAAACAAGAATATGAATATGAGAAAACAATGTTCATTGTCCCCGTCATATGAATTATAATTGTCTGAAAACTGTAGAGTAGGAAGTTTGTAGGTTTTTCTGTTTCTGATCATGACAGTTCAAGCAAAATGGAAAGGGAATAAAACCTTCTAGAAATAGATATAGTGTGACTATCTTTCTGATATGATAACTAATTTAGTACAGTTCTTTTCAGAGAAGTTAGACTGAAAAAAAATCATCTGAACATTGAGAATTTACACTAACATTTTCTCATTAACTCTTGTGTTGTAATGAATTTTCTGTTGTCACATGTGGTTGGCATTGCTCTGGGTGTCCAGAAGGTTATTACATGCTATGGACATGATAATACTTAGAGCATCAGCGAAGCTTGGGGATGAGAGAATAATTTTTCCTTGATAGCCACAAAAATGAACTTCTATATTCAGAGTCTGTTCTTGTGTACTCAAAAGGGCAAAATTCCAAATAGGAACTGTAGCATTTTAAATAGTCATCTCTGTGTGTGTCCGCGCGCGTGGGCGGAGGGGCTGTACAAATTGTGACGAGTACCAGATGAGAGTCTGTTTTCATTATGAACTGAATCTACTTATCACCAACCCTTCCTGGTCCTTTCCACCCTCTAACAATGCTGCCAATGTTGAGCCAAACAGGTGTTTTCTTTTGTCATCTCATTTGTCAGCCTTTTGAGTGGAGAGGCAGAGAGACCCACATAATGTAAGAAAACAGGAAAGCAGAATGGTGACTTGACTCTTAACATCAGTGCTTGTGTAGGCAGGCAGGCATACTCTTCAACAGCAGTGGGAGCTGCATTGTGGATCTGCTTTGCATGGAATGAAAGAAGATTGTTGTTGTGAATCTGCAGACCTCAGCTACCTATGATGGGATGCAGCTGTCCTCTCTGATGAAGAACACTTTTCACCACAGAAGTAAAAAAAAAAAGTGATCTAAGTTCCTTTAGGAGGAAAGAACAGAAGCATGATCAAAGGAAACAAGCAAAACACATTAGCAAAACTGCTGGGACGTCTGTGAATATTCCATGGATACTTTTTTACATTTTATTTACAAATTAACAATGTTTTACACAGGCAACCAAGTTTTACCAAAATAGGGTGAATTGACACTTGACTTATTAATATAAGAATAATAGAAAAGGAAAAGCATGCCCCAATACGAATGATCTTCGTACATCATATTTAAAATAGTGGGGGAGGGTTAAGGTTAGGGGGAAAAAAACCCCAAAGATCCCAATTATATGAATACTTTAAAAAATCTACAGAAAAAAATCCATTTAATTGCCAATCCTAACTATAATTCAATTGCCACAGTATTATGGCTTCTTTTTGGTTATAAAGAGATATATAAACATCATAATGATTATTTCAGATCACTAACGCACTGATTATACAATAAATAGCCAGTTTATCTAACACATTTCTAATGTTTGTATCTTGGGGAAGGGATTGGTTTTGGTTTTTTGCTAAGAATGTAATATGGAGCAGAGGAAGTCATTCCATTAAGTCTTAAGCCAATTTCCCAATTTAAACTGTAGTTTCAACCTGTCCTCTTCCCTGCACCTTGCATAAACAAACAAACAAAAACAAAAAAACCAATAACAATCCCCTTCTCCTCCAAAAAATGGTTTTCCTGAAATCTCATGTGTTGCATCTTATTCCAGGGTAGTTTTTCTGGAAAGTTTGGTAAACGTTGAAAAAAGTCAGTCATAGTGTTTTGAGAAGTTACTTGAAATTCACATTTGAAAATGTCTCTCTCTTTTTTCGCTCATAATATCTGCAAAATGACGTGTCATAGAGAGTCCCAGATGCATTGTTCTGTTGTCCTTTTTGAAGGATACATGGAGGGAGGGTTTGCCTTTTTTGGAGGGGAAAGCCTTAAGGGCCAGAGCCATTAATGGTGAAATTTACAAAAATATATAATAAAAACAGCTTGCAATACCCCACACTAATCTGAGCACAGATGGGATGAACTAGGAGCTCTCTAAAGCAGGGTCATAAAAGGGAGCTGGTGGAATGCTGAGGGAGGGGCCCTGAGGGGGCGTGGGAGTGTTTGTGCAAACTGCCATGCTAAGGGAAAAGAAACCAAAGAAGGAACTGTGAGTATGTGCATCTTAAGAGAGACATAAGCTAAGGTCGGTACATAAAATAAGCATGTTGAGATGAAGAAATATTCTATACATAACAGGTGTGTGTGTGTGTAACTTAGTGTTAGGATGTGCTATTTTGTTAGACTTTTGCTCAGAGGCCTATCACAACACTTTTGGGAAAGAGAATAAAAGGTAGTTTTGTTTTGTTAGTGGCCCCTTCATACACTTATTGTGTCTGACTATTATTTGACCAAAAAATGTGGTACTAATCAAACAAGGAATGTACTCTGTGGTGTTTGGCATCACTGAATTGAACAGATCTAAAAGAAGCAATAGCCAGTTAGTAGCCTACCCTATGTTTTTATTTACAGGTCAAATTCTGTCCTTGAGATAAGAATGCAACTCCCTCTGAAGTCAATGGGAGCTCTGCTCCTCATTTACCTGAACATACAGTTTGCTCCACTCTGCCTGTCTTTAGCATTCTGACCACCACATCTGATACTTGACCAGAGAATGATCCTTGTAATCCACAGGCGACAGCAGACAAAAGGGAAGCCAGTAGCCATTGTTCAAAAGTTTTCTCAGCTGGAAGCAGATCCTATGTGCATCTCATACACATAATTTTTCTTTGAGTAGATGCAACAGTGTATTCCACTTAGGTGTGTGCACATCCAGCCCCCGGGAGCTCGAGAATTTTGCCTAGGAGTACCCATAGAGGAGCAAAGCTTGCAACCTGTGGCCATAGCTCCTCCCCTGGTTATATGAGGTGCTGCTGCCCCAACTCCTGTCTGTTCATTCTTTCCGCCCAGCCCATGACAAGAGTCGGAGTTCTGTGCCGTCTTCACCGCACAACCTCTAGCTATTTCCAGTGTCTTTTTTTCCTAGTTGTATATCGTTAGTAGTACCCTGAGTGTTAGTTAGATTGTTAGTTGTGCTTATTTAGTATTCCCCTATCATGGGGTGTACTTCCCACACTGGCTCTGCAAGAACTGAATTAGGCCAGGTGGGCCCAATCAGCTAATTAGGCTGCAAATGGGGGGGGGGGGGGAGCTTTAGGCTGTAGGCAGCTAATTAGAGAGAAGCTCACCTGTGAGGGACAGGTGGGGCTTCTAAAAAAGGCAGGAGGGGGCAGCTGGGAAAGGCTACAGTCACTCTCTGGGAAAAGGGAGGAGTGTTTTGGAGGCTGCAGAGTCATGAAGCCTGCTGTTGGTTCCTGAGAGGAGGGAGTGGTGAGGCTGGCAGACCCAGAGAAAGAAGGGAGAGCCAGATAGTTAGGAAAGGGCTTGGCAAAATGCAGCAAGGTACAGGTTGGAACAGGCCTTGACTGCTGGCTAGAGGGTCCCTGAGCTGGCACTCAGAGTAGAGGGTGGGCCTGGATTCACCAACCAGCCACGGGGGAATTGGCACCGGTGGAGCACTGAGTAGGAGGATTGCCTGAGCTTGTTTGGGAGAAGAGACTTTCCTACCCCAGAAGGGGAAACCGCAATGGTGACCTAGCCGGGGGGTTGAGCTATGAAGAGGATGCTGTGGTTCCTGGAGCGAGAGAGGGGCTGAAGAGGAGAAGCTAACAGGGTGTAACCACTGGAAGAAGCATTGGCCTGACTGAGCTGATCCTAGAACCTCCAGGAGGTGTCATCATCCACCGGTGAGTTGAGCAACCTGTCATGTGCCCTCACTGGTGTTTAAACATTTTGCCCTGTGGGGGAGTGATTCCCCACAATGATCCCCAAATGCAGAGCTTGCTGTGTTGTGTGAGGCCCACATCAAGGAGAAACATTTGATCTGTAGATCATTCATGCAACAGACTCAGGTGGATAGGGATCTTTGCCTAAAGCGGAACCTGCTCAGCCAGGCCATGCGGCCTACTTCGGAACTGAGGCCCTCATTGGATCGGAGGTTGCCCTCATGTTCTGAGACTGCTACTGTTTCATGCTCTGGAGTTTCCCGGTGCCTCCTTGGCACTGGGAAACTCCCTGGTCCTGCCAATGTTGCCGTGGCAGCTCTCACCATCCTCCACTTCGGCACCATCAGCTGCTTTGGTACTGCCACTGACTTCAGGGTTGACACTACTTCCAGCACCTCCAAAGAGATGGAGGAGCTGTTCCCCATCGAGTGTGCCAAGGAAAATGTTGCATAAGACCAATCAAGACTACTCTGATTCTTGTAGGGACACTTCTGTCAAGTGGGGAGCAGCACGGGGTTAGTGCAGGTGCATGGGATGGCATGGGTGCCTCTAACCATTCCCCAGTACTAGCTAGGGAGTTTAGAGACCCTGTATCATCAACTCTGATTCTGGCCTCTGGGCATCCATTGAGTCCAGTACTGATGAGGGTGATGCCGGCACTGACTGTTTCCACATCAGCGGCGTACCAGGCAGCTACAGACTTTCTGTCCTGACCTCTCCTTTGGTCCAGAACTTTGCCAGGGCTTCATCATTTGTAGTCCTGTTAGCTGGACAGACAACTGAACCCTTGCACCACACCCCAACATGCCCCTTCCACAGTCTGTGGAAGCAGGGCCGGTACTGGGCTCAGAGCAAGGGACCTCCTTGGCACTGGGAAACTCCCTGGTCCTGCCAATGTTACCGTGGCAGCTCTCACCATCCTCCACCTCGGCACCGTCAGCTGCTTTGGTACTGCCACTGACTTCAGGGTTGACACGACTTCCAGCACTGGCACAGGTCCCTGCCCCATGCTGGGAGACAGGTGAGTCTGACTGGTTACTCGCTCCTTCGGGAGTGGCTCCATCTTTATCCCCAGGAACCCAACGCTCCTCTGCATCAAAGTCAGGATCTTCCTCCTCTGCTCTCCATCACCCAACCCACATCGGGGACTGTTCATGGAGCACTGCGGGCATCAAGATGGGCACTCATTTTGCAGTAGGGACAGGGGTCTCTGGCCTGGCACCTACTGGCCACCAGTGGAATCTGTGGGACAGTCCTCAGTCACAGAGGTCACACTCCTCAGCTCGCTGTAAAGTGAGGTTGCCAGGCAGATCGGTGGCGGGAATTGTGGACTCACGGCAGGTTCAGGCATCAGTGAGCCTTCCCCATGTGGAGCCCATGGAGCTGCTCCTTCCAGCTCCAGCAGCCCAGGAATGGGAGCCAGTCTTGGCACAGTTAACTGCCTCCTCTTCATCCCTGGACTATTCAGCAGTGCCTGGCTCTTCCTCTTTTGCAATACCAAAGGATTTCAAGGACTATTAGGACGTTTTGCGATGCATGGCTGCTTCCCTGGACATTCAGTCAGAGTTCCTGCAAGAGAACACCCATAACTTAATGGATATCCTGCAGCCATCTGCCCCTGGGAGAGTAGCTCTTCCTATGAACAATGCATTCCTAGAGCCTGCAAAGGTTCTCTGGAGCATTCCAGCTTCAGTACCATCTACTGCAAAGCACATGAAGAAAAGTTATTCCATCCTGGTGCAGGGATTTGAGGGCTTTTACTCCCGTCTGGCCCCAGACTCCCTAGTCATAACCACAGTGAATGATGGAGCCTGGCAGGACAAGTTTAAGTCCATTCCTAAGGACAAGGACACAAAAAGGATTGATTTAATGAGCAGGAAGACTTGCACCTCCTCTTCCCTGCAAATGTGGATTATGAACCAGTAGGCATTGTTGTCCTGACTTTGTAATTTGGATATCTATGTCTAAATTTATGGATTTACTGCCTGAAACCTCCAAAGAGGAATTTTGGGCTTTTAGCAACAAAGGCTGTTTAGTGGCCAAGATTTCATTATAGTATGCATTATATGTCACGGACACTTCAGCCAGAGTTATTGCCTCTACGGTGACCATGAGAAGGGTGTCCTGGCTGCAGAATTCAGGCATTGCTCCTGATGTGCAGCAGGCAATACAGGATTTGCCTTTCAATGGCTAGGTTTTGGTTTTAGACAAGACAGACAAGATCCTGCACTCCTTCAAGGATTCTAAAGCTACCTTATGTTCCTTGCGAGTGTATACACCAGCAGTGCAAAGGCATCACTTCAGTGGCCAACAGTAGTAACAGTACCATCCTCAATGCACCTTTGAGCAACATTTTCCTCCCTCAGGACAGCAGGATTACCCCAGAAAAAGGCATAGATCCCAGAGGAAGAGGCAATTGGGTCCAGGGTTCAACCAGTTGACATGCCCTCCCCTGGTACTCCACAAGTGCCCATTTTGACTCCTTGGTCTAGACTAGTGGTCCGGTCATTGCTTCCTTTACTCCTCCTCCATTTGGGGACAGGCTAGCTTGCTTTTACAATGTTTGGGCTTGATTACATCTGTCAGCTGGATCCTAAGCACCATCAGATTGAGCTATGTCATCCAGTTCCTCTCCACTCCTCCCCCCAACCATCCCTCCCCGTCTCTCTTCAGGGACTCCTCTTATGAGATACTGATCCTCAAGCAGGTCCACTCTTTGCTGGCCTTGGGACTGGAAGACAAAGTTCCTCTGGAACACCAGCATCAAGGCTTCTATTCCCAGAACTTTCTGGTTTCCAAAGCCAAGGGAGGGATAAGACCTATTCTTGACCTCCGCACCCTCAACAAATGTATCAGATACATGCAGTTCCATATAGTCATCCTATCAGCTCTCCTCCCCACATTGATTCAGAACAACTGGTTTGCTGCTCTGGACCTTCAACTCCATATGGTGCTGTGATGCAGATGAGTATTCCATGACCCACTTTCCATTCCCTCTGCATCAGAGGCTAGTCTCTGGGTGTTCAATGTGAAGGAACTGAGTGGGTTGGGGAGGCACCACCTCATATAGCCAGGAGAGGGGATATGGGCAAAAGGCTCAAGCATTGCCCCACTGTGGCCACTGCTAGGTAAAATTCTCTGGCTCCAGGATGCTGGGAGTGCACACACCTAAGTGGAATATTCATCTGCATCACGTCTCGAAGAATCACAGTTACAGTAAGTAACCATTTCTTTATTGGGATGGAAAAAAGCCATCATGTGCTGTCCAACTTTTAAGTGCTGTGGTTCCTCACTCATGCTGGTTCTAAAATGTGTACTGTGCAGAGAACAGTTAAAATATGCTTCCCCAAGAGGCAAGAAATCATTCCCTTTGCTTTTGCTTGAGTTCTCCTGTATTTGGAGGGGGATCATGAGGGGGACAAGGAGGAGAGAGAAAAAAGTTGAAATAAGGTATGTTTTTCGTTCAGTTAGGCATAACAGTTAATTATATTATTCTTGTACTTTCAAAAGTGCTAATTGATTTAGCTGATGCCTCCTGGACTGTGCAAGTTGGTCAGAAACACAACTCCAAGGACATCCTGAAGATAAAGTACATCACTTCCGAAGTGCTGATATTTTGGCTGAACCTATATTCCAAAAACACAGAGAAGCTGCAGCAAGGAATGGCAAGCGAAGGGTTAAAATCATTTGAGATGCCACACAAAGTGCTCCCACAGTTTAAAAATGTTAATCCGTTTTGAAAGTCTAAGTCATCCCCTGCTGATAAAGAAAATGAACACAGGAACAGAGGAAAAACTGAAATTTCTGAATTGAGAATCTGTGTGGCTTTTCATCAACACTTGGTAGGCAGTCCAAATGCTCGATCCTGTCATCCAGCACACTGGTGCGCAACACTGCCTCGCTTATAAAACCAGCCATTATGCTTACGTGTATTTGTTAAGTAGCCAGTTTTAGAAGATGCCATATGCCATGCACCTGCACACAGGGGAGAGGACTGGGACACCAAAAGGTATTCTTGAAAGTTTCTGAACCTACTGATTCCTTTCACTGCCAATTATAGAGATCCCAAGATAGTCCCCATGGAATGTAGCAATTAACTTCTATCACCTCCCCACCCCCAGCTCTGGCTGATTTAACAAAAGCAGAAGAAGAGGGGGAGGAAAAGCGACATTGCCACTGCTCTGTGTAGGAAGTAGCAAGGAGAAATCCCTGGCTCCTAGTCCTGCTGCAGCTGTTCCCAGTGGGGAGCGAAGATATGACCTTTCATATGACATCTTACTCAAGAGATGCCAGTTCCCCTTTAAATACTGAGGGTGGTGAGAGTCCCTGGTATTGCTTTAAGAGTAGGAATTTTTGTTTTTTTGCCAGATATGCCTTCTCCTGTTTATAGTTACTCTGTTTACAGGGTTTAATGATGCAAAGTGCTGCTGGGCATCAGGGGGAATGGAGGGTGTTCAGTACCTTACAAGACTGATTCCTGTTTTGGAGGGAAATCCTGACTAGAGGATGATCCTACTATAGCTTTTTGGCTCTGTTAGCCACAATAATATTTTAACAAATCGCAGAAACTACAGTATGTTCTTCCTATTATTGCAGGTACAAAGGTGCTTTCACCACCTTGCAGACACTATAACAGACAATATATAAGAAGCAGTCTTTCCCCTTTCATTATTTTAAGCAGGCACTTGCCTTCTGTTTGTTTGTTTGGTTTGTTTTAAATATATTACATTTTATAAATGCAGAACTTGTAGGCTCAGAGTAGGATGCTTCCCATGGCCCAAAGCAAACATCTCTGATTTTAGCATCCAATTATGCATGGATGAAAAGTTAAGCTAATAACTAATTTTCATCCCCACAACACACATACCCCTGACAAGATTAAAAATGATTGTCTTTAACAGATGTTTAAGTGGACAAATGGGCAAGTGAGGAAAGAAAGTATGATCCTGCATTAGAACTAGATAATTTTGCCAGCGCACATATGAAAATACAAGCAAAAGAGAAAAAAGACATAGGCAGAGAACACGTCACGTTTGTGCCATACATAATCAACCGGGAGTGATTGGAGGCTCCGATGGAAAAACATCATAAAAAATCCCATGTGTTTGTGGGCAGAGCAAGCACAGTCTTTCTGTATCTTTTATGCACAGGAGTTGTATTTGTACAGTAGTCATAAGACATGTAGTGAATAAGCATATAATATAGAATATACATTGTCTCTCTCTTAATCTAATAATGGGTTAATTTGATCCAATGCTCAGGAGCTCACTACTTGTATTAAAAAAAATATAACTTCCATCCTTTTGTTTTTGTTGTTTGCTTTAAGCAGGTATCAGTAGAAACTTGCATGCCTAAATGCTGCAAGAAGTCATATGAGTGATCCTGTAGAGTGCTCTTTTCTCTCTCTGAGTCCTTATTAAATTGTTTGTCTTTTGCCTCAGGCAAAATCAACACCCTAAACACTTGTGGTCATTAAAGAAATAACAGCACTTTTCATAAGAGTTGGAGTGTTAAACTCCAGTGACAAGGCTAAATTTCAACTCAGATAATGATACTTTGGCCTGTCTAAATGTCCCCATGCAGTTTCAATCTGATGCAATTTTCCTATTCACATCCTGTGCTCACCAATTGTTTAGTGCAGTTGTGTATTGCCTAACAGTTGTCACATTCTGTGTTCCACCAGAGGTGGCTGAACTTCTGTGGTAAATGAAATTATTACTAACATGCTTAGGTCTTTCTCAGAGGTGTTGTACACTTTTTGCAAAGCATTTCAAAATCCTGGGGTGAATGGTTGCTATATCAATTCAACTTCTTATTTTTTATTATTGACAATAAAAAGTTGCCACTTGCCCAGTAAGCAAGGCCAAAGCTCTGACTGAGAAGGAGGAAGAGTCCAAGAAAGCCCTAGAAGAGTTGGTGATGACTACAACTAAGAGTTAAGAGTAGAAATTTCACACATTGTAACTGACATTATAGGCATTACCATGAATTGTGCAAGCCACAATATGCATTCTGGTGGCTGCATGGATGATAAAATCAATTGCTTATTTCAAGCAAAGTGACAGGAATGGTCTTGATAAAATAAAAAGCTGGCACTTGATACACAGTACAATATCTGTGCTGAGTGGTATTGAGGGTCAGACGTGAACTCTATTGCCTCATGGGTTGAAAAGTTGACTCTGAGTATGATATTTCTGGCCCCACTCCTGTAGTACATAACAGCTGAAGAGCCAACCTAATTGGCTGCCTCAGAATTCCCCTTTTGTCAGGGAATCCCTAGGTAGCATAAGGTGAATGTAGCTGATCCCCCAGGTATGAATGGTCCCTTAAGGCCCTGGGCAGCTGGGTAGAAAATAGAACAGTTCTCAGGCTACTCTGATTTATGCCAGGGATCAACCTGGTCCCTGGCCAGCCCCAGGGTCAGAGGGAGGTAAATATGGTTTAAAGTCAAATTTGTCCCTACCCCCAATTCTGTACCAAGTGCAGTTTGATTGGAACAGAGATATGTCAATAATATGTATAGCTGCAGGCTGAGGTAACGATTACCTAGTAAAGGTAACTTTTTTAAATGTTTAGATATTAAATTTGCTTTATAATTGTTAAATGAGGTGGTTGAGTCTTACAACATTATACTTCAAAACATAAGTGTTATAAAGCCTGGAAATAGTTAAGGTTCAACATTAGCCTTAAATCTGCCCCTTTTCCCTTGTTTGTTTTTATTTTCCTGTTACAAATGGGAGAATCATTTCTCAAGGAATAAGATTAACTCATTTATAACACAGTATGTAATCAATTCAGTATGTTTCCTACCCGTCACAACAGCAAACTTCTGCTCGGAGCATTGAATGGGAATAGATTAAAAACATGATATGAGCCTTCAGAGGTTTTCAATGATTACTTTTCTTGCACATTACAAAGGTACAGGCTTTTATTGTAGAGTGGCTTTTAAATATTAAGGATATAAAATAGTTACGCTTTCTATATATTAGGGCTTTAAACATAACTATAAACCCCCTCATCGCTTTTACCTAAAGGATTCTTTAATATGTCACAAACCTCAGGGACGTGCTGGCCGACGCTTCCCACAGCTCTCATTGGCCAGGAACGGCGAGCCCTGTGCCACTGGGAGCTGCATGGCTGTGCCTGTGGATGGTCAATGTAAACAACTGTCTCATAGCCTGCCAGCGGATTACCCTGATGGGCCACAGGTTGCCCACCACTGTATTATACATATTCCAGTGCCACATCCTAAAATCTAGAGGGTATTGCTATTTCTACCAAAATTCACGGGGGAGGGAGCAGGCGGGTTAGCTGTAATGTTGGACATTCTGGGCCTGATCTTGAGAGTTGCTAGGTACCTCAGATTCCATCATTTCAGTAGGAATTGCTGGAGCTTAGCATCTCTTCACATCAGGTTGATTCATGGCTATAACCTAAATTCCACATTCTGAGGGGTTTAACTCATCAACTCTGTTATATGTATAAAGAGTATTTATATAACACACGTACAATTAGTACAGCCTTATAAATTACTGGCATTAATGACTTTGTAATTTAAGTTAATGTAATATCCATAAAAGGATACTTAAAGACCTAAGACCTTGTCTGTCCAAGGGGCATGACCCAAAGCCCATTGAAGTCCATGGAAGGACTTGGGCTTTGGATTAGGCCCAAGGAAAATAAATACCCATTTTCCAATAACAATGCTGTAGACCCATTTTAGAGGTCAGGTCTCCATTAGTACTATGCATCTATCAAGGTGATAATAGATCTTTACACATGTAAAAATAATAGTGGTTGCTGTAGTGCACGTGAGGCCCCTGTCAGTACTACAAAAGCTCCCATACCTGTTCAGGTGACAGTTTGTGTAGACAAGGAATTTTTTTTTTCTTAAAGGGCTTTTGAAAACTCTTTGAAATCGGTGTTGTGCAGTGAGGAAGGCTTTTGTCTGTAGGACCCAACCTCCTTTGTCACAAGTGTGTGAATGAAAGATATGTAATGAATGAGGCAGAGGATTGCAGGAAGAGAATGGATTGTCTCATGGTTATGTCAGTTGAACATCATTGTGAAGAATTGGATTGTATGTCTGCCTCTGTCATGGGGTTTTTATGGGTAGGTCTTCACTGCATTAATAGCTGGAGCTAGTACACTCGTGGTAGCCTGACCTGTGCAACAGTGACCACATCCAAAAGGCTAGCTTGAGCCTTCCTTGAGTTATTGCAAGTTAAAGTAAAGGAGGGGCCTATATGATGTTTGGCAAGTCACTGAACTAGGTAGTCTACAGGTGGTCACTAATTGTGTGTTCCTCATTTTCTTGGTGACCAACTTGAGGCCTCATTTCCAGAAGTGCTGTGCATTCACAGCTGCAACTGAAGTCAAAGGTAGCTGTGCTTGCAACAGATAAAGTGCTATATGGTGCTACATGCTCTGAAATCTCAGGCCCTAAACATCTTTAATTGGGCACCCAACCTTTTACCTTAATCTCTCTCTTTGACTCAATAATCCATTTGTAAAATGGGGTCAGAATAGCATTGTACCTCACAGAGGTATTGTGCAAATAAATTAATTAATGTTTGTGAAGCACTCACATACAAAGGTGATGATGACATAGAAAAGCCCGTGAGAAACTAGTAGCTCTGTATTCAAAGCAGGATTTGAATAGTGTGTAGTAAATAAGGTATTGGGACACATTCTGAATGATGAGGATAAAAAGAAATATTCAATAGCTAACTACTCAATGAGCACCATCCATCATGTGCACTGAATAAAATAGGGATCCTGTGGAAAAAATAGTATGTGATCATCTAATTAAAGACTGAATCATAATGCATACACACAAGGGGGTTGAATTAAGGTTGCAGAGGCAATCTTAATTCTGTCATTACCTAACTTTTGAGTGCCAGCCTTATTGTTGTTTTAATGTAGGGTAGTTTGTTTGCTTGTGTTTCATATAATATATTATTGGTCAGGTCAGACTATGCCTGTTACCATAATGAGAATAGACCGTACTAACTGCAGCTCATCAAACCCCCTGCCTTGTGGGTAGCCTGGGAGGGCATACAGCTAAGGGAGCAACCCCGTCAGAAAAGCCCCACTGCCTTGTGGGTGAATTCGAGAGAATGTAAGGCCATGACAATAAACTCAGAAAATCCAGAGTGGAGCCCCTAAGGCAGTCAGGTACTAACATTTTAGTATCTTTCTGGCAACTCTTGCAGCAGATTGGGTACCAGATGTATTGGCTTTTCCTCTCCTCGGATTTTACTGGTGATGCTGAGAGGGGGGTCCTGATGCACGGGAAACTTAGGGCCTCCATATCATCTGCCCAGGCTTGCGCCCTGGAGAGGTATTCCAGCTTTTCCTCAAGTGTCGACGCAACCCAGGAGGCAGCAGTCACCAGTTCTAAGCTCTTACTCAGTTGCTGTAGAATTGAGCGCCAGGGGCTGTCTCCGACTGTGGGAGAGATCATCGTATCTCACTGGACAACCACCGCACACCATAAAACTGGGCAGCCCCCAGACAAGAGGGTGTTGTCCGGCCACAGACTACCTGCTTCAATGAGTGCTTGGAGTTTAGAGTTTTGTAACTTGACAGGTGGACTGTATCTAGCGAATCAAGCAAAAGAAAGGAAACATCCTTAAAGATAGGGTGATATAACATTCACACAGTGACAACCAGATTATCTGAGGACCTTCAACAAATCAACAATGCACATAAAACTGCCATGATCAATGATGAACTGAAACAACTCAGTGTGGATATTGCATCCCTCCAAGAAACAAGGCTATCATCAAGAAGATCTTTCAGGGAAAAAGATTACACATTTTTCTGGCAAGAGTAAAGCACTGAAGAAATGCCAAAGCATAGGGATTTGCCATTAAGAACTCACTTCTGGGGATGATTGAGCCACCTACAGAGAGAATTTTGGCACTATGCTTGCTCACAACTGAGGGCCCAGGCAAACTTGTGAGTGTATATGCCCCAACACTCTCCTCGTCTTCTGACAGCAAGGACCAATTCTACAACCAGTTGAACACCACCATCAGTAGGATTCCGAAGCATGACTGTTTTCTGGATAGGGGACTTCAACGCAAGGATGGGAACTATTCATGAAGCATGGACCATCTTTCTTGGTCAACACTGAACTGGTAAGATGAATGGATATGGTCAGAGACTAGTAAAATTTTGTTCCTACTATGACCTCTGTGTAACAAATTAATCTTCCAGACAAAGCCACAACACAGTGTCTTGGAAACATCCCAGATCTGGCCACTGGCACCAACTGAGTCTTATCATCACAAGGCGTACCAACCTTAATAGCCTCCTCATTACCCACAGTTATCAAAGTGCTGATTGAGACACAGACCACTCTCTGTTATGCAGCAAGGTTAGATTTAAACCACAGAAAATACACAGATCTGAAGCAAAAGGACATCCTCGTATTAACATCAGTACCATAGCAGACCAAGAAAAGTCACAGCAGTATAAGAACATACTACAGCAAGCCCTCGACTCCAGTGATTGTGCACAAGTGCCCAGCTGAAGAGCAACTGAAGAACACAATCTATGACACAGCTCTGTCAGTCTTTGGGAAGAAGGAAAACAAAGACTAACGACTGGTTTGAAGCATATTCCAGTGAGATGATACCAGTCATAGAGGCCAAACTCACAGCCCAAAACAACTACAAGAGGGACCCAAATGAAAAAACCTTACAAGTATTGAAAGCAGCAAGAACCAAAGTACAACAAACTGCTCGATATTGTGCCAGTGACTATGGGCTGTACTTATGTGAAAGCATCCAAGTAGCAGCCAAAACAGGCAACATCAGAAACATGTATGACAGGATCAAGAAAGCCTTGGGTCCAACTTCAAAGACAGCTCCATTGAAGCCAACAACAGGGGAAACAATCAACGAGCACACCAAGCATATGGATCGCTGGGTAGAACGCTACTCTGAGCTTTACTCTAGTGAAAATATTGTTACAGACACAGCCATCAAGCCCATCAAAAGACTGCCTGTTATGAACCAACTCTCGAATGAATCTCTTCAGCCACTGCCATTGCTGCCATAAAACCAACTGAGTAAATTATTTACCTCTCAGGTAAATTCTTTACCTCACATACCCATGGTCTTTCAAGACTGGAGAATGCCTACTACTATTTATAGAACACTGACCAAAACATGTAAAGGAACAAATCCAAGTATTTTAAGAAAAACAGTTTCAGATTCTGAAGTCATTTTACATATCAAACTGTCTCTTACTTCAGTGAGAATTCTATGTGCAGAAAGACTAAAGGAAAATGTGGAATAAAACTTTAAAGTTTAGGGTCTGATCCCACAAATGCTAACACATGTCCTTAACTTTAATATTAAGAGTAGTCCCACTGAATGCAAGTGGACTACTCACAGAAGTAAAGGTAAGGATGGGCTTACGTGTTTGCTGGGTTTGGGCTTTACTTTGTTTTTTGTTCACACACAACTAGTATTAAAAATACACTCAAACGATATATCTCAAGACTCTGGCGACACATACACATTACTTGAGCTTCATTTTCATAGATACTAAGGTCAGAAGGGACCATTATGATCATCTAGTCTGACCTCCTGCACAACGCAGGCCACAGAATCTCACCCACCAACTCCTGCAAAAAACCTCACCTATGTCTGAGCTATTGAAGTCCTCAAATTGTGGTTTTAAAGACTTCAAAGAGCAGAGAATCCTCCAGCAAGTGACCCGTGCCCCATGCTACAGAGGAAGGTGAAAAACCTCCAGGGCCTCTTCCAATCTGCCCTGGAGGAAAATTCCTTCCCAACCCCAAATATGGCAATCAGCTAAACCCTGAGCATATGGGCAAGATTCACCAGCCAGATACTACAGAAAATTCTTTCCTGGGTAACTCAGATCCCACCCCATCTAATATCCCATCGCAGGCCATTAGGCCTATTTACCATGAATATTTAAAGATCAATTAATTACCAAAATCATGTTATCCCATCATACCATCTCCTCCATAAATTTATCGAGTTTAATCTTAAAGCCAGATAGATCTTTTGCCCCCACTGCTTCACTTGGAAGGCTATTCCAAAACTTCACTCCTCTGATGGTTAGAAACCTTCATCTAATTTCAATTCTAAACTTCCTGGTGGCCAGGTTATATCCATTTGTTCTTGTGTCCACATTGGTACTGAGCTTAAATAATTCCTCTCCCTCTCCGGTATTTATCCCTCTGATATATTTATAGAGAGCAATCATATCTCCCCTCAACCTTCTTTTAGTTAGGCTAAACAAGCCAAGCTCCTTGAGTCTCCTTTCATAAGACAAGTTTTCCATTCCTCGTGTCATCCTAGTAGCTCTTCTCTGTACCTGTTCCCGTTTGAATTCATCCTTCTTGAACATGGGAGACCAGAAATGCACACAGTATTCCAGGTGAGGTCTCACCAGTGCCTTGTATAATGGTACTAACATCTCCTTATCCCTACTGGAAATACCTCTCCTGATGCATCCCAAGACCGCATTAGCTTTTTTCACAGCCATATCACGTTGGCGGCTCATACTCATCCTATGATCAACCAGTACTCCAAGGTCCTTCTCCTCCTCCGTTACTTCTAATTGATGCGTCCCCAGCTTACAACTAAAATTCTTGTTATTAATCCCTAAATGCATAACCTTACACTTCTCACTATTAAATTTCATCCTATTACTATTACTCCAGTTTACAAGGTCATCCAGATCCTCCTGTATGATATCCTGGTCCTTCTCTAAATTGGCAACACCTCCCAGCTTTGTATCATCCGCAAACTTTATTAGCACACTCCCACTTTTTGTGCCGAGGTCAGTAATAAAAAGATTAAATCAGATTGGTCCCAAAACTGATCCTTGAGGAACTCCACTGGTAACCTCCCTCCAGCCTGACAGTTCACCTTTCAGTAGGACCTGTTGTAGTCTCCCCTTTAACCAATTCCTTATCCACCTTTCAATATTCATATTGATCCCCATCTTTTCCAATTTAACTAATAATTCCCCATGTGGCACGGTATCAAACGCCTTACTGAAATCTAGGTGAATTAGATCCACTGCGTTTCCTTTGTCTAAAAAATCTGTTACTTTCTCAAAGAAGGAGATCAGGTTGGTTTGGCACAATCTACCTTTTGTAAAACCATGTTGTATTTTGTCCCATTTACCATTGACTTCAATGTCCTTAACTACTTTCATGGTTTATATTTGTTGTCAGAATATCTCAATAGAAGTATAGCCATATGTTACACGTTAGTATCTTATTTTTTCTTTGCCTATAGGCAGACAGACTAGAGATTTAGTTAGATAATTTAGACACACAGAGAGAAGAATTATTGTCATTTTACAGACTAACACTAAGGTGGGGCTTAGATGTCTCCAGTTTTTGTGAGAACTAGATATATTTTATAGATGTGGAAATATAATTTCTTTCTTTCACACATGGATGGGTAACTTAATTAACACATGGGGTTTCATTCAATACATATTAATTGTTTTCTCCAAAAACAACGTTCTAGAAAACTCAGGGGAAAATGTTCAAAAATAGCTGCAGAATGTACACCCTCATATGTGTATATGGAGAGTGCATACAGGTAATGCAAAATGCACATTTACTCTTTGTGCGTGTGTGCGTCTGGTTTGCAGGTATAATTTCAGCACCTAATTTTTAAAAACTGGCGGATATAATCTCTTTCTTATACCAATCATTTGTTTCTCAACTGCAAGCTTCAACTCTTATGTTTTGGGGTTCCAAAAATGCTACATTAGTTTAATTTCAGAATAAACTAATCAAAGGTCTGGAAGTCATAATAGCAGTGATTAAGTAGTTTTATTTTAAGTATGGAGAAAATAAGACAGACTGCTGTAAAATTGTAAAGTACAAATGTTCGTACAAGGACAATCCTGCTCTTATTGAAATCAATGACAAAATTTTAAATGACTTCAGGGCAGGATCAGCCCCACAGGATGAGGTCCGATCCCGTACAAAGTGCAGAGTCCCTTCATTATCCATTCAGGCATTGAGGGCACCCTCAAGTGCCATTGATTGCCCATTAATGATGCATAGCTGGCAGAATCATGCCCTTGTTTCCTTAGGAAGGTGGGGCTTGATCCTGAAAGGTACCAAACATAAGAGCCTCATGCCTGTTCTGACCCCTTTACGCCACATACAAGGGTCCTACAAGCCATGGTTGCAGTAAGGGAGAATTCCCCCAGTTCTGGGAGTCTGAGAGACAGCACTTAGACTGCCTCCCCAGCACCCCCTTGCAAACTCCAGCATAGAGGCTGTGCTGAGGGTGGGGCTCAGCATGCAGCATTGTAATGATTCCAGGCAGCACTGCAGCCAATGTGGCATTCTGGGGAGGACTCTAGGCTTGTCTACACTACATCAGGAGCCCCAGGATAGCTCAGGATTGGGAGGGCACAAAGGTGGTTCAAAGTCTGCCTATGCTACACCAGAGGCCCCACAGCAGCTCAGGATTAGGAATGTGTAAAGGGGGGCTAAAACCACCTTAGCCCTCTTGCCAGGGCTGCACATTCTGCGCTGCACCACTTAGAGTATGTCCACGCTTAGAGCTGGAGGTGTAATTTCCAGCTCCAGTAGATGTACACGTGCTAGCTTTGACGGAGCGGACAGTGTAACCCCTGCTGTGCAGGTGGTGTGACAGACTAGCAACCCAGAATACAATCCCACATAGGACCCATTGTACTTTTATTTATTTACGGCTAGCCCATCTCGCCACTTGCACCACCATAACTACATTTCTGTTTAAGCACCCTGGCTCAGTCAGAGCTAGTGCACGTATGTCTGCCAGAACTGGAAATTATATCTCCAGCTCCAAATGTAGACATACAATCAGGGGAGCAGTTTAGAATCTGAGTGCTTCCATCAAACTGCTGAGCACTCTCAGCTCCCATTGACTTCCCTGGGAACCTTGTGAGAATGGGCCCATTGACTTCAGTGAGAAGCTCAACTCACATAATCAGGTTCTTATTCAGTGTCTCAGAAATACTTTATTCCATATAGTTACTTGGTGTCCATTTATTTGTTGAGTAGACAAAAGAAGAACATCACCATGTCTAAATTGCTGTGGTGATGCAGTAATTTATCCACTCTGTTTAAAAATGCTTTTGGTGTAGATTTATTCAATGTGTTATCTAATTTTAAAAAATCTACTCTACATATTTGTGCATATAATTTTGGAATTAATGCAAAAAAGCAAAAATGCAGAAAGTAGTTCACAGTCAGAAATGAAAATCAAGTACTGTAGTAACACAATGATATTTTTAATTATACAAATTTGTTCTTTCTCATGTTGGCATAATGGCAGTTGATTGATAAAATGGACAACCAGCATGTGTGATTTAAAAAGAGTCAGTGCCAAAATCTATTTTGTAAAATATTAACACATTGTTTTCAGGAAAATTCAGTGCAAATTGGTATAAAAACATAAACTACCATGAAGATATGCTTTCAGCCATATGTTGTTTTTTATATTTCAGCAAATGTGGTCAACAGTTTTCTTTTGAGATGATCAAACAGACAAACATATTCACTCAAATAAGGTATAAAAGAAATCTGTGCTTATATTTTTCTTTAGACTTCAGTCTTACTTGGTCTAGTCGCTAAACAAAAATAACTGAATGTTTGTGATTAAAATTGCTATCATTTAAAAATGAGCCATCTACTGTAGGAAAGCCAAAAAACTTTATAACCTTTAGTATATGCACATCAATGGTAGAAGTCTGATTGCACTCCATAGAGGTGCATGTAGATATCACAGAGGCACTCAGATTCTGTATTACATTGATAAATGCAGGACAAATTCCTGGACAAGAATCTGGATTAGATTGAGGAAACTGCTTTTGGCTTGGTGAACTGAGCAAGGGACAGCCATTAAATAATTTCTGTATTCTAGTCCATAGAATGGAAAGCTGTACTCAAGTCAATGGCAGATATATGGTATGGCTTTCTAATTCCACAGAAGTTTGGCAATGCTTTATTCTGTCACCTTCCTTGTTCTATATCAGCATTGATTTTGTGACGAGTAAGTCTGAAGAAGCGGTTGTCAGTGGAGTTTAACTGAACACCATTGTGAGCTAGATTCAGTTCTGTTGGTGTATGTAGGTGTTATTGGAATATCGCTGCATCCAAGATGGTGGATTTTTTAAATTTTTTCATATGAACCCCAATAGGAGAAGCTGCCCTGAGAATGTGCATTTTCTGGCCATGCCCCTATTCTGTTCAGCACCGTCCACATGTTGGGCTGCGCTGCCTGCCTACAAGTCCCTCAAAGAGAAAATGGTTGCAATGGGCCACCTTTCCCATTGCAGCCTCCCACATGGAGGACTTTACACTGGGAGGAGTTCAACTGGCTTGATCAATGTTTGGTGCAGTAAAGATATCTTCCATGGTGTGTATAGCCCATCCACCTTCAGAAGGAAGACAAAACTGCAGTCCTGACCATGTGTCTTCCTTTAAGCCTGTCTACAGTGGCACTGAAAATCTTTCAGTGGAGCTGTGTTTAAACGAGTATCCCAGTTTAAATACAAGATGAAAGACCACTGCAGACTAGGCATGCCTGTTTTTAAAACATTTATGTTTGGCCCACACTAGCAGGCAGCCTGTTTAATCTGAGAGCGAAAGCTATCTTTAAAGCATTCTAAAACAATAGTACTGCCTATGTAGACAAGGAATAAAATCCATCAGACATTTTTAATAAGAGGAGGCCAGTTTCCTGGCCATATTTCAGTAATAATAATTGCATTGTGCCTCTCTAAATTCCCTGTACAATTTCAATTATTCTTCACTTCCTGCCCAAATCTGTTTGGGTGGATTTACTGTGCATTAGTAAACAACTGCTTCCCCAGTGATGGGTTAAGTCATTCATATGTGTGTCAGAGACTGGGATGCAGGCAGTCAGGCCTAGTGGTTGAAGCCAGAGTCAGTCAGCCAGGAATCGGAGCCAAGAGTCAGAGCTGGGATTACTTGACGTGAGGCGAGGCAGGGACAAAGCTGAGAACCAGCAGGAGCTATCACAACCATGGGCAAATGCTTTAACCAGCCACCAAACTTCTGCTTCTGGTGGACTTGAGAGCTGGCCTGCGATTCTTCCCACCAATTAGGCAGTGTAGCAAGTCAGGCAGTCTGCTACAGGTCAGCTGAACTCGTTAGGTTTCCCAGAGACTGCCTCTGACTCAGGCCCTGATTCCTGACTCAGAGTGTCTGTGTGTATGAGATACAAGGTGGGTGATGTATCGTTTATTGGACTAACTTCTGTTAGTTAGAGACACAAGCTTTCAAGCTTAACAGAGCTCCTCTTCCGGTCTGGGAAACATAATCAGAGTGTCACAGCTAAGTACAAGGTGGAACAGATTATTTAGCAGACCTAACTTATTAGGGTATTATGAGAATAAATAATTAAAAGACAGATTGTGACACCTTTGTTCAAGTTTAGTAGTTCGTTACTCCTCAGAGAGTTTCATTGAAATCAGTTGATCTGATCAAGGAGTCAGTTATTCAGTGTGATCTTTAATTTAAGATCTCTAAGATATTACTATTTTAAGATAAGACTTTGATCTTTGCATGAAAGATTCTATATATGTGAATTATTGTATATCCTATTCAGATCCCCTCTTATAACATACATGTATAGATACATACACTCGCTAAAGTTCAGCAACATGCATCTCTTCAAAAGGAAAGCTTGAGCAGTTTCTTCTGAATTTTACTCTGTCATTTGACTACACTTTTTTTCTGATGCTCAATTTTCACAGAGCACATTATGGACTTCTCCAGGGAGCAGAAAATGTGTTTTTTAAGTAAACATAAAATGTTTTGATAAATCAAAACATTCAAATGAACTTGCTATTGGAAAAAAAAATTATTCTGTTTTTAAGTGAAGTTCTGTGTTTAAGGATAATAGTAATAAAAACTAGTTTCCCAAAAGGCTAAAACAAATTCTTATTCCTTGCTGCCATAGTGAACATATTTTCTAACAAACTAAATTGTCATGTAAAGTGTAAATACAACATTCCTCAGAGCTAATCCAAAAGATGTAAAAATTGCCTACAGCAAACTGAGCTATCAATATTTTAATGTGGTTATTTAAAGGTGTGGCATCTTTCAGATACATATACTTCTGTATAACAGATGTTCATTGCTCTGCCTTTCTTTTCCCATTCCACAAGACACAAGTAAAGCCAACCATATCAAAAATATATCACATTATTTAGAATGTCAAACTTTCATAGTCAATTTCAGACCACTATCTGTGTACTCTGTGTGGAATGGTGCAGGATAAAACATTAGATGAGTGTATATCACATAATTTTAGGTATTTAAAATACGGCGTCATTGCTACACATTATCCTAACCTGTTCTTAACTATACCTTAGGAATTTTATGAGTGTTCAAAGATTTTTTGATTACCTGTATGGAAATCCTGTTTTAATAACATAGCCCTTTTTTCAATCCTAAAGTACAGATTGAGCCTGACACTGCAAGATAATAGTGCCTTTTACCTAAAGTAGTAGTCTTGCAATTCATTTGACGTGGTTAATCTGAATCCTGTCTGCAACTGGGAGATGTGGTGATCTTGTATATTTCTGTGTACACTTCTTATATAATATGTATGAACTAGGGCTGTTGATTAATTGCAGTTAACTCACATGATTAACTCAAAAAATTTAATCGCTATTACAAGAATTAATCGCTATTAATTGCAGTCTTAAACACACTGCTAAACAATAGAATACCAATTGAAATTTATAAAATATTTTGGATGTTTTTCTACATTTTCATACATATTGTATTATGTGTTGTAATTGAAATCAAAGTGTATATTTTTGATTATAAATATTTGCACTGTAAAAATGATAAACAAATGCAACTTACAAATGCAGATAGTTTTTGTTACATAACTGAACTCAAAAACAAAATAATGTAAAACTTCAGACCCTACCAGTCCACTCAGTCCTACTTCTTTTTCAGCCAATCACTAAGAGAGTAACAAGTTTCTTTACATTTACAGGAGATAATGCTGCCCTCTTTTTATTTATAATGTCACTAGTAAGTGAGAACAGGCATTTCCTTGGCTCTTTTGTAGATGGCATTACAAGTTATTTATGTACCAGATATGCTAAACAGAAGTCTTTAAAAAGCAACACTCTGATGCGGAAACTACAGAATCCAAACCACCATCTGACTCAGATAATGAAAATGAACATGCATGGGTCCGTACTTCTTTGGATTGTTATCGAGCAGAAGCCATCATCAGCATGGACCCATGTCCCCTGGAATGGTGTTTGAAGCATGAAGGAACATATGAATCTTTAGTGCATCTGGAACATAAATATCTTGTAATGCCGGCTAAAACAGTGCCATGTGAATGCGTGTTCTCACTTTCAGGTGACATTGTAAACAAAAAGCAGGCAGCATTATCTCCCTGCAAATGTAAACAAACTTGTTCATCTGAGTGATTGGCTGAACAAGAAGTAGGACTGAGAGGATTTGCAGCCTCTAAAATTTTACATTGTTTTATTTTTGAATGCAGTTTTTTGTACATAATTCTACATTTGTAAGTTCAACTTTCATGAAAAAGTGATTGCACTACAGTACTTGTATTAGGTGAATTGAAAAATACTATTTCTTTTGTTTTTTTACAGTGTAAATACTTGTAATTAAAAATAAATATAAAGTGAGCACTGTGCACTTTGTATTCTGTGTTTTAATTGAAATCAATATATTTGAAAATGTAGAAAACATCCAAAAATATTTAAAACTCTGTATTCTATTAATTTTTAACAGTGCGATTAATCGTGATTAATTTTTTTAGTCACTTGACAGCCCTAATATGAACATTACAATTGCTGACTATTACATTAAAAGTGATTATAGATTATGGACCAGATGGTGTAAATCAGCATTGCTGCACTGAAGTCAATTGAACCATGACAATTTACACCAATTTAGGATTTGGCCCTCTATCTTTGGAAAAGTCAAATGTTAAATATGATCTCTAATAATCTGTATGGTACATGTAAGTATTTGGAATGTTTAGATAACAAAATAAAATAATATGTAAATATTCAGATATGTAATAGTCCAAATCCCACTTCCATTGAAATCTGTGAAATTAATGTCAATGACTTCAGTGGGAGCAAAAATTCCTAAATCAGCTGATGATGTAAACGGGATTAAGACATAAATACCAAAATCAAGGTTTTAAAAGACAGGCTTTGCAGGCCAGTAAAGCATTTAAACACAGATTTGTGAGCAGGTCTGTTGAAGTCAATGGGACTACGCATGAGTAATTACTTTGCTGAATCAAGGCCTACTTTTTACAATTATTATACAATTCTTAGGTTGGGACCTTCTAGCTTCACAGAGACTGCCAAACCTGGTCTTAGAGTGGTAGCTGTATGAGGATTTCAGCTTAAGGGGAATCTCAAGCAATTTTGTAAAAGCTATCAGGCTGACTAATCTAAGTTATTTGCAGCAATTTCTGGATTTTTATGTGCTAATCTCCTTTATAAGATGTAATAAATAATTATTAAATAATTATGATTAATAGTTTCAAATATTAATTCACAAAGTTAGGGGAGGTTTCAGAGTAACAGCCGCATTAGTCTGTATTTGCAAAAAGAAAAAGAGTACTTTTGGCACCTTAGAGACTAACCAATTTATTTGAGCATAAACGTTTGTGAGCTACAGCTCACTTCATCGGATGCATACTGCGGAAAGTACAGAAGATCTTTTTATACACACAAAGCATGAAAAAATGGGTATTTACCACTACAAAAGGTTTTCTCTCCCCCCACCCCACTCTCCTGCTGGTAATAGCTTATCTAAAGTGATCAATCTCCTTACAATGCATATGATAATCAAATTGGGCCATTTCCAGCACAAATCCAGGTTTTCTCCCCACTCCACCCCCAACACACACACCAACCCACTCTCCTGTTGGTAATAGCTTACCAATAGTTAGGGGAGTCTTCTTACACTTACCTATGGGGAAATTGAATAATATTAAGTGAATTGCCCAAGGTCAGACAGTGAGTCAGTAGCAGAGTTGTCAATATAGTTTGAATTTCCATTATCTACCTGCTTTAAATCTTAAACAACACTCAGTTTCTGATTAAATGTTTACACCAAATGCTTACATGGATCAATCCTATGGTTACCTGAGGCTGCAAGTTTAACATCTTCTCTGAAGCAGTCCTAGAGTGGTTTCAGAGTAGCAGCCATGTTAGTCTGTATTCGCAAAAAGAAAAGAAGGACTTGTGGCACCTTAGAGACTAACCAATTTATATGAGCATAAGCTTTCGTGAGCTACAGCTCACTTCATCGGATGCATTTAGCGGAGGATTTTAAAAGGCTAAGAATCTTTCTTGGAGAGGGGCTGGGGCTGTTACTGTAATTTTCACCTGATTAACTAACTAAATTTGAAAAGAAGTACCTGTGGCTCCTTAGAGACTAACCAATTTATTTGAGCATAAGCTTTTGTGAGCTACAGCTCACTTCATCGGATGAAGTGCATCGGATGAAGTCGCTAAGGTGCCACAAGTACTCCTTTTCTTTTTGCGAATACAGGCTAACACGGCTGCTACTCTGAAAACTAACTAAATTTGAATGAAACCTATCAAATTAAATAAGTATAACTACAGAATCACCACACATGTAAAACAATGGGTTAGAATACCACACACACAGCCTTACTCTTTCCAGTTCTTGAATTAGTGAGTGGTGAAACACCACATGCAGCGGGACCCTGGATGTCTCTAGGCCACACAGAAGCCCCATAGCTCTCCCAGAACCCTCCCATTGCAAGAGCAGCATTTGTGCACCCACATTACTTTCAGTTCAGGATGTAGTGTTCATTCTGGGTCACTAGTGGTATGTAGGATTTTCTCTGCACACAGTAGTAAGACCTAATATTTAATACTATAAAATACAGTATAAAGATATTAAAGTCCCAACCACTTCTTTGTGGATTAATTAGCTGCACAGAATTTGCTTTCCTAACAAGAGTAGTCTGTAATTTGAGGGTTATCATTAGCAGCCCCTGTAAAATTGGTCAAAAAATTGTGAACAAGGTCCTCTAATTCAGATTAATATAGATCTCGCTTTGCTTTTTTAAAAAATCTAATTGAGCAAAGGAAAAGTATCACAAATTAAATAACAATCTTATAACTTGACAGGTTTATTGAATGGTTTTCTGTATGTTAGCTTCCACTTTGCTATTTGGTATCAAGGAAATATAGAATATTCCTCAAATCTTTAGTCAGTAAAGACATAAATGTAAGGCTGATGTCAAAGATCAGTATGATGAACTTTAACAAAATGCCATCTGAAATGTAGATGTCTTGGTAGGTAAAGAGCTTTTTAGAAACTGCTTTCTCAACTGGTTTACTGTATTAGGAGTCTTAAAGCTTTCTCTAGTTAAGGTTAATTTATTGTTTGTAATAGCTCATATGCCTTACCAACCTAAAGAGCTTTTCCCACAGATCAGTTAATAAGATGCAGAATAGAGAAAGGGCCAATGAATCTGTTTGTTACAGTCTACTTAGTGAAGCTATGGCTACAATACTCCAGTGCTGAAGTCAGTGAAAAGACACCAGCACAACACAATCCAAGGAAAATGCAAGCTGATACAGCACAAAGATTCTTTGTTTAAGAACAGCAGAAATTTCCAGCATCTATCTGGACAAAAATGCAAGATAGAAGGGAATGTAATTAAATAACAAAACAAACCCAAACTAAAAGAGAATCATTATAAACCAGCACAAGGACACTTTGTTTTTAAGTGCACACAATGAATATTAAAGATCTTTGTTCAAAAGGGAAATAAAGTATTATGGAGGAGTGACACATTTGATGGATGGGTGGGTCCTGAAAAACTAGATTATCAATTACTTTTTCCTTGTTTGGCTCCAGACCAGTAATTTTCAGTGGAAGAAGCCAAATGCTAGCCTGGTTTTGACTGCAGGAAGTGACTGTTGTTAAAGGATTCTATTTCATTGATGATCTTATGTTTTCCTCTAGCACTCCCCTTCCTGATAGGGACTCTGATAGGGCAGGCACTCTTTCAGTTGTTACCAGCAGAAGGAAGGTTTGTTTAGTAAACTACTCCTTGTTTTGTTTTCAGCCCTCTCACATCCAATCCAATCCCTTTGACAAGGGTTTTGAAAACAAACACTTAGATTTTCTCAGGTTTATTTCCCAACTACCCAGACAGTTTGGGCCACATTCTGCTCTTTATTTACACTAGTATAATTCCAAAGTAACACTACTAAAGTCAGTGGAGTTACTTCAGATTTACATTGGGAGTAAATTGAGAGCAAAATCATCTTGGCTTCATGTAAACTTTGATTTCTTTTTTCTTAAATAAACCTTTCAGATACTTATGCAGTTATGTCACCAAAAGGATTAGTTATCAGTAGCAACACTACATTATTTACCTTGGAGAAGGGTGTGTGTCAGAGAGAGCTGTTGATAAAAGTATGTAGACTAGGGATCATTGCACACTATGCAACCTAAGTGTCAAGGATCTTTTCAGATAACAATGTATTCCTCTTCTTCCCTCTCTTTAAATTTAGTTGTTTGTAAATTTCCATACTCCAACCCCACAGAAGTCAATAGTACAGCTTACCATTGATTTCTGTGGGATCAGGATTTATCCCTCTCTGTAAATCATATCTAGAATTTGGGCCCAATCCTCAGCCTTTCATGAGTCCCCTTTGCTCAGCTCTGGTGCAAAGGGAACTAAAAATGTCCTTTAGGCAGTACCTGAGAATTCACAGAATCTACAGATAGCATACTGCTGGCATAGTCTAAGGGCTTGGCTACACTTACATTTTATAGCGCTCTAACTTCTGGCCCCCTCTTTTGCACAAGGGCTATTCTGGAGTGAGAGTAAGAGAATGTGTCAGAAAAAGAAAGGGCAGTTTTGGAGCACAACATTCTAACTTGTGCCAAGGACTGGTTCAATCTTCATCAGCCTCCAGAATCATGGGAACAGGGAGGACAGAAAGGGGCATAAAGCCACCAGTGCCCCCACAATCTCCCCACATATGCCAGGCACTGCTTTGGCATAGCTGGGGATCTAGCACTATTTGTTACACCTCAGTGGAATATGTGTATACAACTGCTTCAAGTTTAACATTTTCTGAAGGTCTGATTGTCACCTACCACAGATATTTCTATGTAGGCAGAGTCACTAACTGCTGTACGTGGACCTATTTTACCACCTTCAGATGTACAGCAAGCTGTAGCGTAAGACATATTTTAATGAAATTTGGTAGTCCCCAAATAATGGTTACTGTTCTAAGACTTCGGGGGGCTATTTAGTGTTAAAATATACTAATAACTAAAATCTGTCCGGAAGCTATAAAGACAGCAGAAAGTTAATAAGATAGCTGAGATATTTATCTAGAAAGCTTTCCTCCTGTTTTAATGTATTGATAAATAATAACTAGATAGTGATTATTCTTCCTATTGTTGGGGAATTAAAAGTGTGTTTACAGAATAAGATGTTTGGTTGTTCATCAGACAAAAACAACGTCAAAGAATTAGAATCCCCCCCTGCTTACTAGAGTAAATATGTATTCAACAATGAGTCTCTGCTTTGTATATAAACTCTTTTAAAGAATATATTTCTCTCCATAAAAAAGAGGCATGTATATTTTCTTGTTCATGATTCTCATTCGTAAAGCAAGAATAAGTAAAATAAAACTATTCCACATTGCAACTATATACAGTATCTGAACTTCTTATTCCTCTAACTACTAGATTTGCTGACTCTGCAGTACAATTATAGCATGCAGGTCAACTTTAATATGTAATTGAAGATTAAAGAAAATAGATGCCTTTACCTTTTAAGAGAAACCAGGACATTTTCAGCATGCACCGTGTGAAAGAGAAGTTCAAACTTTTATTCATGCTCCCAAAACGATTTCCATGTTTTTTAATTTGTTGTCCTAGATAATACTTGTTGTTTTTCCTCATTTTATCCACTGGTGCCAATGTAAAGAGCCAATATTAAACTGAGGAAGTATTATATTTATATATATTTTTTTAATTTACACCTCTTACCTTTGGTGTAGCTTTCCTTCTGCACACTTAAAGTATCTTGAATTTATAAACTTCAGTGACCTCTCATATGACAACAGAAATGGTTTTAATTTAAATAATTTTGATGGTATGAATTATCTAAATCATATTTAACAAAAATCTGTTTAATCAATATTTTCTTTTATCTCAATATGGGTTATGAAATGCTTACAGCCAATCACACCATAGATTATCTGAACCTCTCCTTCACTGACTTTTTTTTTTTTTTATGTCCCCAAAACATTTAGGAAAATGGTGGGAACTGTCCACAGAATCTGTGTAAGCATGTGATTAAATCAAAATTTCATTCGCAAAGTATTATATTCCTAGTTACATCTGTTAGGTTGAGACAGTAACTGATCAATATCAAGGGCTAAATAATGATTGTTTTCTTATGGGTGCAGTGGGGCCTGGAAAGGCATTCATTGACTTCAGGGGGAGTTGGATTGGGCCTTATATAGCAAGAGGGCACAGACAGCTCTTTTCCTTTATCCTGTGATGCTACTGCAAGCACTCACTAGCATTGTCAATGTTATTGAACACCTAGAGATTGGGTAAGAAACAAAGCTGTGGCAAGTACCAGGATGCCAGCGCTGGGTAAGAGTCCAAGTTACATATTTTCTACATCATTTCTCTTAGATGCATTGTCCTTCCCCCTCTTACACTCAGGCAGAATTCGTGGGAAGCAGGACCATGTGAATGGGGCATTTATTCCATCTCAGTGTGACTCTGGCTTTCAGAGCCTTAACTATGCCCTAAATCTAGTTCTTGTAAAACAGTCATATTCCTGTGTGATCAGTTTCTTAGACAATGAAAATAAATTTGTCTCCAGCACTTCAACTGAATTGATAGACATAAGCTACTGAGGTTGAATTGTTCCTTAATATGCTTACATCATGGTTGCAATACGTAGTGTAGATTGATCCTAACAATAGTTTAACTAGGCTAAAGCCTTTGGTCATGTCCTGCTTTGCCTGGTCATGTAATGGGGTCAAAGTCCTATTTACACTACAGATTGAAACCATTTTATAACCAAGTCAGCGAGCAACAGCATGATAACTGGGTCCCCAGTACAATTGTAATACTGTAGGTTTCAGAGTAGCAGCTGTGTTAGTCTGTATTAACCAATTTATTTAAGCATAAACTCATTTCATTCATTCACATTCATCCACTGAATGCATCCAATGAAGTGAGCTGTAGCTCACGAAAGCTTATGCTCAAATAAATTGGTTAGCCTCTAAGGTGCCACTAGTACTCCTTTTCTTTTTGTAATACTGTAGGAGCGACCTAACGGTGAGATTCCCCTCTTCATCCCCTGGCCCATGGAAGGCCATGGCAAGGCCTATGCATCTTTCATATCTTAAGCCCTGTTTTGAAGCCTCAAGTGGGATTTAAGTGATGCACAGGCCTTGTGCTTGCCCTCTGCAGAGGAGTAAATTTCATCCTAAGAGAGCTTTGCCCTCCAAAAATATACAGTAGCTGCAGCCTCACTGTAGTGCATACATCTGAAGTAAAGAAGACATCATGTTTGTGGGGAAAAAATCACTTTAATAATTTCAAATATTTGTCAAAGGTATTCAACAAAGTATGTTTTTGCAAAATCTGTCTGGTTATACTAATGCAAAATTGGCCCTATACAGGATTCCCTCTGCGAGCAAAATTCCCAATGACTTCAATGGGAGTTTTCCTACTTAAGTAGGGAAATGTCAAGACCATGCAAGCAAATGACTTGTAGATATACTTTAAATGCAGAAGTGTATTGTTTGCAAAGACTGAAGCTTTACATCATACAGAATGAAGTGTCAGTGCATCTGGAGAATTCAACAGAATAAGACAATTGATCTAAAATGTTTACACATATGGGAGGCTCGAACAAAAATAGGAATGTAGCACGGTTAAAACTAAAGGAGAGTTTGAAAACTTATTTAGAATGAGTTTTATAACATTTAGACTCCCTTGCAAAGATTTGTGTTTTCTGGACTAGTAATCCTATAAATCGTTAACACATGAATCATCACATTATTCACAACAATATCAAGTACTGTAAATTCGTATCTTCACAACCACTGACAATTAATTTCATGCTATAGGCATGAAGCTTTTAAAACCTTGTTGACACAGGGTCATTTCATAGTACCTGTAAAAAAAAACAAGAACTGGGGTGTCATGCTGCTAAATTCTATTAGGAAGAAAACCCCTCACTTACCATAATTTAAAGTTTTTAACACTGTGGACCTGGTGCCAATTCAATTGCAAACCTCATTGAATTTATTTTTTATAACATTGTTACATTGTGTATTTAAATGTGTAGACTAATACAAGATTTACCACAAGGTCTTTGGCACTAATTGATTTATCAAACAATTTAGCAAGTGTGTGTGTGTGTATGTGTGTTTCTGAGCTACATAGCCAAGAAGCCATGTTAATCTGGTAACTTGATCCCAAAATAAATGGTATTAAAGCAGTATGGAACATGATGCCACAAGATCTGAGCTGCAGCCATTACTCACGTGAAGTCCATGGGTTTACTTATAAAATAGCTTCAGGATTGGGCCCATACTTAAGGGTCCTTTGGCACTGATAAACACATATTGTTAAATTTATAACTCAGCTAGAAAAGTTCAACAAAGGCTAAAACTAGGCTACAAAATCCTAGCCTGAAAGTGATTTTTCATTTTAGCTACGATTTAAAAAATATACAAATTGTTTTGTTCATTTTAAAACGTAAGTGTAAATAAAGGTTGACTAGTTCAGAACTCATAGGACTCTCCAGTGACTGAAATCAAACGATCAGTTCATAATATGATCCAACTACTTTTGGAATTTTAAACAAAACAATGCAACAACAAATTATTAAACAAGAAATGCTGATTCATGCATGGCAATTCATAAGGATTTTGCACTGGCAATCAAAACTCCTGGTACATATAAAACTACCTAAATAGTTTTTGCAATCTTTTGAAAAATCTTTCTCTAGCAATATATATAATACATTTAAAAACTACCTTCTCTACTCTCTGGAAAATAATACAAGTTATACCACGTACCATAAAAGATTTTTCATAAAAGAAGAAAAAAACAAGGAATTATAAATTTTAAAAAAATCTATATTTAAAGACCCATCCGGGTTGTCAGAATTGACAAAAGCTGTAAAATCAAAGTGACGCTGCCATTCTGATCATAATTTACATCATTTTAAAATGGCAAGTTATGATGCAGTATCAGCTTCGGGTTTCATAGATTTTTGTCAATGTGTTGAAAAATTAGGCCCTGATCCTGCAAAAACTTATGCACATGCTTTACTTTATACATTGTCAGTGGTCCCATTAAATTAAGCATGCACATGAGCTTTTGTAGAATCAGGGCCTAGTACAATTTAAACACAACAAACTAAATTTCTGCCCTATTTCCATTCATACAACCCCAATGAAAACAAATGGTGAATAGGTTATGTGAGCAGAAGCTGGCCAATCATCATTATCATTTTTGGTGAACGACTATGACAAAAAGATAGAGTGGCCTGTTTCCATCACAGGGACCTGTGCATCTGCCCTTCTAAGGAGTTTAATGTTCCAAATCACAGCACTACACCTGACATCAAACAAAATGGAGGATTTTTTAAAAAACAAAGCAAAACTGGTGTTCTTTTCAGATTTTAATGTCTTCTATTTGGTGTTCACTTTATAACATTTGTCGTAGCCCCTCTCCAGATTTAGTGTCTAATCCTAGAAATTGGAGGATGAGGACACTCATCACCTACCAGGTTCAGAATTTTGCTCAGTCAGGCCCATAAATCTCTCTGTGATTTATCTGTCTTAGCAATAAGACACTTATTAGCAATACTTAGCAATACTTATGTGCATATGTAATGTCTCATGTGATTAAAGGTAAGCACTTGTGTAAGTTTTTGTGGGATTGACATCCATGTATCCTTGTTTTAGAGTATTTGATCCTGCTACATGAGGACTGCCTCCTAATTTAAATGGGAACTGAAGGTGCTGAGCAACTAGCAGGAGGCACTCAGGGCCAGATTTCTGAGGGTATATAGGCACCTATTAGGATTTTTAAAAGCACCTAGGGACCATTAGGTGCTTATCGGCATCTTTGGACACTTAAATACCTTTACAAATCCGGCCTTCAGTAAGTTGTAATCCTGCTCCCATTTGACGACAATGTAAAAATTCCTGACAAATTGTTAATGGGTCCTTAAAGTAGGCAGTTTAACAATCTGAACCTGTACCCCTTACTCATGTGAGTAGCCCAAAATAACTTCCTTTCAATGGAACTATTTTTATGAATAAGGATTACTCACATCAGGAAGTCTTGCAGAAAGAAATCCTTAATAATGTTGCACATATACGAGACTAACATATATGTCTCAGCCTACTAAAGCCCAATTATGGGACACCATATAATTAGGTACAGAAGAAAAGTAAGTGTAGGAAACTTTAAATGATGCAGGATTGCCTTCTTTGACATAAATAAGTTTTATAACCTGTTTCAGTGGCAGAGCATTCCTGATGTAAATAATTTACAGCAATAAAAGTATAGGACAAGAGTGTAAAATGAGGCTTCTCAAAGAGAACTTTGAACAATTGACACATTACTTCAATACTAAAGAAAGAATGAGCTAAACCAACCCATATAAAAATACAAATGTATGCCATTGTTATGGTGCAAAATGCTGTAATAGAACTTTCCTAAGATGTAGTGTTTTGGCTTGTTTCTTTAGAATACTTGTAAAAAAAAAAATCAAACTCAAATGCATACGGTTATGGTTGCTAATGGAAAGAATCAGCTTCCCAGTGGACTCCTGGCACCCTATTATGAACATCTGGAATCTTCCATCATATGTTAGTCGTCTACATCCATGGGTCTCTCTGTATCATCACATCACTCTTCCGGTCAAATGCAACAGGCATTCTACAGTACTGAGCCAGAACAATGTCTGCATCTGTAAAAGCAACACCAAATAAACTTTAATTTTGAAAATAAAACATAGACGCAAATGAGGCCTCATAGAAGTAACACATGGTCAGAACACATGTGTATTTATTTTTCCCAGGATAAAAGATGTTGCAACAGTTTATTTTACAGCTTAGTACATTTTTGGTAGCAAGATCCTTCCAACAGCTGAAGAAAAGTGATTGATTTCCTTGTAATGAGAGCGTAAATCTATAACTATGAAGCTGTGGAGTGTACGACTGATGACGAATAGGGCCCCCCATGAGCTGTACAGTGTGTGTATGGCGAGTACTTATCTAGAGAGACAAGAAGGGTGAGGTAGTATCTTTTATTGGACCAACTTCTGGTGCTGGGAGCTGAAAAAGAGCTCTGTGTAGCTCAAAAGTTCCTCTCTCTTACTAACAGAAGTTGATCCAATAAAAGATATTATGTCACCTACCTGGTCTCTGTAATATCCTGGGACTCACACGGCTAGGAGGACAACACTGCACACATGATGCATCCGATGAAGTGAGCTGTAGCTCACGAAAGCTTATGCTCAAATAAATTTGTTAGTCTCTAAGGTGCCACAAGTCCTCCTTTTCTTTTTGCAAATACAGACTAACACGGCTGCTACTCTGAAACCTGTCACTGCACACATGGTATCTATCTATGCAGTTCCTGCCACCCTCCTATTATCCTCTCTGCTGCAATGTTGTGTTGAGTGAAGCTAGTGCCTACTTCAGTCTCCACCCCCTGGGCTGAACAGTGTTAGGTTCTTGCGCTGGACAGAGGAGCAACAGAGAGGCACAGATGTAACTGGAATCCAGCTGTGAAGTACTGTAGAACTCTGTACAGCCAATGGGAGATGCTTCTTTTTGCACAGGGTGATAGTGGATTTGGAGGCCTATGCCATTTTTTCCACTGGATGAGTAATCACTGCAGGGTCAGTGTCCCTAATAGCGACGTGGACCGTAGCAGCTAAAGCCAAAAAAATCTGCTATCAACTCTCTCCTATTTCCTCTGCACAAAGAAACTTAAGAAAACCCGAATCGTTTTAACATTGCTTCTCTCCGATGGCCGAGGCAGGAAGAAGTCCCCCCTCCACAGTCTATTTGCCAGAGGCATCATTTCAAGCCAGCCTTCACGATGGCGGGGGCTGCCTATTCCAACCATTTAGACGCGAGTCATTCGGGGGAGGGAATCTTGCTCGATCCCTCGGAAGGGGGGATCCCCCCTGGAACCCTGACATTAACAGATCGCCTCGCTGTCCCCGCTCCCCGAGCGCTCGCCTCTCTCGCTCCCAACAGGGCAGCGAGTCAGTCCCGTTCACATGAAAATTACGCCAGCTCCAGTGGCGCGTAAAATTGATGTGAGCTGAAAGAAGTGGGCTCAGCGCGATCCTCCCTCTCTTGTCTCACCAGGGGTCCCTGCACGTTACACAAGGCCGAGCTTGTCTCTTTAAGGAGACACTGGCCCCTAATTAGTCCGCATTCCTCCTGGTGCGAGTGATATAGCAGCAGTGAGTGGCACGGAGGGGGGAGCACAGAGGGCGACCACATCCCTTTCCCCCTCCAAACCTTCTCTCCTGCCACCACCCAGCGCACAAGATACAGCAGCAGCAGCCCCAGCCACCCCACGTTACTTTGATTGACAGCTGAACAAATGTTTCCCCTGTTCGAACGCCGGCGCTATGAAACGTCAGCGATCTCAAAGCTCCACCTCGGGCAGGGAGAAGGAGCGAGGAAATGGAGGTGTGGCCCATCGGATAAAGCAGCATGATTGGCTGTCACGCGGAGAGACGTCTGGTCCCCACGTGGGGACTCGGCCCTGAGCCGCACGCCCTCCTCAGACCCGCTCGCCCATTTGTCAGCCGGGAAATGATGGGCATTAATACAGAACGGCGATTAATGTGTAGCCGCTGCTGATTGGTCGCCGGCGACGCCCTTCATAGGAGGAGCAAGAGGTGGGGGTAGCTCCGGGGAGGGGGCGGGGAAGGAGGGCTCGCTTTGCCTGATGGTCGTTGCAGTCTTTTTGACTGCACTTTGCAAGCTAGGCGGGGGGGGGGAAGCTCCCAGCTGAAACGACAACTCCCAGGATGCCCCGCGGCCCCCTTGTCTTCCGATGGCTGTGAATATGTATCAGAATGTTAATGATTTGCTGCTGCTAAATTTGGTCAAAGAAGTCACCTCGCCAGAGCGCGTTGTGAGAGCTGCTCGGAGCGGCGGTGGCTGCTGGCTTTGGCGATCCTGTTCTGGGGCTGCGACTTGCAGGAGTTTGCGGGGCGAGGAGGGAAACAGCAAAGACCAGCGAAGAAGAGCGCGTTTCTTCCCCCCGGCCGCGCTGGGAAAAGCGGGAGGGAGGGCGGCGAGCTGGTGAACGGGAAAGAGGAGAAACATCACAACAAAAGGTTCCTGCACTTGAACCTTTGAAAAGCAGCGACTCCGTGCAAGGCGCAGAAAAAGCCAGGCGCAAACCCGACAACAGTTTTTTTCCAACCAGGAGTTTTTCTCTTCCGACAAAGGAAAGGAGGGTTTTTTTCCCCCCTTTTTTTTTGGACGGGATAACGATTGAGACCCATAAAAGTTTGCAGCCGGGAGACGCTGCGAGAGGGGTGTTTTGGGGGGCGGAATTCGGAAGCCGGGGCGAGTGGAGTTTGTCTTCTTCCGTTCCTCCCCGTCTAAGGGGGCTGGCTCGGCTCGCGGGGGAGGAGAAACCCCCTTGGAGCGGTGGGGCGCTAGGAGAGGGACCCGCCGAGCGCGGAGACCTTGGGAGAGGGACCTGCCGGACGCTGGGGTAGCGGGTGAGGAAGCTCCAGGACACGGGGCTCTGCCGACCGGACAGGGGCCGCCGGAGCTGCCGTTCCAGCCGCCACCATGCCTGCCCGCGAGTGACAGCCCCTGTGGAATGTGGCAGCGGTCCCCTTCGGCCGGGGACAGAGCCGCCGCCGCCGCCGCCGCGCGTCCCTCCTCTTGGGTGTTCACGCGAGTCCCGCGGGCGGGGGAGTTCGGGGGCAGCCGGAGACGCTCCTCAGAGCGCTAGCGCCGGGCAGCCCTTTCCTCCTCCTCCTCCTTTGCATTGTTGCCATTAAAACCAATGAACCAAGCTGCTCTGGCCAAAAGCACCAACTAAATCGGTTTGGATGATTCGCGATCTGAGCAAGATGTATCCTCAAACCAGACACCCGGTGAGTAGACACGAGGCGGGGGGTGACACTTGTATGTGGCTCCTGGTTTGTTCCCCCCCCCCCTGCCCTGAGCCTTGGTCCCCAAAGGAGAGGGGGGAGGGCTGCAACTGGGAACAATCAGCACAATACACCACGCCAGCCTTTCTCCCGCTGCCCGCTTGCCTCCTGCTTGGAGAAAGCAAACGAAAAAAGGGGGAGAGGGGGGAGAAACAATTGAGTTGTAGCCATTTTCTTATTGTTGTCTTTGGCTTTTCAGGCTCTCCAGTGTAACGATTTTGCCGCTTGTAGTTACGATCACTCCGGTCTTTTACAGAGTCAAAGGCAAACTAAAGCGAGAAGGAGGGACTGAGGGTTCCAGCTCTTAATCTGATTCTTATTATCCCCAAAGTGTATTCCTTCTCCAGCAGCTCCCGCGGAGGGACCTGCGATTTCCTCTCCTCTGCCTCATCTCTTCGCCCTCCCTCCACATTCACCCCAGTTTAGCAGTAGGGTCACAGACCCCCCGCACCCGCTCCGCAAGCCTGACAGTTTGATTACAGGGTTGGTGGGTGGGGATGGGGACAGATGATCCAGACATGACTGCCTCCCTCTATTAGAGGTCCGTATAGGTGCGGGCAAGGCTGGAGCGGGCTTGTGTATGTGCGTAAAGGGCGAGGGACTTTTATGTTTCAAAGAGGAAACACTGGTGTGTGCGTGCGTATGTAAAGTCGGTGAGTTTTAATACCTTTCGTCCTTACTGCTGTGTGAGTGACCCAGCTCCCTTAAACGCACCGGGCTGGGCATGTGTGTGTGCGTCTCTGGGACTGGCTTAGAGGAGGCATAATTAAAACCTTTCATAATGATCATTATTTTTAGGCACCGCACCAGCCTGCTCAACCCTTTAAATTCACAATTTCCGAATCCTGCGATCGGATTAAGGAGGAGTTTCAGTTTTTACAGGCTCAGTACCACAGGTAATGATGTTTACTTTCCCTGATCCTCGTGTTTGCTTAGCTCTTGTCACTTTTTTTTTTGTTTTGTTTGCAAAGGTGTGAACATGTGTGGATTGCTTTTGGTGTCTTGGGGGTTGTTTTTTGTTGTTTTTGTTTTTTTGCCTCCTCCCAAGCGGAAAGACAGGTTCCCAGCCCTGCTAGACCTGTGTCAGGAAGCCAACATTTCCCCCTCTCCAATAGTCTGGAGCTGTGACTGTTTAGATGAGGGGGATTTCAAAATACTGTGACTGTGATTTCAAATGTCTCATTGAAACATGTTGTTAAAATACTTTGTCAGAGACTCTTAAGAACTGATGAAGAATTAATCTAAAATGTGGGAGTCTCCCTCCAAGTGAAAACTTGTCCTGTTGGACGCCCAGACATAAATAAAAGATCTGCAGTTGGGAGGATGAAGCAACTAAGAAAATGCTTTGAAGCTGGAGACTTAGAAGAATCAAATGTCAAATATTGGAAATAGTGTGGTTTTCTTTCTTTTTTTTTTTTTCCCCCTTTCTATTTTTGGGGTGGATCAAGCCAAGGGAAGCCATTTGGTTGCTTCTGGTATTCTTCTCTTGACCTAGCTCCTTCATGCCTTCCCCTGAAATGTTGAGTGCTGATAACCTGGAAGCATAGCTGGTGAACTAGTCAATTAGCTTTAGGGTAGAAGAGCATTTTATTCTTCAAGTGAGGAATGGCTTATCACAAAATTGTTTTGTGCACTTTTGAAAACAAAACAGCCAAAGACGGTTTTGATGTCAATGGGACGATGTGCAAAATTTTCTTTACAATTTCATCAACAGAAAAACAAACAGTGCTTTTCCCTTGAAAAGACATCATTCCCTACAAAAATGATGGTAGTCAAAGTAACTAAATTATGTGTGTGTTTGTAGGTGATTTTTTTTACATTTTTAATATTATAGATACTGACCTTCATAAGAAGCATTTTTCTATGAACCAATCTACTTTTTTCAGAGTAAGATACATTTTTGATGTATACTGTACCATATACATTTGGCTCATGAGAGGAGGATTTTGCACAATACTTGTTGAAAGGGGAAACTAACAGGACTCCACCCACAAACAATAGCTTGGACTTACATTTTTATTTATATTTTGCAGAAGATGACTCGAAAGGAAAGTAAATGTGTGTTCAAAAGGATGTAAAACTAGCATTATGTAGTACTGTACTCATGTATTTTATTTTATTTTATTTTTTAATGTCTTGAACAGTTTAAAGCTAGAATGTGAGAAGCTGGCCAGTGAGAAGACAGAGATGCAGCGACATTATGTTATGGTAAGCAAGCTGCATAACAAATTCAAAATGTGTCTTAGTTTTGTGGACCAAAACAAAAATACATTCAGATAGATTATGATGATAGATAGCACTGCTACAGACGAGTTTACATCAGTGTTTCCATTATAAGCCCTTACTTTCAGGGGGTTTTATAACCTGCTTTTAGAAATTCGTTTCTCCTTCAGATTTGCCTTTCAGTGTTTAAGTATATGGGAATACTAACAGGAAGCCTGTTAGTCTGTTAAAGACATACCCGAATTAATAGGCATAGCTTTTGCTGCTTTTTTTTGTTTTGTTACTTCCCACTCCTGTCATTTGTCCATAATGTGATTTAGGTCAATCCTTTTTATTTATTTACTTTATTTATCTTTTTATGAAGGGACAGAACCAAGAATTTTAGAAGCCTTAGATCTTTGAAAAAATATTGCTTGTGAGCTGTTGGTTCATACTGTCAGTGGTCTGAGCTGTAAAAAAAAAAGGATTTCCCCCATAGTTGTGGTTTGTATGGTAAATAACTTGCATATAAAGAAGGCTTTAAATACATAATTGCACGATGGATCATGACTACAGCAAAGGAGCTGTTTCTGACTGCTCTCTTGTAAGTCTGAGGGAATAGTTTGTTTTCCATGTGTACATGACCTATAACACAAATATTTACAACAAAGGTAAATAACCTTAAACCCTACATTTACCAAAAGCACAAGTATTTAGTTAAGTCTCACATTTTGTCCTTCCCATGCCTGATGTGCCTAGGTACTGGAGCACATACGTTACTGACATTACATGCTGAACTGAGCTCCCAGCGATATTGAGACACAACAGGAGATATTAAAAATGGAATGTCTGCTTTAACTCTGAATTTCCTTTTTATTTTATTTTTTTGCAACCCTTTTATTACATTTTAGCATTTTGTGTTTTTAATTTAAAATATTGAATAAACTGTCTGCATGATGTTGCTGATTTATGTACATGTCTGGTTCCTAGCACTTCGGGCATTTTTTTTTTTTTTTTTTGCATCTTTAATGTGTACTAGGGTGCAAAATTTAGAGCATTTCCCATATATTTTCACCATTTCTCATCTTTGACTCCAATTGTCAGGTGTTTTTAGTGTTGTGTTGTTTGTGTCTGTTACTTATAAATTTGACATGGAGCAATGCAGAGCTAAAAGCAGAGGGAAAAATAAGATGTTGGGAAATTCCCATTCTAATTTTGGGAGGTTGCAAATATTGGTAATTTTTTTTTTTGTATATAATATGCTGTTATAGCTGCCATTCAAACTGAATATTGGAAACACTTGTATGATTACAGGGTCTAACAGAATCAATCTTTCCTTTTTTCTTAGTATTACGAGATGTCCTATGGGTTGAATATAGAGATGCATAAACAGGTATGCAAACATTTCACTGTGGGAGAAAGTTACATATCAGTCTAATTTTAAAGTAGGAATCTATGTTCTGTGACCTTGTTCAATTGCACATTTAAGTGGTTGAATATTTTTTTTGTGCACTGTGGCGCTCTGGTACCTCACTGATGGGTTCAGTATAAGAACTTAAAGAGGTTATTGTGTCTGTACCTAATCGTGCATTATTTCCACATGAATAAGAAGCCTGATTCTGTTACACTTACTCACATAGTCTCATTGTAGTAAATGGGACTACTTTTGTGAGCTGGGATTATGTGCATGAGTATGGATTTGTAAGTAAGGTTTGTAGGATCAGAGCTATCTAAATTCTGAGCTTTGATTTTAGGCAATTTATTCTTTTTGGAGCCAAATTTAACTTCTGAAAATTAGGCATCAAGGCAAAAGGCAGTATACTCTGTGTATGGAAAAGGGACTGTTATCTTTAAACAGTGAAACTGGAACGGGAGGAAATTAAAAAGTTCGACACAAGAAATGGATGCAAAACCACGTACTGGTCCCTTGAGACTACTTACTTGGACCTTTATACAGAAATTGTGTCCATTAGTTCTCAAAACTCTACAGGGTAAATAAGCTTGCTATGAGGATGTTCTAAGGGGTCAATTCTGTGCCTTGAAATCTAGCAACTAGGCCAGGATTAGGATCATGGTGTAAATCAGATTATTAAAATTCATTTAAGTTTGGGCTTCAACCATGTATGAAAGAGAATGAAACAAAGATATGACTTCCATTTTGTAGAGTGAAAACTGCTTACTTGGTGTTTACTCAGAAGTTTTCTAAAATGAATTGCTGCTTTTAATTTGCAAGTGTTGCTGGATAATGTAAACAACAGAATTGAATGGATGGGAGAAGAAACAGAAATTTGTACAAACCAGTTTAAAAATGTTCAAAGTGTGGGATTTTAAACTTTATTTTGAGTTGTGGAAATTAGATTTTTTTTATCTTGTTGAAAGCTGTCAAATACTGGTGAAGTAGTCAAATACTGTTTGTTTTTGTTTTACATTAGCATCCCGAGGCACCAATTATGATTAGGGCCACACCATAGTAACACCATAGTAGGCACTATGCATCACAAACACAAAGAAAGAGAGAGTCCTTGACTCAAGGGGTTCTCAGTCCAAGACACGTGCGTGTATATAACGTTACACATGTGAGTAGTCCTGTTAAATTTGGTGGTACTAGTCAGTGAGTGACGTTAAGCACATGTGTAATTCTGCAGGATCAGGACCTACTTTAATTTAAGATTCAACAAGTGGGTGCAACAAACACTTGAAAGGAATAGGGGGGCATATGGACCACTAGGGTAACAGTGATAAGTTTATATGGGCCTTATCCAAAGTTCATTTGAATCAGTGGAAAGACTCCCATTGACTTCCTCAGGTTTTGGATCTGCTCCTCAATGCACAGCTAGGTGGTTTTGAGTAAAATTTTTAAAAAGGAAATTGTTACATATAAAAACAATAAACACAATAGGTGACCTACAGAGACTTTTGGATTCCTATCTAGCACTTGGCCATAGGCATTCCAAGATAACCATTGCAGCCAAACGTTAAGAAATCAGTGAAGTATCTAGAAATACAAAGGATTTAAATGTGTGTGCACTTAAACCTATATACACTTAGCAAAAACAGCCAAGATCTAAAGTCAGTAATTATATTGCTTAGAATTAAAAACAAAAATTTGATTTTTTTTTTCCAAGTATTCAGTTTCAGAAATGAGATACTGTTATAATGCTGGGAACTTTCACAGTATTCTGAAGAAATTATACATTTAACATGGGGCTTACTAAGGGCTAAATTTAATTAAAATACAGTTTTTCCATTGTTTTTATTCAGATTAGTAATGAAGGCCCAGATTCATAAAGGTATTTAGGCTCCTCCAAAGGAAGCTAGGAGCATAAATACGTCTATGGATCTGGGCTGTAAACGCTGCACCCAAAACACTTTAATACTTTATCAAATGCTGGTGACTCAAATGAATTACAGCTAAGAAACTTACTTGCTATCGCGCTGAAATCTTATCTCTGTGTCTTACATGGCTCCTGTTCTGTCGTTGTGCTGGCTTTTTTGTTGTGTGTCCTCCAACATGAAATCTTATAACTAATGTCACAGCGTTTCTCTCCTTTTCTCTTGCTGGTGTAGCAACCACAAAATATTTCCTGTCTGTCCCTATAACTGTAATAGTAAGACCCAGTTTCCCATAGTAATCCCTGATAGTCTTTCCTGTAGTGTGTGTGTGTGAGAGAGAGAGAGAGGTACTTTCAGGCTTCCACCTTAAATTTTCCTTTCGTTTCCTCCTCCCCCAATCTTCAAATTCTACATAGTTGAAATAGAGCAATTCCCCTCTATTCGCCCCCCCCTTTTTTTTTGCTTCCTAAATTGAATCATATCAAAAATCCTGAGGGCAGTTTATCACATTATGAAATACAGACAGCTTTGCAAACCACCTACTTATTATATTTCCCCCCCCAGCACAGAGGCATATCTGTCTTTATTTGTTTTCCTAGGCAGACAGCCTTGATTCCTCTTAGCTTCTTTTCCAGATGTACTCACTGGATGCTCTTGTAATGGAAAGCAGGCAATAATGCAGTGAAGTTGCCCTGCGGCGTAATTGGGCCTAGTTCTCCAGATCAGGTTAGGCTTATTCACTTATTAGATTTGCGTCTCAGAGGGTTCAAGAGTAGGACTCCCTGGAGTCCTTGGAAGTACCCTAGTAATTGGTGGCCCTGATATTTGAAACCTTTGTGTATTTTTCTGTTAAAGCTTCTGTTCTTCTTGGCTGCTCCCAGCCACAGTGTATTTATTTTTAGAGAAATTTTTCATTGGAACAGAAAATGATGGCTGTGATGGAGTCATGACTCTGACTTAGCAAATTGATAGAAGGATAAACACACACAGCAGTGACAGTGTGGGTGCATGTGTGATGGGGAGGGGGGAGTGATAGATTCTCCTCCCGCCCCTCCTGTGATCCTCATCATCAGTCATCCTGTGTTGATTTTGATAGAAGACTATTAAAGTGAAACCTATGGGGAATTTGTCATTCTGAAAGGAAAGCTAATGTAATTAGTACCAATTAAAGTACATTTAGTAAATTGGATTTAATCTTAATTAAGCCTGCATAATGTTGCCAATTTTTAACAATTATGTTTGAGAACATAATTAATTTAAATTTTGGTAACTGAGTAAATAGCATTAGACTGGTAGAATTTCATATATATATATATATATATAATATTTTTAAGAGAAGTATGGGGTAGGTTACGACATGTGGCATTAAAGCTTAAAATAGTAGCCTAATTTCTAGAAATCTCTGCTAGGATCAATAGAGCTGAGCAGACAAATTTAGAAGAAATAGCAGAAAAGTTAGACGCGGTTTTGGATTGTAATGTGAAACAATGCTTCCCTACACCCTTAAGGCCTAGTAATAAAGGGGGAAAATGGAGTATAACTTGAAAATGGCTGTTTCTTGCTAAACTGTCTTATCATGAATTCTTTAAAAAAGTTAAGGAGGTGGTTGTGGGTATCCATTGATGTGCTGTTCCTGACTCTTAATTTTGTGCTGGTTTTTGCTGGTCATCTAATATTTAGAATTAGGGGTTTTTAATCATATGGTCGAGTTCATTTAAATTTCTGTGATCAGACATGAATTCTGACAGCTGTAATCCAATATTAGTGATTATCATTTAAAATAAGTATCGGTATTTAGCTATAGACAGCAAACGTTTGAGTGGGATTGGTGGGGAAAATTAACTAGAGTAAAAATATCTCATCTCATTTTGAGTATGTTTTTAGAGATAGTAAATGTAAAAGGCGGTGCCTTCTTTCAGTTACATTTCTGCTGTTTAAAAGGAATTCTCAGGGAAAAAATTGTGATATCACTTTTTTTAAAAAGAAATTTCAGCTCTCAAGAAGCTGGATATTAAAATATAAATGAAATATTATTTTTTTAAAATCACCGTAAGTCATCTCCCCTGTCCCCCCCGTACCCTCTGAGCCCCAATTTCACTCCAATACATGTAAATTTTATTATAAGACTTGAGCAACAACTGTTTGAGTGCTGCTAAAATATTAATTGAATAGAAATGAAAGGGCTCTACTAGCTGATGGGATATCATAATCATAGCTGCAGTAGTCGATGGTAAATGATGATAAATGACATTAGGAACCTTTTAGCAAACTGTAATAACTACGAGAAGGGAAGCAGTATGGATTTGCATTATATCTGATACCCTCTAGTACCAAGTGGATTGCCAATACTGCTTGTTTAGCATTTTCTAAGGGCAATAGGATATTGATTTCTGACTTACAAGGAACAGCTCTATTTTCACCATTGAAAAGTATTGCAGGTTGTTAAGAAGAAATTGACTTGAAGAGGCCTGACTGCTGCCCATCATGGAGCAAATAAAGCAAAACTGCCGAAGCATGGTGGAGCAGCGAGATGGGGCCCTCAGCAATTTGTTGCTATTAATTTACCATGCTTGACAGCAAATCAATCGGCATCTACTTCATCTGCTGGAGAAAATGCTGTCCAGGGCAGATAAAAGGCCCTGTGTGGTACAGGGAATAGACTGGATTGGCCAAACGGAGGCTGCAGTTAATGTGTAAATAAGTGAAATCAAGGCCACTGTTGCAGAGGAAGCTGTTTTTAATTAGGTTGGGGCTTTATAGTGAGCTATTTAAGAAAGTTTTATAGAGCTTGGAGAGTAAAAGGAGATTTATTGCCAACTGAGCTAATATATGGCTTGTATGACATCCTAGCTTTGAGTGTGCTTGCTTCTTGCACCTTTAGTAAATTGTTTTGGTAAAAGGGTAAAGATGGGAATCGATTTCTTTAATTTAGGGCTAAGTTGTGACTATTTTTCATCTTCATGGCCATAAAATGCATATATCACTGAAAATTGTTTTGTGTATATATGCTACATATATAACAGGAAAGCGTTTGGTTTTTAAGGCAGGGGATTGGACTCTTTTATATATATATATAAATAAAATCTTAGGAAAAAGTTAGCCTGTGATTGAATGTATACTGTCTTTCATTCGAAGAATAGCTGGAGAACCAACTAAAATTACACTGGCTAAATTTGCTCTCCATTGTAAACAGTAGGAAAGATTTAATAGAGATACAAGCAGTGGGTAGTCAGAATTGAGCTCGAAAACTTCAAAATAAGAGAGATTTAGAAGTGAAATGTTGAAGATTGCAGCATTGTACAATGCTGTTAAGGGAGAATAGCCTACTTGTGACTTTTTTCCATTAAAGTTTCAAAATTATAAAAAGTGGATTGACTAATCAGTTTGACAACCAAACTTTATCTGTCCTAGTTTAAGTTTATTCAGCCTACTCAGTGAAGCCAGTGTAATTAAATAGCTCACCCATCTATTTGGATAAGAAATTTAGAAATATGTAATACCTTGGAATTAAAACAAAAAACATCCCTCACCCTGACTGCCAAGTCATGAGTTTGGTGGGCCCCATGTCCTTTGACCAAATAGATGTTACACTACCCTCCTCTGGTGGGAACCTAGCAAAAAGTTTGCCCCTTGCCACGTCAGAAGAATGTGTGTTTTAAGGCAAGCCCTTGTGTTTCATCATGGTCTTTTCATTGACGAGGAAAGAAAAAAACAACAAAGTTTTAAGTATCTTGGCTGTTCAGACAGATGCTTAAGACACAGGAAACAGCATAAAACATACTGAGCAAACTTTTAAATTAAGACATACGTTTTGTTTTTACTGTCAGCAAGGCATTACTCTGTAGCGCTGAAACATAAAAGCGTTCTTTTCTCTTGGAAAGATGCTGATTTGCTTTAATGCTGCCTCATTTTTTGTGTGTGTGTGTGGGGGGGGGGAAGAGGGGGAAATTGGTAGTGAGTCCTATCATTAGGTTGTCCAGCACTTTTATAATAGAAAGATTCTTACAATCTTTCTTTGAGAAGCTCTAACACCTCCATTGTTTGCAGCCGGCACTAGGAACCTGTCAGGGAGAAGAGGCCCTGTTTTACCCAAGGGCTTTCTTTGCTATATGCAATTCCATTCAGCTTTATATGAGTTATAAACTGTTAAAGATTGCCCTTTCACTTGTATTGCTTGTATTCTCTGGGAAAATATTGGCATCCAAACTAAGAACTGAACATGAACATTCTAAACAGCCAGATCCATTTTACTGCTGCCACTGCAGGTTGAAAATCACTGCTCTACAGGGAACACCTGGGAGCTTCCAGAGCAGGTGTAATAGTGAAGATGAGTGTGAGCTGCGTTGGGACAGGCTGTTCACTTCCCATGGGGGCACCACTCTGGGCAAGAACGTCCCTCTTCAGATCCTCATTCAGTGCACAGAGTAGATATACAAGGGGGCATAATTAAGGTTGCACCAGCAACTTTAAATCTGACATTTTAAAACTTGTTGTATACTTGAGCTAAACTTTTCTGGTATGTGATGCTTTGTGTTGTGTTTGTGTAGTTGTAAATAAAATTGGAGATTTTATATATATTGTAAGCCCCTCAGGGCAGGGATTTTTGTTTTCCTTTTTCTTTTGTATAAAGAGGAGCACGCGTTTATTGCTCAGTATATACATGTGCTCATTGACTAGGTTAAGTAAAACAAACAAGTGACTTTTTTCTTCACTCAAATACCAAAGCATATATAATGCTCTGTTTCTGGATACAGAGGACACAGACTTGATTTAGTTTTTATTTTATGTTTTAGGCATGTCACTTGCTGGCGGGATATACTTAAATATTGTGTAAAATAATTGAGAATCACATAGATCGCCATTCTGGGCCAGTTTGTGAATGATCTGATTGTGATCATTACAGAAATCACTTCTTTACTATCCACAGATTGAGCACATCTACTACTGTCATTGGGTCCCAGAAAGTCCTCTCATCCATGAGATGATGGATGTGAAGGGATTAGGAGAAAGATAACTGATACTTGTGTTAACTAGCATAATTACAATTTTTTTTTTTTTGTGACTGAAAAACTTAGTTGAGGCTCTATTTAATTTTAGAGATCGAATCATAGGAATGTAGGGTTGGAAGGGACCTAAAGAAGTCATCAAGTCTAGCCCCTGTTCTTAAATCCTCCAATAATGGGGATTCTACAGCCTCTTTTGGAAGCCTAATTTAGAGCTTAACTACCCTTATAGTTAGAAAAAATTTCCTAATATCTAAGCTAAATTTCCCTTGCTGTAGATTAAGCCCATTATTCCATGTCCTACCACCAGTGAACATGGACAACAGTTAATTCCCTGTCTGTTTTTTAACAGCCCTTAATGTATTTGAAGACTATTATCAGGTCGCACCCCCATCAGTCGTCTTTCTAAGGACTAAACATGACCAGTCTTTTAAACCTTTCCTCAGAGGTCAGGTTTTCTAAACCTTTTATCATTTTTGTAACTCTCCTTTGGACTCTATCCAATTCTGGGTGCCACCATCCTGGTTTACAAAGGATGTGGACAAATTGGAGAGAGTACTCTGGCTGAGGTGTTACAGTGCGAGAGAAGCAGTACAATTACTTCCTGTGTCTTGTATATGACATTTCTATTAATACAGCCCAGAATATTAGCCTTTTTTTTTTTTTTTTTGCAACTGTATCATGTTGTTGACTCATTCCCTTTGTAACCCATTATAACCCCAAGTTCCTTTTCAGCAGTATTAGCACCAAGCTAGTTATTCCCTATTTTGTAGTTGTTCATTTGATTTTTCCTTTGTAAGTGTAGTACTTTGCACTTGTCTTTATTGAATTTCATCTTATGGATTTCAGACCATTTCTCCAATTTGTCAGGGTCATGTTTAATTCTAATCCTGTTTGCAACCCCTCCCATCTTGGTGTTATCTGCAGATTTTATAAGCATACTGTTCACTCCATTATCCAAGTCGTTAATGAAATATGTACAGTACCCTGGACTGACCACTGTGGGACCCCCTCCTCCCCTTTTGGCAGTGAACCATTGACTGTTTTTTGAGTATGGTCTTCCTTCCTTATAGTAATTTAATCTAGACCACTTTTCCCTAGTTTGCATATGAGAATATCGTGTGGGACTGTGTCAAAAGCCTTACTAAAGCAAGATACATCGCGTCTTCTGCTTTCCCATATCCACTCGGCCAATAACCCCATTAGATTGGTTTGGCATGATTTTTTGTTGACAAATCAATGCTGGCTATTCCTTATAACCCTATTGATTGGAAAAATAATGGAACACATTTTTAAACAGTTATTGAAATTAGGCTGACTGATCTATAATGAACTAAAAAGTAAACATTACAACTTACATTTTGAAAGAATAAAGCATTTTGAAGGATAATTTTTTGTTTTTGCACTGATTCAAAGCCACTTTCATGGTAACCCTATTTTCTTGAACTTGAAATACAAATTATTTAAAATTAGTTGAGGCACACACACTGTGTGTTCTTCAATATTGTGTGAAGGATTCCAGTAAAATAGGAGCAGCTGTCTATAACTTTTATTAATAATTTTGTTTATTTAAAACGTGTATGTAGTTGGTTGAATATGTCTCAAATGGTAAGCAGAGCTTTACATAGCTTTTGTTTGTTCTGGGTGTGAGATTTAGACCTTGTGGAGTCTTCTTTCCAGGCTGAGGAAAGATGCATAATTTTTTATCTTGGAAGACTAATAGGGTGTTATTACTGAGAGGTTTAAATACACAAATGTGTCAGGCAAGTCAAAATTACAGTCCCCACAGTACATTTGAATTGGTCCCTTTTGAGGCTATGTATTTGTATGGTATACACTGTTGACCAATGTTAAAGAATCATGAGTCAGGTCCCAAAAAATCAAGATACTGTCTTTTAAAAATCTAATGATTTTAAAGCCAATCAAGTTTGACTTTGTTTTATTTGCCTCCTGGTTTTTGAGTCTTCAGGTTTCACTCAGCTCACATTTCAAGCTTTTCTCCAAGAATCTCATGTAATCTGCTTGTGTTTAGCAGGCAGAGGTTTTAATTAAAACATCAAATTTTGTAAGATTCACAATAAAATCATGAGAGTTGGCAACACTGGGTATGTGCTGTTAAAATGTAAGGAAATTGCTGTCTTGTCATTATTTCTTGCACTTTGAAAACATGTGAGGCTTTAGTCATTTAAGAAAAAAAACCGTAAAAAATATATTTTCTACCCTTTCTTGTTCACTCCTGTATTGTAAGTGGTTTTATATCTTGTGCTGCCATGACATTCTCCGCAGTTCTGCTTTCAGTGGTAGAAAGAAGCATGCATAGCATGCATGGTAAGGTACTCGATCTTAGCTTCTTCCTGTTGCCTTGCCTAAATGGGCTCTCGGCAGGATTTCATCCAGCCAAAGATTTTTGACATTTGCTGGACTGTATTCAACTTCTTCAAAGGAGAAAAACCTGTTACTCTTGTGTTTTGGGATGTGGAACATTGGCAATGAAAATTTGTGTTTCTGTTTTCTTGTATTTGCTTAAAACCTCCACAGAGTATCTCACACTTGAGCAGAAGTCTGAGTATCTCATTCAGCCTATGCACGGTGTACTGTTTGCATACTAATGTCCTGCCACCAGATTCAGTTTTTGGCTTGCATAGTGTAGTGTTTATTCGCTGAAAGCATTTTTTTTTAAATTCCTTTCATCCCTCTTAAAACAAACACAATAAACCTCTAACTTACTTACCATGTATCTCTGACCGGATTCCCCTAGTGTCTATATTGCCTCTTGCCCACTGTCTGTTTACGGAAGAATTTGAAAATGCCAAAAAAAAACCAGACCGGCACCTCCACCAACAGCATAAAACCTGGGAGCAATAAGTAGTCAATAGCACTCTAGTACTCCCTGGAATCACCAGGCTAGCATATAAGGAATATGGTAATGCTGCTGTTAATCCATCACCTGTTTTTTCAGCTGCATCCATAGCTAGTGATGCAGATTTACTGTCTTGGAAAGGCACTTTTGAAAGCAGAGGGCCCCCTTTTCCTTTCTCAGATTTGAACCCAGAATCAACAAATCAAAATACAAGAGGGCCAACATATGCTCTCTGCAAAGACTTAATAAAACATTTTGGCACTTGTAGTCAGTGACAGCCAAAGCTATTTAGAATTTAATACTGGAGAGGGCTGGAAAGGCGGAGTGGTGGGGGGAGGGAAGCAGCTCTAGTCTATATCTGCTGTGTAAATTGAGACAGAAGCCTTCCTGAAAAGTAATTTGTGGTGTGGCTGGGTGTGTGACAGCAGAGAAGGGGAAATAGGGACTGAATTCCAGGGCCGCAAAGCCTCCATAGCAGTGTGCTCTTTTGCATAGATAAACTGTAAGATAAGGGAGATCGTGGTGTATTAATTTCTCTACTCAGCAGGTCTGAGCCATTCTGAATGGTCTTTTTCCCCACAGCTACTTACTGGTTGTAACCATGATTGTTGTATTAATATAATTGTGTTTAAAATTAATCACAACTATTGTTGGAATGACTGCATAGCTTGGAAATGAGGGGGAGAAGAATTTTGATCTTTCATATCCCAGGGCCTCTTTGATTCACTGCAATAAAGATTTTACTTTTTAAAATATTGCTCAAGTTCTGAAACACAGGTAGCTTGGGAGTGGACTTTAGACTTAGAAGGGCTAATCACCAGGAATTATATCTCATTCATCTTAGTTTAGTGCTTGAGGAATTGCTCCTGCATCCTGTTTAACAATTGCTTTCCATTTTACCTTCCTCTGAGAAAGGGGAGGAACCAAAGCAATTCTCAAATCTCAGCCAGTGAGCAAAGATTAATCAAGGTACTCATGTTAATCACCCATCCCCTATTCATGTCCTTTCCTACATACTAGCATGGATTTTTTTTCAGTAGTCCTTCATGTTTAGCTTCACTTTTAAAGCAAGGATAGTCATAGTTTCCCTTCCACTCATGCAAGCAGGGGGGGGCAAAATCATTGCAGCACAGTTATGGGGTGGGGAAAACCTGGTCTGTCCTATGCTTATCTCCCAGAGATCTCAATGGAAACCACTCCATCAGAGCTTCAGTTTCAGACCTCTGCCAAGATTTGGAGCCAGAGCCCGGACAGAGTGGAAACACTGAATTCCTCCTCCATGGCATGCTTCCTTGCTGAACCTGGAGATTCTGGGTGGATTTCTGATGGTGAAATCTCAGAAAAGCCATTCTAGTACTGCTGCCCTGCAGCCAACGGATCTGTGGCAACGTGGGTTCTGAAGGATCTTTGTGGTGGCACTGTCCTTTATGCCAGATATCCAAAGATGTGGGTCCCCCCCCCATTTATGAGAGACTATGGGTTATACATTTTGGAACTGTTAACCTTAATTCTATTGGTATTTAACCTCCTTCCCCCTCCCCCTCCACCCTCTTTTGAATCAAGTTAAAAAAATCTTGTAATTGAAAGCACAGTTCTGGGACTGGGGAAATCTGGAATCCTTACCTGTGTCTTGTTATGAACTCCCGGTGTGTGACCTTGGCAAATCATTTAACTTCTTTGTGCATCTGTTTCAGAAAGGGGGAGTAATAATATTTATATGACAGGAGCCATGTGAGGCTTAGCTGGTTAACATTTAAAACTGCTTTGAAGTCCTCCAATGGAAGGTGCTCTAGAAGTGAAAAATATGAATTGAATATATATTTTTACAGGGGGAAGGGAGGACATATTTTAAAATGGCTTAAATTAGTGTTCACTTTAAAACACAGTCCTTGAGCACGTATACTGCTATCAAGTTGTATTTAGTGTCATGGCCAACAATGTCACCCTATACTTTATATCAGTGATGTGTAACACTAAAAACACTTACTCTTCTGTCTTCTACCAAGTGGATTTTGGGGGGAGAGGAGAGTGTGGGGAAATGGGAGACGCTAATTTGAAGATTCATTCCCTGTCCAAATGTAAAAACAGACTAAGGTGTAAGTTGATCAAAAAGTCCATGCTAGATTCTTGGTCTGAGGAGAAGACACAGAACAAGGAACAACTGGAGGGAATTATTGATAAGTTTTCACCTCATGTCTCATATGTTCCTGCAGTACCATTCCCTCTGCCAATTCTCCAGCTTTGAAAGAGGGCACTGTGTCACTGTGTGATACAACTGAATGTAAAGGGAACTAGGACGAGAGTCCACCACGACAGCACTACTGCCTGGTTTATTTAATTTCAAAAAGTATGTGACATGGTACAAAATACACCTACTTTTAAGATATCGGTCCACAACGTTTACCAAAAGACTGGATAGGCTTTATGTGCACCGTACACTACATATGTTTCAATCAGTGCATTAGGAGATTGTCTGTCTGGTTTAGTCTACATCCTCTCTTCGTCAGTTCTACCCAGTGGTTAATGGTTATACAAGGGAAGTAATGCTGCTGATGAATCTATAAACCAGACAGCATGTGGAAATGGGAATTCTTCACACATTTCATAGAATCATAGAATATCAGGGTTGGAAGGGACCTCAGGAGGTCATCTAGTCCAACCCCCTGTTCAAAGCAGGACCAATCCCCAGTTTTTGCCCCAGATCCCTAAATGGCCCCCTCAAGGATTGAACTCATAACCCTGGGTTTAGCAGGCCAATGCTCAAACCACTGAGCTATCCCTCCCCCAAATGGGAGAACCATATAGGTTCTGCATATCCTGCTGGATAATGTGCGTGGTGTTTATCGTGCTCATAATTGCCGCGGTGATCTGAGTAGGCACCATGTTCCCATTGCTATGGCGTCTGCGCTGAAAAAAGACACGAAACGATTGTCTGCCATTGCTCTGATGGAGGGAGGGGCAACTGACAACATGGCTTACAGGGAATTAAAATCAACCAAGGGGGAGGCTTTGCATCAAGGAGAAACAGAATGGCGCCCTCAAGAATAGAACTCAAAACCCTGGGTTTAGCAGGTGTTGATTTCACGGAGGGAGGGAGGGAGGGAAGGGGGAGAAAATGAATACAAATGAATACAAAACAAATCTGGTCTATTTCTTGTTTTGATCCACTTCATCTATCTTTATACATCTTCCTGGTTCCAGAGTAAATTTTAACAGTTCTTTGTCTGACTAACCTATATCACCCTCATCGCTGTGGCATAGGATTGTGGTTTCAACTGCAAGAGTGGCAGCATAAGAGACCTCTTGTTACCTGCTGTTGTCCTGTCTGCCACATCCTTAAAATCTCTGAGACCATTCTGCTTGTGTCATTTTTGTCTAAAACCCTATTGTAACAGAAATTGCAGTTGCATTTTTGCTTAAGTTTTCTCACACTGAATGTAGATACAGAGGATGCTAGCACTGCAAGCTTCTATCTCAGTGTGGCCATCCTGAGTCTGAGAAGGAGCCTGAATTTACCAATGTACATTGCCAAAGAGCCACAGTAATATGTCAGCTCTTCCCTTGCTCCCAGCACCTCCTGCCCACCAGCAGCCCTGCCAGTCGGCGCTTTCCGCTCCCTCCCCCCACCTCCCGATCAGCTGTTTTGTGGCGTGCAGCAGGCTTTTGGGGGGGGGAGGAGCGAGGGCAGGCTCAGGGAAGGGGTGGACTGGGGGCAGGGCCCATGGCAGGGGCAGGGGTTGAGCAGTGAGCACCCCCCAGCACGTTGGAAAGTTGGCGCCCATAGAAGGAGCCGCATGTGGCTCCGGAGCCACGTGTTGCCTACCCCTGTTCTAGCTCATTCTCTGGAATGTGAATGGAGTCCAAATGAGAATATATAGGAGGTGGGATTTTCTGAGGTTGTGTGTCTCTGTTGTACTGGAAGAGAAGGAGCTACGTTTGAATATATCAATATGTTTTTTCAAACAGGCATTAGCAACCTCATTGTGCCCTCTCCCATACTCTTCGCCAACTCTAGGACATGTCTGCACTTACAGCACTGCAGCTGTAGAGCTTAGTGAAGATGCTACCTACGCCATCGGGAGAGCTTTAGTAGCTGTGTCGATGGGAGAAGCCCTCCCATCCACATAGCGCTGCCTACAAAAGGGGTGGAGGTAGGTCAATTTAACTGTGTCAGGGTGTGGAAAATCCATAACTTTGAGTGATGTAGTTATACCAACATAAGTCGGTAGAGTAGACCAAGCCTTAGTTACTTACTTTAAAGGTCTTTCATTTGCAAAATACAAACGTTTGAATTCTCCCTCTCTTTAAGAAGGTCTTTTCAAAAGCAAAGCTACAATGGAATGGATTTGTGTGCCCTACCTACAAACAAAATAGTATACTCCTAGTGTAGGTGCAATCGACCCAGCTCTGTTTTATGTCTGCAATTCAGTTGCTATTTTTTTGTGGGGGGTTTTCTCTCTACATTGATTCTGATAGATCATTGTGGACTAGTGAGAAGACTCGTGGGATACTCTTAGCCTACATACTTGTAAAGGAAAATAACCCCTAAAGAAGGGATGGGCAAACTTTTTGGCCCGAGGTCCGCATCAGGGTTGTGAAACTGTCTGGAGGGCCGGGTAGGGAAGTCTGTGCCTCCCCAAACAGCCTGGCCCCAGCTCCCTATCTGTCCCGTCCCATTTCCTCCCCCCGACTGCCCACTTCAGAACTCCCGACCCATCCAACCACACCTGCTCCTTGTCTCCTGACTGCCCCCTGCCTGCTTTACCATGCTTCTCAGAGTGGCAGGAGCTCGCAGCCCGGCAGGAGCGGCAGGCCAGAGTGCTGGCGGCATGGCAGCGTCACTGCGGGGGAGGGGCCGGGGGCTAGCCTTCCCGGCCAGGAGCTCAAGGGCTGGGCAGAGTGGTCCCGCGGGCCGGATGTGGCCCACCTCTGCCCTAAAGTGTAAATTATATTGGGCATCATAAGGTTGATCTAAATCTGTGGTGGAAGGCTGGTGACTTAAAGCTATAGATGCAAGAAATGACTCTTGAAATTAGTATGGGGTACGTGAGAAAGCTTCTGTGGTTTTCTTAGGAAAACGGAGTACTGTCACTTGCTTATCATTGCAAGTTCTAATTTTGTGGCACAAATGAGTAACTTTCATTATGAAATAGTGCTTATGTCTTTCCTCTAAAGATCTTGATGCATCGTGCATCTGTAATGTTAATGTTTGCCAACTGCTGGATCATTGTGGACTGGGAACTTGGGAGACCCAGATTCAATTCCTTGCACCACCATAGACTTCCTATGTGACCTTGGGCAAATCACTTGGTTTCTCTGTATCAGGTTTGAAAGGTATGTAGGTGCCTACATTTGCAGATAGGTACCTGGTGGGATTTTCAGAAGCACCAAAGCGGATTAGGCACCTAACTCCCATTGATTTCAACAAGAGTTAGGCGCTTACTTGCTTAGGCATACAGATTTTCAAAAGCACCTACCTGCATTTTTAGGCACCTAAACACCTTTTCAAATCTGGGCTTCTGTGCCTCATTTCCCCATCTGTAAAATGGGGATAATAGCATTTTCCTACCTCAGTGGGGTTTTCAGGACTGATACATGAAGGAGATAGATATTACTGTAATGGGAGCCATATAAGTGCCGTATGTAGAATCAAGCCTCTCAACACCACTGAGTAGTGATATATTTATATGTAGATTGTAACTTAATTAAGGTAGGGGCTTGTTGGTGAATGTCTACACAGTGCATTGCACAATGGGGCCTTGATTTGTGACTGGTAGATGGTAGTGCAGTACAAATAATTGAGATGGGAAAAGTAGGCTTTTCATTTAACTTTTCTGTGCCTCCGTATATTTAGTCACAGTTAGCCCATGGCAGTTTATAGTGTATGTTGCCGGTGTCCAGATACCCAGTTCCTTGCTTTAACTGATTGTTAACATTCCTTTCATTCATTTAAAAACCATGGAGCTGTAACTGACTCTTGCTCTATTTCTTATCTTTGCAGGGGTTAATGTGGAGAATAATTAAAACTGTAAATAAATCTCCTTTGTTGTAGGGCAACAGGGAAGACCACAAATCTTAGTCGAATACATGTGACTTCAGTTTGAGTCTTTCAGAAGTATTTTATGATCCCAAAATGCATAAAAAATTTCAACGTGGTACTGCAAAGAGTTATACTTAAAACGTTAGTCTTGGGACTGCTTTGCCTGTGGCGTGGGAGGAGGGAGATTTGATATTATAGTGATTTCATTGTGTATTGCGTGAGTGTTATACTATGAGGTCTTCATAGATAAGCACTGATGATGCATTTTTGCTTTTGAAATTAACAGGTAGTGAAAGATGTTGGCTTGATAGATCTGAAGCTCTCTCTTTAACCACCACTGTGAGCTTTCCCACACTGGTGATACTGTGTCTTAAAGTTGTCAGGGGCCTACTTCTAGGCATAAGAAGATCAGTCTTTGTATCTGGTCATCACTTGGCTACTCTGCTGTGAAGGGTGCTAAATTAGGATGTGAAACAGTTATGCGTTTGGTACTGTCCTCTCCCTAGTATCTGCTAATTTGCATTATGGCCCTGTCTATGTGGTCACAAAAAAAAGCTTAATCTATGACCAGATATTCTTAAAGATGTTAAAGGGGGGTTTTCAATAAAGTTGGGTGACTCAGTTGAGAATCACACCTTTTTGTCAGTGTAAACAGGGTCTATGTCTAGATGGTGAGTTTAGAGCTTCTACCTTACCTGGCTGTGTGTGTGTGTGTAAAAGTGGGCATTTTTTTATTTGTTTCCTCTGCCTCTACATATGGAACTTTGTGCAGTTAGAATAGTGAAAACTGACTTCCTGCAAAAGCATTCTATAATTTTTAAATTGGATTATTTTATATTTAAGGTTAATATTTTCCGCCTTATTTTCATATCCCTTACTGAAACACACACAAAGAAAACATACTCTGAACTATCTACAAGTTATCAAACCCACTTTCCTTCACATCACTCTTCCCTTTTTTTCTTTGAGTAACAGGTAGTGAATGTTCATAAACAGGTCTGCAAACAATTTGTAGGTAGTTCAGTGGTTTCACATTTCCACATCATATGGTCCACCTTTTTTAACATAATTGGACTAAGTCTCTAGTTGTAGTAGGAAGGTGGCATTTATGAAAAGGAATAATTATAGATGTACAAAACAATCTGAAAAACAATAGACATAACCTTCATGGATTTGTGTGTGAATAAAATATATTAATGTTGAGGTGTAGTTTTCTATAAACACTTGACTGAAACCTTTTCAGTTTGTGACTAAGAGGGTGGCAAGATTATAGACCTAGCTAAATAAAGATGAAATTAACAAGACCATAGGCTACATTTTGGTAAACCATAATATTACTCAGTGGCAAAAAGCCACAGAAGCATTTAAAAAAAAAAAAAAAGTGCGGAAATGTGGTTTTGCTGTCTGTCACGCAGTCTGCTGTAACTGACAAAACATATGTTGTCTTATGGTGTGTTTTCAAAGTCTGACCACAGTATTCAGTTTTCTTCATCCTCCTCTCCCTTCTTTTCCCCTGGCAGTATAGCCACAGTTAATTTTTGGCAGACTGAGTTTATTTTTTTAAGTTACTTTAAGTTTATTATGGAGTAATAGCATATCATAGTTTATCAAACTGTCTTTGGCTGAAAGTATTACTCAGAAACTTACAACTAATACAGATCTTGATGCTAACTTGAGAGGTGAAAAGTTTATTATGTGATTGATAGCAGTACACATTTGTTGCAGTGTGGTGCAAGAAGTGAAACAGAGTGCCTTCCTAGCCTGAGAAAAGTATCGGTATGTGTCACAAGATGCGCAGTTTGCAGAGAGTAGTATTGTGTGGTTTGCTCTTTTAACTGTGCTTTGTTTTACCCTTTATCTTAAAATGAGGAAAGGGAGTGAGGGTTATTTCACTGTTCACGAAAGGTCTCAGTTCAGCAGATGTGGGCACTGCAGCACTCTAGCCACAGAACTGATATAGTATAATTAGTGGGAGTGCAAGTACCCACCATCAGTGTTTCTCAGTTCTGAACTAACGAGGCCACTGGAATGGTGGTAGAGCCAGAGAGAAAGAGCCGTAAAGGCTGAATTAGACTGAGACTGTTTTGAGAATCCCTTTTTACAGTGATTGCTTTTGTGACAGTGACACGCATCCATTGGGACTTAAGCTGAGACCACCCACTTCACTACCCGTAGGCCAAGTATCTTGTTTTTTAAACCAATTTTATTCTAAGATATTTAACCAATTTGCATAAAATTGATTTATTAACCATTAGCAGCTGTTTACAATTGACCTTACTCTTCCTGTTCTGGACATGTTTCAGAGTATGTTTGCTATAGTCTACCTGCAGGGGGTTTAGTGAAGAGTATATGTAGTATGGATCTCATTTTCTGAGACAAAAATATTCATCTGAAGTGTAGTATAGCTCATGATGTTGCTTGAAACAAGTTGTGATCCAGTAGTGAGTAGGTCATGGCTCCATAAAACTTTAATGGATTGTACATGATACAGTTTATCCACTTCTTACATGGACAACTCCATCTGCCTCCTACTTCTGCTCTGTTTTAAAGCATTTTCTTTTCGGTGTAGGTTTATTTATTTATTTTATTTTTAATTTAAGTTGAAATCTGTCTGAAAACTGCAGTCATATCATTTAAAGAAAAGATCATTTAGTGTTGCTGGACTCTGAGTGTGTTTTGGCAGGAGTTTTACTGGGAAGGGCTATTCAGAGGAATTGAACATCAAGATGTACTGGATGTAGCCAAGTGTGCTGGACAGTACGTTTCCCAAATGTATTTCAACATTCATCACATACAACTGTCTTCAATTTTCTTTTTGCAAGCTTGCCTTTGTCAGAAGGTTAAAAATCTGTTATCTACAAAACAGGTTATGCTTCACACTTTGATAAACTGATTGAAAGTAAAAATTCCTGGCTTTTCCCTCTCCCCAATTTAGGCAAAAATAGTGAAAATTATAGAAAGCTGCAGCCACACAAATGTTGAAATCCAAAGCAGAAACAATTTAACAGAAGTAATTCTGATCTGTGGGGTGATTATATTTTGAACCATGACCACTTTGAGGGGCAAGATTTTCAGCCAGTGCTTATACTGGATTTTTAAACACTTAAAAAAAAAAAAAAACCCTCAGAAATGCAGCATTCTACTATGAGCTAATAGTCTCAGGACACATTATTATGTTTGCATTTTAGCTGGAAAATGAGAGTCAGGCCTGGTCTTCACTAGAAAATTATGTCATTTTTCAGTCAGAGGTGTGAAAAATCCTCACCCCGAGCGACTTTGTTAAAATGACCTAGACAGTGCAAGGTTGACAGAAGAATTCATCCATCGACTTAGCTATCGTTTGTCAAGGAGGAGGATTACCTATGCCGATGGGAGAACCCCTCCTCTAAGCATAGGAGGTGTCTACACTGAAGCACTGCTGTATTGTTTTAAGTTTAGACAAGCCTTTAATCAGTTTCATTTTCATGGCCCATTTCAACAGGGTGAGGATATTTTTAGATGCTGGAACTTTCAGTATTTTATTACTGTGTAAATCTGTTCAACACCTAGGCCCTAGGATATCTTCCGAATTACTCCGGATAGTAACCTGAATTAGAGGGGAAGAAATCTATGGAATATGATAGAATCTATTATTGTACATCATATAGTGGAATCCTAGTATTTTAGAGTGATGTGGCCTATTAGAGCTTCTCCCACCCTCGGCCTTTCTTGCTGTAACAGTAGATTAGGATCTAGTTCCTCAGAGATGCAGTATTGTCAGCTCCAAGAATTCAGAAATCATGGGTTGTGCCCTACAGAATTGTGATTTTCAAAAAAATTGGGTTATTTTGATTGACTTTTTTTTTTAAAGCGTGCAGGGATTGTATTTGAAAGCTTTTATCTACAACTGTGAGGGCTAGAAACTTTTTTTATGTGGAAGCTCAGATTCTCACATAATCACTTGTCTCCAAAAGCTGGGGCTTTCTTCCACTCGCCCTGCAAAAATAGAAAGGGGCCTTAAACTGGCTCGACATGAGGGAACCCCTGCATAGCATTCCATTGACTTCAGTAGGGTTCTGTACAGCCTCAGGGGTCTGCTTACATGGAGCCAATTTCAGGATCAGCCTTAAGATTTGTAACAGAGTTGAGCAAAGATTTGCACAATATTTGGCCATGTTTATGACCTCACATTGCGTATTTTCCCTGCCCCAGTGATGTGCCTCATTGAAACGTGGGTGCACGGTTGCACGTCAAAATCTTACTCAGCAGGGAGAGGGTGAAAGAGAATCAAAGCTTAAGATCATGACTCGTGTGTGTTCAACTCTGTTGCACAGTTTTATAAGGTAGGATTAAAAAGGGGAAATGCAGGTATAAATATAAATTGTGGCACTAAGTCCGTCAGAAATCTGAGTTTGATAAAAAAGCTGACCCAGTTTGGTACTGTAACTACATATGCTTAAAAGGGACTAATTTTAAAAACATCAAGACAGATTCCCAGAAGCTGGCTGAGGGAAGTGGAAATCCCTACACCAGTAAACCACATTGCACCAAAGGGAGAATTTGGTCCAAGGGCAGATGATGAATGCACTCAGAATTTCCCCTGGGGAAGAAAGAGGGGAAACTCTTCAGAGCTTGCAAGAGCTCTGCTGATTGCTGTGCTTCCTTCTCACTTGCATACTTTTTTGGTCTGGGCTACTGTCTTCTCCTTCCACCATAGTGAAAGGAAAATTGCAGCCATTTTCTGCCATCATGACCTCCAACTGCAGCCTTTTTTCTGTCAGAGTCAACAACAACAGTAGGATTTATACTATCAGGTTTGGGCCTGAGTGAATTGAATGGCCATATTGATTCCTTGTCTATGCCTTTCTTTGTCCACATACTCTATTAGATGTAGATATTAACCAACCCCCCCCACCCAAAAAAAGTTGACTTTCTTCAAGTGACAGGCCTGAAAAGTCCTGATGTCCACTCCGTTGATTTGTTTTTTATCTCTTAATTATGAGAGAGTCCATGTATATTTTTAATACTAAATTGCATTCCACATAGTTTGAGACATTAAATATATAAAAGCCTTGTCTTTCAGTTTGCTTCAGCAACCCAGAGAGCTGTAGGTACATTAGTAAATTGATTCTGAAAATTCTGGCACTTCAATTCATTGCGTATGTCACTGTATGCAGTATTTTGTGCAAAATAAGCATCTAAACTAACTTATAAAGTGTAAGTATCCAGTTTACAGCATCTTATGAGCTTAGTTGAGATGTTTGTAAAGAAAGCTGATAAGAAAGTGAGATGGATATTATACCCATGTTCGTTTGGCAGAATCTGATGGGTCACACTTATATTCAACCCATGCGGGCATTGCAGATTGTAGAGACACAAAAACTAAGCCCCCTAAACTTAAGCAGTTGTCACAGTGAAGAAGCAGTTGCCTGTATAATATCTTCCCCACTGGAGAACTTTTTTTTTCTGTGGTGTTTGACTCTTAAGTCTAGATTCTCTGTGGCTTAGTTTCCAAACAGCATGAATCTATGGCTGAGGATAAACTTGATATTCAAGATTTCAATATTTTCTACAGCTCTGTAGATCTGGAGTAAGTGTTACAAGATAGCTCAGTCTTTGATTAAAACAAAATATGCTCCTCTCTATGAAAGAAGAGTTAATTTTGTGTGAAATACTAAGATTAGCTTTTGTGTGTGTTTTATTCAGAATCATGTAGTATGTCTCATAATGTAATAAACTTTTGTTTTTTGCCACTAATTCATGAAATGTTTGTTTAGATATTATGGGGGCATATGCATATAGCCCCCATAATATGGTAAGCACTTAATAAACTAGATTGATCTTTTTGGCAAAGGCTGCACTGTGTAAAACAAATTAAATCTGAAATAACTGGTCTTGATCATTTTCTACTGATTGCTAAAATGGGTTTCCCAATAGTGTTTTATTTTTCTGTTTTATTTCAACAATACATATGTAGTAGTTTTTGTTCTCATTCCAATAACAGACCTATAGCCTTCAGTAGTAATTCTTTACCAACTGTTGTTTGTAACTGTAATAACTATGAAACATCATGAAACATAAACTTTAGGAAAAATATTTCCCTCATGTACTATAAATAAAATCCCAATTTTGTTTTTCCCCGCTAAAGGAATACAAATGCCAATATTTTAAACAACAAATTAATTCTGAATTTCCTATATATTAGGTAGGTTAGGTATTTGTTTTTTATCTCTTAATTATGAGAGAGTCCATGTATATTTTTAATACTAAATTGCATTCCACATAGTTTGAGACATTAAATATATAAAAGCCTTGTCTTTCAGTTTGCTTCAGCAGCCCAGATAAAATATATCTAAACTTCATAGAGCTGTTTGTTTCTGTTTTAGGCCCCACTTCAGCAAAACATTTAAGCACATGGTTAAATTCATCCCTGTTTAGCAAAGCACTTAAGCATGTTCCTAAGTTTAATCATGTGCTTAAGCCCTATTAATGTATAGTGCAAGGGGCTCAAATTCAGTTTACCTTAGTGCCAGTCCTCAAATCCTCCCAGCGGGCAAATAATGTCCCTCATGCCGCCCAGATCCCGCCCTCCAAAACTCTGTCATCCCCCCCCCCAAAACAAACAAAACTCCACCCCCCACCTGCCTAAGGCTCTGGTAGGGAGTTTGGGTGGGGGAGGAGGTCTGGGGTGCAGGCTCTGGGATGGAGTTTTGGTGCTGGGTGCAGGCTCTGGGCTGGGGCAGGGGGTGGGGGTTCAGGCTCTGGGAGGGAGTTTGGGGGGGTGTGGGGAGGGGGACAGGGTGCAGGCTCTGGGAGGGAGTTTGGGGGGTGAGAGGGTGGGGAGGGAGTGCAGGCTCTGGGAGGGGGTTGGGGGGTGCAGTGCTTACCTGGGGCTCCAAGGCAGGGCGGACTGGGAGGCCTCCACGTGCCCCCTCACTCAGACACTGCCCCTGCAGCTTCCCATTGGCCGCAGGGGCACTCGGGGCAGGGCAGCGCGTGAAGGCAAAGCCCCGCTCCGGGGCCGCAGGAAGGGGTCGGCAGACACATGGAGCGAGCAGGCAGACGCCGCTCAGCTCCGCTCCGCTTGGGGCCCTGGGCCATTTTAAATCACCTGGCGGAAGGGAGTGCCCGGGGGCGGCAGGTGGGGCCAAGGGAGAGACTCGGCGCCAAAACTGCTGCAGCACTGCAGGCCACATTGGGGAGGTTTGCAGGCTGCCAGTTTGAGACGCCTGGTCTAGGGTTTAAGGGTAAAACTTTCAATAGCACCAAAGTCCCATTTTCAAAAGGGACTTAGGAAGTGCTGAGGAGCCTACGTCTCCCAGAATCCCAAGTTCCATTGACTTTCAAGGAGCCTGTGGGTAAGCCTACACTGCAATTAGAGGGTTCCAGAGCTTGGGCTCCAGCCAAAGCCCGCACGTCTACATCACAATTAAACAAGCGCTTAGCCCCATGAGTCCAGCTGACGTGGGCCAGCTGTGGGTGTCTAATTACAGTGTAGACATACCCTATAGACCCCTGATTGCCTCCAAAGTCCCTTTTGAATATGGGACTTAGGCTCATAAGTCCCTCTGGTGCTTTTGGAAATTTTACCCTACGGGCCCAATTTTAAAGGTATTAGAGCATCTAAAGATGCTGGTAGGTGCTTTTGAAACTTCCACTGAGCTCCTATCTGCATCTTTAGGTGCCTAAATACTTTTAAAAATCTGCCCCAAGTGCAGATTGAAAGGATGGTTTGCCAACTCAGGGCCTTAAGCAGTTAACTTATAATGATGAAGAAATATTGACTGACTTAAGTGTTGGTTCTTTTTCTTGGGTCATAATTTGGCCTGGTCAGTTATAGTGCCTTCAAATAAGTGACTAAACGTTACAGAAAATTGTATTATAGTTTGTAAATGTTTGTTTGTTTCGCTATTTGCCATTTTTAAAAAAAATGTTAATAAAGGGCACAGATGTGGAAACATTAAGGTATTTTAAACAGGTGGGGTTTTTTTGGGGTTTTTTGTAGTTATATCAACAAAATAATCTAACACCAGACTAGTTACAAAAAACCCATTAACAAAAACACCGCGGCCACCACCACTACCCCTTTTTTCAGTTTCAATGTTGGTGTGTTTTTAGGCAAAAACAAACATCCTTTTGTCTCCGGAAAGAAGTAATAGACGTGTCAGTGTGTGTTAACATATTTGACAAACTATGGCAGCAAAAACTATCCTTTTTTATATTTTGGCATGAACAATTGCCCTTTTATTGGGCCATTAATGCTATATCGGAGCATCCACAGACAATAATTTAGCAGCTGTTTATCAGGAGCTTTCATAAAGCATTGAATAGTATTCCAGCATTCAGTAACCTTAACAACAGCATTTCAGAATCTGTGCCTGTTTAAATGGGATATCTGTAAATGTAGTTGTTCAGGGATGCATGACCCACATACCCTATAAATTTGATTGGAAGTTACAGTGCTGGCATAGGCTGATGGATAGCAGATTAGAACCCTGATTAACCATGTGATTCGCAGGCTGGGAATATATTGTCCTAAGCAAGATTCATCAGATGCAATCAGAATGTCAAGTGGTCAGATGAAATTCAAATGTGCTGTGTGGCTTTTTTCTTGTGCTTTTCTTCTTAGGTTCCATCCTCCTTCCCCCCCCCCCCCCTTTTTATTTCCAAAGCTGAAAAATACCACTTTGATGAATTTGCTCCTCACCCTAAAGCTGTCTGTCTGTTATTCATCAGAAAGCAGGTCGCAGTTCAGTGAGCAGAAGAAAAGATTTTAATAGAAGCTGTGCCAAGGGCTGTAATGCATCATTTTAGGGCCCTAATTACATTACAATGACAAATATCAATGGTGACAACAGCAATAACCTACATCCTTTAATGGCTATGCTGGAAAAGGAGTTTGGGCTCTGCGCCATTAGATTAGACTTGGTTTCAAAACATAGGCCATTAGAAGTGTGTGTCCACAGTATTATTGGCCGATAACTGAAGCCCAGTGGAAAGGCCTGTAAATAAATGATGCCTCTCTAAAGCTTGGTCCTGTGAGACAAAAGAGGCAAAATTAGATGGTCGTGGAAGCAGCAGTGTTTCCGAGGCAACTTTAGTTTCAAAGTGAGGAAATGGCTGCTTACGTTTATGAAATCATACTTTTCCCCCCTCCTGCCAATTAGGATGGTCATGAAAAATCCAATGGCAAAGCATCTCAAAACAAAAAGATACTCGTAGACAAAGCGGCTAATTTTAAAATGAAGGAGGTTTTTAAATATCATCGATGTATCTCTATATTTAAAACTTTTCTTTTCTTTTTCTTTCTCTCTCTTTTTGCCTGTTAGGCAGCAAAGACTGGTGTAGGAGGTATTGTACGGGCTTCATAACCACTTCAGGCCCACTGATATACTAACCCACGTTATTGGTGCCTCTCTCTGCAGATAATGGAACGGCACAGCAAGAAATCAGACTATCTGGCTTCCAGGGGTTAACTCTCTTTATTATGTTTGATAATAAATAGTTAAGCACATTAAAAACTAAACCTGCTGTCATACTACTCTGCAGACTTCAGTGTGTGAAAGACTGCATATTCCTAGGTTTCAGAGTAGCAGCCGTGTTAGTCCGTATCCGCAAAAGGAATAGGAGTACTTGTGGTACCTTAGAGACTAACACATTTATTTGAGCATAAGCTTTCGTGAGCTACAGCTCACTAAAGCTTATGCTCAAATAAATGTGTTAGTCTCTAAGATGCCACAAGTACTCCTTTTTCTTTTTGCATATTCCTCATACTTGTATTCCATGAATCCATGCCAGTTCTTTAGATTTTGATGCATTTCTTCATTTGCTTTATTCCTGCAAAAGATACACAAAAGTGTTTGGTTTTGGGGGTGTTTTTTTGGGGTATTTTACATTATCCTTCATAACAGGACATGTGGCAACACAGGCTGTAGATGTGCTTACTGTGAACGTACATTTGCTTTGGTTAAATGGGAAAGAAGGAAGTGGAAGAATAATGGTTTGAACAAACCTAAGACTAACTTGTGTACTACTAATAATTTTAGTACAGGCAGTGTACTCAATGCAAAGACAGTCCCTGCCCCGAAGACTTTTTCTAATCTACAAGAATGCCTAAAATAATAAAATTTTTCAATTTCACCTGAGTATTTGACTAATAAAGAATATGTCAAGGTGCTTCAGTTTCAAGGCTTTATTTTTGGACAAGATTCCTCCTTCCTTTCGCTCCCCCACCCCCATTTTACCCCCCCTGCAGGGAAGAAAGAAATTTTGATTCTCAAACTGAGCTAGTCTTTTCCTCCTGTAATTACCTGGTCTAGTAGGTGGCGATTTGATGCATGTTTTGGGTGAACACATAGAGCAGCTTATTTACTGTAAATTCTTAGTTGATGTTAAAGGTGAAAATCTCTTACTCCTGAGATGATGATTTAGATAGCTTCTCTCTTTTTGGTTTTGATACCAAAAAAAACCAAAAACAAAACAGTCTAAGACTAGAACCTTGAATGTGAGCCCCTTCAGACTCTGAAGACAGTAGTGGACCGAGCATTTGAGACAACCTGGCCTCCACTGTCTTATTTTTGGAGCAGATCCAAAATTTCTTTTAAGTTTTGGTGTGGTTAAAAACGATGAGACTGGCTCACCTTGCAAGATTACTGATATTTATGATAACCGCTCATGAGAATTTGCTGTTGTCTAATCTAAAACCCAGGCCTTAAACTAGCTCTAGTCAGGATCCAAAACCATTCTGTTCATCCATTTGTAAAATGAGCCTTTCTTTGCCTTTCTTGGTCTAAGCGGAGTAAAGATCTTGCCAAAATAATTTGGTGGCACTTGAGTATTAATGCCAACGGTCCAATCCTGTGTGGAATATTCCTGGGATCAGGGTCTTGAAGTTAAGAAGTTCACAATAGTCTAGGTATAAGAAAGTAGTGGATAAACTGTGGATATTTATCAGTGTACACTATAGATATATTTTTATAGGTGCTAAGTAATAACCAAACAGCAATGAGCAGCCTGATTTTTGTTAACCAAGGATGTATTAGCTGTAATTTTTTCCTAATAGTTTTGATATTTACTCTTATTCTAAACCATGAAACTAAAGCCTTTTCTTTGAAAACATATGTGACAGCCCAAAACTCAAATACATAAGCATCCTTTAATGCAAAGATGTCCGTCCTAGTTCAGGTAACAAACTTGATATGTCTTTCTCTTCTCTTCCACACCCTTCAAGTCCAAAATGGAAACAGTGCTTATCACCAATATGTACCTTTGCCCATGGTAGCTCAGTGACTTGACAGAGGCTTTCAGAATGTATCCAAAGAACATCAAGGGCCACCTTAAATAACTTTCTGAAGATTGGTTCAGCATGGCTGCCTGGCATCATTGCAAGGCCACACAGAAATATGGTGGATTAATCCATGGAAAGTAATGGTTCAGTATATTTTTTTCTCTCTGAAAGAGAGACACAGATTGAATACCTGGTGGATCCAGAATGCAGAAATTTGAATGTCCTTTTTGGCTTTGCTACAACTCCACAATGCTTTATAACTGTGCCCACCTCCTTCCTGGCTTGTAGTCTTCAGCAATAACGCAGACCATGTTTCAGTCACATCTTGCCTCCACTGTCAGGCCTTCATGAATGAAGAATACTATCATTAAGCAAGCCTGTCTTGTTGCAGATCATTTGTTGGAGGCTGCTAAAAGTTCTAAGCAACATAACTTCAGAGAGAAGGACCCATCTAGTAACCTGCCTAGTGGAACGCCATACTCAAAGCACCAGTACTTCTGCTTTGTTCTTTATCAGAGGATCCTCTCACCTCTTCACACACCAATGTCTTGGAAAGCTTTGTAGTATTTATTACTGCTTATGTTCTACTTATACTCTACGATGTGCAATCATCTGCCTCCCTAAGATGACCATAATTCCTAATGTCATTGGAACTTTTCAGTGAAGAACAGTACTGATGGGGTTGACTAGACCTAAAAGTGCATATGCATCATGTATATTAACAAGGAACTTCTGTGTTGTTCATGTAAATAAACTACAAAAATAAAAAATAGTGTTAGCCTGTGGCTAGAAATCTGAATCTTAAGTGCGGGCTTTTTCTTTCATTTTCTTCCACGTCTTGTTGTTCCCTCCCAAGAGTTGAATACTGTTGAGATGTCTTGCCATCATTAAAAATTCTTCGCTTCTCCCATACAACTCTTTCATACTTTATCCAGGAGCAGACTGCTGTCTCCACAGGTCCAGGTAGCCTGACTTTTCTGTATGAAGCAACCGTTAAAGTGCTGCAGTTTCATAGTATTCTGGGACCACTAATATTTAAGGCCTGCATAATGGTTTACCTTCTAACCTCCTGTTTACAATTGCTCAGACCTTCCAGAAACACTTTTCTGGCTGATGCTTCTCAAGCTCAGACTCTGCTTGTCAGGGTGTGTGTGTGTGTGTGTAAATTCTTTTTCTCATGGGGGGAAAACCTCTTGCAACTGTTTTTAAACAGTTCCATAGCTGAAACAGCTGTACTTCAATGTTGAAATTTAGCGTGGACATAACTGTAACTGGGGAGAAGTGCCTTTATGTAGGCTAGGTAAAATGGTCTTTGATGTGGCTAAATTTATGCGGCAGTTCAGCAAAAAGTTCGAGACACGATGCAGGAATCACTTGGTGAAATTCTATGGCCTATGTTAGGTAGGTCAGACTCGATGATCATAATGATAATTTCTTGGCTTAAAAATCTGTGACTGTGAGCCTTTCCACTGCAGTTTATGTACGTTTATGCTCACTCTTAAAGAGTGCAGTTAAGGAAGACTATTCAATGCACATGTGACTATTAGGGTTGCCAATTTTCAGAAAACCAAACACCCTTTTACCCCACCTGCTGCCCTGCACCCTCTCTGAGGTGCCCTGCTCACTCCATCCCCCTCCCTCCATTACTTGCTCATTTTACCAGTCTGGGAAGAGGGTTGGGATGTGGGAGGGGGTGTGGCGTGCAGGAGGGGGCTCGGGCTGGGGCAGGGGGTTAGAGTGTGGGAGGGAGAGCAGGCTCCAGGTGTGGGCTCTGAGGTGGAGATGGGGATGAGGGGTTTGGGTGCACGAGGGGGCTCAGGGCTGGGGCAGGAGTTTGAGGGGCTGAGGGGTGCAGGTTCTGGGCGGCGCTTACCTCAGGCAGGTCCCAGAAGTGGCAACTTGTCCCTCAGGCTCCGAGGGCAAGGGGCAGTAACGGGGGCTCTGCGTGCTGCCCCCGTCCACAGGCTCCACCCCGCAGCTCACAATGGTTACGGTTCCTGGCCAGTGGGAGCTGCGGAGCCAGCACTTGGGGCTGGGGCAGTGTGTGGATCTCCCATTGGTTGCCCCACCCCTTAGGAGCCAGAGGGACATGTCACCGCTTCCGGGAGCCAGGTTAGGAGCCTGCCTGCGCTGCCAGCCAGACTTTTATTGGCCCGGTCAACAGTGCTGACCGGAGCCACCAGGGTCCCTTTTCGACTGGGTGTTCTGGTTGAAAACCAGACACCTGGCAGCCCTACTGACTAACTTATCTGTGGGGTACGAAGGGGACTGAAAGCATATATGGGCTGAGTAGGGTTGCCAACTTCCTAACTGCACCAAACTAAACACCCTTGCCATGCTCCTTGCCCCATCCCTTCCTTGAGGCCCCGTCCCTGCCTTGCCCCTTCTGCGAGGCCCTGCCCCCCACTCACTCCATCCATTCTCCCGCCATCACTTGCTCTCCCCAACCCTCACTCGGGTGAGGACTCTGGTTGGGGGTGTGGGCTCTGGGGTTGGGCTAGGGATGAGGGAGGGGCTCAGAGCTAAAGGACAGGATGGGGGCTCCAGCTGGGGGTGTGGGCTCCGGGGTGGGGTTTGGGGTGCAGGAGGGGGCTCGGCTGGGGCAGGGGGTTGGGGTGCAGGAGGGGGTGAGGGATGCAGGCTATGGCTGGGTGGCACTTACCTCAGGCGGCTCCCGGAAGCGGCCATCGTGTCCGGCTCCTAGGCACAGGGGCGCCAGACGCCTCTGCGTGCTGCCTGCGCCTGCAGGCGCCACCCCTACCAATCCTATTGGCCACAGTTCCTAGCCAGTGGGAGCTGCAGAGCCGGCGCTTGGGGTGGAGGCAGCGCATGGAGCCCCCATGGCTGCCCGTGCACCTAGGAGCTGGACATGCCGGCTACTTCTGGGAGCTGTGCGGAGCCAGGGCAGGCAGGGAGCTTGCCTTAGCCATGCTGTGCTGCCGACTGGACTTTTAATGGTGCTGACCAGAGCCGCTAGAGTCCCGTTTTGACTGGGTGTTCCGGTCAAAAATCAGATGCCTGGCAACCCTACGCCTGAGTCTTTGTCCTCAGAACCTGTAAATCTCAAGTTGTAAAGGAGTTAGTTGGGTAAGGCTTCTGCATACATTTCAGGTGCACCAGAGGAAGCTTTGCAGCTGAGGAAGGTATATTCTGCGTTTATTCAGTGGATGGCCTAAAATGCATGGATTTTTTTCAACTGTTACAATTACTGATATTTTACAAGTTGGGAGAATTTATGAAATAGTGAAGATTAAGATCTGAGTTCTGCAAGTTGCTTTGTGAGGGACCCAGGGGAGCCTTGTTGAAGTCAATAGGGCCCCTCGTGGATGCAGGGATCTGCCTAATGCAGAACAGAAGGATCAGTGCCGATAGCTTTTTCTTGTTGCTTTTTTAATAAACCTAGAAAATTCTGTATAAAAATAGTTGCATTGTTGCTAAACCTTCAAGTTAGGAAATGCTCCAGCAACATTAATTTTAGCAACTACAACTCAATCTTCTTTTTCCTAGATGAAAAGAACATAGTCTACTGTATTTTCTTAAGAGATGTACTGTAGACTACTGTGAAAAATTGCAGGCATATATAGGTCAGTTAAATTTGGAGGTAAATTAGCTTTGTAGTTAACTGTATAAGCTCCTGAACTGCATTTAAGGAAGGCTGTATTGCTAGATAACCAGAAAATGTGTTGTATGTGAGTGTTGAAAAGTGTCGTCATATGCACAAGGGACCAAAGTTAAAATTTCACATGAACCCGTGGCTGTAGCATATCACGACTTCTGATGACCTAGCTTTATAACCATAATGTTTCATTAACAGAGATTTTTATATGGAATGCTAGATACTTTACTAGTAATGATCATCTGTTGGTTAGATAATTTTTTTTAAGGTTTTTGTCATTTAAAAGATTGCATAGTGAGAAGGTTGAAAGGGTTGCTGATGAAAGCAGGAAACCAAAATTGCACAAGTATGAGTGTTTCTGTCATTCTGGTAATGACTTTGCAAGAAAAAGAGCATTTTGCTCTCCTATGTAATGAGGAACTAACCCTGTGTAGAATTTATTTTAAGAAAGTCCCTGTAATTGTAACTGCTGTGATAATCTCCCCTACCTACGTTAAGATGTGTGGATTAAATATATATAATAATCCATCTCTATGGAACTATCATATAGAATCAGATTCTGATCACAGTTACACTGGTCTAAATCCAGAGTAATTCCAGTGAATCAGTTGACTTCAGTGAAATGACTCTAGTTTTAATCCAGGAAAAGTGCTCTCAAAGATCTAAGTATTACTTAATTACTTTTCTAACTTCAGAATCTCAAATTGCAATGTCTAAGCTGTATCTTAACATGATCTTCAGTGAAGTTGCATATGATGTTTGTAATGTTCTGACAGTATGTCTTTGGTTCAGAAATTTTCTTTATATGTATTTACCCCCATCTTACAACTGAGTTATTGTCATATTCTTTGAATGAAATTGTCCTTTTTTCTGTGAGGGAATGAAATGTATCGTCAATATTCAATAATTTTGAAGTTTTTTTTAAGGTTTGAAAATAGTGCTGGAAAAAAGTATGGTTGGTTTGTGTGCTGCTCCTCCTGGAGACTTCATGAAACACCTTCCGATTTTATAATGGAAATGAAATTCTCTTTGGACCATATGGAAGCTCAAAAAAGCTTGTTTTGTGAGGAAACTCTTAAAAATGTGAGCTGTAAATGACTAACAATAGCCATTACCTGTTGTTGCATTGCGTCACTGAATTATTTTTTTATTCTTATTGACTTGTCCAGTTAGAACATGGTTAGACAAAACCATTGATAGATGCTGTTTGATATGTTAGCTGTTCATGCGATAACATTAACATTTGAGAAATATAGAATACACTAACTTCCTTCTTCTTATGTGCAGGCAGAAATTGTCAAGAGGCTGAATGCTATATGTGCGCAAGTCATCCCCTTCTTATCCCAAGAGGTAAGGTAGTTGTTTGCAGGTACTGGCCTAAAAAGATGCTCTGCAGTTGTTGTTGTTGTTGTTGTTACAAAAGTGGAGCTTTGTATTGACCTTTCTGGCTTTGTAAAACTCATGGTGCCTGTATTTCATTTTCCAAGGTGCTGTTCCAACATCAATGTCTTATTAAAAATTCAGTAGAATATAATTTAAGTGCATTAATGTAATAGATCACGTTCTAATGTGCTAAGCAAAATTTAGTTACTTAAAATATTTTGCTGTCATGTACAATGCAGTGTTGCTCAGAATAATGACTTTGTCAAACTGGCATCTAATAGGATAGATTGAAAAATTGCTAGAAATACATGATTTGTGCTACATTCTTGACAATGGGCATTAAAAGTAGGCAGAAATGTATGTAGGTCTATCAAATGATGATGCTCTAGATAGTAAACATACTAATGAAGCTTTTGTCTGTCGTATTCTTCCTCTCTTATGTCTTCTGTGTGTTTGAGGAAAATACACAGAAGATTAACTCTCTGTAAGCACTGCTTTCAAAATTATGATTCATTTTCATGAGCTTGAGTGCATTGTGGATGCCTTCTGAGAGACACATGGAACTTGAGGGAAGGGTCTGGTGCTGGCTGGGGGAACCTTGCTACCATTGGCTTGTGTGGGATAAAATGAAAGTGTGGTTCATGAAAGGAGAATTCAAGTGTACAGAGGTTTTAAAAAAAACAAACTTTTTTGTTGTTTGTTTTTGTGTGTGTGTGCAGGGGCAGGATTTGGACGTGGGGGGCTGTTGGAAGTAGGCTGGCTTGATGCTGTATAATTTAGGGATTCATTTCAGTAAAATCAGTGGTTGGAAGTCAAAGCTTACAGCAGTGTTTCTTTGTAGTGCAGCTGCAAAGCATTGTATTGCAGTCTGAGAATGTACTACGATTCTTTCTCCCACCCTTTCAATTGTTCCACAAAGTGTCATTGCTTTTCAAGAGAGCTGTTCATTCTTCTGCTTGCTGGAGGTCGTGCGTTTGATTCATGCAGCCGTGTGTGTGTGTGTGTGTGTGTGTGTGAGAGAGAGAGAGAGAAAATAGACCAAAAGCTGCCACTATCTCCTTTGGCCTATAAAGTTGTGTATGAGACTAAATGTTGTAGTGAGTTAGTGCACAAACCTTTCTCTGCTGCCACTGGGGGCCAGAATTCAAGTCCTGCCTTGAGTCACAAATGAAAATTAGTTTAATCCTTGTACTCATTTGTTAATGCTACAGAAACACTGCACATTTGGAAATTGCTCTGTTCAGGAGTTACACAGGGTTGCAGTAGTGAGATAGGATTAAGGTGTATTGGTTTTTATTTTGGAAAGCAGTCACTGTACCTATTCCTGATTCACGCCAGTGCTATTGGTCCCTTCGCTGTATGAATACTAAACTGACAAGAGTTTAAAAGACATGTGGGGGAGAGTATTTGGCAAGCATAGCTGTGATCTGGGCAAAAAATCAGGTCTAAATGCAGAAGTGACATTTTGCCTTAGGTAGGAATAGTGTGGTCCTACATTCAGAGATCTTGATTTTTTATTATTTATTATTTTATTACTTTATTTTCTATGGCTGCAGTTTTAGAACTTTCCACTGAAGTCCTAAAGAAATCCTTGTTTTAATACATAAATTAGCCGAATTGTTCAGCTGTACCTTTCTCTGTTCTCCCTTTCCACACACAGAAAATGAAAACTTGGACAATGGACTTATTAATTAGAAAAAAATATGGTTTGTTGGTGATGTTTGAGTTTTTGCACCCTTTTGTTCATCTTAGGCTTGGTCCTTTCTATGTGTTCATGTGAAAAAAGGGGGTAAGGTTTTGGGGTTTGTGTGTAAGTGGTGGTGACCCAGTCAGTTCAACACAGAGATTTCTTCTCTCCCACTGCTCCACATATATCATGCTCACCTTACTCCACAGTCAATCTGCTGAAAGCTTGCACTGATGCATTTTAAGTGATGCACTGGAGGGAGGCGGAATCATGAAGGATGCATTGTTGCCTCTTTCTGTAGGAAGGGAGAATAATCTGTGTGGGATGCATAAGAAGAAATTGGGGAGTTGTGCTATGACTTTTACCTTTAACCATAGTCCTCTACACTATCTACCAACTTTCTAGGCCATGTCTGCACCACAAACTTTGGTCAACACAAATTAAGTCAGCACAAAGCCACCAAAGTTAGTTGTGCTCATGCATACCTGGCTCTTTCTGTTGATGCTGAGGTTGCTCACCAAGAGTGCATAGTGTGGTGTACCATAGTAGATATCCCAGTGTGCAACCCACCACCCTCCAGTGCACTGTGGAAACTTTGGCAGAGCATGGTGAGGGAGAAATGAGTCCTGCAGAAGTGACTGGGAGCAAGGGGTCAACTTCCCAGTGTACAACTGTCTCGATTCCATAATGTTGTCTTTTGTGCCTTTTTTAAAAAATCCCACAAACCCACACAGCCCTCCTCCACACAGCCCTCACCATCTCTGACAGAAGCATGGAGCATGCAAAAGACTGCATGACTGTCATAAGTGTTGCAAGCACAGGACACACAATACTCTGGTATTTGCAGAGCCATAAGGGGAACCAAATCAGCAAGGAACATGATTTCTTGGAGGACAGATTGCTGTGGGACATAGAGAGAACCAATTCAAGGTTGTTAGTGGAATTCACAGAGCAGCTGCAGATGGTGGAGCACCGCTTTGGGCACTGACAAATAAGCACTGACTGGAGGGATTGCTTTGTAATACAGGCATGAGATATATGAGCCATGGCCGAAGAATTTTCAGATGCACAAGGCCACGTTCTTGGATCTGTGGGCCGAACTCACCAAATTCCTCCAGCTCAGGGACACCAAAATGAGAGCTTCATTGACAGCGGAGAATCAAGTGGTGATTGAGCTTTGGAAATTTGCATTGCTAGAATGCTACCAGTCGCTGGGAAATAATTTTGGAGTTGGAAAATTGACTGTGGAGACCTTTGTCATACAAGTGTGCAGGGCATTAATCATGTATGCAGGAATGTGACTCTTGGTAATGTGCAGGACATAATGGATGGATTTGCAGCAATGGGGTTCCCAAATTGTGGTGGGGTAAGAGATGGCTCACATATTCTATGTTGGCACCAGAGCACCTTGCCACAGACTACATGACCAGAAAGGGCTTTTTTATGGTGATGAAAGCATTGGTGCATCACTGGGGACACTTCACCGACTTTGATGTTGGCTGGTCAGGAACATGCATGACGCTCACATCTTTAAAAATACAGGACTGTTGAGAGAGCTCCAAGCAAGGACTATTTTCCCCCAAGCAGCTGGTTACCATTGGTGATGTTGAAATTCCAATAGTGATTCTGGGGGACTGTTGGTGGGTGGGGTTCAGGGCCAGTCCTGGCTGCACTGCCTTGCGGTGAACATCAAGCATCTGGGGCTAGGGGAACTTGGGCCCTCCCTGCTCCCAGCAGGCCACCACCTGCTCCACCCCAGAGCCCATTGAGGCAGTAATTCAGAAACGTGCAACCTAAGGGGGGTGGGTGCCCCTACGCCTGCTCCCTGGGCCACTTTCTACTCAGTTACTCTGTTGGTGTCACTGGTTCACCTCTGGGTCCATTCTGCTCTGCTCCGAAGAGTCTTCCTCTCACAGCCATGGCTCATTGTTGCCAATCTCCATGATTGAAAGGCCTGTGGCAGCTTAGCATTGAGGACCAGGCCCAACCACGTGAGGCCTCGGTGGCTTCCTGACTGGAACTTGCAAAACAGAACTTCCCTCCTGCTCCAATTACTCAGACCAAACTAAACTGCTCTCTTTTGAGCTCAGTCTCCGCTGTGAGCATGCCCAGCAGGGGCAGCTGGGCAGGATTTTCTGGACCTAGAGCTGCTCCTTAACCTTTACTTCCCCAGTGTTGGGTTCATGCACCCTATCACAAGTATCCAGCCTATCTCTTGCTCCCCTGGCTCATGAAGCTTTCACTGGCCACCTTGGCAGTACCAAAGAAAGATTCAACTGCTGGCTCAGCCGATGCAGAATGACAGTGGAATGCACTTTTGGTAGATTGAAGGGGACTGGCGCTGTTTGCTAACAAGATTGGATCTGAGTGGAAAAAAAACATCCCAGTGGTTATATAGCTGTCTGCTGCATCCTGCATAATATCAGTGAAGCAAAGCTGGGGAAGTTGCCACCCGGGTGGAAGGCAGAGGTGGAGTGGCTGTCTGCTGCGTTTGGACAGCCAGCCACGAGCGGTATTAGAAGCGCTCGTCGTGAAGTTGTATGGCTCAGGGTGTCTTTGAATAAGCACTTCAACAGTGAGCCAAGTAATGCATTATGGAATACTGTGCTTTAGTTGGCCCTGGTGTTTTGGGGCCTGTTAGGAATTGTATGGTGCTTGGTATATATTTATGAATATAACTTTATCAATTCACCTATTAATTTTGCAGTGCTTGCTTTACCCTGTCCTTTACACTGTCATTGATCCTGTGAGTTGTCGCACTGTAACAGTGGGTGCTTTCAAAACTGCTAAGCACTCTGCAGGTAATGTTGTGAAGCAATAAAGATGAATTATTTTTCAAATAGAATTTTATTCTGTAACAAAATCAGTGCAAAGAAAAGTATATGCAATTTATAAGCAAATACATTAAAAATTTAATAAATTAATGGACTAGAACTTAACAAAGGGAAGGAACATTCATGTCCATTTTACCTACACATACATTGGCCTGTGGAAGCCATGGTCGCTCTATGTGAAGCTGTGATTGTTCTTAATATCTCTCAGGGTAGAGCGGCCGGGGTGGGGTGTGGCCCTTGATGCCATGTGAAATGTTCGGGGGAGCGTGGGGAGGTGCTGTAATGAAGTTCTCCATGGACTGCAAATGGAGGCAAGCCCATGATTGTTGAACCTGTAGGTCCATAAGAGTCTGTAGCATCTGTCTTTGCTGCCAGAAAAGCTCCATTATGTTCTTCTCTTCCTGCTGGGAGGTGCATCTCCTTCTCTTCCTGCTGGGACTCCTCGGCCTGCCTCTTGTCTGCTCTTTCCTTCTCCAGGCTGTCTGCAGGGTTCACCCTCCAGCCCCTTTGCTCATAGTCTGATACAGCACTGGCTTTCAGGATCTCACTGAACATGTCATTCTAAGTCCTCTTCTTCTTTCTTCTCCTTATCTGGCTCAGGCATTCCAAGGGTGTAGAGGGGGAACCCCTCAAGGCCGTAATGGCAGCAGCTGCAGGTAAACCACACAGAGGTACCATTGTCTGTATAGTCACAACAGAAAGTGGAAAGTTAAGACTCAGAACTCCCTTCCCTTGGTCCCCTGAGGTTTTAAACAAGACATGCCTCTTGATACTTCTGCTTCAGAGTGCTTGTGCATGGTGTCATTCACAGCAGCAGTTGTGGGGAGTATGGCCTGCCAGAGATGAAGGAACTAGGGAGGGAGTTTCTTGCAAGAAACTGAGTATAGGGCAATGGCTCTGAATACTGGCACCGTTTTCCTCAGATGGTGGCAATCTTAGCTGATATCTCACTCTTGAGCGTGACCAAAGGCACAGTGCATAACTGCTGCTGGTGTCCCAAAGCCAGCCGGGCCTGAACGTGCTAGCTTGTGTTCTGTAGAGGTGCCTGCCAAAATTATTGCTGAATGGTGTGGGAAAGCATCCTACTTTGGAGGAAGAAATAAGTCTGCCATTCCTACAAACCTTTAGGAGAGGATTGCAGAGTACCTCCATTAAAGTTTCGTGGAGATCTCTGAGGAGGAGTCAAAGGATGTTTCTGTGTACATAAACAAACCGATCCCCGTGGCTCCCCTTGCCGCAGGGGAATGAAAAGGAGATAATGCTACCTCACTTTTTTTGTACCGCTACCCCTTGAAGTACAAGTAAATTTAATGAAAAGTTAATACCTGTATCCTGTTGAGTGGGGGGTGCCATCAGTACATCATTGTAATGGGAAATATAATTATATACTTACCTGAGTTTCTTTCCTTGTATCACGCTCGACTGCCAGGACTGACTGGACTGTGGTGGACTCTCAAACAGGTCCTGGCTCGCAGCATAGCTGGACCTTCTGGTCGCATATTCCCCCATCTTCCTCCTCCATCTCTTCCTGAGTCTCACTGTTCATGCCACGGGACTGGGGCTTAGGTTCCTCAGAGGAACCTGTGATTGTCTGTGGGGTGGTGATGGCATCTGTCATGTATGGTATGCAGCTCTTTGTAAAAACGGCAGGTCTGCACCTCAACACCTGATTGACTGTTGGTCTCCTTGGACTTCTGATATGCCTGGTACAGTTTCTTTGCTTTCATGTGGCACTGTTGATGGTCCCTGTCATACCCCTTCTCTTGCTTGCACAGTCTCTTCTCTTCGGCCCAGGAGATCCAATATCTCCTGTTTACTCCAAGCCAGAGCTCTTCTGGAGCATGTAGCTTGCATGGTCAGCTGGGCAGTTGCACACAACAAGGGAGAGCTACTAGGTTTGCTTACCAAGGTGGACAAACAGGAAAAGGCAGGCAAAAAATTTGTGGGGTTTTGAAGGGCAGGGAGACCTTCTGGTCTCCATGACTCCTGGTCCATGGAGGTCACAGTTGTGACCAAAGCAGTCAGTGTAGGGCACTGTGGGACAGCAGCTGGAGGACTGTGAGTGTCCATGTTCGTAACACAGCATCTACATCCATGCTGCACTGACCTCAGTATGTCGACCATGGCTCAGCACTGCGTGGGGTTATGGTGTTACTGTGTCGCTGTAAACAGGGTGCTTATATCAATGGAAAACCAATGAAGTATAGACGCGTTGTAACTAGATCTATGCCCGGTGGCTAACATGGACCTAACTTTGTAGTGTAGACCAGGCCCTGGGTGTAGGGAACAATTTTTCAATGCATGATGAAGGCTGTCTTCACAAGCAACTTATATCGGTATAACTCTGTCACTTGGGGATGTGGAAAATTCACAACTCTGAACGGGGCAGTTATACTGACCTGATTACCAGTGTAGACAGTGCTATGTTGACGGGAGGGATTCTTGCTATGGTGGATTGTCCATCGGTGTAGGTAGCATCTTTACTGAAGCACTGCCACTGCACCTTTTGAGTGTAGACAAGCCTTTAGAGAAATAATCACCCACTTGAACTGCAGTAGCACAATCATGCTCATTACAAGGAACGTCGATGATAGTCAGCTGAATTGATCCAAAGGATATAGTTACAAAAGAACGTTGCCCCACTTCTTTTATGGATACAGTATTATCTATTAAGTACCTAAGCCCATTGACATCAATGGAAAGACTTCATTGGGCTTCAGATTGGGCCCAAAATTAAGCATTTTCAGGTCTGCAAATAGAATCTTTTATGGTTTCTATATTTGTCTGTGCTAATTGCCTCTGCTTTATAAAATCTTGGCCCATAATGGTTTCTTCACCTGTTCACGTCTCATCCTCTCACATTTATCAAGTGGTATACCTTCTTATGTGTGCATGTTCCATAGTGTCAAAGCTCTACGGGCTTAAAAGGAAATGAAGAGGTTCAAAAAAAATTCAGAACTTCACCTTTTTACATGCATTTACAAAGAGCAAAGGGAACATTTCCAAAAAGTCTCTGTGCCAATTTGTCTTGCTTGAGGGCAGGTGTAAGCATATATAATTTTAATGCTTCTAATAGGAGTGTAAAAATCTGCCTTAAAAGTAAAGGAGTACTTGTGGCTCCTTAGAGACTAACAAATTTATTTGAGCATAAGCTTTCGTGAGCTACAGCTCACTTCATTGGATGCATTCCTTTTCTGTACGAGTTTTTCATGAAGTTGATAGATTTCAACTCCATACAGCTAAATTCAGTGCCTTGCATAATGACGGGTTTCAGAGTAGCAGCCGTGTTAGTCTGTATTCGCAAAAAGAAAAGGAGTACTTGTGGCACCTTAGAGACTAACAAATGTATATGAGCATAGCTGTAGCTCACGAAAGCTTATGCTGGAAATGGCCCACCTTGATTATCATGCACATTGTAGGGAGAGTGGTCACTTTGGATGAGCTATTACCAGCAGGATAGTGAGTTTGTGCGTGTGGTTTTTGGGAGAGGGGTGAGGGGGTGAGAGAACCTGGATTTGTGCAGGAAATGGCCCAACTTGATTATCATGCACATTGTGTAGAGAGTTGTCACTTTGGATGGGCTATCACCAGCAGGAGAGTGAATTTGTGTGGGGGGGTGGAGGGTGAGAAAACCTGGATTTGTGCTGGAAATGGCCCAACTTGATGATCACTTTAGATAAGCTATTACCAGCAGGACAGTGGGGTGGGAGGAGGTATTGTTTCATATTCTCTGTATGTATATAAAGTCTGCTGCAGTTTCCACGGTATGCATCCGATGAAGTGAGCTGTAGCTCACGAAAGCTCATGCTCAAATAAATTGGTTAGTCTCTAAGGTGCCACAAGTACTCCTTTTCTTTTTGTCTTAAAAGTGCCACTGACAGAACAAAATTAGGCCTTTATGCTGAAGTGGTGAAATTCTAGAAACTGCATAGCCCCTTCCTAATACTAATATCTGTTAAAATCATGTTATATCGGCACACGTAGATGTAGTGGTTTTGAGTGTTTTACTAATTTGGTTTATAATCTCAGTCTTTTTTTTTATTTAAAGTGTTTTAATGAAATCCTGTTTTTCATGATCTAGATCAAGGGTTCTCAAACTTCATTGCACCGTGACCCCCTTCTGACAACAACAGTTACTACAGGATCCCAGGAGGGAGGACTGAAACCTGAGCCTGCCCAAGCCCTGCCTCCCCAGGGCAGGGGGTGCAAAGCCAAAGCCCCACCTCCCCAGGCTGGGGAGCCAAGGCCAAAGCCTACGGGCTTCAGCCCCAGACAGGGGCCTCTAACCTTAGCCCCACTGCCCAGGGCTGAAGCCCTCGGGTTTGGGCTTTGGCCCTGGGCCCCAGCAAGTCTAAGCCAGCCCTGGCGACCCTGTTAAAATAGGGTTGCCACCCACAGTTTGAGAACCGCTGGTCTAGATTAATATAGAACTGAAATATGCTTATGCTGTTTATGCACTTTGCTTACAGTATAATTGTGGAATAGTAGCTTAAAAATGTGACCAGTCACTTTAGTATTGTGCCTGTGGGAGGAAATTAACAAAATACAGTGGTTATATGCACTGATGACAACATTATTGCCTCACAATAGTGCCAGGTTAATTTACCTTATTTCTTGCAAGCTTCATAAGGAATCAGTGGTTTTCAGTAACTCAGTTTGATGCAAGAGATTCTGGCAAAAATCACCAGATTTCTTGATAAGGATGCATTGTAGAAGTATAGAATGATTTAAATCAAAGCGACTTAAATAATTGATTTTAATTATGATTTAAACGAGCAAGCAGGAAACCTTGATTTAAAGAATCAATTTTAATTGTTTTGCATTTGTACTTTTTAGTGATTTTTTTTCCCCTAAAGAGAGGTTGATTTTTGTTAATTAAAATTGTTGTTAAATGGTTAATTTAATGGTTGATTTAAAAATATTGGTTTGAAACTAAATATAGCCTTTACACTAAATTTGATATGCTTTTCCTGACCAGGAGGCTATGCTGTATCTATACATATTTATTTATTTAAGGACTTATGTAGCTTAATTTATATTTATTTAATTTTAATTTTTACATTTTGTGTGTTAGAAAATGGTGAATTTTGCATTTCTTATTTACTAGATGGCTCTCTTTTTTTTACTTGTGATTTTTTTTTCAAGCTCTATTTGGATGGAACTTCAGATTCAATGACAAATGCACAACAACAGTATTTTAAATTTATTTTTGTTAAATAAAACTACTTTCAAACTACTGTATGCACAAGGAAATAAGTTTATCAAAAGGTTTATCAAAACCTGTTTTGCATTTAAAACTGATTAACAAAGCTGTATTATCTATAGTTAGTGAATTGAACAGATTGTTTCTGGTCCCCATGCCTATAATATTTTAGAACTAGTAGATCTCATCCTCTCACACCTAGATTTTATTCATAGATTGGAAGAGGAAAACAAGCTTCCCTGCTTTTTCAGCTCCCAATTGGTTTCTTAACTTTGAATATACTAGCCATTGAACTGAACTGAAGAGAATATTCTCTCTGTACTTGCAAAAGAGCCCACTGCTGTCAAAAGCTGGTTTAGCAAATCAACAAATTCTGGTGTGAGGTGCTTAGACCACTGACTGGTGGAAGTCACTGGCTAACTTTCTTTAAAACTTGGCAACAAACCTGTATTGCTTAATATTTTTTTCTACTTAATTTAAATTAATAGGTTATAATATGACTTAATTTTAACTAGGGCTTTCAAACGATTAAAAATTTATTGTTAGTAATCACAGTTTTAATCACACTGTTAAACAATATTAGAATACTATATATATATATATAATATATATATATATAAATATTTTCAAATATAGGCTCTGGGCTTCACTCCTGCTTCTGCCACCTTGGTATTAGGCATTTATATTAGCAAATTCTGCATGGATTGCTAGTAGTTTGTCTACCCGTTCTGTAGAGTGTGTGCTGTACCTTCCTTGTAAATCCGTCTCTGCCCTTTGGCTCAGGATTACGATCTCTTGCACTGTTCTCTTCCATTGTACATTTTGTACAGCTGACATGGATAGTGAAACTACCTAAATTCTGACATTCTGGTCTGCAACTCCTTTGAACACATAGCGCACAAGAACAGAACAAAGCAGCTGGGTTCTGCAGAGTGAAGAGTTCAGCGAGTTTTGCTCTAGATTCATTAAATGCATCTGTTTACCAATGCTGAAGTGGAGGATGGCATGGAATTAGTTTTTGTATACACTAGTCTGTTCTGGAGGATCTCTCACTCTTTCTTTACCACTAGTGTAGCTCCCATGGTGGTGGGAGCGAGACATAGTAGATAGAGCACAGGCATTTTTACCACTACACCATGTTGGACTTTCTCTGTTCAGGGTTAATTAACATGGTAGTAGAAATGCCTGTACCCTTTTTATGGTATGGTCTCTGTTGTTACTACTGTGGTGGTGTGATGGTGGGTAGTGTAGACACAGCTCAGTAGAAGCAACAAGAGAGGGTGATGAGAAGACACAGGGATAAATAGAAAAAGGAAAAATGATACTTGTCTGAGTTACAGGCGCGGTAGGAGAATGGATTCCTTGGCCTGGCCTGTTAATCCAATATGAAACACACACAGGATAGGGTAGAGAGAACTCTTTTTGAAGAAAAGAACTGGTTATTATAATTGGAAGAAAATCCGTTCTTTATTTGCTTGTGTACAAGAAGGAATGTTGGTTTAAAGAAGTATATTGGGAGTTACACCTCCTGCTCTGTGCACTCTTACTTCCTTGTTCTCTCCTACCCTTCTGTTGGATATAAGCCCTGTCCTCATTAATTGGTGGGCAGGATATTGTATGTGGTTTGGTTTTGGCATCATGCTGCTTGCTATTACAGCAAACGTAGGATAACTTGTTTAAACACAAAAAGAAAAGGAGTACTTGTGGCACCTTAGAGACTAACCAATTTATTTGAGCATAAGCTTTCGTGAGCTGTAGCTACAGCTGTAGCTCACGAAAGCTCATGCTCAAATAAATTGGTTAGTCTCTAAGGTGCCACAAGCACTCCTTTTCTTTTTGCGAATACAGACTAACATGGCTGTTACTCTGAAACCTGTCATTTAAACACAACTGCCAAACAATGGGAAATTGAATAAATCAATCCTGAAATACATATGAAGTTCAGGTTAGCCAGCTGCCATCCTATTCAGCGTGTGCCTTTCCTTGCATTAGTGTTATCTTCAGATTGCACTGGATATTTGGTGATCAGTCCTGTTCCTTCTTTTTTCCCGGATGCTATGCATGGCATCTATGTTTCGTCACAATAGTGACCAAATAAAGCAGAGCGTCTGTATACAGGCATTATGTTTTAAAATAGAGTAAAACAAGCAAGCTGCCACACTCAAGGCAAAAGGTATGTGTGTACAATGAACTCACTTGGAGGTCTTTATTTTCTCCAGATCCTGTAATTTTAGGGGTGGGTGGGTGGGTGTGGGTGTGGATGTGGATGTGGATGTTTTGGTGGAGAAGTGGTTCCTTTCGGTCTGAATCCTGACAGGAGTGCCAGTGCAGGGAAACTCTTAGTGAGGCTCTGTGCAGGGGGTCTCTGTCCAGATCCACTTGTAGAATTGGGGCATTAGTGGCTGAGTCCATTGTGCATTTTGGTTTGTTTGCATAGTATGTCAGTGAAATTTAAATAAATGTCTAAGAAGCTAGCAATAGGATAATTGTGATTGTCCTTCCTATATCTAATGAAGGGCTCCGGTTTACTAGGCTCACGTCTTCTCTCCTCTCTGTGGGCCTGATCAAAAACCCACTGAAGTCAACGGAAAGACTCGCATGGACTCAAATGGGATTTGGGTCAGGTCCTAATAGAGCAGAATTACCATGTAGCTGTTCTGGAAATTTACTCCTTTGTTAAATCCATACAGAATATACTTACTTTAAATTTTCTTTAATTTTGCTAAGATTTTGGAGAGTGGACAAAACAAGAGATTTTTCTCCTCTTTGCTCTTGTTATTTGAGATTTGTCCTAGGGAACAGAGCAGTATTTGTCCCCAGTCCTTCATGGAGACATAGTTCTTATGCATGGTGCGGGAGATCATTTTTACCATAAATTGTAGGATTGACTTGTTTTTGCAAAATTTAGCTGAAAACTGGAGCTCTTATTCTAGCAACTTCAGTGCCTCTTAGGCAACTCTTGATAGCTATTTAAAAAGCCTCTTTTTAACTGTTAAGTTTTCCCTGCCCTAAAACTAGTACTTAAATGTCCTTTACTGTAGTATTGGTGAGGAGGATTTTGCTCTGCTAGCCTCTTGCCAGAGTTGTTTGGAAATCTTGTGGGTTTTTTCATATTTTTTCAATGCTTTAGAAATAATTGTTACCTCAAAATTATTGGACTCTAATGAAAAGAAATACAGCATCACTTCGAGCAAGAGAATATTCACATACCAAAAACCTTTAAATTAGGGTTAAAATGAACGTTATACTTCAAAAAACCAAAATGCTCAAAAGTAAAAAATTTAAAATCCAAGGGTCAGAGTCTGTTCTCTGCCTCAGTGTGAAAAGAACAGCCTAGGGGAGGAAAAGGGAAGCCAAAATGGCATTAAACCACCTTTGTGCCTTTCAAATTCTGGGCTCCTCTGCAGGGCAACATGTGGGTTGCCAGCTTTCTAGTAGCACAAAACTGAACACCCTAGCCCCGCCCCTGCTCTGAGGCCCTGCTCCCGCTCACTACATTCCCCCTCCCTTGGTGGCTCGCTCTCCTCCACCTTTGTTTCACTGGGCTAGGGCAAAGGGGTTGGGGTGTAGGAGTGGGGGGGAAGGCTCCATCTGGGGGTGCAGGCTTTGGGGTGGGGCTGGGGATGAGGGGTTCAGGGTGCGGCAGGGTGCTGCGGGTTGAGGCAGGGGGTTGGGGCGCGAGCTTACCTCTGGTGGCTCCTGGTCAGCTGCACAGTGGTGGGCTAAGGCAGGTTTCCTGCCTGTCCTGACTCCGCACTGTGACCTGGAAAGGGCTAGCAGATCCGTCTCCTAGGTAGAGGCGTGCAGGAGGCTCTGCACGCTGCTCTTGCCCACACGCACCACCCCCAGAGCTTCCATTGGCTGCAGTTCCCGTCCAATGGGAGTGCGGAGCCAGTGGCCCCTCCCCCTAGGAGCCCGACCTTCTGGCCACTTCCAGGGCGGAGTGTAGAGCCAGGACAGGTAGGGACTAGCCTGCCTTAGCTCTGCAGCACCGCCGACCGAACTTTTAATGGCCCAGTTGGTGGTGCTCACCGGAGCCACCAGGGTCCCTTTTTGACCGGGTGTTGCATTTGAAAACTGGACACCCAGTCACCCTAGCAACATGGCCCCTAGCACAAGTTAGGGAAGCCACTAAGGGCTGCTGTAACTGACTGTGTCTTCCCGCAATTGCCAGAGCTCCCCCTTGTAGCTCTCGCTCTCTTTCTCCTGCATGGTGGGATAGCATAATGTTGCTTATGCTGCCATTTTGCTACCCCTGTGTGGAGGGAGCTCTCTGGGGGGGCTTGAGAGGGGGCTGTTTTTCTGCCCCATTTAAGTCCCCGTTATGTCACCAAAGCTGTTTAAAGGGGACTTGCACAGGATCTACCCCAAGATTCCTACATCAATCTTAATTCTTCGCCACATCCCTACTGTAATGTAAACATCCTTTCTACCACTGTCCATGGTATTCTCTCTCAATACAGATGAAACTCTATCTCTTCCTACAAAACTCTTCATTAACAGTTGCATTTGGGATTGACATGTGACTCTGCTAGAAACTATATCTGGATGAGAGCTGGTTGGGATGGGGGAGAGGTGAATTTGAAAAAAAATAGGAATATTTTTCCTGTATGTATAATATATACACATTTAATTTTTTAACTTAAATTCATTGAAATTTTTCAGAATTTCAGACAGCTGTGCCTAGAGTCCTAGGGCCAGATTTTCTTGCATTCCAGCCTCTGTGCACAGCTGTTGTGGCACAAAGGGGTAGGAAAACATCTGGATTGGGCCAGCTGAGACTTGCTGCTGATAATGGGGCACTCTTAGCTGGTCTAAAACCAGTATATTTGGTTCCTGAACCAAATGTTTCTCCCAATACAGGAACATGTTGTTGTTTGGAGGGGGAGAGGTATGGTGGGAAGTAGCTGGAGTATCTGGCTATCTGCAGCCTGCATACGCTTTGGTGTGCAAATTGGTCCTAAAAATCATGACAACTAATAGGATCTTGATACACCCCATCTCCTGCACTGTGCTGAGCCAAACAGCTGAGCCAAACTGCACAGCAGAAAATCTGGGTCTTAGTTTTGAAATATAGTTCAGAGCTGACCTCTCAAAGTCTCCTGTTCCACTATAGCATAAAGACACCATTATACCTGGTGCATCCTTGTGATGTGAGGTCTTGCCTATACTATACTCAATTCAGCTTCTGGCTATAGATCAGAGAACAATACACTCCCCATAAAGGCCTCAGATCTGGCTGAACCCTCTTCTGCACAAATGCAGTGACGTCAACAATTAGCCTATATTGTGGAAACCATAATCTCCAAAGCGTGTGCGTGGTTTTTTTTTTTTTTTTTTTTCTAGTATGGCATTCATTTCTGTAGTCTCATCAGCACAGTGCAGCTCCAGCTAGGCTCAGCTACTCAAGTATATGGATCTGATTGTAGGATTGGGACTGATTCTGTTTTAAATCAATGTTTTCAAATAAATATCCCTTAAAACTTTCAGGATGTAGCCATCCTAACTGATAACAGAAGTAAAGCATCACTCAAAGCAAGATAATATAACGGCTGAAGCTTGTAAACTGTGTTTGATGGAACTGTTTAAACTATTAAAATTTACATTTTTAGGGATTGAAATAATTAACTTTCACATTTTTGACAGACGTGAGAATGGAATTTTGAATTTCCTTCCCATGGTTGAATTGCTCTGAAATGTATCAAGAAGGGGAATCTTCGTTTCCTGTGATGAGGAAGCAGTGTGACTACTGAAATGCATTCCTTTCCTTTTCAGTACATATCTTTTATTTAACAAGATTCTGTTGTAAGGAAAAGGTCCTGGGTTTTAGGATGGAGCATATTTTCAACAGAAGAACACACTGCCCTGATGAATAAAAGAAAGGCAGGTCTTGGAGCAGTTCACTTTGGGGAAGGAGGGACTATGGTATGCATCTAGGAAGGTAGTTACCTAGATAAAATGCTCCCCTCTACCTCCTTTCACACATCCACACTGCAGTTTACTGTCTACTCAGAGATACATTATTTCAAGCCCTGCATGTGGTTGAAGGGTTAGAAAAAAGAAAGGGGGAAAAAAAAAAGAAAATCTGTGCTTAATTGACTAGAAAACAAATAATTTTATTTTGTTTCTGATCTTCATTTATAGCACCAGCAACAAGTGGTGCAGGCTGTGGAACGTGCCAAGCAAGTGACCATGGCAGAACTGAACGCAATCATTGGGGTATGTGGTCTTTCCATTTTAGCTCTAAGTGTTTGTAATTAGCTCTTTTTCTTTATTTAAAAAATAAAAGTTAAAAATTTGTTCCATCAACTGAGCAAAAGTTGTGGACGGCAGTGAAGTTAAGTAGTCTGACTTAATCTGCATAAAAACTGATTGCTACATAAAAACTTTATTGAACCGTGGCCATAAGGTGAATAGTGTAACTGTTTTATCCATCCCTCTGGGAATCACCTTTTTTTTTTTTTCGTAGTTTTCTTCTTTTTATTTATTTTTTTTTAAGGAAAACTTTTTTCATTTGCTTAGTGCTGTTCAGTCTGCCTCTGTAACTACCTTATAGGTAGCATTTGATTTGCACTGCTACTGAATGAGGGTTTTTACCTCCCTCCCCCCTCCAGTCCATGTGCGTGATGGCCAAAAATAGCGAGTATCCACTTTGTAGATCACTTTATTAAAATAAAAAATCCCCTCCCCCCCAATCTACAATTAAATGACAGTTCTCAAAGGAAGTGATAGGTGCCATGCTCCCAATTGTCTGAAAAATACAGGGCCCCTCGTCTGAAAACATTTCTGGGAACAGTATAGCATAGTGTAGAAGTCCTGCAAGGTTTTAGGGGTTTGGGCAGCCATAATGTTTATGTCTTATGACTCAAGAGGAAAGGAAAAACAATTAAATATTGGCTGTTCACATTGCATAAAATAAAGGTGAGAAATCATAGCTTAATAGCACATTATTCACATCTATAATTATGCAGCTGATGCAAGCAGTTGTTTAAGCTATTCTTATGAAGATACTACAACTGTACTTTCCTTTTTCTATCCCCTCCAAAATGCTTTTTCTTTTGTGTATAGATTATACACAAATCTTTCCTTTTTTTATTCAGTGTATCAAACACACTTTGAAATGCTAATTATTCCATTTACTTTCATTAAAATTCAAATTGCTGAGTGAAGATGTGGATAAGGGTCGCCAAATAATCAATCTGAAGTGAAGATATTGCTTCAATTATGCCTCTGTCTTTTAACAAGGAAATCGGGACTCTCTGATCATTGCTGACGGTAGTGTAGAGCAGTTGTCTGATTGTAGCTTGTTTTTAATAGTCTGTTTCTAACTCTATTTTGTATCCCTCTGACCACAAGAATATACTGGTAGTCAATTAGAAGATATAAATGGAAAAGAGTAACCTTTATTTCCTGTGAAGTGCCCCTTGGAAAGAAGGGGATGAATCAGAGCGAGTCATGTAGAATCATGAATAACATTTGTTGTATGTCTTTTACGCTCCAGTGGGGAGAGTGGGAGATGAATAATTTCCCAATTAGTTTTCATTACCTAACCAAAATACTGCCTACTATTAACATTCTTTGCATAAAGTAAGTTGTGAAAGATTGGATTTTTTTTTAAAGGTATATGTGTATGTGCTGCATGTCTCTGTGCATTGCATTGTGTGTGTGCCCACATGTATAAAGCGTATTTTATAAAATTGTATATATAAAGTTGTGTGTGTGTGTGTGTGTGACACTCAACATTACATTTCTTGAAGAGTCTATAATATGTTTACTTTCTACCAACTAGAGAATCAGGTATTAATGTAAAATGTGTGGCATTATTACAAATGTTGCAGATTTTACTTGTTGGTTTAAAGTTCTATCCTACTTTCCATGAACCACTAAAACAAACACACACACACACACACACACACACACACACACTATAAACAAATAGAGTGGATGCTTATTCAAGAGTTTGGTGATCATCTTCTTTTCTAAAGGACAGAACTAAAGTTCCTATTTTGTCCAAGACTGTCTGAGCCTACTTTTTCAGATTGATTGAAATTCTACCTGGCCCAGATTTCCTAAAGGCTGTAATTTGTGCCTTGAAGAAGATAACTCCCCTTTTACCTTCCCCCCCAAAAATACTTTGTACTTACTGTATTTCTTTTGTACACTCTTTTGATTTGGAAAGGTGGGGATATTTTATGTGGATCTCTCGTAGTTTTTGATAGAACTGCAATATTCCTGACCGAAAAATTCTTGTTTTGTGATTTAAATTATTATATAAAAGGAGTAATCTGATAGAATCTTTAGGAGATTTATTAGGAAAACTGATTGAATAAGATAGCAAGTTATCAAATCAGCATACGTTTTAGTTGTATGGATACCCCTGAATAAATCTATATGGGTATACCTGCACAGAAAATAAAAGCAAAATTATGACTGTAGCACTAGCACTAGAAAAACTCTGACACACTTAAAATGCATACCAATAAAAAAGCAAAGAACATAATTAGAACATACAACTTCTTTTTAAAAAACTTTAATTATGCTCTGTCTTGTGTTAGTTTGCAGTTTGCTAGATCTGCCAGAGTTCCTGCTGTTGTAACATTGTGGTGTTTTTAAAAGGATCCACTACTCAGTGGCTGTTTACTATTTTTTTAAAAAAATAGTCTTTATAATAACCATTTAGTTCTGAGCTGGAGTTGTACTGGACTTAGAGTTTTTAAAATATAATTGTGGATAACTAGTTTCTGTATACTGAGGGCCCTGTATAATGCTTAATGTATACTGAGATCCCAGGGCAAAAGCCCTTTTTGGTTTGAATGGTGGACTGCGGCTTAGGATTTCAGAATTGGATTCTATGAGAGTTAAAGATGGCACAAGAAAAAAATGAATGTGCACGAATTATATGAGTTTTTCTCTTTGAGGCTCATGTATATATTTTTACACGAATGTACTCGGATTTAATGAAATCTGATGAAGCATCTTCTTTTTAACTTTGCAGTATTATTCTATCTTCATTGGTAAATGAACCAAATCACTGATCCATGCAGTTTAAATGCAAAATACTGAAGTGAGCCTGGAACCTGGAGAGACTGCTTGTTCTCTTGACAATAAGCTAGTTGTGTTTAATGGAATGAAACATGGTTATAATGACTTCTTTCACAGGTCATGTTCAGTTTAAAACTGTTGACAGATTGAAACAAGTTAAATTTTTTTTTTAAGAAATGGTGAAGGGTGGGGGGAGGACAAAGTACCTAGATATCCTAAATACACCAGAGAAGTATTTTAAACTTAAATGAATGCAGACTTTTTAACTGATGTTTGCAGTAGTCTATATTGTTGATTAGAGATCTTATTTTGAGTCAGTTCTCTTGAACAATTTGAACCCTTCCAAGTTCACGCTGTTGGGATAAGGAATCTTATGTTTCAGCTGATCTTGTCATGTGCCACTGTGTTTGTTTTTAAATTAGAAACAGCAAGATCATACTGTTGGAGCAACACACATTGTAGTCTTAAATCAGTAATATGATCTAATTAGGAATGATGTTTTAATTTCCTGCATTATTAAATAGTCATCTAACTTCCTTAAAATATTTTTAATCCATTATTCTGTATAATCAGAACATGCTGTGTGAATGTGGTTGCGTTTTAATAAAGGGAAAAGGCACTAATGTGTAATCAGAGTAATTATTTTTTTTCTGTTTGTGTATCTTTAGTATGCATATTTAAAACTGTATATATGTTCAACTGCACTTAGGTAGTAAGACCGAAATGGAGGCTACCATTCATATGCGTGTTTATCACAGAGAGAGAGAGAAATGTACTAAAATCCAAAAAAGAACAGGTATGTGATAGTGTTCAAAGAAAAAGCAGTTTAGCACAAGATATGCTGAACCTCCATTTTTAGCAGTGACATTTTAATGATAGGAAGTCTGCAAAATTATTTGCCATCAATTGTGAAGGCAATAACAAGCCTTGGTGGTTTTTCACACTCTCTGTGTTAAGTGCTTTCAGAATGACAGCGTAAACTGTGTTAGAGAACTCCAAGGAAGTAAAACTGATTAAAATGTTCATGCTTGAATGGTGCTGATGGAATAGTTCATTTGGACTTTCTCTACCTCCTGCAGCTCAAGCTGAAATATTAAAATTCAGTGGATTTAAATCTCTCTCCCCTCAGCTCAGGAAAAAAACATTACATTTTAATAGGTTTTAAACTCATAATTCATTGGCTTGGAGCAGCACTATTAAATCTATTTAAATATTACTTGTATTACTAAGGATATGATTTAAATGATTTTGCCTTTACCAATCTATATGTTTGAGTTTAAAAAAAAAAAAGCTTTGGTTTAATTTGTAAGCATTTTGTTTTACTATGTCAGTTTTTTAAAAATAAGATTCTGTTTTTAAAGTTACTGGCAGTTGCTGGAAAAAAGACCCTTTTTATATTGTGACATATAATTATCAAGCTATCAAGTTCCCTCTTCAATACACCAGTTATCAAAATTTCCATTCCGTGTTTTAGACTAAAACACTTGTTTGCTTGAGCTCGGAAGCTGCGTGTTTTTTTTTCTTTTTTCTTTTTTAAATGAGTAGTCCATCAGCCAAACCGCTCATACTTTCACAGCAGAAGTGTGGAACAATGACTCTTAAGAAAACAATATGTCATCTTTTATACATTCACAGATATGAGGATCTTAGAAAGCGGTGTGGTGTAGATAAGTGCACACAAGTTCTAATAAAAACTTAGCATCAATGCATGCTATTATTCCCTTGGCGCCAGTGGTCCAGAGCTCCTGCTGCTAAATGCTAATGCATTTTTGCACTGGTGCTTAACATATAGAGCAATTTCTGACTCCTTGTGCAAAGAGTCTTCTCTCTGCCTTTCAAATGAGATTACAATGTAGGTAAGAGTAAGGGCCTCTGGTCTCAACCAGATCCTCAGATGATGCACTGAGAATCTGGCCCTGGATCTTTAGAAGGGAAGAGGAGCTAGCTTTTCCTCCAGATCTAAACATCTAGACATTGTATCTATTTGTGGGAGGGGCAAGCAAAGCTTTTTCTCTATAGATTGTGGATGTTTTAATTTCAGTTTGTTCAATAAAGCCATTCTTGCCAATTGTGTACATTCGAAGATGGGAACTTCTGAGAGGAAGGAGGGTGCAGTATGAATTAGTAAATACACTCTGACCCGTGTGCAACAATGATTTCTCTCTCTGTCTTTTTTGTTGTTTGATCAAAGGCTCTGCCCATATTATGCAGTGCTTGGAGTTTAAAGGCTGTAAAAACAAATTGGCCACCTGCTGTATACTGTACACAGATTGTTATGGTGGGAAGGCAGAAGAGGAGGTTGGCTCAATGATGTATCTGTTTTGTGTTGTGTTTATTTGCATCGTGTGCCCAAGGAAATATTGAAATGCACTGTGTCGTATTTAATTACTGTATTCAGTGTTTGTGTATTGAAAGTGCAAGATGCGTTGGATCAAATGGCTTGCAATTTGTGACGGTATCTAGTGCTTTCAAGTGTATTCTTTATCCTTTTGAGTTTTGATGATTTAACCGGGTGCAGAAGGCTGTAACATTGGTAACTTTTGAATTATTCATCTAAAATCTGGATAGGTCGCAGGTAGGGTTGCCAATCCTCAAGGATTGGCCTGGAGTCTCCAGGAATTAAAGATTAATCCTTTAATTAAAGACTGTCATGTGATGAAGTCTCCAGGAATACATCCAAAATCGGCAACCCTAGTCCTGGTTGATGCTGTTCTTGGGGTGGTTGGGTTTCCCGCCACGTCCAGGTGCCAGCTACAGAACCTTATAGCAGTTGAAGCATAATATAAACAAGTCTCCTGCTCTCCTCAGCGCTTGCTGTAATTCAGAAGGCCTGAAAAAATAAGAGAACCTGAGTCCTCTTTAGGATTTTTTAGGCAGTTAATTTTAATGCAGATGTTGATTGTTTAGTATTTCCTTTCAGGGGTGCGCAAACAATTTGTATAGTGGGGGTGCTGAGAGCCATTGAACCAAACTGTAAACCTTGTGTATGGTGGAAACCACTTGAAGCCAGGGGGTGCAGGAGCACCCCTAGTTCCAGCACCTATGTTTCCTTGACAACTGTTCCTAGTGTATATATTTTAAAAGAGCCTTGTTACGTTTGGAACAGAACCTTGCCATTTCTCTGCTCATGCTGGGTGTCCTAATTGTTGAATTATATTGAACTGTCTTCACCAGAGTACCCCGTGACATGCTGCAGTACAGGTTGCAAATCACTTATTACCTCCCACTCACCAATGAGTGAAGTCTGAGGTCTTACTCATTGCGATTTAAATAAGTGCATATGGCATGATCAGTGTCATATTTGATCAGGGGAAGCTATGGCTTCTGACTCCACGTTTCTCAAGGTCTTCAAAATCCTTATAACTAAGTTGTGTGACCACCATATCTTTTTGAATTGTAGTCTTTACAGGTGTGTGAAGCCCTGTGGAGAATTTGCTTCAAGTTCTGTGGCAACAGCGTGTGTTGTTGCAGACAACCACATGCAATATTTTCCCTCTAACTGTTTTTGTAAGCTAGCACTTCATGCAAAGGAGAAAAGAGGGAGAAAAAAATTGCTTAGGAGGTCTGTAATCTAACACGCAGAAGTTGCTGACATACCAAACCTAGGATTTGTCATTCCACATCAGACCATTGGTCTATCAAGCACAGTATGTTGCCTTCAGCAGTGGCCTACACTGATGCATCAGAGGGAAAATGTATTTTGTAATACACCTATGTGATTGTGCAGTATGGTGTGGGTGGAGATTTCCTAATGATCATATCCTGGATAATACTCAGCTGGAAACATAAGGATGCAAAGATACCAGGGGGAAATGCAGTTGTCTTTACATGAGCCTGCCTGGGGAATAATGTGAAGTCATTATCAAGAGAGTCATGGTTTCTTTAAAACTAGTGTTCTAAAATAATCTCTAAGTACACTGTACACCCATGATATAAACTTTTTTTTCAGTCGTATTTTGTAGGCTGGAGCACTCAAGAATTAACAGTGCCCTGATCCAACAGAGCACTTAAGCACATATTTATCTTTAAGCACAAATAGGTCTGTTGACTTTGATGTGCCTAAAGTTAAGCGTGGGCTAGCCTGAGGTCTAAATTATTGGAGAAAGAATAATATAGAAAAAGAAAATATTTAGGGGCATTAGTGTGTGGCAGAAGGAATAAAACAGACATTATTTGAAGTTCAGATGATTTGTAATTATTTTGTTAGTGGGTGATGCATTAGCTAAGACCATTCCTTGCATACTGTTTACAATTTTGCAGGGTCTTACTTCCCGTGAACCTGAGCAGCCCACATCACTAACATGTTTAAACACCTCACTAATGTTAATTAATTTATCCTAAAAACCCCATTGTGAAGTAAGAAGGTACTACTTTCTCCATTTTAAAGATGTGGAAACTGAGGCACGGAGATTAAGTGGGTCACCCAGGATCTCTCACGCAGTCTGACAGATCTGTAAATTTAACCCATCTCTTCATAGTCCAAGTCAAGTGCTTTAGCAACAGGAGCTTTCTTTACCCAAGTTGCTGTATGCGGAAACTGCCCTAGAGAGCAACAAAAATTATTCTGGATTTCGGTTATTTGAATAATGGAGACGAGAGTAGAGAGACTGGAGTGCTGAAATTTTAGAAATAAAAGGACATAGGTCCTAATTACAGCCCTATGTGAAGAACTGGCAGTGTATCCACTTACGTCCGTACTGAATTGTGGTCTGCGGGTTCAACCCTTCTCTCCCTGAGATCAATGGGAATTTTTTAATTGGCCTAAATATGAGCAGAAGTGTAACACAAGTGGAGATTTCCTGAGGAACAGAATATATTGAAAAGAATGGATTGATGCCAAGAAGTTGCCTACTAACAAATTTCTGTCCCAAGTAAAAGATGTGCTGAAGATAAGGTAGAGTGTGTCTGTCTGTCTGTCTGTCTAAAAATAGGCATATAATATAAACATTTAAATACTTAAAAATGTTGCACAGTATAAGAATTAGTCACTGTGGATATTAGAAATAGCCATCCATCAGTTCTATGCCTAGCAGTTAAAAACAGGAGGATGAAGAATCATTTTAGATGTAAAACACGATAAACAAATACAAACCTATGTGTTTTTAATGTCGACCCTTGTGTTCTTACGTAACTCAGACTAACTCAGTGTGGCTCTTTGCCCTCCTCTAGTGGCTAGACCTCAGAGAGGTTTGAGTATATTGCTGACTCCATGCTAATGGCTCAAGCAATACAGGCTCACTTTTTAGATCCAAAGGCCGTAAGTTCAAACTTGTACATCATGAGGGGCGTTGCTAAACTCTTCTTCTACCCCCTAAAGGTTCTGTAGTATGTGACTCATGAATCTCATGTGGCATTCCTTCAATTTTCCATAGATCAGTGGTTCCATACTTTTGCATACCAGGAACCTATTTTACAACAGAAGTTTTAGGACCGCCTATTTTGTAGTTTATGAACCCCCTCCAATCCACCCATAAAGAAAGGGGTGTGGTTGCAAACTTCCCTCCCTTTCTCCCACCAGACCTTTCTGCAGCCTCTAAGTTACAAGTGCATGACACAGACCTTCCACAGTCTCTTAGGCAACAGGCATTGTGCAAGGCAACACACACAGAGGAGGTATGGAGATTAAATCCATTTCCCTCAATGGGTGGATAAGGTGTGGATAGAGCATCTAGCTGAAATAGGTGTTGCTACTTCTATGCACCCCATGTGTGGGCAGTGAATGTGTGTCATTATAGTCCCATTGTCGCCATTCCTAGCCCTCGCCAGACCACCCTCATCCTTCTGTTCTCCATGCTGATCTGTGCTTAGTTGTTGTTGGTCCCAGTGCCCCTGCCAATATCCTGCACAGTGGAACCTTGGAGGTTCTTCTGCATTTGGAGACTTCTGCCTTTTCTGTTGCAATAGGTGAATTTCATCCATGAAGAATTAAAGTTCCCTTTCATAAGTTAACAGTTGACAGTGGTGACATTTTTTTAAAAAGGGCTTAAGTGGAATAATTTATTCAGGAATTTCTGCCCTTTATCAAGAAGCTGATGCCAAATAGTGTTGTTCTCTTCTCTTCCCTGCCATTCAGGCCCTAGTCTACACTAGAAAATTAGGTCGGCATCACAGGTGTTGGCTTCCAACTTTCCCCAGGAGTGCTCAACCTCTTCTTGGCCTGCAAACCCCCTCCCCTGCTCCACTCCACCCCTTCCCCCAAGACCCCACCCCCACCCCGCCTCTTCCCACTCAGTTCCGCCCCTCCCCCAAGCATACCCCATCCCCCGGTCCTCCCCCTTCCTCCCAGCACCTCCTGCATGCCACAGAACAGCTGATCCACAGGAGGGAGGGGGAGGAGTTGATTGGCTGGGCCACTGGTGGGCGGGAGGCACTGCGGGGGGTGGGAGGGCAGCTTGGCTGCCAGTGGGTGCTAAGCACCCACTGATTTTTTTCCATGGGTGCTCCAGGGCTGGAGTCGGCGGCTCTGGTCAGCATAATGACGTCGCATAGGGGTGCGAAAAATCCACATCCCTGAGTGGTGTGGTTAAGGTGATCTACATCCCCATGTAGTCAGCACCAGGTTGTTGAGAGAATTCTTCCATCAACGTAGCTACAGCCTCTGGGGGAGGTGGGATTACCGATGCCAATGGGAGAATGCCTTCCGTCTGCTGCAGCATTTAAAACATAGACATGACCTTAGTTATAATTCAAAAATGTGTGGGTGGGAACTCCTGTAATTTTACATAAGATCCTGATTCCAGATGCTCTGCAAAAATGTGCACACCGAGTTTTGCAAGTGACTAAACGTGTTCTTTTATAAAGTGTTTGCTGCATTTCTTTGGCTGAATCTTCCTTTTTGTTGTTTGTTTGTTTGTTTTGTTTTCCTTTTATAACCCTAAGCTATTTTGTTGATTAAGAAATTGCTGTACAAAATGGATTAATGGTGATACATAGTATCTGTATTCAAGATCAAGAATGGAAATGTACTCCTATTTTGTCTTTCATCCCACTTGGTGTTTCTGAGTTTTTCTTTCTAGATCATCCAAAGAATCCTGGAGGCACTTGGGTAATATGTGCTTCCAAGAGTTTCTTCAGTATTTTGTGTGTGTGTGTGTGTGTATATATATATATATATATATTTGTTTTAAATAGCCTTTATTATTACATTATGACAGTCACGATCACCCCCCGCCCTCATAGTTGTCCACGTCTGCCTCCCTTTCCTTCCTTCACGTTGTCCAGTGTTCTAGGATTTAAATCCATGACTGTGAATTAATAAGAAATTTGCTACTTGTTTTTTTTCTGTGGCCTTTAGTCCCTCTGTGCCCTTTTTGCCTCTTTTACTTTCTCTACCCGGTCTTTCCCTACTACAGGCATTCATTGAAAGCACTCTTGTTCCTCTTTGTGGTCAGAAATGAAATCCATCAGCTTTTTCCAGTAAATTAGCTCTGTGTGTGAGAAGGAACTGTTCTGAGAGCTCACCTGTGTCTGATACCCTTCCTTCCACTCCCCATACCAAGCATTCCAATTTTCAAAGTGATGGCTCTCTGTGTAGTGAGACTTTGAAGAAATCAGGTCATCTTCTGTGTTACATGCATGCTGCTACTTCAGTTACAGCAAACCAATCTTATATATTGCATGCATTTGGCAATATTTTTCATCTTAATGGAGGGGCTGTTGCATGGATCTCTTTTGCAGCTGATTTTACCATGTCTTTTCTCACTGTTAGATGATTCATTATGTAATCAGAAAAATCTGGGGGTGGGGGAGTTGTGTGGCATTACCTCAGAAGGGAGACCTGTGTGACTGTTGGAGGAAATATACAACTAGTGATAATTGTGGCAGGTGATATTAAGAGGTCTGTGCATGTCATGTGAAACACAAGACTTCCAAGACAGTGTCTTTCTAATTCAGAGTCATGGGTGCCAAAGTATTCTAATCTCTTATATTTAATTGCTTTACTTGCTAATCTTTGAACCATATATTGACATTAACCACTTCCGCTTCCATGGTTTTTGTCTTTTTCTTTTTCCTTCCTTTCCCTTTCACCTGCTTCAGTTTTTTGTAGTTGTTTTGTATGTGATGCTGTCTTAATTGTGATTTCACCTGAGCAATCATTTAATCTATGAAATCTAAAAAGAATTTTTTTTCTGGATACTTCCTTGATGTTTTCCCCCTCCCCTGCTCTGTTGCAAGGTGTGTGTGTGTGTGTGTGTGTGTGTTTTCACAAGCAGAGAATATAAAGTAGGTCTTCGAGAGATTCATTTGTTCACATCAAAAATGTCTCCAGGTTAGAGGAGGATGTTTGGATAATAGCAGTGAGTTTTCAGGGTCTATAAAGGGAAAAGCGATAGATTACTCTGACACAGAGCTGCTTGGAAAGTATCCAGTAGACACTTGAATCCTTTCCAGGAAAATAGGCTTTGATTGTGCTGACTATAACAAGAGAACATTAGAAGCTAATTTGTTAGTGGGTTTATTATTGCATTTTACTATACATTTGATTTCTTTTTTTTTTTTTTAAGATGGGGAGAGGGGGAGGAAAGAGAGTTAACTTAGCATCAATGTTTAGAATCTCCTTGGTAGAAATCAGTGATATTCAGTCTCCAGATAGAGAAACTTTTTGTAAAATACTTTAAACTTTCCATTTAGAAGGGACAAGAGTAGTTTCACAATTGTAAACAAGGATGTCACTGTAGAGTGTCTGTAAGAAAAATCCTACTGAGAGAATCTCTTAAAATACTGATTAATAATAAACAGATGTTATCTTTTATTTGATATGTTTTTGAATGTTTGATCTCAATTTCAAATACGTAGGTTGTTTCAACAAACATTTTGCTTAATGTACTTTTAAAAATATTATTTACGTTTTTGGGTTACCTCTTAGTTATTTGATTCCTCTCCACCTTTGTAACAGCACTTGATGAAATAACAAATACATGCAGCACTATTCTATACTGTACTTCTCAGCCAGTTTTAGATGATAAAAGCTTCTTCAATTGAGTTAACTGTTGTCATGATTAAGCACCCAAAATTATTCTGAGCAGTTTACAGTACAAATAGAAAGAAGTATGTCCTGCCTTAGAGTTTACACACTTTTATGCCCTAATCCTGCAGACACTTAAGCACATGCTTAACTTTATGTATGTGGATAGTCCCATTGTAGTCCACAGGACTAGGTGTGTGTAAAGCAAACCACATGTACAAGTGTTTCAAAGTTATATAATTAGGGGGTAACAAATAAAAGGGGGAAAAGGGTAGAGCCACATTTTCTGGTCTTCTGTGTTCAGTTGTGTGACAAAAAGTAAATTTTAAACTGGCTGGAGGTTCCCCTTGGAGAATGCTCTCTGCACAGAAGAATGTCCAGCAGTCCTGTACCAGCTGCCCTGCCCTGCGCAACCCAACCCCAGCGTGAGTGAGAGGAGGGGGAGCGCTGGGTGGGAAGGGCATCCATTACACCTGATCCCCTGCTGACTTACAGTGCTTGCACCGGGGCAGAGGCTAGAGTAGGCCCTGTGCTGCTCTAGCTTCCACTGGGGTCAGGAGGCTTGAGATCAATAAGCCCAGTTGGACACAGCGGAGAATTGGTGTCAGTTTGTGTATTATTGTCTTGAGTATAGTTATTCATTCCAAAGGTCACAAAATGGCAGTTAAAGATGCACAGAGAACTTCTAGCTCTCACCCCTTGTGCAAATGCTTTACCACACAGCCTTTTAATTTTATGATCATACTACTTTTCCTGCCTCCTTTGTACCCAGGATTAATGGTGTTCTGTGAATGAGGTAGATGAGCGGCGTTTCATTTTTATCATTTCAGCTTTTGGACCAATGTCTGATTGGTTAACCCTCCCTATAATATGGCAGGGTGCAGGACTTCTCAGAGCCCTTCCTCTTTCTGTGTGCATGAGTACAAATCATAACCACAACTCATAACCTCTTAAACCTGCAGTTCCACTCCAAGAAAAGCAGATGTGCACATCCAGTGGGATCCTGAGATATTGTTCCATGAAAATTTCCACTCAGTTTATAAAGTACACATATTCAGTATCCATGGAATGTTGGGAGTTCTATAGTTTGAATCATTTAATACAACCCAGTGTATGTACTCAAACTGTTTTCTTCAAACCATTGCAACTCGGCCAAATCAAATCTCACTTTCCCTTGGCCAGTGGAAGGCATCTTTGGGCTATGGCGAATTTCAAGTTTCTAGCCCCTTCTGCTGAGGTGCATGAGCCGTTCAAAGAATGGTTGCAGATGGGTTATTTTTTTTCCCCTAGCAGAGAAGCTGCCATTTTGTCCTCCCCCTCCTTTCATACTTGAAAACAGCTCAACTGTTTTTAATTAAACTGGCAGAGAAAACAGATCACTTCTTGATCAAGAGCAAGTGAGCCAAATTTCATCTGAGAAGATACAGCTTCGAGAAAGTTAGAAGCTACTGAGGATGAGCCTTTGTAAAGGAAATATGTAGGCAACATCTACCAGAGGTGTCATTATGCATATTGCTTATAACATCTAATTTATTTATAGAAAATGCTAATGCTGTTTGCTGCATCAGCGATACAGAGCATGTTACCACTATAATACTGATGAAAGCAGATGCTTACTTTAGAAATGTCAGTGGAAAAATGGATGGAAATTGGGGGTGGGGAGGAAAATGATAGTCTCCAAGCTTTGTCTACAAATCAAGGTACATCCACCAGACACACGGTACATTGTTGATTTTTGTAGTACTGTACTTCATGAGTGTCCTTTTTCTTGTGTAATTTGGTCCTCAGGGGAATAGTTAATGTTGACATTATTTTCTGTCAGTGTTAACACCCCACTGAGAAGGACAGAGGCTTCTGATTCCTCTGAATTATCATTTGAGGCTCTCTGCAGACCCAGGCAGACAGTGCTGCATCAGTTTATGCGCAGTTCTCTGTTTGGCAGCTTTCTCCCCAACACTCTTTTTTAAAAAACAAAACAAAAATACTTAGATGCTTGAGTACTAGGTGTCATTCTCCTAAATAAATCCATCTTGCTGAGTAGCTACAAAGGAGCCACACTCAACCCCTGCAGCTAAACAATGCATCGTTATCTTCTTAAATTCTGAGCAATAAAGCATCCTTCCATAAGAACATTAAACAAACACACACATTTGATGCTTTCCACAAGTAGTGGAACCTTACGAGAATGGTGTTGGCTGATGAGCAGGGGTAGAGGGCTGGCTACTCCTTCCCTCTTCCTGGGAGAATTCTACCTTTTTTGTTTTATTGATAAAGGTGGGGTAGGGTAGGATTGGCTCTACCCATCTTGATTCTAAAACCAGTGCTATATTTCAAAAACTGTGAAAGGTGTCTCTGTTTTAAGAGTAACGTCTTTAGAAAATGCAAACACTTACAGGTAATATTTCAGACAAACTATTCATCATTTTTTATATTTATGCTATTTTAAACCAAACCCACTCTTGATTCAGGTTTAAAGCCAGGGAGGGAGAACTAATTAATGGATCAAGGTTCTTATGAACTATTCAAATCAGGAGACAGAGTGGTGGGTTGTGGGGGTAAATTTTCTATTAAATCAAAGATTTTAAAAAAAGCAGGACCAGATGCCTCACAATTAGAAATTCGATGTGATTTACCATTAGTCCTGAGAAGTGGCAGCTCTAAAAGTAAAAGCAAATTTTAAAGCTAATCTAGTAACTGTAAGAACAAAAATTTGGTTGACTGCCTATTATTGGGTAAGTCTTGAGCTGAGCAGATCCCTGATGGGATATATTTAACGTAACATCCCCCCCCCCCCACAAACACACACACAGACACTTTTTTTTTCTCTTCCCATTCAATAGCTACAACAAGCCATCTACCCCACAATGGTTAGTAAAGCACAGAGCTTGATGCAGCCTTGGCTGAGGTCAAGCACTCTAATTCTAACCTCTCAAGGGTTTTTCTCTGTGTTGCCAGTGTACTGGTAAAAATGACTTTAAACTCTTGTCAGCGCAGTTACTGGTGCATGCATCACAGTCCCACTCAAATAAACCTGTCACAACACAGAGTCAGCAGCTAGAGAAGAGTACAAGGGCAGGCCTCTAGCTTTTCATTCGAGCATCACTAAACGTGCACAGAGTGCCCAATTATTTCAGCATTATTGAGCAAGCCTACAGGAGGACCCAAGCCTTGCTACATTAGATTTTCTTTAGTAATTTGCTGAAGTACCGCTGAGGACACTTAAAGGGCTTAAAACGGTGGCTGCAACCAGTTTCCTTTTCTGGATTGTTAATTCAGGTTTTCTCTTTCAAATTAACTCTCACTGCATGCTGTGCAGTAGCGCTGGGAGAACTGTTTAACACTAATTTTCTCAATTTTCAGCTTTTTTCCCCTGCTATAACTGCTGGTATAGTTATTCACATATGTTTTGATTAGACATGTATGTGGTGTGTCTCTCCCTGTAAGAAAAAAATCCATGACTTTTTTCAGAGTAAATCGAGTTTGACCAGAACTGGCGAATCTGTTTACTTGATTCTCAATAATTTTTTTTTCTTGGTTAATTCAAACTCCAATCTAAATGAAATTTAAAGTCAGTATTATGCCCAAATATGTGGTCATCTTTGAAAACACAAAATGTGTGTGTTTATCGACACACATATCTATACGTATCGCTAGGTTAACCCCCCTTTCTTAGAACAAGTTCAATATCTGTGTTTAATTTCTCACAGCAGCAACAACTCCAGGCCCAGCATTTATCACATGGACATGGTCTCCCAGTGCCTCTCACTCCGCACCCCTCAGGCTTGCAGCCTCCAGCCATCCCACCAATTGGCAGTAGTGCTGGCCTCCTAGCCCTGTCCAGCGCGCTGGGCGGACAGTCCCACCTACCAATTAAAGATGAAAAGAAGCATCATGAAAATGATCATCAAAGAGGTAGGAGCTGCTAGATGACCACAAGGCTTAGTTTTTTGGTGCTTTTTGCTTTGTCTCTTCTCTAAGAAAACAGTTTTCACAAGAACTCCTATATATTTGCTCCAGTATTTATTACCTAATTGTAGACTGTAAGAAAATGTGTTCAAATGGTGGAAATCAGTGTTTATAAATCTGGTTGTACAATATTAATAATTAACTGTACAGAAAAGTTAACATCTGTGCAATTTATTCTTTAAGACATCATGATTTATTTTCGTCCAAGTATGATAAATGTGTAATTTAATGTAAACTAACTAGTAGTTTTCTCTTTGTATTTTCCCCATGCCGCCGCCGCCTCCTCTTCCTGCTTGTATTGCTGCTGTTCTGTATGCAGATAGAGACTCCATAAAGGTAGGACTCTATTTCATAGGTGGAAGGAGCAACTTAAAAGAAGTGTGTGGTACATTTTATTGCAGTTTGAACTAGAAATGTACAAAATGTTATGAATTGAGACTGGATTGTGATGTTTGTACTGATGGGCAGAGTCTCACATAGATACAGTATTTCATTAAGAAAGTGTCTAATAATATACACGTCGAGGATTGCAGGATAATCTTTTAGCCAATGAGTTTAATTATCCCATCTTTTCTCATTGGCTGAGTCTTCAGAATTGCCTCCTGTTCCTACATTTGGAAGAGCAGAGCAGTTCTTATGTCCCACTTGAGAGCAAAGGGTTGGGAAAATGGGCTAGCAGTTGGTATTAACTAGCCGGTGGAGACTGCCGACCTATGCTCCTGAATATATTCAAAATATGAACTTGTCTGCAAATGTGGAAAGAAAGAAGTTGAACAAGATGTGGAAATAAAATTTGGTTTTTACCTCCTAACCACTCGGGTTATCCCTGTTAGAAACGGTTTATTCTTTAGCCTTATCTGAAGTGGTATAGGAGACCTGTTGTTTGTTTTTTTTCCAAGCCCATGAAAGATGACCATCACATTAACCCCCTCACACTCTTCCCCCTTTCTCCACATCCCCTGAATAATTTCCTGAATTAATCTCTATAGGTAGATAGCATGAGTGTTTGCATAGCCATATAAATCCCAATATTTATAAAGGGTCACATGTACAGAGTGACTTGCATAGTTATGAATGTACTAGTCTATTTTTTGTTTGTATAAGCAAACATACCAGGATGCTTATCCAGACCTGGAACACAATCAAATTGTGTGTGTGAATTTCCTGAATTTTCAAATCAGGGCTTAAAAAATGTACCCATCTTCTACTAGCATAAGAATAAGCCTAAACAGGCACTATCAAGTATGAAATGGGGGTGGGAGGGGGATGTATTTCTGGCCATGCCTCCCAAAGGAATAAACATTTGTGTACATATAACAGTTGTAACAAATTGTCAGTCAACTTTCTAATAATTTTTATAAAAAATATGTAATTTACTACTAGGGCTGGTTAAATAGCAGAAAAATATTAATTGAATAAATCTGACATAGGTGTGTGGTAATATTGCCAAGCCTAATAGCCAGACGACCATATTTACTGCCCAGGTAGTTACAAAATATTGGTTGTCCAGAGGGATGACACAGGTGATAACTCACTGTCATCACCTATTACTCACTTGAGAAAAAGCTTCTGGGGAAGGGGAAAGTGTCAGGATTCTTACCTGAGTTCTCTGCTTGGGGTTTTGTCTGTCCTATTACCTTCTGGCTAGTAGGTCTCTGATAAATTTTAATCCTTCCTCCCCAAGCTCTTCCCTGGCAACTCTCGATTCCCCCTTCTCACCTCCCAAGTCCCTTGGATGCGACGATGAAAGGGGGTGTTTCTTTGGTCTTGCTGCTGCAAGTCGGGTGTGTCCTCTACTCTACTCTTCCCCAGCCTGCCTTCACTGCCACTGACAACTTCGCCAAGTCACAGCACAATGAAATTGATCTGATTGTCAGTTTTGTTGTTGGCCGCAAAGGGGTCTGAATATTAGCCAGGAACTGTCAGTTTTCAGTGTGAGCAGCAGAGGCACTGCAGCTGTCTGTCTGCAGACTTACAAAGACAACACTGCATTAGTTTTGCTGTCTAATTAAATTCTCTACCACAAGGGTTAGAAACGGGATTTTTGTTATTAAACGAAAGCTTAGGTGGTACAGGAGTTAATGATGCTGCATCTCCTACGCACCCTGGACAAATAGTTCAGTGAATTTTTCAAGCTCTGATTAAAAATCTATAAGTAAATCTGTACACGTTAGACTAAAATTAACCAGGTATTCTCCTCCATCTGTATCATCTAATTAATCTGAAGCCATAATGAAACTTCACTGTTTTCTCATTATGAGTTCTGTGTGCACATTTGCAAAATGCACATACATACACAAAACTGAATGAAGTTCTATTAACATATATAATACACTAATCACTGAACTAAAATAGCATAGTGCTAATAGTACAGGATTAATCCTGCTTCCTATTCTTCCCCCTCATCCAGCCCCCCTCCCCAAAAAAGAGGTGGGGGCTATAGAGCTATACACTATATTTTGTTTTCATGCTGGAAAGGTAGATTTTGTTCCTTTTTGTTTTGCAATTATGTGGAGTGATTCAATGAATGATCATACATATGGCTAGAGAGACTGAGAGAAAGGTGTGACTATTTTGTACAGATTTATTATGGAATGATAGCTATAAATAGATGTTTGTCTTGTATAGTGTTCAAATTATGAGTTGTACTGTGTCAGCTTTTAGGGCTTGCTGCCAGCTTTGCAAGGTGAAATAGTTTGCTAATTTCCTTAAATGTTTTCAGTGATGCCCAGAGTAGCAGTTAGTCGCTTGTTCTATTGATCTGTCCTCCCTTAAGTGGCTCCTGGTTAAGAGAGGCTTTTATGATTGTCTGCTGTGTGACTTGAGATGGTTTTTATCAGCCAGAACATGCCAGTTGCCAGCAGCTGGAGACTGTGTGCTTGTATGAAATAATTTATTCATGCAGGATAATGCTCCTTAACATTTAACAGGTAATGAACGTGACATAAATTTCCTTCTTGCTTTTAATTTTTCCCTTTCCTCTTCTAATGTGCAAACAGGCAGCTCTGATACTCTAAATAATAAGTAATTTTTGGCCATCTGTCAAAAGGAAATTTCAATACAAATTTAAATTAATGGTGCCTGAAATTTTTTATAGCTCCTCTAAAAGCTTCTAATGTGCAGAAAATCCTGAATCTGCTGGTAGTAATTAGTGTAGCATGTAATGAGGATATGGGCAACATTATACAGCCCCAGTGTATCGTTTTGATATGGTAGCAAAATTTTGATTTATACAAGGTTGTGTGGCTGGGTTTAATTGTGAGAGACACTTTAAAGTGTTTTCTTGACGATATAGATTATTAAGCAGGGCAGATTTTAGAATAGCTCATAAAATATAAATTTAGGCTTTACTGTAAGATTCAGGTAATTAGGGTACTTTACCTATTGGTATAAAAAAAGAAGAAGAAAGGAATTTGGTCGTATGCTTCTCTCTCCCCCTTCAAAAAAAAAAAAAAAATTCTGTTGCCACCAATTCCAGGGCTCTTGACCTGTCAGCCAGTTGTCTTCATTGAACTTGCCCTCCATAATTACACTGGCTTTTACCATACATTTAATTCTGACTGGGGATGAAGGTAACAGTTGATTCACTAACACTGGAGAGTTTAAACTTGAATCCATACAGAGGGATCCACTGTATAAAATTACTCCTTACAGGCAAGAAGGAGGGTGTGGGTCACGAGAGGGGAAGAGAAGGGATAGGTAATACTTCTTATACACAAAATTTTACAGAATCTTCAGGGAACGTGATAAAAAAACCCTCATTCATGTCCTTGCTGAACATTAAAGCCAAAATCAATGGTTGGAACCATGAAGTAAGGCAGGCTGACTTCAAAAGCCAGTTCTTGAGGCAGTGGTGCAAACAAGAAAGACACAATCATATTCCACTTTATATCACCCTTCTAAATGGAACGTTTTCTGCCTGATAAACGAAACCAGACTTGGATCCTTCCAGACTCATCTCTGGAGTAAGCAGATGACTGCTGAAACTAATTAAGAACCTTCTAGAAAACATGAGATTGTCCAGCATCAACACAATAGGGTCCAGGAAGGAAGAAAGCTTTTGGAGCATTCTGATTTTTTGTTGGATTTAGTCTTCAGAATCTTTTACAATACAAAGTTAAAGTATGGAAAAACTTAGTACCCAGTAAAATGGGTCATGGGAACTCTGTGTACAGATACAAAGCCAGCAGGGCAAACAAAAGGGAGAGGTGAATCACAAGGGCACTTCTAGAAGTGCTGATGTCTCAACGGCTGTGATGGAGCATAGACCTTTCTTTTAAAATTTAAATTTACCTTTTACAGAATATTCTTTCTGACTCCTTCTAGCAAGCATTGCAACTCAATGGGGGTTATTTTTAAAGGCTATTCCTAGGCATTTTGCAATGGAAAAACTTGGTTCTTGCTGGCAAATTGTTCCAGGATTTTTCCATGTCTATACAAATTGCTCAAAGAGGAGACCTGGCTCTTCTCCTAATTTCCCGCCACCATCCAGCCAGATTTTCCCCTAACAAGAGGTAGCAGGTTCGCCTTGTTCCCTAACAAAGTTCCTTGTGGCAAAATTATCCTGTAAGGAAACCGAGGAAGTATTTGTGGAGAAAAGCACCATCTGAGAGTAAATGATGTAAGTTTTAATTGTCTCTCCCTCCTGTGTAGCTTTCTCTATGCTATGACACCTACAAGAAATGGGCCAACTAATGTCAGCTATTTTGCGGGACAGTCAGAGATAGCTGATTGTATTGGTTGTCTTCGTAAGTTTTTATAAAAGCATTTTGAACCATCATTTTGGGCATATAGCTAAACTATGTAACTGTGCAGTCCTGCTACTGTTAGCCTCATACTCATTACATTCACTTGTTTCAAATTGGATTGTAAGCTTTTTGGAACAGAGCTCATGTCTGTATTCATACAATGTCTAGTACAATGGGATCCCAATTCTGCCTGGGGCTTGTGGACTCTGCTGCAGTTAGAAATAAGCAATAATAATAAATTAAAAGTTGCAATCATATTGTTGGAATAAAAGTCTGTTTGAGTTCAGTAGAATACACTTTGTGTAATACAACTGTCAGTTTTTGATGTGATGTATTAAGGCTTCATGCATGTTTTGGCTACATTTTGCCCAGTTTGGTGGTAAACTAGTAGAAATCAGTACAAACTCGAGTGGGATGGATAATTGAGTTTTCCATGTGATAAGGTTGCTTTTGTTACCATTTTGAGGCCACAGTCTGTATGAAGGCCTTGATCCAAACAAATCACCAATTACTTCTGAATATATAGGCCTCTTTTCATTATAGTATATAAGTAAGAGTAAGCATGTTGCTCCCCACAATTCTAATTAGGTCTTTTCAAACATTTTTGTGTGAATTTAGTGATCCTGTAAGGAGCAAAGGAGTTAACTATAAACAGGCATCATTAGAATGAAAAAATTCCTATGCATATTGTTGTATTCTTGTGTATTATCTAACTTCATTATGTTTATCTGCTTCCTCATTTTTATGCTGGTAGATGATCTAGTGGGGATACACAAATAGTCTTTTTGTCTAGATTAGTGACTTTAATGTGAGGCTGAGATGAGTGGTGCTAATATGTCAACCTATGAAGAAGATATGTGTATATGTAAACATTTCTTGAGTATAAATAATTGAAAGGTACCCCAAAATATGTCTAAAGAAACTTAGAGAATTTATTTTCTCTGTTATATTTTCTTTTTATCACACGAACTCCACTCACTTGAAAAATACTGCAGATATGGGTTAAATTTAAAATATCCCCATTTGAGCTGATGTAGAAGTGTTTTTCACTTGTCTCCTCATCACTGTTTCTTCGTGTGTGTCATACACAAAATGTTCATTTTTATCAAAAAATGCAATGATCCGCATGTGTTTTGTTTTTTTACATTAGTGATGTGCTTATTTTATGTTGAGCATATTTGAGCTACACTTCTCTCCACATAAGGCTAGTTGAATTTTCACTAGGCACACTGATATTTTTGAGTATACATATCAAAGTGTAATTAGTAACTTTTTGTTCTGTTGGCTTGTGATCAAATAATTTGTTTAGTATTAATTGATATCTGCCTCTGGACATGGAGACAGTGCAGAATGTAACAGGTGCCCTAATTCCTGAAAATGTGTTGTAATTGTTTGTTTGTGGAACAGATGAATAAATATCTTTGGGGCATAGCTGGTCCTCAGGTGGTGAACATAAACGGATTAATGATGTGTTTGGGTGAGACATGCTTGTGTTTTGCAGTCTCGTCCAGTAACTGTCTGCTGAAGCAGAACAAATATTAATTAGCAGGGCCCTGTTTGTTTTCTTGGTCTATCTTACATAGCTGATTTTTGGCACTGCTTTTTAAAAAGATAAAATTTCTGTTATTTGATTAGTAACACGTCACTACATTTTGTAATTTTTAAACAAATTATTTAAAACAGAAAACTTTATCTCCAGGTCAATAGCTCCCTTACAGATTTTTTTAAAAGTTCACTTTTGCATTTTTCTTTCGTTTGGTGTCCTATAACTTGCCTTTTTAAATGAAGCCATTGGAGTATATTTGTTCAGTGTGGAGCATTCATTTAAGAGTAACAGCATGCAATCTGGTTTCAAAAAGTTAGCTTCTCAGGCTATTTTTGATGATTTTATCTCCTGTATATCATACATACATCTCTTGAACTCCTTTTCCCTAGACTGTATACAAACTATACACCACCCTTTTCCTCCATCATATTCTATCAGAAGAATTGCCTGCAGTGACAATTTCTGGTGGCTGCAGTGTGCATGTATTGGGTGAACTCTTACAATGCTTATCACTTATCAAACTTTATTTTGCCACTTGGTGATTTAAAATAACTCTCAAATATTCTCTCTCCAGATGCTCACATCACCCAGGAAGCAAACATGTACATGGGTTGTAATTTCTAACCTGAGCAGTCATGTCTAATTATTTCCATGGCAACAGACTGTGACATTAGTAATATAAAATTATGACCTCACATGATAGAGTAGGAAAAGGAAGCTTTCTGGAGTGAAGAGGTGTTGAGGTAGCTGGAGAGGTCTTCTTGAACACAGTATCTTCAATAATGCACTATTTTGAAGAAGAGAGGGAACGTTTTTCTGTACTGTATTCCTTGAAGTTGAAATATAAATGTACAGTCATAATTAGTGTTTAGATGTTGGCATTCAAGATTTGCCACAATTTATTCATAGTGAACAAAACCAGAATGAAGGGCATACTTTTTTTCTTCATGTTTAAATGGCTTTTAGTCTAAGTGAAGGGGGAAAATAGGTAGTTTGATCAAAGCAATATCTAGAAGCGGGTCAATTGCTTTCTATTTTAGAGATTTCCCTCAGCTTCATGATCTTCTTTTTTCTACACTGAGCAGTTAGTGTTTAATTTTAAATTCTTTTAAAATACTCCGTGAATCTCAGTTATTTTGAAATGTCCTTTATTTTAATGCAAATTAATTGATCCATCAGAAACTCTAAACACTTCTTAAAAGGAAAGGAAAAAAATAAAAAGAAGGAAGGGGAGAGAAATCACCTTCTGCTACTAAGTAAGTGGTAGAAGAAAAATCAAAACTTCCTAACTTTTCATCTGACCATAAGTCACTGAGCACTAATAGCAGGTTAATATTTGCATTAAATTATACTTACTGCATTGTCTCCCACAGTGAAGCAGAAGTATGTTCCCAGTAGAACTCCTGTCTTCTGTTGTCGGCTTCTTAGATTGACTTCGGAAGACATTAGAAGAAATGGTCTAAGTATTTTCATGAGCCATTATGAAGAATTCATAAGTACATCATGAATTACAAAGTGTTAATTTTTGAGGAGGATGGGAGGGGCAAAGAAGGGGGGGAAATAAGTATCCCAGTCAGTAAGTACCAGCCAATGAGAGGAATTTCCAAGAAGGTTACACCACCTGTCCCCATCTTCTCTTCCCAATACTGTTCTAATTAAGCTAAATAATTAAAGTTTGTGTGACTTATTTTATATAGCAATTTTAAAAGTTCTGTGTTTTCTTGAGTGACATTTGGCCTTTTGAAGAACAAAATAAAATTGGAAATGCTAATGTTTTTCAGCCAACTAAGGGAAGAAAATAAAAATGTCACCATGGCAACAAAGCTGCTTTCTAGATGGCGTCCTAAGATATGCCTGAACTAGAAGCAGATGTCTGATTTGAGAATCTTGCCTCCTTCAATGTAAACAAATAACTTCTAGGCAGGTGTTGGAAATAATATGGAAATCCTATTAAGGGGCCCTGGGTTCCTGTCACTCAGGAAGCCCCTGCCACAAAAGGGCTGGTTGTCTGAATAAAAGAGACAGAGTAAATTCTCATTAGGCTTTAGCTTTTCCCAGGAAATGATTGTCTCTGCGTGTTCCTTCTGTGAATCTGAATGTAAGCAATTTCTTCTATTGATCTATTCTGCCAGCATTCTCTTTCCCCTCTATTTTTTGGATTAACACTTGATATGTGCTGCTGCTCTAAGAGTTGTGACATTTATGATTTTAACCCCCAACCCTCCACACACATACACCATCTCCCTATTTCCCTCATGCCCCCTCCCCCCAAAAAACAACCAACCAAACAAACAAAAAACAGATTGCAGGCCTCTTCAGGGCAAATAAACTCAGATTAAGCCAAGGATTGAAAATAAGGTATTGGGGAGGCAGAGTAGCCTAATCATAGATAGCTTATTGCTCTAGTTTTTCTGCGACTATATAGATTATGTTGTAGTCACTGACACTGTCACACTGAACATTGCATGAACAAAGGATTCTTTTTTCTTTTTACAAGGGCCACAAAGTTTTGAGGGGTTTTGTCAAAGGTTCTGCCTTTGTTTGATTATTGATGGTACATGGTGGCAGTCAACAGTACACTTGTGTGTGCGTGTGAGAGATGGAGTTGAAAAACTATGTGCTTTTTTCCATCTAAAATTGCCAAGAAAGTATGTGGTATCCAGAGTCTGTCTATAGGTTTTATTATTTATTTTATTTATAATGCAGTAGGACCGTGAAGCCGCAGTCATGGATGGGGCACCATCATGTTAGACGCTGTACAAAGACAAGAGTTCATTTACTTGCAGCCCATAGGTCAGAATTTTAACCTGGGCCTTTCTGAACGCGAAGCTCAGGAAGTGCTTTTGAGCCTTTCTAGGTTGAAAACTGAGACAATTTTTCCCACCTCTTCTCCTCCTTTTTTTTTTCCTTTCTTTTTTTGGTGCATAAGATGTGCATAGTGTTGTTCTTAATAATACTCAGAGGGTTAAATGTGGATAAACACAAAACAAGGCTTCTGAAAAGCCTCACTATTATCATGCAGCATTTCTTGGACTATAGTCCCTGAGACACACTTCATAAAGCCAATAAAGTGCACACTGGTGGTCTCCAGTTGCCCTAGCAACGGACCATAGGGCACAGTGTATGTGAAATGCATGAACATCTGTGAATTAATCTTTTTTAGTTTGTTCTTTTCTTGGCACTGATTGGGCCACTCTGGCTTGTGCTTGTGACATTGCGTGAGGAGGGATAAGCTGAAGAGTTCCCCTGGGCCCTGCCCTAAGTGGTTGGCAGAATGGAAAGTGAAGTGAGATTTATCCAGGCAGTGCTTTCAGTAGTTGAGGGATTTAGCCTGACAGCACTCTCGGTGGGACATTATTAGCTTACTTTCTGCTGTGCGGGGAAATGAATAAAAAATTTTCTAGTAAATCTAGGCATTATTGGGTTTATTGGTCTGCCGTGAAAAAATAATCTGACAAGAAAATTGAAATAATCACTTGTGTTTATATCACAATTTACTGGACCTTACCATTCTTCTGTTTTGTTCTTATTGGATTATAGCAAAAAAATAAATAAATATTGGGCTGGTTTGAAGGAAACCATTGAACGGAAACATAAAACAAAAATTTGTGTTGATAACAGAATGGAGAGGAGGTTTCTCATGACTTCATGTTAAGGATTCAAATCTAGGCGAGTAAGGGATTTTTGGGGGTGGGGTGAGCAGAGGTTTTCAGATGCAGTATACAGAAATTACTTAACAGAATAGCATCAAGGTAGTTAGCGTCTAGAAGTCTTATGAGTTCCTCTTTCACTTCCTCCTCCTCCTCCTCTCCACCACCCCTTGGGCACACTACACTGCAAATTTTGTGTTCAGCTCCTAATGTCAATACCAGATGCTCACTTGTAAACTGCTTGGCTTACCCTTGTCGTTTTCCACTGTGTCTCTGAGAGGACTGTAGGGGGAACACTGTGTACGTCATATAATCAGCTAATGCTGGATACAATCAGTATTTTAATGAAGTATTGAAAGTGAAATGCTGCTTTAATCTGCTAATTGCATTAAGAGGACAACAGATTGTTCTGTATCGCTCTTTCCTTTGGAGCTACAGTCTTTCAAAGAACACTGAGGTGCTTTTAAGTGAGGCATTACAGCCATTTGGACTCTATATGTTTGCATACGAATATTAACAAGCACAGCTGTACCTTGGGTTTTCTGTCTCTTGAGAGGCAATGAATGCAGCTGTGGGGGGTTTGTTAATATGTACTTATGAGCAAAAGAGGGGGAAAGCAATTTCAGCAAGCTTTGTTCACTTTACTACATAGCTGCCTGTCGTAGGTGAACTTAAAGGTAAACAGTGCAATGAAACGGAAGTACGTCAAGACCTTTTTATTTCAAAAGATAATATTGCCTTTGCTATATTAATCTTTGAATATAAATAGTACTGGAAACTACCTTTTGAAATTTCCCTATTTCATAAGCTCTGCTTCTGGGGCTAAGATGGAATCTGTTCATTTATCACAATAGCACAGGTGTGTGAAGGACGGGTGCGGAGGGGTCACTCTTGATTCCAATCTTTTCAGTCAGAAAGGGATGTCTGTGTAAGTGTGGCTGTGTGTTTAGCATAGACTGCACGTAATGCAAATCTTTGTCATTGCAGCCACATCCTGTTTAGTTCTTTGCTCTTTTTATTGCAAAATCAAATGGCTGGACAGTGTAGAGGTTGACCAGTCTTTTTACACTAATCATGCAAAATTTCAGCTAACTAAGCAAATTTTAACCTAAAAGGCATGTAGCTATGTCCTGTGATGCTCCAATCCCAGTGTTTTCGAAATCGTTATGGATGGATTGCAATAAATATCATGCATAATTTTTTTTGCCTATGCTTGCAGGAGGTATGTTGAATCCTTACCTGTAGATGCTGTATTTCTATTAACTGCCTCCCTCACTGTTTTTTAGGGTTTATTTATTTAAAATATCAAAACAGAGTTATTTTTTGCTTCAAGTAAGTGTCTGGTTTGGATGTCTTTTTCCTCTCCTGGTCTGAAAAAAATTTTTTTTCAATAAAATAACCTGCAAATATATTTTTTTAAAGTGTGAGCTATTTATCAGCTTGTGGGCTTTGTGTAGCAAGGTAAGAGAGGCATTCAGCACTCTTAATTATCAGTCAGCCCTTTAGAAGAAAGAAAACTTTTGGGCTGCCTTTCCCATGAAGTAAGGAACCATTCCAAATATCCCAGCAGTATACATAAGCTGCATTGGTACCAGCATGAAGGCAGCCTATACAAGGTCAGCTCAGTGACTTTGTGAGAAGCATTCTCTGGTATAAGCCTTATCATAGAGGTAATTTCAAAGCTTTATATCCCACCATAGAGTGTTGGAAAGGGGGGGGGAAAGAACTTTTCAATGGGCTTTCTGTAGGACAGCTCTCTGCTCCATCAAGGGTTCTGTGGTAGCTGTGCTATCTCCAGCAATGGTGTATGCTGAATGTAGCACTCAGGTGTTCAACCCGTTAGCCCATCAGTTGATGGGACCAGCAGTGGGGAGAAAATGTAAGTTTTAAAAAAGCATACTCTTCTTCCCTGTTCTATTCAGGGCATTTAGCACCAATATTTGCAGTTTATTCAGCTTACAAACATCTTTGCGTTTCCCCTCTCAACATTGCTTGATTTCACATTATTTTCAGGCTATGAAATGATAACCTAGTATCTATAAACTGCCTTTCATTCAAATGGCCCCTGAAACATTCTACAAATATTACTGGCAGACTGCACAAACAAAGGCACCGATCCTGCAAACACCAGGGTGTGTATTTAACTTTGTGAACATCTGGATTCCCATTGACTTCAGTAAGGCTCCAAAGGTGGGGTGAGAGTCCACCCAAGCAGCTCACTTTGAAGGATCAGGGCCTAAATATCTAGGAATTGTTGTAGCCACCTCTAGGCTAGAATGCTGAAGCTGCTGAACAGACCTATGTACTTTAGCCAGCTGGAATTGAAAGGGTTGTTACAGATTCAAAGTAATTGCACCTGTATTTTCCCTCAAAGGCACCCACTTAAAGGTTTCCAGCTCCCAGCCCTCCCCAGTTCTGGGCAGAGACCCGCATCTTACACTCTTCTGGGTGGAGTTTTTAAGGTTACGCAGCTCCCTGATCAACCCTTCAATATCCCCAGCAAGCCAGTCTGCTTAAAAGGCTAGCACTTGTGTTTTGCTTTCTCCCCGAGGGCTAAGCCAGCATATTGCTGGCAGTTACAAGTTACCACACAGGTTCTTCCAAGCAAGCACATTTATTCATAAGGTAAAAACATTACAGAGAAAGCGTATAAAAACAATAAAAGAACCTAAACACAGCTTACAAAACTTACCAGAGGTCACCCCCAACTCCAGCACAGGCCTCTGGTAGTGCCAGTCCTTTAAATCCCACAACTGGGTTTTCCCTGTAGTTACAAGTTCATATCAGCCTTTGGCTCAGGAAACAGAATGAAGGCTGAAAATCTGTTTAAGTTTGGTTTGTTTATCCAAAAGTTATTTCTTTGTCTGTTTGATCTTTGGAGAATCCAGTTTGAAACAGAATTTGTGAGCCTCTGTGGGAGGTGGTACCTCTCTGGAGGTGTTTATAATCTGAGTGATTTGTCTTAAGCATCCTGTAGTGTTTTCATTTCCGGAAGGAGCTGTGGTAACCCTCCCCGCAGTGAAGTACATACAGTCCCTGGCCCACAATGATATATAAACCATTCATACACTTAATAAAATATGGTCTCCCAAGGATATTGCAGGAAGTTTCCCTACCTGCTACTGGGTAACTGAGATAGGCAGAAGAGAGTAAATGGGATGACCCAGGTAATATACACCTGTCAGTCTGACATTGATCCCAGGTAAGATAATGAAGCGGCTGATATGGAACTCGATTTAATAAAAATTAAAGGACGGTAATGTAAATAATGCAAATCAACATAGGTTTTTAAAAAATAAATTTTGTCGAACTAATTTGTAATCTTTTTTTTTAAAAAAAAAATATATCAAGTTTGGTTGATAATGGTAGTAGTGTTGACATAATATATTTAGACTTCACTACATTTTGATTTTTAAAAAAACCTAGAACAATATAAAATTAACATGACACATAGCCAGCTTTTAATCCATTTGATAACTGTCAGGTATCAAAATGTAATTGTAAATGGGAAATCATCATCAAGTGGATGTGTTTCCAGCGGGGTCCCTAACAGATTTGTCTCGGCCCTGTGCTATTTAACGTTTGTATCAATGTCCTGGAAGAAAATATAAAATCATCACTGATAAAATTTGCAGATGACACAAAAACTGGGGGGCGTGGTAAGTAGTGAAGAGGACAGGTCACTGATTCAGAGCAATCTGGATCTCTTTTTGAATAGGATCCAGCAAATAATGTACTTTTTAATAGGGCTAAATGTAAATGTATACATCTGGGAACAAAGAATGTAGGCCATACCTACAGAATGGGGGACTTTATCCTGGGAAGCAGTGACTTTGAAAAAAATTGGGGGTCATCCCAATGGGACACTGTAGCCAAAAGGGAATGCATAAACAGATGAATCTTGAGTAGCAGTAGAGAGGTTATTTTATCTCTCTGTTATTTGGCACAAGCGTGACTTCTGCTGAAATACTGTGTTCTGTTCTGGTCCCCACAATTGAAGAAGGATGTTCACAAATTGGAGAAGGTTCAGAAAAGAACCACAAGAATGATTAAAGGATTACAAAACATGCCTTATAGTGGTAGACTCAGAGCTCAATCTAGTTAGCTTAAAAAGAGAAAGTTAAGTGGTGACTTGATTAGAGTCTGTAAGTATCTACGTGGGAAACAGAGATCTAATAATGGGCATTTCTAAGCAGACAAAGGTATAGCATGATTTGGTGGCTGGAAGTTGAAGCTAGACAAATTCAGGCTGGAAGTTTACCACGGGGTGTGGTGGATTCTCCACCACAGACAATTTTTAAATCAAGATTGGATGTTTTTCTAAATGATCTGCTCTGGGAATTAGTGTGTGGCAATTCTATGGCCTGTGTTATACAGAAGATCAGATTGGATCACAGTAGGGTCTTAAAATCTATGAAATATCTATGAACAGAAATATGTTGGTTAGAATTTGGCCAATTCAGTGAGATTAATACCTCACTAAGCAAATTGTGATGTGATCCTTAATTATAAAGACAAAAATGTGCAGTTTTATGTGAAATATGGTCAGAATTGCTGTTATCATTTTGCTAAAATTTCAAACAACCGGATAGTCTCTTTGGGAAAACTAGCTACTTAGCTTGCACCACTACTACTGTAGATGTCAAAAATAAAATATTCAGAAGTGTTTTTGATATTGTGCTCTAGCTCAAAATATGTCTCTCTCCAACTCTAAACTGAGATGTCTGTGTAAACTGTTCTTAGAAAAAAACACTGTTGTATATGCATAGTATTACTCCTACCAATAATGTGATTAAAGCAAAACAAGCACAAACTTTTGTTAAGTGCCTGATCCTGTTCAAAAAAATAACGTATTTTTTAAAAATATTGTATTGACATAGTAGTGAAGTTGTGGCCACGACCAACGAAAACAAGGAAAATAACATTTGAAGCTGGCTGCTGCTTCCTGTGCACAAAGTGGAGAGAGAATTATGATGGAAAATGTAATATTTAGCACTTACCTATCGCCTAGTTTTTGACTAGGGTTTACATGTTCAAAATGCTGTACAAACATTAATCTTCATTAAAACCCTGTGAGACAAGTACATTAATACCCATCTTACAGATGGAGGAAACTGAAATACACAGGTGACTTGCCAGAGAAAACGCACTAAGTCAGAGGCAGAGCAGGGAATAAACTCATGTATGCCTGCTTTGTGCTTATGTTCTTAATGACTTGTACCTAGTTTTAAATAATCCCTGGAGATCAGTCTCTACAATTTGCACTTGTGTTACAACTTCAATATTATGTGTGTGTTTGTGTGTAAATGAATAATACATTGGGATTAATAAATTCACAGGCATGAGTAGTCAGAACTCTGTTTTACACAGTGCAAAGCCCCTCACCCTCTGAACAGTAATTGTGCCAGGAGCACTGGGCACAGAAGCACCAAAATCTACTGAACATTAAGCTTTTTAAGGTCATAGGTTACCAATGTCCTCTGCTATGTCAGAGCTTATCTGTTTCCTCCTCCACAATGAGACAGCCAGTAGTTCCTCAGAAATATTTGAAGAGATCTCATTTAGTAGTTTACGGGGAAAGCCTTGAATAATTCACACAACAAATGATTAGACAAGTACTTATCTATCTGACTGAATTATTCTGCATGTTTGCTGAAGCAGTAAAGCAGGAGAACAGCATTTCCTTCTCCAGAGGGTTTACAGTGGTAGTATTGACCCACCTAGTTTATTGGGTTTCAGCCTTTTGTTGACATTGTTGTAAATGAAAGCAGCCTGGACAGGCACTGAGCAGCTGGGTTGGATAATTGTGAAGGATTCATGCTTGTTGCTGTTACCTTCAGTGTTTGTAGTGGGTTGTTTGCTTTGACTTTTGTTGAACTGTTGACAAAAGCATTTGATACAAATGGGAACAAATAAAGTGGTGAGATGCCAGGAGGGCTTGGCAGTAATGTTGGTTTTCATGCTGACTTAAATGGGGAATGTGGACACTTATCTGAATAGGAAATGGAAGGTGTATTTAGTGTTTGTGGGCCCCCCCCACCCCATTCCAATTTCAATTTCTGTCAGACATGTTTTGGCAAATAAAGGTGAATAAAGCGTAGTGGAGGCACTATCACCAGTGCCTTAACTCTTTGGCAGTAGGTAATTTTTGGAGCATCTATTTTTGGCTGGGGTTGCTCTACTGGGCAAATCCAGTTCCTTGCATGAAAGGATTAAATGTAAAAAGGGGATGGCGGGGGGAAATTGGGAGGTTGGAGGATAAATAGAACAGTATACACTGAAATAGTATAGCCAGCAAAATTGAAGTCATTTACTGGAACGCTTTTAATTTGGTTTAAACAAAATACTCTTTTGTATTTTCAAATACAGAGTAGCTCAGCTGTTGTGAAGCCAGGAAATTAGTGGTATTTTTAGAGAAATACCAAAAGCATGTCAACAACATAGCTTTGGATGATAATGTGGGCATTTTATTCATGGGGAATTATCAATGCAGGTTACTGGACAACATGGTGTGACTGAGAATGATTGAGCACAGGGGGAAGTGGCTGTCCTTCTGTAAGATGATTTCATTTTGCATTTAGTCGTTCAGGAAGAGAGCAAGGAGACAGAAAGGAAGCATTTTTAAACATTGAAGATGCCTATTGTGGTACCTGAGGGCGGGGGGTGGGGAGGGGTCGGGTCTTACCTTTCCACCTCTCCCTGTCCCAGAACTTTCACTACTACTACTTCTTTTCCCTCTCTCTCTCATTTGACATTCATTATTTTTATTTTGACAGTGCCGAAGGACCAACCAAGAATGGGACTCCATTGTGGTAGGTACTGTACTGGCACAGAGTAGTAGTCATTCCCTGCCCCAATCTAAATAGACAAGACAGACACAGGCTGTGTCTACACAGTGCTACAGGGGCACAGCCGCAGTGTTGCAGTTCCCTGGCTGTCATGTAGACACTTGCTACAGCGACAGAAGGGGTTTTCTGTTGCTGTAATAAATCTTCCCCTTCTGGAGGTGGTAGCTAGGTCAAGAGAAGAATTCTTCTATCCGCCTAGTGGTGTCTATGCCAGGGCTTAAATCTGTCTCTGGGGGTGTGAGGTTTTTCACACCCATGAGCAACAAAGCTAGGTCAACCTTAGTTTTAGGTGTAGATCAGGCCACGGGGTGGAGGGAATGGTTATAACACTCAAGCAGAGTAAGCAATGTGATGGCAGAAAATAGTATGTAAGTGTCACAAATTTTTTTGAGGGGGAAGGAGGCAATTAGTTAGGAGAGTATATGCTAAATGGGAATGGAAGGAGGTCGGGGGGGGGGGTGAAGGTATGTAAGAGGGGCGGGAGTGGGGAGAAGAGGGCTGGAGCAGATAGCCAGTCAGTGGCAGGACAGAGCAAGTCGGAGAACATTCTATTGCCAAGGGTCCTGGCTTTGGCTGATTTTTTTCCCCCTCCTGGCTGGAGTCTTTGGCTGGCTCCTCTGCAGTTTTCCCACAAGGGCCATATGGGAGGCCCCACTGGTTTCTGGTACCCCCAGAGTTTGGGTATATGGGGAGTTTCCCTGCATAATTCTGGGACCAGGGATGCTGGGGAGAGGGTGGCCTTGACTGTGCCCATTTCATCCCTTCCCCACCAGTGTAGCAGTCCCTGCTCTTCTTTCTGTCATCTTAATTCTATCTTGTAGCTCGGCTGTGGGGGAAGATAGTGTCCTTTGGGAAAACTTTATTGAAGAGAGAGCTATGTCTTGCATTCCTAGACACGGCCTCAGGCTCAGTTTTTCTGATCTCCTCTGTTTAGGAGCATGTCTGAGCATACTTTGTCTTGTACCTGAGACTCTTAATGCATTGTCCCCCTGTCTTGAAAGTCATGGGCTGAGGGAAGCTGTCTTGAAGGACTGGGACTTTCGAATTTGATCCTGAAACATGCAGGGAGCCAGTAGCATTAGAGTGACCAGACAGCAAGCGTGAAAAATCGGGACGGGGGTGGGGGGTAATAGGAGCCTGTATAAGAAAAAGACCCAAAAATCAGAACTGTCCCTATAAAATTGGGACATCTGGTCACCCTAAGTGGCATGCGTGTGCTGCAGCACTGATAGTATATGAGCTTGAAGGTCTTTAGTCACTCAGCCAGAGAGTTGCTACATATTGCTTGAGCTGAAGCTTTCACATAGGACTCAACCCCACGCAGAGTGAGAGACAGTTCAACGTGGGAGTGTCAAAGATGTAGATCACAGTGGCAGGGGCATCACCTGAGTTGAAAGGGCAGCAGGGTCTCCTGGCCGTCTGAAGATGGTTGAAGGCATTCCTTGCCACTACTCTATGTCCAGTGTGAGCTGATGTTCCAGCATGAGCTGAACGTTGCAAGGTTTTCTGTCAAAAGTATTTTTGTCTCCTGCCTTCACACAGCTGTAACGAAATCCCAGTGTGGTGAGAAAATTGCATGCACTTATAGGGCACCTGGATTGTTTGATAGTCACTTTTTTTTCAGTGCCACCATCGTAATGTTATTCCTGCCCATATTTTTGTGGCTACAAAGGAAGAGAAGATATGGGAGGATGGGAATAAAATTGCCTTTTACAACTGCCACAGCTGAGACTCCAGTTCTGCTACATGTAGTATGCCTGGGGACTGCTGCATCCCCACAGAGCCTCTCTAACTTCAAGGGGTATAGCAGTCTGCCCCACTAGCTAAACACTGCGGGATCAAGGGGCTGAATTGCTGATTAATCCTACTAATATAAAAAGAAAGTGAAGAAATATCAAGCCATTTCCTGTGCTTCAGGGTTTAGAAGAATTGGTGGTGATGTTACTGTAAATAGATTATGCACAGTGCATCCCAATAGAGCTTCTTCTGCAAAAGTATTTTCTCTGGGTCTCCAGGGAATATCCTGAACAAGTCCTAGGTGGCTCTAAGAAGTTCTCGTAGCAAATTTAAAACTTGAATGAAGAAAAAGTGAGAAGAAATCCGTGAAAGGTGAACAATCAAACCAAACAAAAATAAATATCATACCCAGAATTCTTTCTTGAGAGCATTTGGGAAATCCATTTTTGGATAAACTAGGTAATGAGAGAAGGTAGGGAAACAATTTGTAAATATTCTAGGGCTGTGTCTGTTTCTTAACACAGATGGATCAGTCTCTGATTTCATATGAAATCCATTCCTCTTGTGGCTGCTGCACGGAGTCAAGAGAGTGGCACTAGAAAAAACTTTTAGATTAATCAGCTTTCCCCCAAAGACCTGTAGGTTGCGCCCAAAGCAGTCGTCTACTAGGAAGAACAATAGGCTTGGAAAGTCTGAAACTGAAAAAAGGGGGAAGTCGTGTTTGTTTGTGTGGGAGTACTGGTGAATGGTCACAGGACCAAACAGGAGAGAGAGAGAGAGAGAGACGCGGTATGCTGCTTAGGTCTAGTTTGGTCTTGGCTTCCTTCACATCATAAAGGGCTGCATCAAGGTGTAAGATGTCCTGGTGTCAGTTAGGTGGGGAATAGAATCCTAAAGTGACCAAGTAAAAATGAGAGCATACGTGTGAAAGTGTTCTAAGTAATTAAACATGGAAAAGTGTAAAGTAATGTGATTAGGGTTGGTACACAACCTTATAGCAAAAAAGGCCTTCATTGGCAATTTGCCATGAGCCTCTGGGCTGCTCCGAATTTGCAAATGATTTACATTGGATTTTAATCAGAAAAATGCACATGCTACATTTGTTTTTATGTATAGAGTGCTATAAGTGCAAACAGGGCTTTACACAAAACACAGTGAAAAACAACATATACTTTAAAGGATGTAGTAAAAAGAATGTCAGTGGGAAGACTAGCCCTGTATCTGTGAAATCAGCATATTTGTACATCTGTTTCTATCTTTGAGGTGGCCACGTGCATTTATGGAATACAGGTTTGAATTTATTAGGCAACTTCAGGGTTTGGTTTTGTTCACATGCCTGATAGGAAGGGTTTGTTTAAAAAATAAGTATTTCCAAAGAGATTTGCATAAATAGCCACCGCCGCCTTGCGTAACTGACTGTCTGGCACTCAGTTGCCACTTCTAGAAAATCTGGACGTTTCTTTCATGAAACTTTGTTTGGAGTCTTATATGGCAGTCAAATTTTAGATGCATTGTGGCTTCAGCTACTTTAAGTCCAACTGAAGATAACTTTGTGTCCATTGCAAAAATGTTTGGTCTTTTACAGTTCACAAGACTATCTACTTAATTTAGATGTAGGCAAACTAAAACATGGGCCAAAGGTACTAAACCTGTAGGTTTGTAGCATGGCCAGAAGATAACATATCTGGGCACTAGCAGACCAAGTAGGAATCAAACTCTATAGTTAAGGACCCCTATACAGAAGAAGGACTCCTCTTGTTGATATCGTTGGGCAGTAGCTTGATAATTACCCCTGAGAATAACCAAGATGATATTTCATGGGACATGAGACAGTCTCTAAAGTAAATAGGTCCCAAATTGCTGAAAGGTTTTATAACTTTAAATCAAGCACTGAAATTCAACCTAGAAACTCACAGCAGTGTTTTGTATTTTCAGTGTAAAAGTCCCTCTGAATAGCAGAGAATGTTGCTACCTGCTTAACTTCACTGTCCTGTTGGTATATGTGGAGAACATATACCAGTGTTGGCTGGAAGTGACAAAAACATGGCTAATTGTAGCAAGATCTCTGAAAAGTAAAGGGCACACTCCTCTTACCAACCGTAGGAGGAAAAAGTGCATTTGACATGAATGGCTACCAAAGCAGCACATGATCTAAGAAGACCCCTTACTTGTCAACCTGTGTTACAAATTATAGCCATTCTCCCTTACTGTCATTGTAGCCATTATAACCTTCACCAGTTCTTCTGCCTGTTTACCCCAACTAGCAGCACGATGTCAGTCTTGTCTGGATTGAACCCTCATAGCCAAACCCTAAAGTTAAACAATAAAACGCATATGTGGTCACCTAAATTATTGGGCACTCAGGATTTCTTAAAATCAAGTCGCTTACATAAATGTCTGCATATGGGCTTAGACACCTAACTTTAGGCAGCCAATTTTGAGCATGTTGGCCATAGACTTTCCAATTAGCTGGTCAGAGTGGTGGGTTGAGAAGGTGGAGAGCACATTGCAATATAAAGGTACCTTTTGGGTGCTTTCTCGTAAGTCAGTAATCAATGTATCTTGGGTTGATTATATTTCTTGGGCCTTTGACCTCCTCCTGTTTGTTTAATCCAGTGTACAGTATTACCTTGTAAATAGGAAATGCACTGAAATTGTCATTTAAGTAAATTTATTAGAGCCAGCTTCTCAGGGTTCATCCCAAACTGGAATGAATACCTTTCATTTTTATAAATAAATGAAACATTATAGTTTCCAAGACAACCCAGATGAAATATCTGGCTTTGCTATAGGAGCTAAACCCACACCCGAGGCATTGTTATCTTTATCCCTGCTGGGTAATTTGTACACTGCAATAGTTTGTTTGGAAACATGCCTGTTGTTGTTTAAAATGTACTTAATGCTAGATTAGAGTACAGAAGCTTTTTTTGATTTTGTTTTGTTTATACAAGCTTGTTTCTAAACCGTTTAAAATAAAGAGTTTGAGTATGAATGGTATTTAAAAAATCTTTCACATGGTGTTTTTAAAACAGATCAATTTCAGCATTAAAATGTTAGAAATTCAGCCAAGGAAAATTCAACTCAGGATTGTATAACTATAATGATAATATATTATACCCGTCTTCCTTCAAGTGTTTGTAACAGCAGAGTTGAACCTGGTGACTTACATAATTTAGGAGTGTTTGCCAGAACACTGTTTTAGGCAGATTACTGCAGTCTTTTCTTAACAAAAGCAAAAGGAAAGATGGATCATATTATGAAGTACTTAAATAAGAGAATAGTCTTCTCAAAGCATCTAAAGATAACTCATTTGAGTAGAACAGAAGGGCATGTGTATGAATGCCAGTTATCACACTTAACTACTTGGCAGGATACAGGGGAGTACAAGACATGGAGTTCTGTTTTTCAGTTGTTCTAGTCTAAATTAAAATTTTATTGGCTGCTCATTGCTGACATCAAAACATTTTTAGCTAGACTAAAGTGAGTAATTGATCATGCTTTTAACATTTAAAAAATTGAGTGACCTGTCTAATATAAAAAACGAAAGGCACAGCAAAATAAGCTACTGCTGCCTCTTGCATAATTCTTAGATGTTAAAGAGTCTGTTGCACATCAAAAAGTTGGCACAAGCACTGTTTTATATATTATTTACCTGCTGTTTTGAAATAGGTGTGGTATGTATAGTGGATTCACTTTGGGTTCTGACTCGCATGGTAATGCTTCAAGACAGCTAGAAGAGCTCTTCTCCCATAACTCTATCCGCAAGAATCCTTGGCTTAAAGAGCTATTGTTGGGAAAATTCGTTGTGTGACAAGTTGGGCTTTCAGGCCCCAATTCAGGAAAGCACTTAAGCACATGCTTAAATCCCACAGACTTTTTAGCTATTTTTTGATTTAAGTGAAGTTAAACACATGCCTAAAGTTTAACACATGCTTGAGGGCTTCACTGAATAAGGATAGTTTCCTGAACTAGGGCCTCTTCTGACACAGCTGTTTTATATTCCTAAGCAAATGCAAAATAGTAGATGAAGTCAGGCACTGGTAATGTGCTTGAATGTTGTTTGGGCTGGAAAGCAGAGCAGTAGTGATCAAAGCTTAGTTTCTTGGCAATATTTCATTGGGATTTCATATAGTATGTTGCATACAAATAAGAGACATGAATTTCAGCAAAAAGAACAGGAGTACTTGTGGCACCTTAGAGACTAACAAGTGTATTAGAGCATAAGCTTTCGTGGGCTACAGCCCACTTCATCGGATGCATAGAATGGCACATATAGTAAGATATATGTATATATACACAGATAAGTTGGAAGTTACCATACACACTGTGAGAGGCTAATTAATTAAGATGAGCTATTATCAGCAGGAGAAAATAACTTCTGTAGTGATAATCAAGATGGCCCGTTTAGACAGTTGACAAGAAGGTGTGAGGATACTTAACATGGGGAAATAGATTCAATATGTGTAATGACCCTGCCACTCCCAGTCTCTATTCAAACCCAAGTTAATGGTATCTAGTTTGCATATTAATTCAAGCTCAGCGGTTTCTCATTGGAGTCTGGTTTTGAAGTTTTTCTGTTGCAAAATTGCCACCTTTAAGTCTTTTACTGAGTAGCCAGAGAGGTTGAAGTGTTCTCCTATTGGTTTTTGAATGTTATGATTTCAGCCTTGCTCGGTACCCCATGTTCATATTTTTAGCACCCAGTTAATGCAATAATTAGTTAATGAATTCATTGAGTGTTCAGCTTTAGAAGATGGCTGCCCAAATAGTGTAACGACAGGTCTATACTACAAATTTGCATCAGCACAACTGCGCTGGTAAAACTATTAATATAATTTTGATTGTCCCAAATCATTTCTTCAGCAGGTCACATTAATTATTGTTTTTTTATTATTAATGTCACAGTAAAGATGCTTTACAGACAGAAAATCAAGGTTTTTGCCCCCAAGCAGCTTAGCTGCACCAGGGGTGTAAGGGATGAGAGCAACAAATTTGAAACCTGAGACCAGATGCCTTCCCACCCCCACCCCCATGAATGTAACCTGAGTTAAAAAGAAAAAGTCAGTATTAGGGAACTGAAAAGGGGAGGGGAGCAAAGTTTTATTGTTCAGAATGCATGCTGAAAGAAATCAAAAGCAATGCCTCATGAGTCTGCCTTCAGAAATGAGCTGTGGTTTTGAAATAGAAGAAAGCTAATTAGTGCTTGGTTATCTCCTGATCAAATCCAGGAGTCAAATGGGGAGTTCTCATCCCTGGAGGATATTGCTAATACCAGTCTACAGGAAAAAGAGAATCCACTTAACTGTCCCCGAGAGAGTGTACAGCTTGGTCATTTTTGTTTTGAAACCGTTGGCACAGACTTTGTTTTTTGTCTAATAATCTCTATTACTAGTTCTGTTGTGATTTCTGCAACCCATAGTTGTTTGAGACCTTATATTGCAGGAAAGTATTCACATTCCACTTATTTTTTTGCTGTATAATATACAATCCAAAATTAAATTGTAAGTATTTTACTGTGCTTAGGGTTTTTTTTAAAGAGCGGTATAACCAAAAGATTATTTATTTTTCAAATGGATTCCTCAATACTTCTTATACTCTTTTTGATAGTATAAAACACTCTTTTTAGCATTTTCCTACTATTCTAAATGTATTATTTTGTCCAAATTCAGTTGCCATAAAAATGCATTTATCACTAGAGTCCTTGAACCATCCTGGGCTTTGAAATTATTTTGTCAGTCTTCACTTTTTTTGAAGACTGCCTAAAGATAGTAAGTGCTTTGCTCCTGAGTTGCAGAATTCAGAGCCAGTAAAACAAGCTGATGGCTATCATTCTTTCTGTCTTTCATGGTGGTGAGTCCACAATTAAATTGCTGTATTGAATGCTCTGGCTAGTTCAGCTGCTTCTCTTATCCTGTGGTTGCTCTCCCTCTTACTAGCTTACTCCCCTTTCTTAGTTTTCATTTTGGTGGTGCTGCTCTACATGTCTCAGGACTCTGCCTTAGGAAATTGCCTAAAAGTTCATTAACTGGAACCCCTAAACGTTTGAGAACAGAACAGAGGATCTGATGGTTCCTTGGCTTTTGTGTTGTTCTTCGGATTCCCAGAGATGGTTATGTTTACCCTCAATTTTTTGAATCTATATAACTTTGTGACCTTTGGCCTGTCTGTTTTAGGTCAGAGTAACTGCTGATATTTTATATGTTAGGGCTACTCTCATACAGACTAATTCTTGATATTGGAATGTGTTTTTTGTTTTTGTTTTTTTTTTTCTTTCTAAAACACCAGAAATGTGATTTGTGGTTGAGTTCTGTCTGTCTTCCTTTGCTCTCACACATCTTTATTACTCTAGAATGCTTATTGTTTCAGACATTGTTAGGGCTAGAAATCCTTTGCAGCTCGTGTACACCCTTGGGCTCTCTCTCACTGTGTCATGTTCTCTGTTGCACATATTACCTATAATTGTGTGTGCTAACATGTCCTTGAAACTCTTCATTCTATTCAGATTTATTTTGGAGTATGTGGTCTAGTCTAGGGTGTGTTGAAGCTTTCTTAAAAACGGAAGAAATTGAAACGGGTTGGGTGATATAGAAAGGACCCTGTGGATTGCTTTATGGATCAGAATGGAAGCTGTTTGACTAGGGCTTGGCTGTTGCCATCAGTTAACTTCAATATTTACAAGCTGGCAGATGTGGACAAGAGCAGACTTGATGGAAATGCTGCACAAATTTGTGTGCCATCCTTGCACAGGGGCCATTGTAGTTTCTGTGTTGTACCAATTTTAAAATATACGTTATTGAGCTGTAATCGCTGAACCTTGCAGCTCCTATAAACTGATCAGAAGAGGTTTTTATTTTCCACAACTTTTTTTCTAATATTCTATCTCCCATCCATTTCTTTATTCAAACTGTCTTGCTTACCAAAAGATGCCTGTTATCCTTGCTACAGTCCTCCTTGTATCTGTGTTTAGATATCCTTTCCCCCAACCTGTCTTTTGTCTTTGCTTCACAGCTGTGCTCCTTAACTACTTCATTGCTTGTAGTTATGTGCATTGGTTCTTTTTGTCTATCTTTTGACCCTCAAAGTGTAAGTAAGGGATTAGGCCTTACCCGTGATGTATCTCTCAGTCAGTGACTACAGAGGAAGCTGTATTTTAAGGGATTTATTTTAAAGATCCACCTGTGGAAGCCTAGCTATCAGCCACTGCTATTGCTTTAAACACCTGTTTTCCTTGCCACTCTGCACTTGCATACCAGGAGAGGCCAGAGAAGCAACAGCCCATGCTGATAGAGGTATGCTTCAAAATTGCCTGGTATCTCTGACCTCCACTGTGTAGCGTAGTTTCATAGCAAAACTGAGATGATACAGGTCTTCAAATATTTGTGTACGCAGCCAGTTTATGAATGCACGCAGCCAGTTTATGAATGCAGCATTCAGACTCTGGAGTTAATATGTTAATTTTGAATTTATCACCATTATTGTAACTATGATTAAAGATCTAGACTTCGATGCCTTCAGATCATTCCTTCTCATTTAATTAGATTACGTGAAATGTTATAGTGGCGCTGCCAGAGCAACTAGATCATCAATGTAAAAAGCATCTTTTGATATTTTATATATTTTTAATTTTGAAACTATTTGAGTTTGGAAAGTTAACTGCTGCATGTACACATTTTCTTTTTATTCCAGATTTCTTTGACTGATTAGTTGTTCTGGCAGAGACACTAAACATCTAGACTTTGATGTTTTATGTGACAGTCTTATCCACTAATTAACTTCATTAATTTTGCAATTAGTGAAGTAAATTAGTGGGTAAAAATGCCATATAAAACATCAAAGTTTGCATTTTTAATTATAGATTGTATAAAAAATAATCATCACAATCTTGGCTTACTTAACCCAATCCAAGTAGCTTAGACAGGCCATGTGATATGCAATAGCTTTGTATTGTGGCTTTCCTAGCTTTTTACACTAAAAACTACTGAGACTGTCCATCTGAGTTTGGAGAATCTAGCCACAGCGAAAAGGCAGCAAACGCTGATTCAGTCCAGGTGGGACTGAGTGGGAGTTAAGGTGCTGACGGTGTAAACAGTGCGAGTGACTAGAGTTGTGGGAAATGGAAGGTGAAAATACTCAATAAGTTTACTTAAGCCTTGTCTGTGCTAGAAAGAAAGTACCTGGATAGATATAGCAATTCCAGCAAATCCTCTTCGTGTAGACACATTTTGATTTCCCCCCACTCCTACCCAACATAGCTATGCTAGCGAAAGCCTGGTGTAGACACTGTTATACCAGCAAATGCAGTCCTTTCCAGTATGGCTTAATTCGTTCAGGGAACTAGTATAAATACCCTGTCAAAAGAATTCTCCTGCGGTATAAGCTCTGTCTAAATTAGGAGGAATACAGGTATAGCTATACTGGCAAACACTTTTTTGTGTAGACAAGGCCATAGACCTCGATGAATTAAGAGACCTCTTTCATATAAGAAGCACAAGCTAAACTATAGAATGGCCACTGAAAATATAAAGGCAGTTTGATGTGGAACAGTTCTGCCTAAAGTCTATAAGGATAACATATACATGAAAGGCAGGTTGGTTTGAATTTTGAAGAAGGTAGGAGGGCTCAACTCAAATCAAACATCAGACTGAGTCCTTGAGGGAAATCATTGAAGCAAGATTCAATAGAATGAGTAGAAAATGCACTGGACTGAGACCTGGGGTGTATTAATGGTGGAGAGGATAAAACAATTTTACATCAGAGGGAACGAAGTAACAGGAAGGCAGAAGGAAAAAATGTTTAGATACTACTGAAGGGATCTCTCTTTTTAACAAGACTCCGTCCATGTCTACACAGCAAACTTTGGTCAATGCAAGTTACGGTGGCATAAAACTATCACGGTATGTTGCTTGTGTGAGTGCGTACTTTGCTCCTTGCATCAGCACTGTGTGCATTCACCAGGAGTGCTTGTGTCGATGCAAAGTGTGGTGCACCACGATAGGTATCCCAACCAGCATGCTACCTGCCACTGTTCAGCACACTTTGGGGATGTTTTGGCAATGCACAGTGAGGCAGAAATGAGTTGCTCAGGGGTGACTGGGAGCAAGGAGTCAAGTTCCCAGCATGCAAATGTATCCATCCCATAATGTCATCTTTATCCCATAATTTTCATGCCTTTTTTTAAAACATACCACAAACCCCCATAGCCCTCCTCACGGTCTGCCATCTCTGACAGAAGCCTGGAGCCTGCACAGCTTTGCACTGTTGTCCTAGGCATTGCAAACACAGGATGCATGATCCTCCAGTATGTGCAGAGCCATGAGAGGAACTGAATCAGCAGGAATACAACAGTAATGGAGCATAGCAAGAACCAATTTATGGTTGTTGGTGGCATTGATGAAGCAACTGCAGATGGTGGAGCACTGTTTCTGGGCCGAGGAATGAAGCATTGACTGGTGGGATTGCACTGTAATGTTTGGGATGATGAGCCGTGGCTGCAGAACTTTTGATGCACAAGGCCACATTCGTGGATCTGTCTGTCAAGCTTGCCCCAGCCCTTCAGCGCAGACTCACCAAAATATGAGCTGCACTGACAGTGGGTAAGTGAGTGGTAATATCATCGTGGAAACTTGCAAACACAGGAATGCTACTCGTCAATGGGAAATCATTTTGGAGTTGGTAAATCCACTGTGGGGGCTGTTGTCATGCAAGTGTGCAGGGCCATTAATTGTCTCCTCTTACGCAGGATTGTGACTCTTGGCAATGTGCAGCACAAAGTGGAAGGATTTGCAGCAGTGAGGTTCCTGAACTGGGGTGGGGTTTTAGAAAGCATGCATACCCCTTTTTTGGCAACAGAGTACCTTGCCACAGAGTACATCAGCTGCAAGGGCTACATTCATGTCCATTTTACCTACACATACAGCAACCGTGGCTCTCTCAGGTCAGTATATGCAAAACTCTGATTGTCCTTAATGTCCCCTGGGGTGGAGTGGCAGGGGTAGGGATGCGGCCTCTGATGCCACATGGAATGTTCCACAGAGTGTAGGGAGGTGCTATAATAGAGTTCTCCATCGTCTGAAAAGAGAGGCAAGACTGTGTTTGTTAAACCAGTAGGTCCACAAGAGTCTGCAGTATCTGTTTTTGCTGCCAGAGAAGCCCCGTTATGTCTTAATGAACCTCCCTCTCCTCTTTCTGCTGGGACTCCTGGGCCTGCCTCCTGTCCATTCTTTCCTTCTCCAGGCTGTCTGCAGTGCTCACCCTTCAGGCCCTTTGCTCACAGTCTGATGCAGCACTGGCTTGCAGGATCTCCTTGAACATGTCATTCTGAGTCCTCATCTTTCTCTTCCTTATCTCGGTCGGGCATTCCACAGATGTAGAGCGGAAACCCCACAAGGCCATAACAACAGCAGCTGCAGGTAAAACACACAAAGGCATCATTGGCCGTATAATCACAACAGAAAGTGAAAGTTAAGACTCAAAACTCCCTTCCTGTGCTCCGCTGAGGTTTTAAACAAGACTTGCCTCTTGACACTTCTGCTGCAGAGTGCATGGTGCCATTCACAGCACCAGCCGTGGGGTGTAAGGCCTGCCAGAGATGAAGGAAATGGTGAGGAAATTTCTTGGTTGCATGAAACTGAGGATAGGGCAATGGAACTGAATACTGGCACCATTTTCCACAGGCGGGGTGATTTTAACTGATATCTCCTCCTGAGGGTAACAAAGGCACAGAGAGCACAGCTGCTGCTGGCCTTCCAAAGCCGCCCAGCCTGTATGCTGCTAGCCTGTTTACTCCAATAGTGCCTACTGGAGTTATCGCCAAGTCGTGTGGGAAGGTGTCCTACCGTGAAGAAGAAATAAGGCGGCCATTCCTAGAAACTTTGGGAGAGGATTACAGAGTACTTCCATGAAAGTTTCATGGAGATTTCTCAGGAGGGTTCAAGCGACGCCCTTGTATACATAAACTGTTCCTCATGCCCCTCCCTTGCCACAGGGGAATGAAAAAAAGAGAACCCTATCTCTCTCTTTTTTTGGTACCACTACCTCGTGTAGTACAATTAAATTAATGAAACAGTTGATAGCTGTATCCTGTTAACTTGGGAGTGCTATCAGTACATCACTGTAATGGGAAATATAAACTACCCAAAGTTCCTTCCCCTGCATCAGACTCACCTGTGCTCAGCTGCTGGGACTGACTGGACTGTGGTGGTGTCTCAGACAGGTCCTGGCTTGTGGCATAGCAAGACCCCACCACTTGCATGTCCCCCATCCTCCTCCTCGTCATGGCTGTTCATGCCAGGAGTCTTTGGCTTGGGCTCCTCGGAGGTAGTCATGGTTGTCTGTAGGTCGGTGGTGGGGTTTCCACCAAGTATGGCATGCAGCTCTTTGTAAAAGCAGTAAGTCTGCAGCTCATCACCTTGGCCTTCTGGTATGCCTAATGCAGTTCCTTTGCTTTCATGTTGCACTGCTGCTGGTCCCTGTAGTACCTTCTCCTGCATCTCCTGTGTAACCTGCTTGTAGATGTCCATGTCTCTATGGCTGGTCCATAGCTGTGCTTGAACAGCCTCTTCTCACAGGCCTAGGAGATCCAAAATCTCCGGTCTACTTCAAGCTGGAACACGTCTGGAGTGTGTAGCTGGCTTGTTCTCCGGGAACCCTGGGCAATGGTGTTCACAATTGGTCAGTGTAGGGCATTGTGGGGCAGCTGCTGGAGGACTGTTAGGGTCAACATAAGTAACTCAGTGTCTGCACTTGTGCTGCGTCGCCCTCAGCACATCGACCATAGCGCAATGCCGCTCAGGGCAGTGGTGTTACTGTGTCGCTGTAATGGGGCATTTACATCGGTAGGAGACACATTTAATGGCAGAGCATGTGCGACTAGGTTGATGCAAGCTTATGCTGACCGAACTTTGTAGTGTATACCGGGCCTGAAAAGGCTCAATGGAGAAATGATCTTGGGAGGTCAAAATGTGAGCTCTGAAAGGGAGAGAGAAAGGCAAGTAATCTTGACTGATAGCTTGATAGTTCAGAACCTGGCCCCAAGCATCTGTCTTAGATAAAGAGAACAAAGTGTAATGCTGCCTTTCAGGTGCCACAGCAGGGAATGTCACAATATAAGAATCAAGAATAAGCTGAGAAAGGTTGGACTTTCCACTAGTTTAGACCATTTGGCAATATGGTGGGAGTTTTGATTGAGCTATGGATTACTTTGGTGATGTGACTGGTAGATGTAAACATGCTACACGGTATCTTGGAGCAGCCCAGAAAATTTCACAACCACTGCTCTCAGTTTACTAAAAGTGTAAGTGTGAGAGAGAGAGAGAGAGAGAGAATATGTATGCATTCTGGTAAATTGAAAGGAATTCTTGTGGAATTTTGTGAACCACTCAGAAGCTATATTGTGTGGGAGAACTCTAATAATATTTTGATGGAATTTTCCTTAATAATCAGGATAACTGACTATTCTTTTTGTTTTTGTTTTTTCTTCTTTACCTTCCTCAATTTTGTTTTCCTTTTTCTGCTGTGTATCTTGGTGTTTCTTTATATACATCTTTATCAGTGGCTGTTTTTCTCCCAGTTTTATTCCCTATTTCTTTCCTTTACATTGTTGTGGCTCTGTGCTAATAACTGAGACAGGAAACCGAGGGGAGGGGATGAATGTGACATTGCAGTTTGAGTGAAGTGAGACATCTTTGGGTATGTCTACACTCGAGCTGGAAAGTGTAAATTCCAGCCCTAGGAGACATACCCATCTTAACTCTGATCGAATCAGTGTGCTAAAAATAGATCAAAATAGTGTGCTATTCCCCCCCCCCACGCAAAATAGGTGAAGGGCTATGTTGTACAATACTGGTTTTTTCTATCCCTTTCATTGGCAAGGAGCCGTGTTAGAGAGTTTGGCCTTGGGACTTCTGAGGAAAGTTAAGCCCAGGAGCTCAAAGGCTTAGCTGCTAAGTTTTCAAGTAGAGAGAATATTCTTGTGATTGTTACTCCATTCTGTCTGGCATAAGGTTAGAACTAGTGCAGCGCTGTACTGCATTTCGTACCCGTAAAGTGGACTGGAAGCTGGTCCACCTTTTGGCCCAAGTCAGTAAGCAGCCAAGTCTAGGTATGGACAGTCTTAACTCAGACTTATGTAGGAGTTATAATACTTCAGTTGCTCCATGTTGCTGATTTCACATCTCCCTTAAATAATTAAAAGGACCATACCAAACGCTGGAGTGAGTCAGATTGCTAACGTTGGCTTTTGTATTTCACCGCCCTAAATGTGAGTGCCAGTCAATGAGTGAGCATTCCTGTGAAGTCATTTTCCTGTGATGTGTGTTGTATCCATTTTTATTGTTTCTCGTATACTTTGAATGGACTTTATAACAGCAATAATGTCATTCAGATAATTATATCATAATTGACCTTAGCAATGAACATCCTTGGCTTTTACTGCAGTTTGTGTAATACTTCAGGATGATCAATTATCTCATAATTCCCACTTTGTTGGAATTATTGTTTTAATTATTTCACTTAAAATACATCCTTTTTTTAGTGTTATAGAGTTACACCAGGTAATGGTCACAGTCACAAATGCTTCAAGAGTTACCAGCTTTGTGTGGGAGGGCTTTTGGGTCTTATCATCTCGTCATTATTTCTAACACTGGTTTCATTTAATTATCACTTAATTTTTATCCAAGCAAGATTAGCAGTCCAAGAGAGCTATCTGATGGTAGTCCAAGCTACAGGGCTTGAGAAAGGATGGATAGCCCGTGTGCTTGATTTTACTATATTGTTTTTCTTCCTTTGTGCTATGTGAGCCATTTATGGTAATGCATGTAATTTTCAGTGGAAGTTGAGGTTTAAAAGGTTATAGTAATTCTTGGATTTTTCAAGTAATTTGAAGTATTAATTATTACAAGTAGACAGCACATTGATGTTTGCACTGCTACTTATGGGATATTTATGGCTTTATAAGAGGTTTATATAGCATTCTTTATGATCAATTAATTTGTGCATGGTCAGGGGAGATATTTCAGGCTGTGTCTGGCACCTACATTCCACTGTGACGGTCACCATATAAATATCAGAGAGGGAATATGCCACCTCATGAAATTCCTGGAGAGTGTTGGTCTCGTTTGTTGTGTAGTGTTGCTCAGCACTGTACAAAACATAGTGGGATATGTAGTGTCTAGTATTTTACAGTCTTGTGCTGAAGATCCAACGCTGTATTTGATGTAGTGCTTCTTAAATGAACTAAATGTACATGTCAAAGTGCTGAGCCTTGCTGTTCTTATATCTGTTCAGTCGGTTTGGGTCACCATTTTGCATGTATTTACCAGGAATTAACCTTTTCTACACAAACAGAAAATGAAAATACAGTGCCTTTTTGCTAAAAGAGAAGTTAAAACAGCCACTATCCCCAAATAATGTATTTCCACATGTCTTGTTCAATTATTAGATGTGAACAAACTCAATACTGCTTAGCAGGGAAATGCTTGGTTTTCTAGTAGATTAAAAGTTCATTGAAGAAAACTGCAGTGTGAAAAGATTTTCTTTCTCTATAAATTTTAATAGTTATTAGAAGGAGGATTCTGGCCCATTAAGTTACAGCCTGCCAAGACATAATGCTAAATCACTTAATTTCTCTAAGCAGCAACCCTGTTCCATCTTCTTTAAAGGAAGCTGTTAGAAGAGCCTTGATGTTTTAATCGAAAAACAGAGCAAAGTCTGACAGCTAAACTGTGCTTTGATGGAGGTTTTTTGTGTTCAGCCCTTTAGTCATGGGATCTCCCACAGATCCCTAGGTGTAGACTCAGGGAAAAGGTTTGTACAGATGCCAGTGTCACTTGTAGACATCTGATACACAACCACAGTTACATGTAGATAGTTGTCACTTAGTGCTTTGGCTAAACAGGCCATGGCAGTTGTGCTATTTTGTATAAGGGGCAATTTTAGGTCTATCAACACCAGCCATGGAGTTCCTGCAGAATTGCAGTTTTTTTATATAGCAGATACAGTTTGTAATGGATAGACCAGATGTGGCCATTACAAAATCTCTGCTTAAAAATCTGAACTGAGGCTTCATGCAGGAGACCAGAGTTAGGCTGCTATTTCTTGCATCTCACTCTTGAAGTCTAGCCTTGTAGTCCTCTCAGCAACTGGCCCAAAGCCAAGCCTTCATTCCTCTCCAAAACCTGAGGGGCAGGAATTAAAATGAAGGTTTGGGGGATGGGGGAAAGTGAACTGTACCAGCTCAGAAGCTTTTTTATCTCTAGGTTGTCAGTTCAAATCCAGCCCAGGTCCTAACAGCTTGTTGTAACTGAAGATCCAGTTACTCTTTCTGCAGAAGTAATATTAGCCCCAGTGTATTCTAGTTGTGGAATTGCATTCTGCCTACCTAATCCCTTTCGTCCCTCTTCGTTTCAGTTGGAAAGTTCTTCATTTTCTCTCCTAAAAAGTGTCAAGCTACATGCTAGACCCAAGAATGTGATTTGAAACCTTAACTTGTAACCTCATACTCCTGAGCTTCAGCCCAACACCCAAAGCTGGAACAGTTAATTAGCCTTAAAGCAGCCTTACAAAATTATACTCACCCAGTCACATAGGCAAATTGCAGGGATTTTGTTTGGGATTGATGGGAAAGTAAAATATTCAATTTCTTGTTTCCCTTCTCTTGTCGTGATGTGAAGGGCAGATGAAACTCTCTGTATCTTGGCTGGAAAATGTTTGTGGCAGTTTTAAGACATAAGGCTATGTCTATACTGTGTACCCTGTGCCAGCATAGCTCCCTAGTGTAGATGCAGCCTAAGCTGACAGAAGATGTTCTTCTATAGGAATGCCACATCCCCAAATGACATAAGCTACATCGACAGAAGCACTCTTCCACTCACATAGTTGTCTACACATGCGGGTTTGTCAGCATAGCTACATCGGTCACAGTTGAGGGGTTTTTTTTCCACGCCCCTATTGAAGTAGCTATGCTGATATAACTTTTAAGTGTAGACAAAGGTACCTAAGGGTATTGTAATGCTTAAAAGGCATATAGGCTACTCATAATCTTGTTTTAATATGCAGAAAAGCCTGAATTAGGATAAAAACATAAGGACAATAATGGCTGTTTGTAGACAAGTCACCTTATACTAATTCAGAAAATTCACTAACTGCACAGGCATTCCTGTTCACAGAACTTTGATCACCACGTTTGTGAAGATTTTAATATGAAGAAAGTGTGTGGGCTGGGGGAGGATGTGTGATCACATTTTTAAGCATATAATCCAATAACGAAACTTGCATTGTATGATCTCTAGTAGTGTCTAGATATACAGCTGGATTTTTCACGAAGAAACAAAACTAAACCTTCTTTTGTTGACCATATAAGTTTCTGTCGATCAGTACTATTGCTTACATCTTGTTAGTGCTTCTCTGCGTACTGCCAGCCAAAAAAGTTCCATTGCATGGGGCTGCCTAGGATTTTTCCACTTTATTACCAAGTCTGATTGGACTTTAAAGCAATTACGCCATTAAACAGTATGCATTGCCCCAGTGCCCAATATGGTGATCATCCTTTAAGTGCTGGTGATAATTAACTACTTTATCATTCTAATAGGGAGCTCTGAATTATAATTTTATTGAGCAGCAAAATCAAGGATTAAAATGATATCTGCAGTGCCAAGGTTAACTATACTGAGAAAAATGAAACCACGTGGTTTCTAATTCATGAAAATAAATATTTCTGTTTAAATAAGTGCAGTAGTTTACTCTGATTCTTTAGACATAATTCTAATTGCAGCTTAGCGATGATGATTTTCTCCTTTTAAAACAAATTGCTTTCTATACAGTGAAGTTAAGTTATAATGAATTGAACTCAAATGATAAACTGCCTCCTCCCAATCTGTGAAATGAATATGAATGTAAAGGAGTACTCTTAATGCTCATATAAAATCTTTTGCAAAGGGCATTCTCTGTAGTAAATAATACTAAGATTTATCTACACAGTGGAGTAATGCACACTACGGCGGTGTGATTTCTAAAGCGCACTAACGTTTTGCGCATGACTTGGTCCATGTAGACCCTACTGGTGCTCACTAAATGTTCCCAATTAGTTGTCATGAGCAATGCTAGCTTTGTTTTCAAACTTCCATTTTCATCCAGTATTGTGAATGTGTAAATAACTAGAATCGGTCAAAAATAAAGGGAAAATTTTTGCTAACACCCCATAAAAAAAAACTTGCAAAATTTCAACCAGTCTGTACATAATTTGCTAATTAAGGCTCCAATTCAAAAAGGCATTCTTGTTCCGGAAATAACTTAATTAAGTACATGCTTAACTTTTAGCATAGATTTAAGTCCCACTGACTTCAGTGGGATTTCAGCATTTGTTAACGTGCTTTCCCGAGTAGGGAGAAACTTTAGCACATGCTTAAGTGCTGTTCAGAATCAGAGCCTCAATGTTTTAATAAGAACACTGAAATATGAAACATGCCAGTGGTGTCAGAATGCATTGAAGTCTACACTGGACATGTGTTTGTCCTGATGTTGCCTCACTCATACATTCAAAACCCTTACTGAAGTGTATGGGGAAGAGCTGAACAAAATATTGTAAATTCCGTCCCATGAGAAATTTTGACATTTCCGCATTTGTTTTATTCTCAGATTGGGACGAAATGTCAAAATTTCAGAACTTTGCATGCTACAGAAATTACGAAAAATTTAAAGTCAGAATGAATTGAAACATTTTGACACTCCTGAAATCAAAGTGTTACGTTTTGGTTTATTGAAATGACCTGAAACGCATCACTTTGAGGCAGTTCAAAATTAAACTGTATTTTTCCATCGCAGCGGATTGGTTTATGGGAGCTTAGTTCAGGAGCCTGATGCCCCTGTTCTCCCTTATGAAGTTAGCTCCCTGGTTGGACTACATATTTCATGATGCACCCAGAGTCATATGACTCCTGTGATGCACCACTGAGAGGCTGGTCAGGGATAGCCATGTTGTGTTATGGGAAATGCAGTCCTGTAGAGACCTCTGCAGAAAAGAGATAATAAGGCAATGCACTGACTGGGGGAATGCAGCTTATTAATGTTTTATTAAACTGATTTAACACTAAACATTTTGGGTTAGTTGAACAACATGATTTTTTTCAGATTTGGGTCAGACCAACCTGAAATTAAATATTTCATAGACATTTTTCCATGGAAAATTTCAAATTTGCATTTTCCATTAAAAAAACATTCTGACAGAAAATTTATGGCCATCTCTAATACGGGGAATTTTGGTCAAGCATGGCAAGAAGACTTAAACCCTTTTAACAATGACTACAGGTATGTCTTCACTACCTGCTGGATCAGCGGGCAGCAGTCGATCCAGTGGGGAATGATTTATCGCGTCTAGTCTTTCCCTGTTAGTCTATAAGGTGCCACAGGACTCTTTGCTGCTTTTACAGATCCAGACTAACACAGCTACGCCTCTGATACCTGTCTCAGCTTGGTTTCCCCAAACAACTATCCCCTCTCTTGAGAAAGAGTCCCTTTTAAACCTTGCAATAGTTCCTTTGTTCTTCTGTGTTTGAGCTTTGACTCTTCTGGTCAAAACCAGTCCTGTATGTTGGCTAGAGCTAGAGGTAAAATCATCAAAGCCAATATAGCTCTGCATTGTTCCTTAACTCTCAAATATTTGCTGAGGGGTGGCTTATCTTGAACCATTCTTTTCCTTCCTCGTTTTTCCTGGTAGCCTTCTGTATATTTGTAAAGTAAACATCCCAATAACCATGGTAAGAAATAGTATTCTTAAATTAATACATAGCAGTTCTGTGGCATTTTGGACCTCAACTATTTGGTGCTCCAGTAATTGATATTTGTACAGAAGTATCTACCAATTATTTCATTCAAAGTGTCAATATAAATCTTATTAGTTAGCTATCATTGATTAAAGTGCTGTTATCCACTAGAAGACCTCAAAACCACCTCCACCACCACCTTCAGGTTGTCTGTTGAAAGTAATCAGAAATGAGATTGTGCAAATGTGTGGTCACATTTCCCTCTCTCCCCTCTAATTTCAGAGCTCTTCTGTGTCTCCATCAGCTAGTTTCAGAACAGCAGAGAAGCATAGGAACTCGACGGATTACTCTTCAGATAGCAAAAAGCAGAAAACAGAAGAGAAAGAAATAGCAACTCGTTATGTGAGTGAAACATTTACATGGTGTATTACCAACCTAAGAATTTTTTAGGAATCAGAAGACCTGAGCTCTATCTGGGTTCCTTCTGGGTGACCTTGGGCAAGTCAGTTCATCTCTCTGTGCCTCAATTTCCCCATCTGTAAAACAGGGATAATGAAATGTAAAGCACTTCTTATATATAAAGTAAGACCTACATAGTATTTATTATTAACAGCTTAAATGAGACCAAAGAAATAGGAAATATTGAAGAATAGTATGATGCTTTATAGTAATAGATATTTTTGCTTTTTAAAGAGACCATAGATCTTTGGATATTTTTTAAGAATTTGATTTGTCATTGCAGGACAGTGATGGTGAAAAGAGTGATGATAACTTGGTGGTTGATGTTTCCAATGAGGTATGTGTTATACTGCTTCCTATACCATACAGTAATTGAAGGTGTCTCTCAAATCTCAGTGTAGGTCAGATGCATGCCTTCACAAAGGGGCTTGTAATTGCTAAAGAAATCCAGCTTCATCTTTTTATCTTTTCAGTTCTAAAATATTATTTATAGCAGTAACACTTCTTCAGAAGAGCTTTTCTCAGCTGTTTATATAGTTAAACAAATAAAATCTTACCTCACCCATCTTAAAGCAAATAGGGCACTGATATTTATGGTACCTATGTTCTGTTCCTGCTCTGCCACTGATTTTCTGTGTGACCTTGCACAAGACAATTAGCCTTTTGTGTGCCTTCAGTTTCCCCACCTGTTAACATGAGAAATGTAATTCTTATTTACTTTGTTGTCCTAAGCATTATCGTTATTTTTATATGGCACTTAGTTAACAACATACAATATTAACTAATACTTATGTTTGTTTTGTTATACATCTAGATTTTAAACCAAATCATATTAACCAAATCAGTTATGAAGTCAAGTGATGCTTCATGTTTTATTTAGAGATCTTCCCCAAAAGTCTGAATTACTGGAGATAGGTGTTTATGCTGCTAGGAAGATGTTATACTAACGCATGTTGTTCTTTTATAGGATCCTTCTTCCCCTCGAGGGAGCCCAGCACATTCTCCAAGAGAGAATGGCTTGGACAAGACCCGACTGCTTAAGAAAGATGCACCGATTAGCCCGGCCTCTATTGCATCTTCTAGCAGTACTCCTTCCTCAAAATCCAAAGAACTTAGCCTTGTAAGTGATTTTGAACACTCCTGACCTGAGAGAGTACACAGATGTGCATGTCCACCAGATCATATCTGAATTTCTAATGGGATCTGTAAAATGCTACGAGACATGATACAACTTCACGTTGAATATAAAGTTCCCTTAATTTCTACTTTAAAGACATACAGCAAAGTGGTGGTTAAAAAGCCCAGAGGCCTTTTTGGGATGAGACGCGTCTATTAAACTACCAGTGTAAAAAGATGATGGATGTGCCTGTGTTGCGGTAATTTTTCATGTGGGGGAGGAGAGAATCATGTCCTTCTGAGGATAAAAAAAAAAAAAAAAAAAAAGCAGTACACCTAGGTTCCTTGATACATTTTTTGTGCTATGGTTCTATAGTAAATTCAGCTTCCAACTTGGATGTGATTTGATTGTTAGTTTTGTTTAAATGACCAGGTAATTTTAATTTTCTGTCTGTCATTTACAAGAGTCTTCCTCGACTTGCATCACAGATCACAATGCAAAAAAAAGGCTGCTTGCAAGTGTGTGTGGGGGGGTCTTCTTTCCCTTCCTTTTGGTGACGGTAGTTTATCACATTGCTAAGCTGCACTGTAACTCTTCCTGCAATTCTCAACATTTCAGTACACTTTCACTTCTCACATTGTTATATAAATCAGTTCTGTAGTGAATGTAGTGCTCAGGAGAGGTGCTGGAGTGACAGGGTTAAACACAGAAGTTTGCTGTTTGTCCACCAAACAGGCATACCACAACAGTGCCAGTGCAAGATTCCTCACACTACCCCCATCATTGTGCCTCAACCCTGTTTTATAGGGATCACGGCTAGGGGTGAGTCCATTATTTCAGTCTGCTTGTCTGTCCGATTTTGGGCCTCACACTGCCAACAAAGGTGCTCATCGTGATGTGGACACATGTCCACCAGGAGCAGATTGAGACCACCAACAGGTTTCACATACGCTGCCAATACGATTGTCAGATGGTAATGATTTTCAGTCATTGACTGTATCCTGAATCACATCAGTGACCTAAAGGAGAAAAAGCTGTGAATCCTAGAGTTAATTCCTACGGTCACCCTTCCCTTTTAAGTCACTCTGCATGCTTCTTTCCATTGCCAATGCTGAGCATTAAAAATTGAAAACTAGGTTTCACTAATCAAACCACATTTTAATTGTCATCTACAATATCTTATATATGAAGCCAAAAAGTAAAATAACTGTCTTTCATTGCCTCTCTTGATATTAGAATGAGAAATCTACCACTCCTGTGTCTAAATCAAATACTCCAACTCCACGGACTGACGCTCCAACTCCAGGCAGCAATTCTACTCCTGGTTTGAGGCCCGTGCCTGGCAAACCACCAGGAGTCGACCCTTTAGGTTAGTAACAAGTAGGCCTCTAGAAAAGCATCTAACTTTTCAGTCCTTTACAACACTGCATTCTGTGTCTGTGTCTTCTGTTTGTTGTTCTCTTTGAAGTGCTGAGCATCCCTTATACCTGTTTAAATTGAGCACTATTCCCCCAACAGCTTCTGGTCTAAGGACCCCGATGGCGGTGCCATGTCCCTATCCTGCTCCGTTTGGAATTGTGCCGCATGCTGGAATGAATGGAGAGCTGACCAGTCCAGGAGCTGCGTATGCGGGGCTGCATAATATTTCCCCCCAAATGAGTGCGGCAGCGGCAGCGGCAGCGGCTGCAGCAGCTTATGGGAGGTCTCCAGTGGTAAGTGTTTGCCCCAGGGGATGTGAACATGTTTGGAGTTGGGGGTGGGGGGGTCTGTTAAATTAAAGACATGCAGGGTTAAATCTAGTTCAACCTATCTCTAATTTGGAGAATATGTTGTGGAAGAGGTAAATGAAACTCATGTTCGCTTAATTCCCCACTTAATACATCTTTTTATTCTGCTTGGGGAAAACTGCAGGTTGGTTTTGATCCACATCATCACATGCGAGTCCCAGGCATCCCTCCCAATCTGACAGGCATCCCAGGAGGAAAACCGTGAGTTTTAAACACTAAATTTATGAAGTTAATCATTTACTGAAGTAGTGTTCCCTTGCTGGCTAGATTTCCCCTGGGCTACTGAATATTATTGCATGACTAGAAGTAAGTTTAGGGTTGAAGGGATAGGGAGGGTGGTTTAATCGTTGTTTTTATTTTAAAAGCTTGTTTGGAGATTTCTTTTAAAATCTACTACCAGCCAGGAGGTATCAGATGGCATAGAGCAATGAGAGTCTGTGGTGGGCAGAGAGATCTCCTTTTCTAAATGTGAAGTAGGGGACCCATCTCTGTATGGAAATACAAACTGTAAAGGAATCTCTGGTATACATGTCTGCTGTACTGTGTGTCTCAGCTTAAAAATAATTCCATTGGGCATAAAAGCCTTGCAATCACTTGCAAGCTTATTAGATGCTATAAATAGCAGTGTGCAGAGAAAGAAATGCTGAAATGTTTTGTTTGATTGAAAATACTGAGAAGAATTATGGTTTCGTAATGTTCAAATTCATCCTTGATGGAATTCGCCAGAAAAGGTGACCTACTCTAACAGCTTTGTTTGCTGTGTAATTCTTTTTCCAGGCTCACAAACTCCCCAATCACATCCCCCTTGAGTTAGAGGGAGGGGAAAAAATAGTAATGCAAATCGTATTGATCTGGGTTTTATTTGAAGGGCCTCAAGTTCCACTTCCTTTGTAACACTTAAAGAAAAACAGACTAGCTAATAATGGAGAGGTTGAGGGATATTTGGGTATAGTTGATGTAACTTGATTTTAAATATATAAACGTTTTACATACTATGATTGTATCCCTCTCCCCCAGTGTTACTTGTCATCTTAGGCTGTCTTCTGTCAGCTGCTCTGTGTTGATGAACCTGCACCTACATAGAGCCAGGATAACTTCATTGAGGATCTATGCAGGCTCAGGAGTTGGCACTAAGCAGTTTACAGGATCAGAGCCTTAGACTGTAAGCTCTGTGGAGCAGGAACCTTCTTCCTGTCTGTGTGGAGAGCATCCAGCAAGTTCCTTTACAGTCATTACAGTAATATAATAACTAAAAAAGTGAAAGGTTTTGTTGCATCTCAAATGTTTGTTAATGCATTGGCATAATAGTCACTATTTACAAGGTCAATAATAGCTAATTATTATTAGCTAGATTTGAAGACTGCAAAGATGGAGACCTAAGTTGTATTCAACTATTTTCACTGAGCGTTCTCTGAAATGGAATGTGCTGCATTGGCTATCTTGTTACCTGTACTTCGCCTTGGTTTTTTAATTATTGCCTGATTTTCCTAGGGAACAGTACAGTCTGACTCAAAAATAGGAGCTGCAGATATCTGTACAGATCTTTATAATTGAGGAGTTTTGTAATATATTTACAGTGCTTTAAACATGCGAAATTCTATGTTAGTGGTAAATATTCCTATTACTGATGACCTGCACAGTGGTACAAGGGGACTTGTAATAAATGGTACATGAAAAGAGGGGGGAAAAGTAATATGACACCCGATCTTTTTCAAGATTAAATGTATTTGAATAATTATACATAGCACTTACTATTTGCTTTAAGAGCCAGATTCTCAACTGGTGTAAATCAGCATAGCTCCATTGACAACATCTTGAGCTACAGCGTCAAAGCCATTTTGACTAAAACGTTGCTTTAAAAAAAGAAAAAAGAAAAAAAGCTATAATAAAGATTCACTTTTGGTATCAATGTAAATTCTCAGAGCAGGGCAGGTGCTTGCCTCTTGGTACTGTGCAGCAGCAAACACACTGTTGGCATGCAACAAATGATGAATAATAAGATCTTCTAGCTAGTGCCTATAGAAATCTGCTAGTGGAGACCAAATCCACTTAAATTAGGAAGTTTGTATCTTTTAACTGCAACAACGAAAAAAAATTGCCTAAGCCTGGCTTGAATGTGTTTCGTGTCATAAAGCAAAGTGTCAACTTGCCACTCAGGCCTGCCGGAACGAGAAAAGAGCAAAAATAGGGTGCAGAAATAGTGAAATTTCTGCGGCTATGAGTATAAAAAAAGGGGAAAACTGGAGATTATGTAAATATAGTTGCATTTTTATACTGCTGAAAAAAAACACTGTAATATTAGCACATTTCAGAGTAACAGCCGTGTTAGTCTGTATTTGCAAAAAGAAAAGGAGTACTTGTGGCACCTTAGAGACTAACCAGTTTATTTGCGCATAAGCTTTCATGAGCTACAGCTCACTTCATCGGATGCTGTAACTCACGAAAACTTATGCTCAAATAAATTGGTTAGTCTCTAAGGTGCCACAAGTACTCCTTTTCTATTAGCACATTGTGTAACTTAAATAACAAATAAAATGGTTGGGTTTTTAAAGGCTGCCTTTTTAAACTCTCAATTTCAGTGCAACAATTAAAGCAATAGTCTCCTCCAAAATAATATTTCTGTGAGCTATTTTCATATCTCTACTATTACAACCATGTGTGTTTTTTCATCAGTACTACCATGAATTAGCTAGTCTGTGGAAATTAAGAACCCTCTATTAACCATATATTTATGTGTACAGAGGAGTCGTCTAATAAAGTTTGTGTTCGGTAATATATACTCTTTAATATGTCACATCTTAAAACAAAACAATTTCACAACCTAACTGTTCTCCCTAGAAAATATTTGGAGATGAAGTTGTTGATAGCTTATTCACAGGTGGCATAACTGGCAGTCACACAACACATTCTTTCTCAGTGAGAGTCCTGATTCCAGCAAAAGAACTGGGATTTGTGCTTGTCATATCAGTGCAACAACAACAAGAACAAATTACTTGCACATTTTTGCTGGACTGCCATTTCAGGAATTGTGCCTAAAAACCTTAACTCCATGGTGTCATTGATTTCAATCCTTCTATTGACAGAGTGCTGTAAAATACAATATAAGCTTAAGATATGTGCACCCCACTGTTCAGTTCAGTGAAAGCCAGGCAATGAACTAATCCCCTTCATACTCTCTTGAACGTTCATGTTCATAAATGAAAGCCTCTAAGGGAAGTAGTCACCTATCTATCCCCTTGGACCCAACCATTCCTTAAAGCTTGAAGAGATGCTCCCTACTATTTCTGTCTTCAGGGAGGCTCTGATGTGGGCTTCCCTGCTTCTGCTACGTATGTATATCAAATCACATATCAAATCTCGGACCCAGTCACGGGCAAACTTAAGGTTGGAAACTATAGCTTCACATATCCCTACACACTCCAGAAATCAGAAGCACATGGCTTGAGTCCTAAAAAGCTATTTAGTCTGTGTCTGGATAACTTGCCTTGTGGAGACCAACATTTCCAAAACTGGATGCCTAAAGATAGGTGACTAAATCCATATGTAGACAGCTAATAACTTCAAGTCTTCAGAAGTACTGAGTTCCCCTGGCTACTGTTAAAGTAAATGGAAGTTGAGGGTGTGCAGTACCTCTGAAAATCTGGCCATTGCATTTGGTACCTAACTATGTTGTTAGATGCCAGAATGTAAGCAGCCAAGTTTGAAAATGGTTTATGTATCTTGTTCTCTTTTCTTAAATAGATGCAAGGGGTAATTCATTAAATCACTTTCCCCTTATCCTTTCCTCAGAGCTTATTCATTTCATGTAAGTGCAGATGGTCAGATGCAACCTGTACCTTTTCCTCCTGATGCCCTCATTGGACCAGGAATCCCTCGCCATGCTCGTCAGATCAACACTCTGAATCACGGGGAAGTAGTGTGTGCAGTTACCATAAGCAACCCCACAAGACACGTGTATACTGGTGGAAAGGGATGTGTCAAAGTCTGGGACATCAGCCACCCTGGGAACAAGAGCCCTGTCTCTCAGCTAGACTGCCTGGTAAGTGAACATCTAGGAATGAAAGTGAAGCTTGATCAGATGGGGAGGGGATAGAAGAAAGCAGTTTAGAAAATACTCAGATTGTGCACGAGTGATATGATAGTGTTAAGATATGGGTTATGATGATCAATTAGTACCAACAGCATTGAGAACCAGCTCCTCAGCTTGGTGAGCTTAATTCAGGTTCTTTTTATTATTCTGTGTGTTGCTGAGTTGTTCAGTTTCTGGTGTGTGTGTGTTATAATACACATGCTTTTTCCCCTGACAAACCAAAATCCCCATAAACTATATAGGCAAAAGTCAAGATCAGAAATAGTGCTGTAGATGCTGTCTATAAACTTTTGACATTATGGGTGTGTGTTTAAGCCCTATATCCTCTCATGTGCTAAAAATTACTTGTAGGCTCGAATTCTAATATATGGTCCATGCATGTGCATGTATGTGTGTATTCTGACAGTTTAAAAATCTCCCTAAATTATTACTGGGAACAACAAATTATTGGCATGTGCTTACAAGATGCACCATTATTGGCAACTTTTCTCTTGTCATTTACTGTTCTTGATGAGATGTTGCCTCTTGTTGTAATTGCTGCTTCATCAGAACTGTGCAAAACATGTGACCCTAGTATCTCCTTGGTGGGGCAGCAGGGCTCATTAAAATGGGAGGCGGAGGTATGTCAGAAATTGGTACACCCAGTTATCAAGGGGTTAATGTACTGAAATGAGCAGAGTATAAAAATGAAACCTTGTATAAAAGCTGTCAAATGCAGGAACATTGAAGTGTTTGGAGTTGGGTGCTGGTCTTTGCATTTTGATGCTAATTAAGATTAAATAGCTCTCACTACTGAATTTTGTAGATCAAGTTTAAGTACTTCCCTGATGTCGTGTAATTTTCTGGCATTAATACACTTTATCATTGTCATAAGTGTAACTGGCTCATTAAAACCAGGAGGGAATACAATACTTTTATGGATTTCTGCTCTCATGTTAATGCTGTTTTCCTTTCCTCATGAGTAATCTCGTGATGGCTTCTGTCTCCACAGAACAGAGATAACTACATCCGTTCCTGCAGATTGCTTCCAGATGGCCGCACCCTGATTGTCGGTGGGGAAGCCAGCACGTTATCCATTTGGGACCTGGCAGCTCCTACCCCACGTATAAAAGCAGAGCTGACATCTTCTGCTCCAGCTTGCTATGCTCTAGCTATCAGCCCCGATTCCAAGGTCTGCTTCTCCTGCTGTAGCGATGGGAACATTGCCGTTTGGGATCTTCACAACCAGACATTAGTCAGGTAGGTCAACAGAACTGGATTGTCAGGTTGTGAAGAATGAATTAACAATAGCATGTACTTTCTCCCTTATTTTTTTTTTAATGTGCTCTTATCTTAATTGTCAGCATAACTGTTTCAGTATTTTGTTGTTAAGGAGCCAGAATAATAAAAGCTTGATAAAAATTACATCCTTATTTATAGGATTAGAGGGTTTTATAATGGCAGACTTTAAAGTTCTGTTCTAATTCTGCTAGATTGGGGTCTGATGGCTGCTTAGAGTAAAATCAGCTGGTGTTGATGTTGCTAAGATTCTTCTAGATCCCTTTAAAACATGGAGTAGTTTGGTCTTGTGTAATACGTTGCACACAACCACACCTCTTTGATCTGTGCTTAGTGTTTGTATTCTAAGTAAGGATGGGCCTGAATCACCACATTCAGATCTGATTTTGGAAAGCACAAAGTTTGGGGGGTTTCAGATACACATGTTTGGGTATTTCTCATCCCCAGTGTAAAACATTTTAAGTGGGACCCAATAATACAGCTCTACATTATACAGTATTGTAGTAATGTATGTAAAAGATGGGCTTTTATCAGTTGATCTGATGATCCCATTGAGACTACTCTGTATTAAAGCCTGTGTAAGTAAGTGATTGCAGATGCTTTTTAGAGCCAGTAAATTTAGAATGTTACGCTGAATTCCTCCCAGGAAGATGTGACATTCCCAGTACCTGATGTGATGTCACAGTCTCAGTCTGAACCTTAAAACATACCGTGTATACACGTTCATCAGCCCATTCATTTATAAGCTGTCCCCCCAAGATGGATAGGTAAACACGGCAAAAACTAAATGACCCTTTCTTAAGCCGACCCTATATTTCAGGGGTTGGCAAACTTTGGCTTCCGGCCCGTCAGGCTAAGCTGCTGGCGGGCCAGAACATTTTGTTTACCAGGAGCGTCCGCAAGCACGGAGCCCCTCAGCTCCAAGTAGCCATGGTTTGCCGTTCCCAGCCAATGGGAGCTGCAGGAAGCAGTGCAGGCTGAGGAACGTGCTGGCCGCCACTTCCCACAGCTCCCATTGGCTGGGAATGGCAAACCACAGCCACTGAGAGCTGAGGGGCTCCGTGCCTGCAAACGCTCCAGGTAAACAAAACGTCCTAGCCCACTTTGGCTCCCGGCCCATCAGGGTAAAGTTTGCCGATCCCGATCTACGACGACAATGTATTAGATATTCAATAGTCCAATAGAGCTTAAAATGGTCAACTTTTGGTATAGACCCATTGATAAGCTGACCCCCGCTCTTCGATACTTCACGTTTTTTACAGTCAAAAAAAATTTGGCTTGTGAACAAGTATATAGGGTGCTTTGAAAAAAAATGTACTAGGCTGATTATTTGAGGCATTCCACACACAGTTCATTTGGTGATCTACAAATTCGGAATTCAAGTCACTCTACTAAAATATGCTTTTGCTACATTTTAATAGCTAGAGTTATTAAAGGAAATAAACCAAAACTAGCATGATCTGCATGGAAAAATGAACACGGATCAAAACCAAATCTTTTTACCATTAGCGTGTGCATGTGTTTTCTCTTTGAAATTTTCAGACAATTCCAGGGCCACACAGATGGAGCCAGCTGTATTGACATTTCTAATGATGGCACCAAGCTCTGGACGGGAGGTTTGGACAATACAGTCAGATCCTGGGACCTCAGAGAAGGAAGACAGCTACAACAACATGATTTCACATCACAGGTTCACTCTCAGAAGCTTTGACATGTTAGAGAAATCCATAGTGATTTTATAAAATTAGCACCTTTTTAAAAAAGCAAACTTGAAGAGCTCCTAGAATTTTTTCACTTAGTCTCTGGCACTGTTTTTAATATGGCAGCTAAACATTTTTTCTAGATTATGGCTCTCAGTTTGACAGATCAGTATTTTTCCCACAAGAAGAGCAGAGAGCCCTATTTATAAAGGGGAATTGCCAGATTAAAGTGTTCCTATGTAACCAGTTTTCAGTTCTGTAGATCTTAGTTCAAAAGATATATTACAGAAATATTTCTAATGCTGTTGGATGGGCTAGGAAAGTAACTTTTATAGTTTGTTTCAATGCTTTACTATTGCAGTTCAAAATGAGTTGCATTTACATTAACTAATTGTCTTGATTACTATAGTAAACGATTAACATCTTTTATAACCTGTGTAGCAGCCCAAAATGTAGCTCACATTTTGTGAACAGTGATAACAATGAAGCAGGAATTAGCTCTGACTATTTCAAGCTCCTCCTTTACTGACTGAAGCATGTGCTCTGTTAATTCCAGATCTTCTCACTGGGTTATTGTCCAACTGGTGAATGGTTGGCAGTAGGAATGGAGAACAGTAATGTTGAGGTGTTGCATGTTACTAAACCAGACAAGTATCAACTGCATCTTCACGAGAGCTGTGTGTTGTCACTCAAATTTGCTCACTGTGGTAAGCTACAACATCTATGCCAGTATTTTCTCTCCTAACAAATTTCTTTTGAATAAAAACAAGGAAATGTAAAACCAGATGTTCAATATAATACTAAAATTAAACTTTTTTCTGTATGATTTCTTTTTAATACAAAATACTTACAGTGAAATACCTTAATCTAGCCCAGAGGTTCTCAAACTGGGGGTCAGGACCCCTCAGGGGGTCAGGAGGTTATTACATGGGGGTCAAGAGCTGTCAACCTCCACCCCAAACCCTGCTTTGCTTCCAGCATTTATATTGGTGTTAAATATATAAAAAAGTGCTTTTAATTTATAAGGGGGGGTCGCAGTCAGAGGCTTGCTGTGTGAAAAGGGTCACCAGTAAAAAAGTTTGAGAACCACTGATCTAGCCACATGTAACTTTGACCTATGTTCTCTGGATAATTTTTTCATTAAGTGTAAATTGATCATTTTTCTTCGTAATCTAGGGGTTTTGTGCATGAGTTCATTGAAAATGTAACATAATTATAAAAAAAATTAAAAATCTGATTTCAGGAAAATGGTTTGTAAGCACTGGAAAAGATAATCTTCTTAATGCCTGGAGAACACCTTATGGAGCCAGCATATTCCAGGTAATAATCTCCTAAAAGCTGTTTTCCACATTATAGTACAATAGAGGTGCACTTTTCAGGGTCCATCGTTAGCCTAAGAAGTTTTTAAATGGGTTTTCTTGGCTAATTATGTTTCTTTTAAGACTTTGTCTGTTATAATGAGATGTACAAGATTTTGTCCTCAATAATATTTAAATAATTTTAACATTACAATAAAATGGACCCTTATCTTGAAGTTGGGGCTTTAATGCCCATTTTTTAATCCTCTTTGTCTCGAATTTCTTATGCCTATTTCCTCTCCTTTGTATTTCATGCTGTGGGCAGTGGAATATAGTGCAGGTGCCACGTGGCTAATCAACCATTCATTGAATATCCAGAATCCTGCTGAAAATAGTGAAAACCAGACTCAACACTTGTGTATTTTTTTCAGTTCACAGACAAGAGAAATAAAGCCTCGTGAGCACTTTTTCCCCTAATTTATAACTGTGACATGGCATTTTTTAAAAATGTTCCTCTTTATTTCATGAAATAGCTGAACAGGTTTGGACTAGATAAGCACCATTAAGATGTCATAATGTGTATTGAGATTTAAAAGTCATTACATTAAGCAGGAAAACTCTTGAATTCAAGAGCCGACACTTATGGAAGGTTCTTGTGGAATGCAGTAGGAAATGATAACCTTTCTATACGTTTTTTTTTCTTTAAACATCCTATAAATATTAACTGTGCCCCTTTCTAATGAACTTAACAATGCCTCCTTCAGAAAAGCGAACCTGTTCAAACTCTTTATAGTCTGGCTAATCTACAAGAAATCAGCACTTGATTAGGAGAACCTTTCCCACTCTAATCCCATCTCCAAACTCTCATTCCTATAGAATATCATTGAGAAAGTAGTGCCAACCAGCCTCCAACAACTTTTACCAAAATCCTGGATGCTTCGTTTTTGGGCTCCAGATATTAAATATAAATATATATCATATACTATATCTAGGTAGATATAGATATAAATTAATTCTCTCTCTCTCTCATTTTGATGCTGTATCCATTGCATGATCTGTTTGTCTATTGTATTCTGTTCCATTGAAGTGCTTCTACTATGCCAGTCACTCTGGTGTTTTCTCACCTGTTTGTTTATTCCTGAGATTGTAAGTTCCTTGGTGCAGGGATGGTCTTTCTTTTCCATTTGGAAAGTGCTTAGAAGGGGGTACTAAAAACAGTAATGATTCTCATTCTCTATTATATCCTGTAGGTTTTTAGAGTGATTTCTATAGAAACCTCTCAAATTTCTCTAGAACCCTGTTGGTTTTATCCCAGTTAAACTCTATAGGACTTCTCCATAAGGATAATGTATTTTTTCAAGATGGCTTTTGGCTTGTTTTTAAGCAGGCGAAAACTAATTGAGTTATATAAACGTTTAATAAATACTCACTGTTTGTAAAGTGCGTGGGGGGGGGGGGGACGGAGGATTGGAGGGATTAGTTTGTTTTATAGGTTGTCTTCAGTTCTGTAATATTGAATAAAACATTCCCTTTCCTTTTATGTTGCTCTGTGTGTTGTCTTAAATACTTTACGTGAGGGAAGTTTGCCGAATTATTTTTGTAGTTGCATCTGCTAGCCCTTCCTCTCTGCTTTGAGTCAGTATATTTTGGTATTTAGATAAGCTCTCCCGTGCACTCCCCCTTAGTAAACTCTCTACTGATTTAATCGTCTAATCTGGTGCCATTTGTGTTCACCTGATTTTATTAAAACAGAAAAATAGTTAATTTCTTTATGCTTATGTATTTTTCTTTTGTTTCTCGTAGTCCAAAGAGTCCTCATCTGTGCTTAGCTGTGATATCTCTGTGGATGACAAATACATTGTCACTGGCTCTGGGGACAAGAAGGCTACAGTCTATGAAGTTATTTATTAGAGACAAAGCTGAATGCAAACAGGACTCCTCCTCCTAGCACTTTGCTGTATATTCCTTTTTTTTTTTCTTTTCCAAACTGAGGACTTACAATGCTCATCACAGTTGTGGAGTTCATTTTTTCCCCCATCTAACTTGCTATTGAATTGTGAATGCTCATTAAGAACTTGTGATACCAAACTTAAGATATCTACTTGGAAGAAGAGGGGATAAGCATACTTAACACTGAACTGATTCTCTAATTATGTATTATAGCTGTAATGTATTTATTTTGTTTAAAGAAGGCTTTCTAACAATGAACTGACTAAATAAAGCTGTCTGCCCCTGCCTTGGTTTGAAAGGTGCGTTGTATATTTTGTGTTTTTTGCTGGTGGGTGGAAAGGAGGAAGGGTGGGAGGTCACAAGTGACAAGTGCACTAAATAGAATGATAGCTTATATTAAATTTTTGACTGTTTATCTTGCTCTTGGTTGAGACCTCCTCAGTGCTACTGTAATATAAATAATTATTGTGGGAGGAAGATGATGTAATTTGATGTATTTTAGACCAGCTTGGAAATCTAGAAGAGTAATTACGAACTATAACCGGTTGTGTATATATGCCTGTAATTTTTCGCTAGTTAAATTCAGAGCTGAATTAAATAAATTGTAAGGAAACGTGCCAAAAATAAGATTCTTTTTAATGTATGTAACAATCTGCTGTCATGTAGTGTTTTGTAAATAGATTTGTTTTCAATGCTTCTGGGGATGATAAAATCCTCTGTGTTGATCCTGGCTTTTTAATATAACATCTCTTTGTTGTATTGCAGAGAGAAGTACAGTAACTTGCCTCAAAGAGCCACCTTTATCTCTTCTGGATGTTTTTGCCACATCCCTTTGAGAAGGGAGATGTGCGTCTTTCAGCAATTTTGCAGTTACAAGAGATTACAGAAATATTTGCTATATTCATTGGAAACTGCATTGAAATGAGAATGGATTCCTACCAATGTACAGACTACAAAATCAAGGACTTCAGCGGTAGGATTTACAAGAGCACTCATTCTGAAGTTCAGAAAAGAATGGATTCTCTCTTGGGAAAAGGACTTGCTTTATTTGCCACCAGTTCTATCCAAGTCTTAGTTGGATGTCCCTGAAATGGACACAGGCTGTGCCATTGTGCCAGAGACATTGTGTTATCTTTTTATGTTGTTGTTGCTGTTAAACTATGATCTGTGACCCTTTTTTTTTTTTTTTTTTGAATGCTTTAAAAAAAATCTTTAAGTCTGTGGATCTGCTGATGTACAGTGCCTTTGCTGCTATGGATCAAAATCAAAAGAACGATGTAGATAAATCTTATTGTATAAGTAGAAAGTTACTTAATTTCATACTAGAAATGGATTGATGCTGCAAGTTGAAATGGACTGTTCATTGAAGTTCCAAATGTGGTAGCAAAAAATAGTGTCTTAAGTGCTTAGTGTTTGATGTCATTAACAGTTTCGTAATACTCTACAGTGTAGAAAGATTTTGATACTAAACTGTGTCATTGTACATAGTTCTAATGCATTGTATTGACCACCAGTACTTCTATAATGGTAGATTATTGTTTGTGCATTCAGACTTTTAAGCATTAAACATAAGTAACTTCTATGATGTATTATTTTTCTAATTTTTTTCCCCTTGTGGATTTGCACACCTCACTATTGTGGGCAGATTTCAGTTTGGTCAGCGGAGAGTAGGCAGCTGAATAAGAAGTTCTAAATTGCACAGCATACCACTATAGATTTTGGAAAAAGAACGATGTGTTTTGTAAAAGACGCTTCCCGCCAATTGTCTAGTTTCACAGCAAACTTTCTTAACTGAAAATTTCTATAGTTGGTGTGACAGAGTTGGGCCAGATGGCTACAGGAGAGTAACAGAAGGCAGTATATTCGTCCCAGGTTAAGTAGGTCCCTTTCCCCTGGGTAAGGTAACAGGGAAGATTCCAGAACAATCAGGAACCTTCTGGAGACCATTAAGACAGGCTGATTAGAACACCTACAGCCAATCAAGAAGCTGCTAGAATCAATTAAGGCAGGCTAATCAGGGCACCTGGGTTTTAATAAGGAGTTCACTTCAGTTTGTGGTGTGTGTCTGAGGAGCTGGGAGCAAGAGGCACTAGGAGCTGAGAGTGAGAAAGCATACTGGTGGAGGACAGAGGAGTACGAGTATTATCAGACACCAGGGAGAAGGTCCTATGGTGAAGATAAAGAAGGTGTTGGGAGGAGGCCATGGGGAAGTAGCCCAGGGAGTTGTAGCTGTCGCACAGCTGTTCCAGGAGGCACTCTAGACGGTGCATTCCACAGGGCCCTGGGCTGGAACGCAGAGTAGAGGTCAGGCCCGGGTTCCCCCCAAACCTCCCAACTCCTGGTCAGACACAGGCGGAGTTGACCTGGGCTGTGGGTTCACAAAAACGGCCAAACTGAGGGCTGCTGTGAAGCTCCAAGGCGAGCAAATCCGCCAATAAGCGCAAGACCCACCAAGGTAGAGGAGGAACTTTTGTCACATTAGTTATACTATTGGAATGGTTTTAGAGATTGATACCATACTAAGAGCTTAGCCATATGACTCAGAGTATAGTACCTCCTGTTTTGTGCGTTTTCTAATCTGTCATGGAGTTGGGATTCCTCCACACCTCAGTTAGAGTTAAGTTTGGAACAGCCCATGTTCCATAGCTTGCTAAAGCATGCACAGCTCAATGGGAGGTGGGAAGAATGATGCACTGGAATTTAGCACATGGGCTCCGTTACAGAGGAACTGATTCAAAATCCATTGACTTCCCTGGACTTTGGATCAAGCCCTAAGATCGCAAACCAACTTTTATTTAATCAACAGAAAGACTATCATTGATTTCAGTGGGCCTTAAGGTAGGGAAAGGAAATCTAGCCCACCAGGCACAAATATAAAGGGTACTGATTTGGGAGCCCATTCCTTTAGTATTTTTTTTTTAAACCTACTCTTTTAAATCAGTTACTAGTATTGTGAGTGACTTTGTAATATTTATTGGTGAGGAGGAATGGAGAGTGATATACTAACTTCTTCTTCAAGTGATGGTCCCTATTATATTCTGCTGAGGGTTTATGCATGCGCACAATGCGTCCAGAGCCGGAGAATTTAAAAGTACCAGTGTCTGTTGGTCCACACGTGCACTAGCCTCACCTCATGGTTTCGTCTGAGGTGATAAAGAGCAGAGCGGACTGACTGTGTCTCCAGTTCCTTCTCACTGCCACATGGTCTGAGTCAGAGCTACTAGTGTCCTCTTGTGTTTGATGCACTTTTTAAAGTTTCAAATTGTAGATAGTTATTTTTTCTTGTAACGTTTGCTGTTTTTACTGCTTTAACATAGTTTTAGCTTTTAGTAATATTTTTAATAGAACTGAGACTTTGGGGGAATCGGTTTACTGGTTACCCCCTCATTCCCACCCCAGTACCCACGTGCAGGCGCTGGACTATGCTGAAGGTGCCAGGATTTAAAATCTGTGCCTCCTGCTTGCACTCCTTCTCAATCATCAACAAACATCAACACTGCCTATACTGCTTGGGAGAAGCCCAAGTTTCATCCTGGCATAGTATCTGCCAGTCCTTCCCAAGCCGTACCCAAGAAGGTCAGGCTCTCTGCTTTAAGAAGTACCTCATGGAAGTCACCTCGAGGCCTCCATTATACCCAGGAGGAAACCTGATCCCCTGCCCACCCCCACCCCTTACATCATCCTGAGACAGGCAGGAGTGCACCTCTGACTTTGGAGATGCAGATTGGTTCTGGCGTTACTACTTCTATGGATCATGTGCTGGGTCCCAGATGATGGACCTTCCACGAGTTCCAGCCATGGAGAGGCAGTGCACTCCAAGATGCACAAGCATGAAAAATAAACCCTGCACAAACTGATGGATCTGCCAGTACCAAGCCCCACACACAGTCAACATTGGCCTCCCTTAAGAGAAGGGATTCATCATTTCTGTTGAAGTCCTCCTCTTTGGCCCTGGTTCCGTTAACAAGTACGATTAACCCTGGAGAGATTGGAGAAAACACCAGAGCCACATGAACTATTTGCCCTAGAAGAACTGAGCTCTCCATGCCTTCCACTACTATCCACATCTATGGAGGCCAGATCTCCCACCTAGGACATACCACAGTCAAGGCATGCTTCAATACATCCTCCTATGGTTTACATGTTTCTGCCAGCTCTGACAGTACTGCCATTGGAACAGGATCTGAGTTTTTGCCCTTAGAGGATTCAGAGGGAGCACAAGGACCACCCATTCCCTATCGCTACTTTCCCCAAAAGACCACTGACATCATGGCAGTACCTCCAACAGCAGAGAAGCCACTCACTGGTTTCCCCCAGTATGGGGCCCTGTACAGCACCCACCAGATCCGTCCTGCTGGCCCTATTGGAGATTCTGGCCCCAGTACCTCCCCTCGAAACCCACCTCATTCAATGAGGGAAGCTTCGCTTCTATCCCCACCAAGGGCACCCATGAGCAGATGCTCTGAATCAGTTTGGAGGAAGAATCACTCAGTCCAGTTCAGACCACCAGAGCAAGAGCACTTTCCATCATCCTTTCCAAATGCTGTGGTAACTTCAGCTTCCCCTTTGCCTTCAGAAGACCTTTGGCGATTTCAAGGTCTCCTGCAAAGAATGGCAAACCATCTTCATAGGAGGAAGTACAAGGCAAACAGAATTAGCTCCAGGACATCCTTCATTCCTTGGTACCAAGTAGGGTTTCTTTATCGATCAGTGAGACCTTTCTCCAACCGGCTCGAACAGTTTGGCATTCCCCAGTCACATGCGCACCTATACTATGTACCAGCTAAGAGGTTGGAGTTTAATTTCTCACCCGCCTCCCCCAGCTAATTCCTTTGTGGTGCAAGCAGCAACTGAACAGTCAAAACAGCAAAACTCATGCTCCACTCCAGCTGATAACGAGGGCAAACGATTGAATCTTCTTGGACACATGATCTTCTAGTCAGCTAGCCTCCAATTCCTAATTTCGAGTTACCAAGCCTTGTTGGCCAATTCTGACTTCCTCAATTATGGCAAACCAGAAGACTACTGAAAAGCTACCTCAGCAAGATCGAGTCCAGTTCCAGTTTGGGAAACTGGTGGTGAGGACAGTGCTTCAACCTGCTCTAGATGCAGCAGATACCTCGATGGCTACGGGCATTGTCATTTGGAGGGAATTGTGGCTTCATTTGTCTGGCTTCATGTGGCTTCATTTTCCCAAGGAGGTGCAAAATACCATCAAGGACCTCTTTTGATTAACCCCATCTTTTTAATTAGAAAACCAATGATTCTCTCTACACCCTAAATGATTTACGGCCACACTTAGATCATTGGGTATCTGTACACCTGTACCCAAGCAGAATTTCTACCGATTCAGGAACAACGATTCAGAAATCCCCAGTTCTTCAATCGAAGACCATACAAATCACCATGCAAGCACCAAAAGACCCAACAATCCCACCTTCACAGCTTTCATCATCACACATGCAGGCCTCTCAGAAAAGAGATACAGGTACCACTAGAGAGCCATCAACCACTATTCCTACTGCCCTACAGCCAGTCCACCTCCTTCAGGGGTCATCTAGCACTCTTTCTACTAGCTTGGAGTGCAATAAAAACGGACAAGTGGGTGCTAGATGTCATCCTCTGTGGCTATATGATCGAGTTCATCATGCTACCTCATCCACAACCCATGCCCTGATCCCTTTTCAGGGACCACTCTCATGACCTCATCCTTGCACTAGAGGTAGACTCCTTACTACAAAGAAGAATGATAGAGCAGGTTCCTCCAAACTATCAAGGGATAGGGTTCTATTCAACTTGCTTCCTGGTACCCAAAATGAAGACCTGGATCTCCATTGCCTCAATCGCTTCATCCACAAACCCAAATTTTTTATGGTCACTTTAGCAGCCATCATACCGTCACTAGAAAAAGGTATGTGGTTTACGGCTCTCAATATGCAGGATGCCTGTTTTCACATAGACATCCATCCAATGCACACATGATTCCTTTGGTTCACAGTAGGCCCTCAATACAGTGTCCTACAATTTGGACTCACCACTGCTCCCAGGGTCTTCAAAGTTTTCTTTGTCATAATGGCCCACGTCCAGGCTTTATGGGATCCATGTATTCCCATATCTCGACAACTGGCTTCTAGCAGCATGATCCAGAGATGAAGCTTAGATCTCGACCTCCATGTTAATGAGACTTCTTTCCTCCCTAGGAGTCCACATCAATGTCAAAAAATTAACTTTGGTTCCTACACAGTCTCTAGGTTTCATAGGGGCCTCCATCAACTCAGTTACAGCACGAGCTTACCTACCAAAGGACAGATTCCAGACTCTGCAAGAACTCGTCACCCGAATAATCAATAGTCCATCTGTCCAGGCCAGGACTTGCCTTTTCCCTGGCAGCCTGCATGTATGTCACCACCTTTGCTCACCTCTACCTTTGTTGCCTACAGGTGTGGCTCCAGAGAGTTTACTCACCCACACAGCATGCCATGGACCTTATGCTGACAGTCCCTCCCAAGCTCTCTTCCTTACAGGGATGGACAGACCTAATACCTGTCTGTGTAGGAATCCCCTTTCTCCCATCCTCCCCGGACAGCACGGTCATCACAAAACTCTGTAATGGATACCTCCTTCGGCACGGTTGTCCTCCACTCAACTATTCCATCCTCATCCTCGCACCACTTGTTAATTACCCTCAGTGGAATACAATAGACCATCACTTGAAGAGGAGGAGGATACTTACCTGTAGCTGGAGGCTCTCACAGATCTGTGGTCCCTGTCTGTATTCCACTTCCCCCACTCTCTTTCCCTTTGCTGTGGATCTGTTTGATTTGCAGTGGATAAGGAACTGGAGACATGGTGGGTCTGCCCCACCCTTTATCATCTCAGAGGAAACCATTAGGCAAGGCAAGGATGCATACATGGACCAATGGATACCACTACTTTCAAATTATCTGGCTCTGTACACATGCCATGCATGCATAAACCCTCAGTGGAATACAGACAGGGACTATGTATCTCAAAGAACCTCTGGTTATAGGTAAGTAACAGCCTCGTTTTCCCCTCCTCTACTCCCCCGAGCAATCTGTTTCTTTAGGACTGCATTGAAGAGGAATTTCCAAAATGTCTTCCAAGCTGATGTAAATTTGTTGCTCCAGTACAATCACATCTTCGAAAGGAAGTTCTCAACTACTTATTACAGCAGGGCTTCAAAGAGATAAACATGATGTAGAAGTTTTCTGTTTATTATTACTGTAATCTAAACATACATAATAGAAATAGGAGAGACCTGTTGTTTTCAGAACCATCCAGTAATTTGAAAGGCTGTGTATTTTACCTTTACTTAAGGAAGGGAAACCTTTGACTTACTGTTCCCAAGAGTACCCCAAAAGCATATTTTTGTATATTATTAGAATCATGAGAGGCTGCTTGCACCCCACCCCCAACACAAGCCTTTCATTCTTTAATAAATAACTGTTTCAGAGCACCCTCCTGAATTTCAAAATGTAGTTTTAACTGTGTTGTGATATACTTCAAAACAGCATGCAATAGCTCTGTATATTGTTGTTTGTATTAATGCTCTGAATATTTTACAGAATCAAATGCCTGAATGCCAGGATTATTGCAATTAAACGTACAGTCATCCTGATTTCCCCCCCTCCCCCACCCCAGTGTTCAATGCAAATGAAAAGTAACCTGGATCAAACTTTTTTAGGTAAAGCATCCATTAGGTTCACACTCCTTTTTCAACCTTTAATTCTTTAAGTTACTGCTTGGTTGCTTCTTTTCTTCTGTAAGAATCTGTTGCTGCCAGTTGTCTGTGGTACCATAGGTTACGAACTTACGCTTTTGTTTTTTCATAATTAATAACCTTTGGTTTCTTCTTTATTAATTTCCCCCTCTACTAAAACTTGTCAGTCATTTGATGCGGTGACACATTAGACAAGCCTTTAACATTTATTATAGTGTATGAACACGCTAGCGAAGTTTAGGAGTCACGTTAAGTCTAAACCCCTGCTTTCAAAGGCTTATACATTTCTAAAAATATGACTATATTTTAAATTCAATTTCTGTTGTTTGTTCTCAGCCTTAAGGTGACTCTTTTGTCTCTTTCCTTTCCCCCCCCTGTTTTTAAGCTATTGAAGAGTGAGAAATCAGATGGTGAAAACATCCTTTTTCTTTACTAGGCATTTTTTCCACTGTGATAGTGCAGACGGCACATAAAAAGCACATGATTCCTCCTCGTCTCTCAAATTTTGAAAGGTGTGATGCTCCAGATAAATGTGGCCATGTATATGTTGAGCATCACACATAACCACAACCTAGATCCACAGCTGATGTAAATGGTATAGTGCTGTTGAAGTGTATGAAGCTATGCAAATTTATCCCAACTGAGGATTGAGCACATTGTGCTATGTCACACAACAAAAGCCGGACAACCCAACTAGTCTCTCCTACACTTTACAGCTCTGGGCCCTCTTCTAACCCTGTCATCCACCCCATGCCTCCACTGTTTATTTGACTATGTGACTTAATCGCTCATTCAGATACAAATTCTGATGTGTTTATTTAAATGGCAGTTTCTAACCCATATGCAAGTATTTGATGCTTCAAAAAGTGAAATGCAAAAAACTGTGAAATGAAACATGGTTGAGATTTTACATGCACAGGAGTCAGAAAATTCAGAATAATGGCTTGGTCTGCTACTATTTCTCATCCATATTGAATATATTATATATTTAAGCCATTAAAATTAACGCTATATGCAATGATACAAAATATAAGAAAGCTGTGAAAACAGTCACTTTGAATTTTCCAGTTTGTGTGCATTGAAAGTCTTGGCAACAGAATTGCATTGACACAGGATTTATGGGAGAAGGGATTGCATTTAAAATTAAGAAATTTGCTAATATGAGTGTTTCTAGTGGCCAAGATGGTATTGGAATGGAGTGAGGGGGACTGACCTGCGACATAGCTGATAGTTCCACATCTTTAAAAGAGAAGCCCCTTCACATGCACGGCAAGAGATGAAGCCTGAAGTAGTGTGCTGTAGAAGATCATCTTTGACAAACTCTTAAATAATGCACCTGCAGTGTCTGCTTTTGAATCAAGAGTTACTGAACATAACCCTTGAGATTTCATGTTTCTCCCGGTATTTGGAGTGAAGCATTTCCACCTCACAGCAAGAAATTTTTATGTCAAAACCAATAAATGTTCTTATTCTTACCAAATGATTTTCTGTCCTGGTTACAAGGAAACAGTATTAGTGTCTTTTTTATTATTATTATTAAAAAAGCGTTGTCTGACATTTACAACATGTCCATAAACCTGCCATCAAGTACAAGAAGCACTTCTATGGGTCATTTGGACTCACGTGGATCTATTCTAAAATGTTGGTTAAATACAGCTTTTTTGGTTTCTCTGTAATCCTATGATATTGTAATGTATAATATACAAATCCGAGGAGGAATTTTCTAGCAGTTACTCCGTATATCAGTAGTTAAGAATTACCCTGTTGTCCTAACTTCTGAAGATGCATGTGAAGGGTAAATTCAGTCACATACAAAAATACAGAATAGATGATGATTTTTAGTCTTTCTTTATTATATTAACCCCAAATGTCTCTTAATGACAGATCAAGCCAAGCACTAATAGTATTACTTTCCACATTCAAATAAAGGAAGAGGTGGAGGAATTTAAAGTTTTTAAAATGCAACTTTCCATCAAAATACAATGTTTGTTTGTTTTTTTAAAAAAGAATAAATAGAATGTTGAGTGCCCTGAGTTGCTTTATTTGTACAATCATCAGTCAAGAAGAATTTTTGGTAACCGGTACATTGTGGCTCAGTGGCTTCTAAAGAAAACGACTATAATGATTTTAAAAGTGAGGGTTTATGTTTGTGTGGAAAAAAATAGGGGCTTAGCACAGGGTCCTATTCTCAGAGAAAATGAATGTGAGTCAAAAATCACAGGTATTGACATAAGGCTTGAGTAACTGCAGTTGAGATTTTCTGATGTTAAGCCTTAATCCTTTTCGATATTCCTCTAATGAAAATTAGAAACTCTGCTACATTAATTCTCAGTTCCAGAAATGAGGATCTTTACCCAGCAAGATAAGGAAAGTGACCAAATACAGAGAGATATGTACAGTTCTGGCCATGGTCTTTTAATATACATTAAGTTTGCACCTTGTTGGTCATACAATTAATTTGTCAATGTCAATAGGGAATCAGTACACCATTGTGATATTGGAAAGGGGGCACTATGTTGTAGGGGAGTTTCCTTCCTTTAGAGGAAGGATAAATTCAGACATCTGACCACTGATATAGAGCTATTAAAGATTCCATGGCTCTTTCTGGAGAACTAGTATAGGGCATAGGCACAGGTCTGTTGGCCAAACTGGTATTTTAAAATCTCCCATTTCCACCCCAGAGGCATCTGCATTTAGTGGGTTATGAAATGATCCTTATTTAGACAGTGTAAAGTGTTCTTATAGTTTTCTGCATGAAATGTTGTCTCCAAATCTCAGGTCTTCTTCATTTAGCCAGGCCTTAGTCACAACTAAATTGAAATGTGTTTAGGGGGAAAAACCTCTTGAGGATCAAGCATCTTAACCCCTTATCAAACAGCCTAAGTGTGTGAATAAAACCATTTCAAAACTGCCATATAAACTACCAAAGCAGGTCTACCCATCGGCCACATGCTGCTGATAGAAAAAATCTCTTCCACAGCTTGGTCTCAAAATACAATCCTTGGGTGTTAAATGTGGTTTTTAGATCTGGATGTGAGGTGCAAATGATATGCTAGTTTTAAGCCAGTAATAATTCAAACAGGAATGCTGCTGCAGTTTTAACTATGGTGTGGTTATGCAGTTGGTGAATTTGAAATCAGTGCAGAAATTTGACAGGCACCCTGTAAATAAAGTGATCATGCACACTTTGTGTAAACTTACATGGTATAAAATATTAAGTCACTGTTTTGTTGCACATTCAGATGAACAATGAAAAAAGTTATTTCAAAGCTGTATTTGAAGTAACACTCAATTGCACTTTCGCTCTCAACTGTCCCTTTTACTTAAAAAAAAAGGGGGGGGGACCATGTTTCCTGTTACCACAGATCTTTAATAAATGAGCAGAACTGTTTGTGCATATTACAACATGTAAAGGATTTTCTGTGACAGTGTTGCTGCCCCTTATTGAGGAACTTATTTAAGTAGATGTTAAGGTGTAGCATCTCTGGAGTGCTGAAGCGCTGCAGGCCTGATCTCATGAGTTGCTCACAAATCAGAGTTGAAGATGTTCACAGGATCAGGATGTCTACAACAATTGTAGCGACAGCTGTTACAGACAAGCCTATATCTGTTTCTTCCTCTGAGGAGCCTTAAATAAAGAAATATGATATGAGCAACTCTCATTCTATTTGACTCTTCTGCTTTACTGAGTTGTACATGTTTGAGATGCTTAACTAAAACGTTTTTTAATGGTGATGAAATGAAGGGGAAAAGTTTGGGGGGGAAAGTGGAGGTGGGGGTTGGTGGTGAAGTAGGAAAGAAAACTTCCCCCAAAATTTTCTTGTACAGCTAAGAGATTTATTGAATGGTGTGCTGCTTAGATCTAACACTTTCATGTATAGATCTTATCTAAAAACTATAGCTAAAAGAGAACTAAGTGTTATCCAAGCACTAATATAACTTGTTCTAGCATTCAAATTTAAATTCCATTAGTCCAGACTGGTGACCTGGTTGCTTTTATAAGCTATACTGCAAGGATATTTTCTGCCCTGAGATTCCACAAATTCTTCTACCCCATGACTATCATTAGCCATATATGTACAACCTGGGCTTCAGAGGAGTACCAGCAGACCACAGTTTTGCCAACTGATAATGATAAGCAGCTTGGAGCAAGAGCAAAGCAAGAGGGGGAAGATACATAGTTATAGCCCTTGGGAGGTTAGAATTGGTTTCTAACATGCCCTGTTGTCGGATTTGGCTTGAAGACAGGGATTGTTGAGGTTCTCTTCACTTACTGTTTCAGGAGAAATGGGGAATATGGTATTGCCAGCCAAATCCCTATGTGTGGAACACAGGCAGGCAGTACTAAAGGCTATGTCCTAAACCAAGTTAAGTCTTGCCAGCCTCACTCCTAGGCTCTGAGTTTTCCAAAGGCATAGTATAAGGAAGATTTCTGACTCACTTCCAGATCTATTTACATGTCATGGGCAGGGCTTTCACTGGATTTGGTTAAATATTAACTTGCCTATATGGGCTTTATGCTTCACCTTGTGGGATGTTTCATAATTTCTAACATTTCCTTCTTTCCCAATATAGTGCAGTTTTTTAGCTGCTGATCTGTTCTCGGGAGAAATGTTGACCCTTAGTACTCCCCAGAGAATATTTTGCATGTGTAAATAAACACAAAAAACAGGAGAATGTCATTTGCTAGATCTCAAATGGTTCCAGACCATTCCTGTGGACAGTACAAGTCATGCACCCCATATGATTTTATATTCAAATAGAATGGCTGGGTAAGGGATCACATTCAGGGGATTGGAAACTGAAGTGAAAAATTCTTCACTATGCTGATGGACACTTGGAGGGACAGAAAGGAGGTACAGATGTGTCAGTTTCCCTCTGGAGGAAGCAGAAAAGTAATGCTGATTACAGCAGGTACAGTAAAATACATTCCCTTTGAGTCTTCTATTACATTGTAAGTGAGCTCAAGAGAAACAGGCTCATACTTACTAGCGCCTGTGTGACTCAGGAAGGTGTGGTTTGTAACTTTGTCTGCATGCTAGTGACCGTCCAGCATTTTAATACCTGTTTGACCTAGGGCCAGAATTGGCAATACAACCTAAATCATCATTCTGCTGTTGTGGCTTCTGAGACCACTGAAGATATGTCTAAAAGGGTATTGTGAATACTGACAGATATGTAGTAACACTCAGTCTACAGCAGCTTCCCCTCAGGGAACCACCTAAAATAACTATTGACATTTATATATCATCTTTTGTCCAGAGAGCTTGACAAACTACAGGTACAGTACAGGTATTACTTTGTTCGTTGCTGAATTCCAGCCATCTCTGGGTTGGAAGGAAGCAACCATTTAACAGTACTTGGTAATCCTACAGGACAGAAAGTAAAGAATATCATATCCATTTGAAAATACAGGAGAATTTTAGCAGCGAGGTAAGGCATAGCAGTCTTGCTCTTGTGAAATGGGATTTCTTTTTTTGTCTTCCTGGTAGATGACACCTCTAGCTCTCCCTAACTCCAAACTTTGGCATTGCTTCCGAACTGATGCAGAGGGAAGAGTGCCCGCCAGAGGGTTCTGAATTGCTAGTATCGCTTCAGGGTGCACGTCTGTGTTTTCTTTGAGGGTCTCCTATTCAAATCTTGACCAGGCCTGACTGTGCTAATGACATTGAGAGGGCATCTTCCCCCTCTAAAGTCCACGGAGCCTTTCTTATGTACACAGCTCTTCACTGAAACGATGGCTTGTCTGCAACGGTCTTCCATGTCGCCACCTATGTGGCGTTCATTTCCACTGAAAAGCTCTCCTCTCTGGGCAGACATAGAGGGGTGTCCAAGCCTTTTCATCACTTCCCATAGACCCAGTCACAAAGCCCTGGAAATTTTAGCTTATCCCCCCCCCCCAAATTATTTCTGACTTCTATGATTCAACCTTTTGATAACATCGGAGTGGCTGCTAGATAAACCGTTATCTCCATGGGAGCCAGAGGTGCATGGCTGAAATGGTGGAATACTGAAGTCAGCACTAAGGGCAAGGTAGCTAGCTAGCCTAGTTTGGAGTGGATTTAGAGTGATTAGGGAGTATGCTGGGCTCTTGTAAGAGGTCCCCTTCTCAACTTCCCCCACCCCAGCCATATCAGGCCTTTCCTAGAATCCAGTCTCCTTTTGTGTCTCTCAGTGAGAGATTTTGCCCATCCTCCCTTGCCTCCAGCAGACCATCCTTTTTCATTCAGAGATTCGACGGGCTCCTCCTACACAGATGTTCCCAGAGACAGGGCTCCTTTTTTATGTCCCTTCAAAACTTCTTGGCAATTTCTCAGATGGGCCTACCCCCACTTTTCTTTCTGCCATCTACTTCAGTTAGAAGTTGTCATCAGTTCTTTGAAAGTGCCTGGGTCACCACCTCCTGGGAGATCTTGGTGAAAGGGAGGTGATCTCCAGAAGGTATGCCATTTGAATTTCTTGCATGACCAGTTAGTCTTCCTGCCATCACAGATCAAGAATTTCCTTCGTAAAGCTGCCATTTTACATTCAATATTTTTAATTCTCAAGTATATATATGGAACACTAGACCAATTCTGGATTTTGGTGCCTCAAATTTCTGGCACAGAAGAAAATTTGTAGGGAAACATCCCAGCATATTCTTCAGGACATTCTGCAGCATGATTTCCTCTGTCTGATGGGCTTGAATGATGCATACCTTCATATTATCATTCATCCATCACAACAGTGTTATCTACCCTTTTTACTGGGAAAATTTTGCACATTCCACTTACTATCTTTACCAAGATCCGGGTAATTCGTGGATTTAGCATTCTCTGGGATGGATACACTTGCACATATACATGAATGACTGCCCTTTTCCATTTAGGGATAGAGTCCTAACAGCATCTTATGGTGCATGGCAACCATATAAACTGAGAGAATTCCCACTTATTCTCGCACCTGATAATCCATCCAGGATAGCCTAGTTCCTGCAATGAGTGACCAGTTTTCTCTGGACAGGCATCCAAGCTCTTGTATCTCTTCTTTCCAAGATTCTGACCAGAATTCTCATTCCAAACACACCTTTCAGCATCTATGCCACTTTGCAGTGTGTGCATGTGGAATTGATCCTGTGAACCTCCTGTCATTTAATCCCACTCTAGTCTTTGCCACTCCACCACTGGCATGCTTTCCCCTGGACTGGTCACTCTTCTTTCCTACTCTGAGTCAATAATTCTTCCCCTAGGCAGAGTAGGACTCAGTTTTGCCCTATCCCTAATAACTTTTGTGTCTTCATTTATGCTAACCTATTGGGCCGAAGTTCTCACCTGGACAACAGTGCAAATACTCTGCTCTTATCTTCCCCCAACCCCGTCCCCTCCCCTCCCCACCTCTTCATGTTTTAGGAACTCCAGCATCAATATGCTTGATTTCCAAGCTGTATCTGGTCCTGCCTGCCTGAGAGCAGCCCTTAGTCACATCGTAGGCTAATGTAACAGCTGGGTAGTGGTAGTATATGTAAGCAACAAGGGGACAAGTCAAAATCTTTGCCTCAGAATGAAAACCCACCTTGCTTCTTTTCTAAGGGCAAGAATAATGGCACTTGCCAGTTGTTGAGGAAAATCAGACTTAGGCAGAGGTAATTTATAAAATCATGAATATGTCAGTCTTGTAACTGTGGTTCTGTGTTTGTCTGTTTTTCTTTGTTTGTAATCTCTTTGGGGCAGGGATTGTCTCTTGCACATACAGTTTCTAACTAATCAGGGTCCTAACCCTGCTTTGGGTCTTTAAGCACTACCAGCAAACAAATAAGAAATAACAATGTGGCTGCTGCTCCTCAAATAGAATCTCTTGGTCCATGGTCCAATTCAGGCCTCTAACCAGAGCATCTAGCATCGGTAATCTGGAGTTTGAGTAGCTATGGTGTTGTTGACTGATCATCCGCACATCATAAATACTGTAGGGTCTGAGATACCATCTTTCATTATATTAAGGATCAGATAATTGGTATCACAGCTCTTCACGCCAGCATGACCTTGAATGCTAGTTAGCAGGTTTAAAAAGAATCCTTAAAGTAAGCTCTCTCTTCAGGTATGTGTGTTTGCAGTTGTGGTCAGGATAGGGACATTGGATCCCTCTCTAAAACAGCTATTCTGCTTTCTTCTTCCACAATGTCCAAAACGTTGTCACTTATTCCACAGTGGGAACTGACCACATGTTCTTACAGATCCCCTCCATTTAAACCTACAGGAGCCTTTCCCTGGAAGCTGCTTTCTCTCAGTGTAGTTTTCCAGTCACAAGTTTAGCTCTGTGTGCCCTTTTCTCTCTCTCCATATCTTTGCAGACAGAGTAGTGCTTCCCCTTCTTGCCAGACTTTATTCCAAAGGTCAACACAGAATTTCTTATTAATGACACCATTGTTTCCCAAATCTTGTTTCGGAGCCATCTTCTGCCTCACAAAGGAAGCTCTGTTCCCTCCAACTGAAATGGGCACTGAAGTGCTGTCAAACATTTGTGAAGTCTAAGCACTTGTTTGTGAATTTTGGGTTGTGATGAAGGCAAGGTAGCTTGCAAGGCTGTGATAGCACAGTGGGCTTAAAACTGCGTTCTGACAGCATATGATCTGGCCAGAAAACCACAACCACAAACTCCTCCCAGAACATGTCTAGTCCAGTGGTATGGGAGGGCTGAGGTATCTGCTTGCAAGTGGTCACCTCCACATACATTCATCTACTATTAACTCTATCTGTCTGCCATCAACACTGCATTCAGCAGACCAGTACTGCTACAGGTAAGTCTTCCTCTGTTTCCCACATCTGTGGATTGTTAAATCTGTTGCTGGGTAGGATGGGAGAAGGAGGACATGGGACAAGGGAATCTTACTTCATGATAATCATGTTTTAGTACCTCCCATCCTGCATCCCCGCAGGCACACTTCAGAGTTGCTTGATGGAGTTTTTTTCTGCGCTCACCTACTTTTCTCTATTCGTACTTTGAGAAGCCTCTCCAGTGATTTCCAAAGTTGTCTCCTGCTCCACTATAGGTGTGTCTGTGTCCCTGCGCTGCTGATCGGAGAACGTTAGTAGCAGTGTTCGTGCATCCTGCACACGCATTGTGACCCCCACCCTGTGCTCTGCCACAAATCTAACCAGCATTGCAGGGCAAATCCTCCTCAGTTCCTTCTCAACTACCCCTGGCTAGAGACAGACCTTTAGTGGATCATAAACTTTTTCAGAATTGTTAATTTTAGCTATCTTTTTGGAGCTCCCCTTTTCTTTACTCCTTTATCTCTTATTATAAAAAAAAAAGTACACCTAGACAGGTGTGTCCGGTTCACTAGGCTTCAAGAAGTGCCAGTTGCAAGGAATCTATCCCGGTGACTGACTGACACTCTCAGTGCCTCAGCTCTCTGGGAGAGAACCATGTACCACAGAAGTGTGTTTTATGCCAGCAACGAAAGCCCAGAACCAGCAAGGATAGAGAACTGAGACTTAAGCTTCTTCTAATGGAGGCAGCCCTTCAACCACCCTCTGAGACACACCAAGACCCCAGACAGCAGGAAGCCTCACCACAACCCTCAACTTCTAAGGGAGATGAGCCCAAGAAGACGTCCACGTGCCACTTGTGAAAGGCCTCTAAGATAAGCCCTGTGAGAACCCACAGAAAGCCCCAACCAAGCCAAAAACGATCTCCAGCTCACTCGGTAACTTCAATACCGACAGCACAAACGCCGTCTAAGTCCGATACTTAGGGCTTGTGCAGTATCGCCCCGCAGAGCATGTTGGGCTGCCTAAGGACCCAGTGCTAATAGGCAAGGAATCATCAGTACTGGCTGATTCATGAGAAATCCAGAGACTCTGCCCTGGGAAAGGCTCCTTCGGAATGGAAACTGACATCAGTACTGTCTTTGGCACGCCAGCACTTGTCCACAGCACCGACTCCTTCAGTGCAGACATCTCTGCACTGATGACCAGAACAAGTACCAATGTCTTCGGCACCACCAGACTTCTAGTGACAGACCTTTCGGTGTCTGATGAACCAGATTCCCTCTAGTCAGTACCAGGCCCCAGTACCGAGTTCACCCAGAGCTCCAGGCTCACTGGCAACATAATGCTGTGAACCCTATTTTCATCTACTGAGTCAGATAGTGAGCAAGAGGATGTGGTCTCTTGCCACTCTTCTCACACCCCCTATGGCATCCAATTCCAGTATGAGCCTCAACTGCACTGTCCCTCTGACCCCAGCCTCTCTGGTATGACCAGTCACCGGGTCCCTTCCCACCCTCTCAGTGGCCCTACTGGGACCCTTGGCAGACACACAGACACCATGCCTCTCATAGCTCTAGCGTGGCCTATCAAGAGCCAAGGAGGCATCCTCCTTCAGCTACTGCATCCAGGGCATCCAAGCCCCCGAACAATTAAAGAGAGGAACAAGAGGCTGAAGTGGAGGAGGTAGCTATTTATTCCTTTATTAAGCAGCTCCCAGATTCACATGAGGAACAATTTAAACCCATTGTTAATGCAGGCCAACTGGTGGCAAAGACACACTCCAGTTGGCACTCTAAACAGCTGACACAGCGGTGTGCTTCATATCTACTGCCATTGTGATGAGATGAGCCTCTTGGCTGCACTTATCCGCTTTCCCCAAAGAGGTGCAAACAACTGTGGAGGACCTTCCTCTTGAAGGTACAAAACTGTTCGCTGAGAAGATGGGTGTTTCCCTCCACTTTAATAGACTCCAGGGCTACTTTTCAAACACTTGGAATCTACATGCCTGGGCAGAAGAGAAAATATAGTCCTCAGCCTTCATTCAGACCCCATTCGTCACAATATTAAACTCAAGGATCATATGAACCCCAGAGAAAGATGTCCAGGTTCCCCAAACAGAAACTGTCAGGCTCTCAACCTACTTCTTCATAGACATCCACCTCAAAATGACGGTTTTGATGGGTTGGTCGAGGTGCCTGCAGACCACTTTCCTCAATGCCGTATGACACTGGAAAGCCTCTCTCATCCCTATGGGTGCCATCTCACCCAGTTCCCGCAGCACCTGGGAATGGATACCCTCTGACCAATGGGTGCTGGAGATTATTCGAGATGGCTATTCCATTCACTTCACCTTCCCTCCCCACCCCCGACCAAATGCCTTTCCCCATTCCTCTTCAGGGACCCTTCTCACAACAGTGTGCTACAACAAGAGTAGAACATCTCCTCAGTGTAGGAGTCTTAGGCCCAGTGCCCATATATCTAAGAGGCAAAGGCTTTTACTTTTGCTATTTCCTGATACCCAAGAAAAAGGGAGGTTGGAGACCCATACCAGACCTCCAAGCACTCAACAAATTTGTCAAGGCTCAGAAGTTTGAGATGGTCACATTGGCAACATTTCTTCCAGTGTTAGAAAAAGGAGACTGGTTCTCAGCCCTCGACCTTCAAGATGCTTACTTCCACATTTTGTTCATACCAGTTACAGAGTTATGGCTGGTCAGAGAAGTCACAAGGGATTGTTTCTGTTCCCTGACTGGATGCAAGCATTTCTAGAACACATGATAGCATATGTGAATTTAAAATTCGATTTTCATCAATACTTGTGCTAGTGACTTTCAAATTAGCTTTCCATGAACACTTGTGCTAGTAACACTTGATTGTTTAAATGTTTGCAGAATGTAAGCGCTGCAAAAGGGGGTCAAAGCGGAATAAATTAAAAACGTGAACAGAGAGAAATTTTACATTATGCTCTGAGTGCCACAAGGAAATACTGTAGATTCTGTCTTGCTTTCTAATGACCTTGTATGTGAAGATCTATTCTAGAGAATTTTGCTAAGTTTTGTGGACTAGAAAGGAGGGATGTCTGAAGAAATTAGTGACTTATTCCAGTGTTGGGTACTTCCCTTAACATTTCCCCATCTGTAAAATGTGGATAATAAATATGCTCCTTTATAAGGTGCATTGAGATCTGTGGATGAAAAGTGCGAGGTGTTGTTACTGTCTATTAATAAGAGTTCATTCGGACTTTCACAAAACAATAGAGAATAGATTTTCTGTGGATGCTTGTAAATAATGAGGGAAACACAGTTTTTAACAGAAACTCTCTGCTTCAGGAAACTTATCGGACCAAAAGACAGACCAATATGAAAACCTGATACACCTATAAATATGCCAGAATGCTGGGCATGTTATGTCACATCATGAAGCATCACTTCCACACAGAGGTACCTCCCTTAGGGATATCATAATGTCTCAGTTGTCATTTGCCCAACTCCATGATGTTATGGTCAGAAGTAGGAATGACTTTAGGAATGACTTAATACACTATGGCAGCATGCAGTAAGCTTCCCAAGTAGACCAAACCTTTAAGATGCCTAACATGCCTGTGGGTCTCCAAAAATCCTTCCAAGAAACAGCTGTTTACATCTGGAATCTATCTTACCCTGCTCAGAACTTACCGATCTGTTCTCTGGTCCTGGAATCCAATGGAATAAATCTTTGATGAGAATTTTTCATTGTGTGTGACTTGATTCTTTCTGTTAAGTAAAAGTTTGATTTGTATTACATGATTTGTTAAAAATGGCCAAGAAAAATATTTTTGTATTCCTATTGTTTTTGTAGTAATAATTCTTATCTGTACACTGAATGGAAAAGAACAAGATCTGGAGTGCAGAGCAATACAACCCCCCAAAATTATTTATCATCATTTGCTTTCTTGGAATGCGCAGTCAGGGGAAAATGGTTAATGGAAACTTAATTTGTCTAGGTGCATTGTTAATATAGTCAAAGAAAATATTTTCAAAGTAAAAATGGTCCTCTTTGATTTGAAAAGATATTATAAAATTTAAGTCCTGGATGGACTGTCATTTGTTTTGAACTAAATTGGTGCATTACAAAGATTTTCTGTTGATGTATTTTTGCTCTGGTTCGATGAAGTTCACATTTGCCATAAATACATGGGTAATGGATGCAAAGCAAATCTATAATTGTGTCCTCTACAACTAGGTCTGTGTTCAACACCCAAGCTAATAAGTTTCATTAGTTCCAGAAATCTGGTGGTCATATGACATTTGGAGTCCATTAAAATTCCAGTTCAGTGCATTAATGTAAAAGCAGCATTTTTATTGGGGGAGATAATTAAAATGCATTATTGCTCTGATAGGAGGTATAGAAGTTAGATACTTCCCTTAATATAATCCACAGTAGGGTGACCAGACAGCAAGTGTGAAAAATCAGGACTGGGGTGGGGGTAATAGGAGCCTATATAAGAAAGACCTAAAAATCGGACCGTCCCTATAAAATTGGGACATCTGGTCACCCTAATCCATGGGTATTCTGGACTGCATTCCTACTCCAACCCCTGCTTTATATGAAGCTGGTTAAAATACATTAGGATTTATTACAGACTTTGTTTACATAAGAACTTGAGTCAATCCTTGGTGGTGTCAATTAAGTAAATATTATGTAAAAGTTAAGGCTTCAAAGATGAAAACAATGTATTATGGAACAGGTTTTCCAGTGGGGAAGCAAGCTCTGATATTAAACAGGAACGGTGCTCACTCTGAGATTCTCTGCCATTTACAAAGAGCGTCAAACAGCCTTTTAGCAACCACAAGAAAATCTGATTGTTTACATGAAAGCATTTCAAACTCTTCATCTGCTATAAATTGTGTATGGCAAGTAGGTACATTAATGTTTACAATAAATCTCTTTATATTGGTACAATAAAAGGAACGTTTATAATTTTCTTGAAATACATTTTTTTTGTGCATATACATGTAGATTAGATTATGGCTCTCCAAAGAGAGCCATATTTCTTGCAGTAGTTAAACTTGCACTGCTGGCAACAGTATAAAAATCCTTGGTATATTTTAGATTTTACCTATCTAATAGTTCCTTCAGTCACATGAAAACAGACAGAAAATGAATAGCATTTGTAAACCAGATGTTGAATGAAAAATCTAGAGCTTTTTGTCTGGAGTACTTCTGTCCTCATTAAAACTTGCCTAAGATGTATTTGTAGTTGGATTCTTTATTCTGATAAATTAACTTTCAAGTTTCTTGTGTATTTAATTTGCAAAGGGATGCTGAATGCAGGTTAAGTTGAACAAGTTGAATTTTATTAAACTATGTGCATTGCTCTGTCCAGGTGGCTGAGTTGCTTCAACCCTAACTCCATATGTTCTCTGTTTCCCTGGTGTCCCGTCAATAACAGTCCTTCATCTCATCTTTATCACAGACTCAGCTGGTTACATAGTCTTTGAGATAGTTTGGTCTGCTCAACAGGTGACCACACCAGAAGTGACCTCTCTCTGTCTCCCTGTCTGAGTATAGCAAACTATCTCTGTGGCATCTCCTCCTCCCTGTGAGGCTGGCCTCTGAATGGTTCTCCATCCCTCTGATCTGTGTTGGTCTCTGTCTGCTGGCTCATGCCTCCTACTCCTTTGGATCACTTGTTCCTCTTGTGTAATCACCTCATGCTCCTGGGTGTCACTGCATTCTTCATGACTTCTTTAATCCACTCTTTCCAGTGTCCCTCTAATGGTTGAATCCTCACCGGTGTGCCTGGTTCCAGGGCTGACCAGTCTTGGCCGACCTGTCACATCCTAGTGCATGTTCTCTCTAATTGCTAGCCCTCTCCCCTCAGTAGCATTTCTATCCTTGTAGCTGCAATAAATTTCCACTAACTTGTAACAGGGTTTTGGTCCTTTGCCCATCAGTGTTTGTGCTGGACTGTTTTAGCACCCTCGTGATGAGGTATTCCTGGATGTCAAAAATGCTCCCTAGAGGTTTGAGCCAGAAGAAAAAGCCTTCCATAACAGCCTGTTCTCCATTTTCACAGCTGATTTCACTTTACCATTACTTGTGGGGGTGCCAGGGATGAGGTCTGGTGGTCAAACTCCCATTTGAGTGCAAATTTCTTGAATTCTTCCAAGGCAAATCGGGGTCCATTGTTGGTGAATACAGTGTCCAGAATGCCATATGTCTCAAAATGTGTCTTCAGTTTGCCAATCGCTGACGAGCTTCTTGTATCTGGCAGGGAACTGATTCTGTCCCCCTCTCCAACCCCAACCCCCATATTTGAAGAGTAATCCACAGTAGCCAAATACTGGTTTTTTACAGAAGGCAAATAAATCTGTTTCCACCATTTTCAGTGGTTGGATGTTTAGATCATGTAGTAAGAGTCTCTTTCTGCTAGCGGCTATCACTCAGATGGCAGGTGTCACGCCCTTCCATCAAGCAACAGAGCTCTGTATTCATTCCTAGCTAATAAATACGCTTGCAAGCTCCTCTAGGGCTATGCCTACACTTCAAGCTAGGAGTACAACTAGGTCTGTGTTCAACACCCAAGCTAACAGGTTTTGTTAGTTCCAGAAATCTGGTGGTCATATGACATTTGATTCCCCTGCTTGTGTGCACATACTCAAGATAGTACAAGTATAAATAGCTGTGTAACCACAGTAGCATTGGTAGTGGCAACAGAGGGATAGCTGAGCCATGCCACTCTCCCTGAAACTGGTGGGATTGTACTTGGTATGGCTCAGCCGTGCCTCCATTGGTGTGACCTGTGCTACCATGGCTACCTGGCTATTTATACTCAGAGTAGATTAAGTATGCATACCCAAGCAGGAGAATCACACCCCTAGCTCACAGTGTAGATGTAGTCTAAGACAGCTGTCAATGTCTATGTGTGAGGCAATGCCAAAAATACACAAATTCTTTTGTAATGAGGTGGGGATAGCAGCTTTCTGTCCTCAAAATATGATTCCATCCTGCACACTCAGCACACATTTAATTTGACAATATGGTTCTGTTCCTACGGGTACTTGGCTTTTGTTCTCTGATCACCCTGCTAGTATCACTCTCTTGAATGTCTGAAGTTGGATGTCCTTTTCCATAGCTCCTTTGTTTTCCATCAGTTTTACTGTTGACACTGAAAGAGAGTGCAGTGTGCTAATGGATTCAATGTCCTGGTCCCATTCCTCCAACTTGCTGATACTGGGTTTATATGCCCTGCTCAAAGTGTCAGCTACCACCAGTAGTTGTCCTGGACAATATATGACTTTTACCTGGTTGCGCTGGAGTCCCATCAACACGTGCTGCATGTTGCCTTGATGTTCTCTACTGGTTTGGGGTCTGATTGTACTATTACTGGGTGGCCACACGTGTAATGATGGAATAGTTCCACTCCAATACCACAGCCAAAATCTTTTTCTATTTGGGCGTATTCCTGTTCAGTTTCTGCCAAAGCTCTGCTGGCATAAGTGACTGGCTGCTCCTGCAAAAAAGCTGCATCCAATCCTTTCTCCAAAGCATCACACAGGAGTATTATTGATTCTCCTGGTTGGTAGTGCTTTGGGGTACGGGTGTCTGTCATAATTTGCTTTAGGAAGTCAAATGCTTACTGTTGGGGATCTGCCCAGGCCCCCTCAACATCCTGCCTCGTGAGCTGATGTATGGGTCCATTACTGCAGCCACGTGTGGACAGAACTTGAACAAAAAATTGATCGTTCCCATGAAGTGCTGTACCCCTTTCCAATCTGAAGTATCCCTTTCCCATCTTGTTGGGATCTGCTTTCAGTACCTCTGCTGTGAGCAGATGTCCAGTGTGTGCCACCTCATTGCTTGAATCACAATTTTTCTGGGCCGAGTTTTATGTTTTTGTTCCTGCATCACTGTAGAAAAGCTTTTAGTTTTCTGTTGTGGGCTCATTCATTGCTCCCTTCACATACAATGAAGATATCATCTGCAATTATTTTCACTCAGACAGTCCTTCCAGTGCTTGGGTGAGTCTTCTCTGGAACATCTGTGGTGCTAGGCCTATGCCTACCAGTATGTGCAGCCATCTGTAGCGATTACATGGTGTTTCAAAGGTTGTTAGCATGCTGGACCCTTTATCCTGGCTTCTGTGCCAAAACCTATTCCTCACATCACAGACCACAAAAATTCTGCCTTTATAAAGTTCTGGCAAGATGTCATCAATTGTGGGCATTGGACAGTGGCGTCTTTTCCATGCCCAGTTCAGTGGCTTTGAGTCTGTGCAGATATATTACTTCCCTGATGGCTTCTTGACCACCAACATACTGCTTATCCAGGCCGTACTGGCCTGTGCATGTGCTATGATACACCTCCTCTGCAGAATTTTGAGCTCCTTGAGTTCTGCATTATGTAGTGCCACTGGACTTTTCCTTCGTGGTAAGCACCCAGGATCCACTGTGGAGTCTACTGCCAATCACAACTTTCCTTGGAGGCACCTGTCATCTTTCAAAACATCCCCATATGCTTTTATAATGATCTCCATTCTCCCTTTTGCTTTTGCACTTATAAAAGGTTGATGTTGCACCCTGATCAGATCTGTGGCTTGTACGGCTGTATTCACCATGGGGTCTGTGGTGTTTGCCATCTACCACTCAAACATCCGTTAGTACCATCTGTTGTTTTCCAGGTTAACTATTATGAGGTATATTTTCCTAGGGGCTGCATTATACTCTCATTGTACATTATTAGATTGTGCCTGTTCTTGGTAATGCATGTGTTTGTGTCTAATTCATCCTGAGGAATTGCAGTGCAGGAGGCCCCCCAGTCCAGCTGAAATTGCAAAGGGGTTTCCATATTAACTTTGCATGCATGGAGTTTGGTATTATGCCTTGTTGCTTTCTTGTCCTGAAGGCGGGACCCTGATATGTTCTTCAACTCAAAGAGAAAGTGACGATATCATCACTGCTTGCTGTCTGATGAACCCTCCCTCTCTTGTACAATTCAGATGGAATTTTTGACACCTTCCTCTGCGCTGCTAAAATAGTTCAACTTTCCACATTCCTTGCAATGCTCTCCTTGTGCGGGGCACATCTCCTCCTTTACCCAATCATGCTGTTTCCCACGGTAAATGCACCTCTCTATGGATATGGAACCCTGGCCACCTGCTCTCCTTTGCTGTTGTCTCACTGCATGTACTTCTGTTGGGCCTTCTTGGCCTTTCACCTTTCTCTTGAGGCTTCCATTGCGTGACCCATGTCTAAGCATCTATCTAAGATGACATCACCTTCCCAGAGCAGCCGTTCCTGCAGATGGTGATCCCCAGTGCTGCAGCCTATCCTGTCCTGAATCAGGGAGTCTAAATCCCCCAAACTGCATGTAGCAGCTAGTGTGCCTAAGGCAGTATCACAGGGGTCAGACTGGTCTCTAGTGAAAAACGTGCATCACTCCAGAGTTTTGTTTTGTTTTGCTGTGGGGAGCAAATAGGTCCTCAGGGCTCCTAGGACTGCAGTAAGGCTAGCAGCAGTGGTGAGTTTCAGAGGGGTGGTGAAGATCTCTCTGCCTTGTTCCCCAATAAGGGAAAATAATAGTTTTATTTCCCTGATGCTGTTGCCCTCCTGCACAGCCACATCAGTGTACAGCTTACACTCCTCCTTCCAGCAGGTCCACAGTCAAGTTAGGTTTGTGTCTGCAAAATCCAGGGCTCTGTGGTGGGGGCTTTAGACCAGATTCCATGGTTCAGTCTGCCACCATGTTTACTTCACAAAGAGATATGCTGAATGAAGATTAAGCTGAACAAGTGGAACTTTATTAAACCCTTTGCACTGCTTTGTCCATGTGGCTGAGTTGCTTCTATCCTAAATCTCCGCTTTCCCTGTTCCCCTGGTGTTCCCTCAATAACAGTCCTTTCAGAGAACGTGGGCCCTCTGACTCCAGTTCCAGTGATCATGATATACTGTGAAGTATGAATCCTGGCATGTCAATATGAGCCAGGCTTATCCAGTGTGGTGATCCTATACAATGCACCTTAAAGCTTAAGGGAGCCTTCTGCAAAGTAACCGATGGTTGGCCTGTAAACCCCATAGCTATTACTTCCATGTTAAAATTGATTGTGGCTGCAATCTTTCTCACTTTTATGATGCAATCTGCTTCATTTTATATATAGTCCTGGCTGTTTAAAATTACTCCTGTCCTGTTGGAAGGACAAATTTAGTTGTTCTTGTTTTTTTCAACAGGAACTCAGTCCTATTCAATGGAAATATCCAGCAAGGCAGGCAGCCCTCTGCAAGATTGAACCACAGTAGTCAAGCTTTTTCCAACATAGAGAAGAGCCTCCATTCAATGTGTCACATTTTGGGTGCTTGTGGTTTGGATAAGTGCTGCCAGAGAATATCCATATTCTGCAGGAAAAAAAGAAGTGTTAAGATACTTTTATTTCTACACCATCATCCACGCTTTCCTGACTATTGGTGATGTATTCACCTCTGTTTGACCCTCCTTCACTTTTGCCCCTTCAAAAAATTTGCCATATGAACTTATTTGAATAGTAGTCATGGTGTATGTTCTTTATAAGAAAAGCATTTTTTAAAATTAACAACAAACTGGATCTCTCAAGTTATGTTCTTTTTATAGTAGCTATATGTATAATTTATCCTGAGAAAGATTGCAGAAGACATGTCAACCCATCATGCCATAATTCACTTCTTGTGATACTGTGATGTGCCATTCCATTTAACTTTGTACTTCTTATGGGAAGTAATGTGTTTCAGATGTTAACGGTGTTGGGAAACCATTCTGAACTATATTGATTTATTTATTCATTTATTTATTTTTATTTTATTTGACAGGCCAAATCTTGAGGTCGTTACCAAATTCTTGCTCAGGCAAAATTCAAATGACCTCCGTTATATTTTTGCCTGAAGGGGGAAAAATGGGTCCCAAGATTTGACCCAAAGATTAGGCATTTAATTAGGTTTTACTGTAGAACTGTAAACAACTTTTTTGCTTCAAGTATGCGATCAATACACGTGGTATATAAATGGCTTTTGAAAAGCTTTCTGTTGGGATTCAGATATGAATGCTCCAAAAAATTGTCACCTCCTCCCCATAAAAAAAAAAGCTAGAAGACTGACACTGAGCTAGGGTATATTTGCTCCAAAATGAATCAAACTTTATATATCAACCAGGTGAAAAAATGTTTTGGAGATATTTCCTGCAATTCATTCCACAGGTGCAAAAACGCATAGACTGATTTGGTGTGCAAATTGCACCTGCATACCAAAGGCTGGGCCTGAACCCAGCAGAAAATATACGTCTTAATTTCAAGCAGCAGCAAAGACTGATTTATTATGTTAAAAATACTTGTTATTGGATCATTTGAAATGAGACCTACAACCTTCAAAAGACATCAGTCTTTAAAACTTATAAGGCTTCAGCTACCTCATAGGATGAGCTTGAAATAGAGAATATAAAGTTTCAGAGTAGCAGCCGTGTTAGTCTGTATTTGCAAAAAGAAAAGGAGTACTTGTGGCACCTTAGAGACTAACCAATTTATTTGAGCATGAGCTTTCGTGAGCTACAGCTCACTTCATCGGATGCATTCAGTGGAAAATACCGTGGGGAGATTTATATACATAGAGAACTTGAAACAATGGGTGTTACCATACACACTGTGTAACGAGAGTGATCACTTAAGGTGAGCTATTACCTGCAGGAGAGCGGGGGAGGGGGAAGGGGGGGTTAGGGTTAGGGTTAGGCCACAAGGGGCCACAACAGTGGTTCCCTTAACCCATCCAGCAATATTGTTAATCTATCCAACTATACTCTTAGCACAGCAGAAGAATCTGTCCTATCTCGGAGCCTCTCCTTCTGCCCCTCCACCCCCACAAACATGATACAGTTCTGTGGTGACCTAGAATCCTATTTTTGATGTCTCCGACTCAAGGAATATTTCCAACACACCTCTGAACAACATACTAACCCACAGAGACCTTCCTACCAAGACTACAAAAAGAAGGATTCTGGGTGGACTCCTCCTGAAGGTCGAAACAACAGACTGGACTTCTACATAGAGTGCTTCCGCCGATGTGCACGGGCTGAAATTGTGGAAAAGCAGCATCACTTGACCCATAACCTCAGCCATGCAGAACACAATGCCATCCACAGCCTCAGAAACAACTCTGACATCATAATCAAAAACGCTGACAAAGGAGGTGCTGTCATCATCATGAATAGGTCGGAATATGAACAAGAGGCTGCTAGGCAGCTCTCCAGCACCACTTTCTACAAGCCATTACCCTCTGATCTCACTGAGGGTTACCAAAAGAAACTACACCATTTGCTCAAGAAACTCCCTGAAAAAGCACAAGAACAAATCCGCACAGACACACTCCTGGAACCCTGACCTGTGGTATTCTATTTGCTACCCAAGATCCATAAACCTGGAAATCCTAGATGCCCCATCACCTCAGGCATTGGCACCCTGACAGCAGGATTGTCTGGCTATGTAGACTCCCTCCTAAGGCCCTACGCTACCAGCACTCCCAGCTATCTTCGAGACACCACTGACTTCCTGAGAAAACTACAATCCATCGGTGATCTTTCTGTAAACACCATCCTGGCCACTATGGATGTAGAAGCCCTCTACACCAACATTCCTTACAAAGATGGACTACAAGTCGTCAGGAACAGTATCCCTGATGATGTCACAACAAACCTGGTGGCTAAACTTTGTCCTCACCCATAACTATTTCACATTTGGGGACAATGTATACCTTCAAATCAGCGGCACTGCCATGGGTACCCACATGGCCCCACAGTATGCCAATATTTTTATGGCTGACTTAGAACAACGCTTTCTTAGCTCTTGTCCTCTAATGCCCCTATTCTACTTGCGCTACATTGATGACGTCTTCATCATCTGGACCCATGGAAAAGAAGCCCTTGAGGAATTCCACCATGATTTCAACAATTACCATCCCGCCATCAACCTCAGCCTGGACCAGTCCACGCAAGAGATCCAGTTCCTGGACACTACAGTGCTAATAAGCGATGGTCACATAAACACCACCCTATACCGGAAACCTACTGTCTGCTATTCCTACCTACATGCTTCCAGCTTTCATCCAGACCACACCACACGATCATTGTCTACAGCCTACAAGTCTACGATACAACCGCATTTGCTCCAACCCCCAGACAGAGACAAACACCTACAAGATCTCGATCAAGCATTCTTACAACTACAATACCCACTTGCTGAAGTGAAGAAACAGATTGACAGAGCAAGAAGAGTACCCAGAAGTCACTTACTACAGGACAAGCCCAACAAAGAAAATAACAGAACGCCACTAGCCATCACCTTCAGCCCCCAACTAAAACCTCTCCAACACATCATCAAGGATCTACAATCTATCCTGAAGGACAACCCATCACTCTCACAGATCTTGGGAGACAGGCCAATCCTTGCTTACAGACAGCCCCCCAACCTGAAGCAAATACTCACCAGCAACCACACACCACACAACAGAACCACTAACCCAGGAACCTATCCTTGCAACAAAGCCCGTTGCTAGTTGTGCCCACATATCTATTCAGGGGACACCATCATAGGGCCTAATCACATCAGCCACACTATCAGGGGCTCGTTCACCTGCACACCTACCAATGTGATATATGCCATCATGTGCCAGCAATGCCCCTCTGCCATGTACATTGGTCAAACTGGACAGTCTCTACGTAAAAGAATAAATGGACACAAATCAGATGTCAAGAATAACAACATTCAAAAACCAGTCGGAGAACACTTCAATCTCTCTGGCCACTCGATTAGAGACCTAAAAGTGGCAATTCTTCAACAAAAAAACTTCAAAAACAGACTCCAATGAGAGACTGCTGAATTGGAATCAATTTGCAAATTGGATACAATTAACTTAGGCTTGAATAGAGACTGGGAGTGGATGGGTCATTACACAAAGTAAAACTATTTCCCCATGTTCATTCCCATCCCCCACCCCCTACTGTTCCTCAGATGTTCTTGTCAACTGCTGGAAATGGCCCACCTTGATTATCACTACAAAGGTTCCCACCTCCCTCCCCCCCCCACTCTCCTGCTGGTAATAGCTCACTTTAAGTGATCACTCTCGTTACAGTGTGTATGGTAACACTCATTGTTTCATTTTCTCTATGTATATAAATCTCCCCACTGTATTTTCCACTGAATGCATCCGATGAAGTGAGCTGTAGCTCACAAAAGCTTATGCTCAAATAAATTTGTTCATCTCTAAGGTGCCACAAGTACTCCTTTTCTTTTCAAGAATATAAAGTGAAACTCAACTTTTCATCTCAGATATCCTTATTTGAGCTTCTCAGAATAGGGTATGGTTACTTTATCTTCTCCACTCTTCTTATAGTCTGAAGAAAACTATCTGTACAGGATACGGTTTCCATTTGAATGTAATGTTATTTTTTTGAAGAGAGGGAAAAAAAAAGAAAGACATTGCAGCCAATCCCATATAAGTGCGGCTTTGGTATTGTTTGCAGATGAAATTGGTTTTGCCCCTTGCAGTATTGTAAACAGTTTCTTTTGTTTGTTTGTTTTTTGTGCTGATGGGAGAAAGCGGAGAAACAAAGCAACCATGAATAGCTTTTCTATAGCAGGTTTAGCAGATGTGTTTTTTCTTAGGCAGAAAAGCAAAGGATAAAATGCCACTTATCTGCTCTTATTCTAAGTACCACCAAAGGTCTTAAAGAGGGCTGGTTTGAGGTTTTTCCAACATTCAAACATTTACTTATTGATTATGTTCTGGTGTTTTGTAGCATAAGCTCACCAAGAAACTTAACGTGAAATGATTTTAGATCAAATAAAGTGATGCACTAAAATGGCAGAAGATTAAGAGGAAAGCCATGCAAAACCACACTTGTGGTGGAAGTGGATTGTACTCAGGAGTATGACAGGTTTCAGAGGAACAGCCGTGTTAGTCTGTATTCGCAAAAAGAAAAGGAGGACTTGTGGCACCTTAGAGACTAACCAATTTATTTGAGCATGAGCTTTCGTGAGCTACAGCTCACTTCATCAGATGTTTACCGTGGAAACTGCAGCAGACTTTATATACACACAGAAATCATGAAACAATACCTCCTCCCACCCCACTGTCCTGCTGGTAATAGCTTATCTAAAGTGATCAACAGGTGGGCCATTTCCAGCACAAATCCAGGTTTTCTCACCCTCCACCCCCCCACACAAATTCACTCTCCTGCTGGTGCTAGCCCATCCAAAGTGACAACTCTTTACATAATCAAGTCGGGCTATTTCCTGCATAGATCAAGGTTTTCTCACATCCCCCCCACCCCCATACACACACAAACTCACTCTCCTGCTGGTAATAGCTCATCTAAACTGACCATTCTCCAGGTTTAAATCCAAGTTAAACCAGAACATCTGGGGGGGGGGGTAGGAAAAAACAAGAGGAAACAGGCTACCTTGCATAATGACTTAGCCACTCCCAGTCTCTATTTAAGCCTAAATTAATAGTATCCAATTTGCAAATGAATTCCAATTCAGCAGTTTCTCGCTGGAGTCTGGATTTGAAGTTTTTTTGTTTTAAGATAGCGACCTTCATGTCTGTGATTGCGTGACCAGAGAGATTGAAGTGTTCTCCGACTGGTTTATGAATGTTAACAGACAAGTATTTAACTGAAAGTCTCATCTTTTTCTTGGTCGAGGAGAGCCTGTCGTTTAGTGACTAGCTTTGGTACCTGGTGATATCAGCTTTGGTGCGTTATGGAGAAGTGATGAGCAATCCTCAGAAGGTTGGAAGTTTGAATAGTGCTATAGAATCACAAACGTTAGAAATTGAAGTGACCAAAGCAAACTGTCCACAATCAGTCCAGAGGCTTAAAAATATTACAAAAAATATTTGTCAAGTAAATGTGAATAATATATATATATATATATATGGAAACTGTGATCTGGTTTTATGCATTCCACAACAAGAAGCAGAGACTAAATCATTCTAGTAAATTTATTTCCTCATCTTGATTTAAAAGTCACTTTGGGGGTTCGTAGAACTGACACTCTGGAATGCACATCAAAATAGTAAAAGCTGTGAGCATACAAGGGTCTCTCCAACTGCTAACAAAACACTGGAGAATATACTGCAGGGAACAATCCAGTACTGGCAGGCTGGTAGATTAGAAAACTTAAAAGGTGTTTTTCTGTCTCTAACTGCAATGATTTAATGTGGAGGGTTCTCATCTGCTCTTTCCTTTCCTGCCTCTTATTTTTTACTGTATTACTTTTACTATCCCTCTGACTAGCCCACTGTGGGTGCATATGTTGTGCTGACTGCATATTGATTTTCAGTGGTGATATTGCTGAGCAAGGGAGATTTTAGCTGGGAATCAGCTGAGCTGGGACTTGGAAAAGGAGTAGACATTGCTCTGAAGAAGTCTTGGGTGATGGCTTGGGGGAGCAGAGTGCCCTTTGAAGAAACTCATTAAGTGAAATGTTGACCTAATGCTGGAAAACAGGTGAATAGTCCATTTCCTCCCATCCTCAAGAAGACCTTTAATTTCAGGCACATGACAGACTGGGCTGGGTCGCTGAACAGCATTTTCAAACCTTCAAAAGTTTTGCCTAGATGGATGGGTGAAGTTTCAAGCTATTTCTTACAGCATCCCCCATCCCTAATTTTATCGCTGTCCGGAGCATTTTTTCAAGTGTGTTTCGACTGTAGCAATAGCCACCACAGCTGTGATGAGAAAGCTCCTTTGAATTTTTCCTTTCACTGTGAAGGCAACCACATTAGAGAGCAACTCCTAAAATGGGCCTAATATCTCTGCTGTCTGCTTGCCAGGGGGCAAACATTCTTTGCTGTTCTGAAAAAGCATCCACAAAAGAAATTGTGTTACCTCAAGATAGAGTAACACTTGCCATGGGAAGCCTATCCTGCTTTGTGGAAAACCAATTTAACCCAATAGTTGATCTTTTTTTTATTTGAATTAATTACATTTACATTTCCAAGAGAAAAAAAAATGTATCTTTGCCAGTGTGAATGAATGCTATTCTACTGATTTTACCATTGGTCCCAAGCGAAATATTGTCATGTTTTTGGCAGAGTGTATGTCGGGGGTGAATATACACACCCTCACAAACTCTGAAAGTGGAACTAAAGAACACAATCTGATGGATCAACATAAATTCTTATTAGTTTTTATAACCCATGTTCACCAGTTTAGGATTTTAATTAAAAGCAAACAATTAGGGGGAATTGTCAAAGGCACACAAGACAGTTAGTTGCTCAGTTTCCATTGTAAGTCAATGGGAAGTAGGCACCCAACTCCCATTTGCACCTTTGAAAAGCTCCCTGTATATCACTGTAAGGCAGAGGTGTGGGGGTGGCTGGCAGGGAATCCTCTGTCAGAGCTCTGGACCTTTGGAACTTGCTTCCTCCGACATCTGTAACAGTCTGGTATGTGAGTCTTGCGGCATGCCCTGAATGCTAGCCTTTTCCACCTTTCCTGTGAAGATTTGGCTATTGATTTTACTTGATGCAATTGACAGGTCTCTTTAGTTATTAGCATGTTTTTAAAAGATTGTCAAGGGCACCCAGAGTGTTGGATGGGGGCTCTTTTATTGTAGTTTAGTTAAAAAAAAAAAAGGACAAAAGAATAAATAAATGTGCCTGATGTCCAAAGATGCTGTTGTACTCCCACCAGTCCTGCCTTTGGGGAGCTTCATGTGCCTGAGGCCAAATGTGCAATTGGGAGCCACGTTTCCGTTAAAAATAAGTGGGTAGGCTGTCAGATAAGATATATTAAAAATACAGAATGTCTATACATAACGAAGTGGAGAGAATGGCTTGCAGGTGGCAGTGATATGCATTCTGTCTGCCATATGAAAACAGAATGGACTCTTCATGTCATCCTACGGTAATGTCACTTCTTGTTGTTCCATGATCTACACAGGCTACCGGTTGGATTCTGGAATGAATTTACTGTGTTGGTTTTAACCTATAAAGCCCAAAGTGGCTTGGGGACTTCCTAATTGTGAGCTTCCCAGTCCCCCTTTCCTCAGGCCATACTGCAACAGTTGTGATTGGGAAAGTGCTTGAGTTGGATCCTTTTGATTTAAAAGAGGGGGTGGCTGTAGAGGATTCTGCCCCACCAATATGAAAAAGTCCTGGTTTGTTGACCTGCAGGGCAAACTGCAAAATTGCTTCTATTCCTGGGGATTGTTGAGGAGGGTGGGATATGGCTGGGGCTAGATTTGTGCAGGGAGGAGATTTTTGTATTCTGCTGGATTTTTAATTTTCTTTTTTGATTTTTTTTTTGTAATTTACAGATCACCTTTATTTTTCTGTAAAAATCTAAGTAAATAAAATAAATGTCATCGTTATACCAGATTAGCATCTTCTCTCATATGCAGATGTCAGAGCTCAGTGTCCAGATTCTGTAACCAGAAGTTAGCCTCTATAACAAGGGAAACTAACCATTGTAAACTGCCCTCCAGATGTTGAGTTGTGCACTCTTCCACCACGTCAGTAATGGTCTGCAACACTGCCTCACAGACAGTGTGGGGAAGAAATCCATCCAAACCGGTGTATAGTTATGGAAACTCTGGATAAGCCCGAGAGTAGCCTGTTGAGCTTGGTCCTGGATCTCCAATCAAGTGGACGAGGAAGCAGGTGCATGCCCGCCTCATCAGGAGCAAAAAGCAAAGCTAAAGTAGACAAAACACAAAATCGGAACTGTACCAGGTGAACTGCAGTGGAGCAACAGTAACGGTGCTGCTCATTGTGAATTCTGACAGTTAAACTTTCAAATGCATGAAATATACCTCCCTGGTCACAAACAAGAAATTGTGTGTACAGTGTGTCTCATCTAGGCAAAAGGGGTAATTTCTCAAGCAACTATATTTTGCAATCTGTTAGCCATTTGCACCCAGACATTAAAATTTTAAGAATACAGGTTAGGTACTCGTATGAAAACTGTCTGGGCTTTTTGTATTGGTTTGTGTCGCACAAGTTCATTGGTGCATTTATCCACCGCAAAAGAAGATGGAAAAAGTGGAGAAGGGGGTTTCTTTCATTAAAACACTTCCTCCCATCCTTCTTTCTATTTCATCTGACAAATGCTACCCCCAACATATTAAATGCATATTTGTGTGTTTTTGTGATGCTGACGGACCAGCTCAGGCTAAAGCCAGAGGTCATTTCACTTCTGTATGAATATCAAAGAAGTTTAAATATATTTAGCATATATTCACGCCAATTCACTTGTGTGTTAATAGAGATCAAAGGAGATGTTGTATTGTTACCTATCTATATCCTGTTGTTTACTATTACATTAAATTTACATTATGTGTGCCTGGTAATTAAAAACCCTAGATCAAAAGTGTGTGTTAATGTAAGAGTGTATTCAGGTGTTAGAACTTCATGACAACTAAACTAACACTGTTACTTGTATTGTTTTCACTTATCTATTCTCATTATAATGTAATGGCAGTTATGTTATGTATATCCTTCTAATTAATTACCCATCAAAGAAATCTTGTGAATTGCTAATGAAGGAGTTAAGGGTTTTAACAGAAAATGCTTATTTCAAGCAAGCGGCCATCATGTTATAGTCGGAGGTCAAAAGTCTACATCCATTCCTCACCCACCGTCATCAAAGGAAAGGCACATAGATTAGAGAGACTGTCAGCTTGTCTTGTGTGAGAAGAATACATAAATATGGATTCAAAGAAAGATCCTTTATTTCTGGACTGTTTGGATTCCAACAGGGTAGAATAACTGAAAAAGAAGATGGAGATCCCCAGTGTTATTCTGGGTAGCCCAGAAAAGACTTGGGAAATGGGCAGATTATTATATCTCAACTATCATTTTGGACTTACAAACTTTGACTCACATGTTTTTATATTTTACCTGCTTCAAACTCTCAATAACTCTCACTCTTTTTTCTTAGCTAATAAACCTATAGTGAGTTTACTACAGAATTGGCTGCCCGTGTTGTCGCTAGCGTGAGATCTGTAGTATCAATTGATCTGGGGTAAGTGACTGGTGTCTTGGGACTGGGAGAAACTTGATGTAGTGTGATTTTTGCTTTTAATAACCTTTTATCACAAGGTTCAGTTTGTCTGGGTGACAAGATAGACTGGAAAGGCTAAGGGAACTGTCTGACTTCATGGTAAAACTGGTATAGTGATCCAAGAATGCACATTTGTTACTGGTTTGGTGAAATCTAATTATAGAATATACCACCAGTTTGGGGTGTGTGCCCTGTTTTCTGGAAGTCTGACTTGAGATTGCCATTCACAGTGGTGAGCCACACTCGACCATGTGACATGCTGATGAGTGAATCGGGAGCTGGCTAGCACCATCCAACTTTCACTGGGGAAACTATCTAGGCTAAACTATTAAGCCAGGAGACAAGAAATTGGGACACAGTAATTTTGTTCTGCATTGCAATTAACGTTGTAATATATATACTGAATTGAGGAATTAAAAGGCTAACATTAGACATTTCATAAGAGGACGGAAAAACCGCTTAAGAAAGCAATGAAACAGATGCTGCGACGAAATGACCAGGGGGCAATAAGCCTACTTTGATCAGCTTTCCTTGCATCATGTAGATATATAATACCTTAAGGCTTGAGGTCATGAACTCCATCCTATCTATCCCAGCTGGCTTCCTCTTAGTGACTAGAGTTATTAACAGTTGTCTGGTAATATTCATCAGTATCCGCTAGTAAACATGCACCCAGGCCATTTCTGCAATTAAGAGGTTGTCACGTTTTGAAAGATTCATATTATGTTAATGATTTTCTATGTTTAGTACCAGTGGTTCTCAAGCTTTTCCTTACCTAAATTCCCCTCCCATTATGCTAGGATCCATCCAGGACCCTCCTCCCATTTGGCAATATAGAAGGAGTGGGTTTGTCATGCCCCCTCGCCACCATTTTGTAAGGCTTCTGAGAGCTCATGTACTAAGTATTTCAAGCTAATTTGTCAGAAAGAAATACAGATCATATTTCTGAACTACGTGTGATCCAATTACTTCATTTGCATTAAACTAAGGTTTCTTGTCTTCTTTTAATCCATCCCTGTAACTTCAACCACATCAGGGCATCCAGACCCAGTTACAATGAGTTGGACTGAAAATATGGTCCATTTTTTTTTAAAGTTAGGTGGAAGCTGAACATGTGGATTGTCCAAAGCTTTAGCATGGTTGTCTGACCTAATAAAGGTGTCTTGTGCCTTGCTATATGGAAACCTGCTGTAAGCATGCATGTCAGTGAACAATAATGTTGTAATTGAGTCCCCTGACATGGCTGTATTTGAAGTGCAGATGGGCCTGAAGTGATTACAACTATTCTTAAAAAAAGCCCAGCACAACACAAATACTTAGAAATTACTGGGCAGGTGTGTTTGGGTAGATGGGTCAAGGAAGGGAAGGGGAGAGAGTCTGTGGGAGTGGAAGCATTTTTGAAGTCTCATTTTTAATATTATTGTAAACATGCTTTCTTCAAATGTTTTTCCTTTTTATTATTTAGTCCTCATCTATTTGAATTCTACAAAATTGTATACATGTTTTATTACAGACCAGTTGAGTTGGTGTGGGATGCCACACAGTTGTAATACCAAAGAGCCAAATTTGTGAAGAAAGATTAAAAGTTTATTTAGGAGTCTGGTATACACATGAGGAAATTTGACTGGAATAACTATTGAGGAATAATCTATTCAGCAGGGGCATGCTATCTATGTATGCAACACATGCATTGCATGCTCCAGAATTAAAGCATGGTCCAACTGACAGCCGGTGGGCGAACAATTCCCTATAGCCTCCAACTATGCATGGAGGATGGCATTTTGTAGGACAAAATGGTGTCATTAGCACAGTGTGATCTCTCATGCACCACATATGCAAGGTCTTGCTGCCTGGAGGGCACCATTTTGGAAACATCTCTAAAAAGGCATGGATGTATAGAATTGAATACACAAGTTTTTATTGTGGACTTGCTATTATGTGAGTAAAGGAGGGAATATCTGTCTTTGCACGACTCAGCTTCAATAATATTAATGAGACATCATGCCTTTTTCCATTTCTGGCAGGTGATTACGTTAAGTGCACTACAGATGTTTAGCACAGTTCGTTGAGGTTTTCATTCTGATACCATGCATCTACCAAATCTTCATACATGAAGATAAGATCAGTTAGATTAGAGTAACATGGAAATATTGGTGAGTTCTTGAGGTGCGTTAATCTAGTACATTTCTGCATGGAGGACTAAAAAGGCATGCTTCAGAGTAACAGCCATGTTAGTCTGTATTCGCAAAGAAAAGGAGGACTTGTGGCACCTTAGAGACTAACCAATTTATTTGAGCATAAGCTTTCGTGAGCTACAGCTCACTTCATCGAAAGCTTATGCTCAAATAAATTGGTTAGTCTCTCAGGTACCACAAGTACTCCTTTTCTTTTTGTAAAAAGGCATGCAATGTAGAACTGAATCATCCATGGTAGAACAGAGTTAGTGGCATGAAAACGAATGTGTTTTGTTATATTAATGGTTTATGAATGTATTGTATTGTTTATATATTATTTGGTTTATTAATCTATGTATAAATTAGAAAAAAACATCATCTGTCAACTAAAAAGTTGTTGCTTGCCTTACCAAAAGTGTCACTTCATGCCATATGACTAATTCCACAACAGCCATCCAGATTAACTCCCTTTGTGGACAATTTATTCTGGAATAAAAGCTGCCTTGTCCGGGACCATAGAGGGAGCTATTCCAGAATATTTTATTCCACAATAAGAATATCTTATTTCCCCATGTTGACAAGCCCTTAGTGCAAAAATGCAAAGGAAGTATCAGCTTACAAGCATTTCCAAGGAGGGTAAAGTATAAACTTTCTATGGCTAGTTGCTGAAGAAAACTTGAATATAGATAACTAAGGTGATTACAGGAATCTTGCAGCCCAGATGTGTTTGGGTATTTGTAGAGTATTCTGGTATTCTTCAAAGAAAAACTAGCCTTTTAGTTAAGGCACGGGACTGGAACTAGAAATCTGAGCTCAGTTCCTAGCTTCGCCACAGCCTTCATGTGTGACCTTGGGCCCTGATTCAGCAAAGCACTTAAGCATGTGCTTAAGTGCCACAGACTTCAAAGTACATACTAAAAAGCTTTGCTGAACTGAGGCATTAATCTCTTTGTGGAACAGTTCCTCATTTGTAAAATGGGAAAAATAAAGCTAATTTTCTCCCACCTTTTGTCTACATTGTTTACTTATGCTCTAAGCTCTTCAGGGCAAGGATTTTCTTTAACTGCAGGTACAGTACAGCACATCTCCACTTGACAGAAGCATCTAGTTTCTACTGTAAAAACAAATAGCAATGTTTATCTTTATTGGCCTATACGTTGACCTGTGGGGTACTTTTAACCTTATTTATTGCAACTATGACATGTTTGAATTTTCCTTACCCTGCATGCTTTTTTTTTCCTGTGGGTTTTAGATTTGAAGACAGAAGATCGTGAAACCGAGTTGCACAATTTTTATTCTCGAATGATTACCCAGAACATTTTATAATCCAAGAGCATACACATAATTTTCTGCTTTAAAGTAATAAGAAGTTATTTGTCACTCAAATCAAAATAAAAGTGTCATGTCAGTATGAATGTACAGAAATGCTAGGATTTTATATTCCTAAGTGAAACAGCAAATCCCACTTCCTAGCTCAAAAACCATTTTCAATTTAATCTTACTAACTTTCTACTTTCTTTGTAAAGTAAAGGCAATTTTATTAAAAAAAAAAGATTTAAGAACATTTTAAGGTGGCATGGTTAAGTGCTCAAAAGTTAGGAAATGACAAAGGTGACATGGAAAAGACCAAGACCTTCAATACTGTGTTCACAAAATGTTAGCATAAAGGATGTTTATTCTGATCTGCTCATTTCATGGTCTACATTTGATTGTCATTTAAATTCTTTGTTGTAACTTCAGTCTGAACTGCGAAGTGGGTTGGATCAGCAAATTACTTTATTTCTGTGGAGGGTGGAGTAGAGACAAAGAGTTCATGTTCGTTTGAGTGAGGTTGTCCAATGGCTGGAAGTTGAAGCTGGACAAATTGAGACTGGAAATAAGACGTGCATTTGTAATGGTGGCGGTAACTAACCACTGGAATAATTTATTCTCCATCAATGGCAATTTTTAAATAAAGATTGGCTTTTTTTTTCTAAAAAGATCTGCTCTAGGAATTTTTTGGGGAAAATTCTATGGCTTACGTTTTATGGGAGGTCTGACTGGATTAACAAAATAGTTCCTTCTGACCTTGGAATCTATGAATCTAGAATCTGAACAATGTTTTTGTCTCTCCCTCTCCCAGCCCTCCCCGCCCAGCTCATTTACTAGCTGATATTACATGCAATCTTATTCTTTAAGACTGCTGCAATCTTCGATGTTCAGTACAGCTGTGGTCAGTAACAGTCCCACTTGGTGCCTAGGGAGGTCAAGCAAGGTCATGATGTAACAACCTGTTTAGAGATTTCTTCAGACAATCTAGTTTCCAGCAGCCTTAGCATTGCAGAGGGTGTTTGAAACATAAACTTGGTTGGCCACAGTAGAATCTTTTTGATGTTGCCAGCTGAGAATCTTCTGCAGGCAAGAGGGGTTGAAAAACCGCTAATTATCTCAATGCATTTTGCTCTATATTCTGTGTGTGTATTGACAAGGCATTTCTGTTCAATTTTCAATTTCATTTTTAGGTTGATCATGCAGCAGCATCAGGTCTTTCACACCTGTTGCAATGCATATTTTGTTTGTTGGCCTTTTTTTGACAGTCATCTCATTCTTAACGTATTCCTTTTACAATTTTTGGCTGTCCAGCAAAGTGAAATTATCCACGTCTTTATTTGCGTGCACATATGCACATGCACTCTTTTTCTTATTTTTGAGGTAACATTTTCTTGCAAGCGCTTCAACCCTGCACTATTTTTTACATCATCTGTCATGCTTTAGAACATGTCCAGCCTTTCACAAAGATTTGGCATATGCAAACTTCGGGTCCATTAACTGTTCAACTTCATTCCAATTGATTCCAAATTATTTTGCACCTCCACTTCACAGCAGCTAATCAATGGAGATGTGCCCACACAAAAGGACATGAATGGCAGACATCAACACCGAGCCAGTCTGAGCCATACTTCTTACATTACTTCTAATGTGCCATCTGAAGTGATCATGAAGACCACATACTATGCAGATTCACATTAGAATCTAAAACACCATGAACTGATGCAAGTCATTTTCTTCATTAATGTTACATCATTCCCACCAAATAAAATGAATCAGAGTTGTCTCTTTTTTCATTCCTTACTCTGATTATTTAAAGAATAAGTTACTTACTTCACTAGCATGAAATAGATTGCTCTTTCATACTTCTGAGAGGCTGGATTCAGTGCAGTATGCCAGAATTTGACAAATCCAACTCAGAAACTGATTTTACCTGTTATGAATGATTATCTGGACACCAGTCTCCTTGTGGCTTTCATTGTCATTTATCACATTTCTTCTCAAAAAGAACACAGTTATCACCTTACTCCTTTACTACTGGATTGTGTTTGTCCTTTCTACAAATATTTATACTTTTATACTTTTCATTTTTTAAAAGTTGTATAAAGATTTAACATACCAGTCCAATATTGGTATTCTCAAGCATTCAAAAAAACCCAACAACATGAATCAGGGCCCAAAAACTCATGCAATTGCAGTTAAATGATTAATGTTAGGTTCTTTGTATTTGCCTTCTGTTTTCCTTTCTTTAGGGTGCACTTAGGTCATATGTTCAAGCTTTTCTTAGGCCAGAAATTTACTTTTATTTTAATGAAAGCTGAGATACTCCCCAAATCACACAGCTGAAGGAGCTGGGGCTATAAGAAAATAGATATCACAGAAGTTGGGATAAAATCACTAGATATTCTATTGCATAGGAAAATTGAGACGGTGGCAAAACAACTCTCACAGCATCTTGACGATTAAGTTCTCTAGGACCTCTGTACAGATACGGATATGGTATAGAAATGGCAGTTGCTACCTTGGTCCATGATCTTTTCCTAATGATGGATAATGAGCAGGTGTCCTTGTTGATATTAGATTTATGAGTAGAGCTAGTCAGGTATTTATCAAGTAAACATGTTTTCATCTGAAAATGCAGATGTGTGTAGACTGTTGGTCCTTCATCAGTTGAGACTGAGCCAATCACAACATGTCTTCCAATCTTCTCTCGCTATGGCCATCCTCCACCATGCTTGTCCATATCTCCTTGTTAGGAAGTCATCCCACCTCTTTGGAGGCCGAACGTGTGGCCATTTCTGCTCTCGTGGATACCACTCTGATATAGCTGCGGTCCATCTGTTGTCACTGAGTCGGGCAACATGTCCCGCCCACAGCATTTTGCTGAGCCTGCTTTCAACAACAACGTCTCGCACTCCAGACTGTTGCCTAATTATTTAATTGGGGATGTGATCGCGGAGCGAAATGCCCAGAAATATTCGTTCCATCACTCTCTGTGTGACAGACAGTTGATGTTCTTCAGTCTTTGTCAGCGACCATGTTTCGCTGCCATATAACATTGCTGGAGACACGGTCAAGTTAAAAAGATTTGCACAAGTTGTTTAGCTGATCTTTCCTTGGAGGATGTCCTTGATGTCTTTGAATGCGCACCATCCAGCTTTTTTTTCTGCACGACAGTTTGCCTTTCTGATCATGGTGCATGTTAACTTACTGGCCCAAATAAATGTATTTATCAACCTCTTGGATCTGCTCTCCTCCAAGAGTTATTTGGGTTCTTGGCAGAACATCTGATCTCATGTATTTCATTTTTGACCGGTTCATTTTTAATCCGACTTGACTACTTTTTGCGTTCAGTTCTTTAAGCATTCACTGAAGCTGGGCTGTATTTTCGGCTATCAGCATTACATCATCTGCGAACCTGAGATGGTTTAGCCATTCGCCGTTGATATTAATCCCGCCTTTCAGGTCTGCTCATTGAAAAACCAGTTCTAGACAGTCTGTGAATAGTTTGGTGAAACTGTATCTTTGTTTCACACCTTTCTTGATGGGAATTCGGAGGGGAGTATCAAACAGCGATATGTCCGTGCTGCAGCCAGAGTTCGCTTCCTTTAGTAATGTGCTATACTTCATGCTGATGCCCTGTTCTGAAAGAGCTTCAAGAATGGCATTAGTCTCTACACTGTCAAACGCCTTCTCGTAGTCCGTGAAGGCAATGCACAAAGGGAACTTGTATTCCCTTGAACGTTCTAATAGTTGCTTTAGAGTGAAGATGTGGTCTATCATGCTGTAATTCCTTCAAAAGCTGGCCTGCCCCCTAGGTTGCTATTCATCCAGGTTTTGAGACAGTTGATTTGTTATTATTTTAGTGAACAACTTATAGATATGCAACAGCAGGCAGATCAAAAAAATCTAAAGAACTATCGCCCGATCAACTTTCTTATGCAGCAAGATGGTATTGGACTCTTTCCAATTGGATGGTATCTTCTGGATTTCTAGGTATCTTTCTGGCTGAACCTTTGGGTGAGAGCTTTCAAAGTTCCTGACCTCCCTCCTTAAGCACTTCTGCTGTCAGATCATCCTTGCCTGGAGCCTTTCCCTCTTCCATTTGATGGACTGCGGGATGGACTTAGCTGATGAGAACCAGGATTATGTGTTGATCGATTTGTTGAAGTGATGGCATTGGGACGTCTATATGGGATGCAAACTTCTGGGTATAGAAATCCCTGCAGATTGCCTCCATCTCTGTTCAATCAGTTACTGATTTTCCGTCCCTGTTCTTCAAAGCCGATAATGACGATCTGTACAACACCAGTTCCCGTTTGCATTTTTTGAGACTTTTACAATCTTCAGCAGCCTTTAGGAGCTTTTCGGTTCAAAATTTCTCGAAGTCTTCCTTCAACTTCATTCATATGAGCTTGTAGAGAAGGGAGTATTCAAGCCTGTTGCTGCCATTTCTTTACATTTTCCTCCTCTTCTCCAATAAAGTCTTTGTATTCTCTAAGATTCTTCCACTAGCTCTTCTTGATCTTTCACGCTCAGCTGATTTCACACACCATTTCAGTTTCTTACTGAGGTTCTCATAATTGTCATCACAGTCATCCAGGAGGCTCCAATCTTCCCTAGAAATGTTTTCCTTCAGGATTGCCTCATCAAAAGCTACTGGTTGGTGCTTTCTGTTTGCCATACACAGCGCCTTTTCCCCCACCTTCACAGTGAACTTGAGTCTGGCTCTCAGTAGGCGATGATCACTACTGATATTGAATTATGGCACTACTGAAATATCCTGCAGTGTGTCATCGATCTATCAGAAAGTAATCAATTTCATTTTTTGTCTTCGTGTTTGGTGTGATCCAGGTCAATCTTCTGTTGGCCTTCTTTTGGAACCAGGTTTTACCAATGAACATTCTCCTCATCTCTGCCAATATAGCTAGTCGTTCTCCTCCTGCTTTTCGTTCTCCGAGACTGTACTTTCCTATGTACTTTTTGCTCTTTCTCCCTCTTCCAACCTTGGCGTCAAAATCTCCCATCACAGTCTTATATGTGGAACTCTGGGCGAAGGTTTCCTCCAGTTCCTAATAGAATCCTTCCACATCATCATCTTCGCATGCACTTGTGGGAGCATAGATCTGGATGATTTTGAGGGTACTATTTTGGTTCAATTGGAGGTAAAACACCCCGATATACGATGACTTCAAATGGCATGAAACAATTTTTGAAGACCATTCCTTGTTTATGACGAATCCAACTCCTCCAACTGTCCTCATGCCTTCTCCTTTTCCTAGAATGACTATGATTCCATCCGTCCAGCTGACCTTCATCTCCTTCTTTCGTCGTGTTTTGCAAACACCCAGCACCTCGCAAGCTGTTCTTGCCTTTTCCTCCATGAGATGGTTTATCGATTTCTCCCTCGTCAGTGTTCTGCAGTTATAAATGCACACACAGAGAGTTGTCTGATTTCCTTTTGGCAACCTGGCATCTGAAATTCTTTGCAGCCTCTCATCATTTGAATGCCTCACTGCCTCCGGAGTGGGGATCAAGGAACGTGCAGAGAACTGAGACTTGGTTTTCCATGTTGTTTTAGCCATTGTTTTCAGCCACCCGCTGGCTGGGCTGTCAGTGGTGCATTTACCTCCTCAACTTAGCTGGTTTATAGCCTAAGAAAGAGGGATTATATGCCCCTTCACAGAGAAAGCAGCCCCCTCACTGGGCTGACAGTCTGACACCTTGATAGCATGGTTAGACCTGCTGGAGAATACACTCCGCTACTATCCCTGTCAAACAGCCAGGGTCACCGCTGTGCCACATTGAGGTGTCGAGGTAGGATTTGCACCAAAACTTTGGTGCAAATTTCATCAGGATAGCTTCTCAGGTCCAGGAAGGAATTTCTGGTCAAAATGATTCTCATTTATATATAATATGAAATATTCCCCCCCACATCCTGCTTGATTGTCAAATGGGTTGTGCATTCACCAGGGACATAGGAGAACCAGGTTGAAGTTCCTTCTCTCTGTTTTTTTTGTGAGAAATTCTGAACCATTTAAGTCCAAGGCAGAAGGAAACCAAAATGTGAAACCTCAAATTTTCAGGCAATTGAATTCTGGTTTCCTGGCCAGCCCTATGCATTCGCTGTCTCTAAGTCCATCAATCATGAGGTAGTGTTGACTATCCTGTGGTCGTATGCACAGTAGTGCTCTTGAGTGCCTCTATGCTTTCGTGATTGAAAGGTCTCAGAAGGTTGAAACTGCTCATTCTGGTCCTATTGTAGTTGATGTGAGTTTTGCCATTGACTTTTTTGAGATCTAGATGACAAAACAATATCACTAGAAAACTATAAATGATTTCTAAAGGAAAAAAAATGACAAATATCAAAGGAAAGCTGACAGTGGTAAACAATCATCAATTATTTAAAATAATTTGATGAAAAACTGCAATACTTTATCAGTTTCAAACAGGAATGGTGAGAAAACTAATTATTTTCAAATTGCCATCACCTGAAATTGAACTCTGAACAATACATTTTCTGTTTAAAATGAATCTTCATTGTTCTTGCTCGTTCCATACCAATTTCACTTTATTCTCTGTTTCCACTGGCTCTGTAGAAATATGAGGGTTGCATATCTACTCTCTGCATTTCTTGTTGTGCTCTTCATATTTCTCCTATTTGTATTCTTTGCAAATTTTATAACAACGTTATGGGCTTATCCCTGAAACTCTTACTCATGCAAGTTGTTCTTAATAAAGGAGTAGTCTCATGAGCTCTACTAAAACTAGCTATATGAGTAAGGGTAAAGGATCAGACTGTGGGATATATCCTTAGTGTGTAAATTACCTTAACTAGCTGAGAATCTGCCCCTATATTTTGGGTCCCAATTCAGCGAGATACTTACGCAGGTGCCTAGTGTTAAGCATGTGAGTAGTCCCATAGAATTCAATGGGATTACTCCCATGCTTAAAGTTAGAAACCTACTTAAGTACCTTGCTTGCCCCAGTACTGGGGCCTGATCCTTCAAACTCTTACTCTCATGAGTGGTCCTTATGCATGGGATGTCTTATTCCTTTCAAAGGTGAAAGAACTGCTCATAGGAGTACGAGTATCTACAGGGCTGTCCCTGGGGGGTGCAGGGCCCGGGGTGGAAGTGATGGATTCATCTCTTCAGGGACCGACTGTGCCAGCCAATCGCACTGGCTTGCGGGGGGCCCCCAATCCACAGGGCCTGGAGTGATCTCCTAGATTTGCCCTACCCAAGGGATGGTTCTGAATATCTAGGACTGTCCTCATAGGTAGAACTTGTAAATGGTGTAACTTCACTTCAGTCATATTCACTCTACATGGCACCCTTTTAATTGAAAATTGGTCATGTAGCTAATGTGACACTTGTTAGCAAAGTGACTTTAGGAAATAAACAAATGTATTTAATTCTATTACCCCTTTATCTTCTCAACTGTATTGTCAGACCAGCAAATATTCTGGTGAAACAATTATATATATTGAATATTTTCAGGCCTCAACTGTGGAACACAGCCAGATACTGGATTATTTTTGCATGTCTGAAGAAGCAAGAATGAGGGTGGGGGTGGGGGAGTTGGGTAGGAATGAAGTAATGTATTAGCATTGCTTTTCTTTTGGAGAAACTGTTTCTTAATGTAAAAAAATTGGCTTAATTTTTAAAATATCTGTTTGATTTTATTGCTAACGCCCAATAAAAGAGGAAATGAGAGGGATTTTAAAATGCATAAAATGCACTGTTCTTTTTTCATGATCTTAATGTTTTTATATACTAGATAGTTTGGTGTAGTAGTTTAAGGGATGACATTAATGCTATAAGCCATTATATCTAAATACAATGGATAACTGCAGCCCTTTAACAAGGCTGCTGTTTGCATCCAGTAGCTCTGAGGAAAAAAAGGTCGGGGATGCTGGATGGATGGAAAAAACTTGAAGTGCTCAGAGATAGATGATGATGATGATATTTAGCTCTTATTTATGGGTTTTCATCTGTACATCCTAGAGCACCTTACAACGCAGAGTAAGTCCTTCACCAAGCACAGCTCTGTGTCTGTGTGCAGAGAAGTGATGTATCTGATGCAGTACACCATGAACCTCTGATGAAGTGAGCTGTAGCTCACAAAAGCTTATGCTCAAATAAATTTGTTAGTCTCTAAGGTGCCACAAGTCCTCCTTTTCTTTTTGCGAATACAGACTAACAGGGCTGCTACTCTGAAATCTGATACTAAAAACACTTACACACGTGCTTAACTTTACTCACATGAGGAGCCACAGTGACGTCAATTTGAGACGTGCATGAAGGATCAAGGCCTTATGCGTAAAGCAAATGTGAATTGTATCACAAAAATCTTCTATGCAGTTAAACATATTTTAAAGAGAAATAATAGCACTGGGAGAAAGAAATGGAAAGAGAAGCAGGAGCATAAACAGAGATGATGATGAGTCAGAGAGAAGCAAGAAGGCTTTTTCCAGGATACAGTTGCTGGCTGTCACACCAGTAGCTTCCAGGTGGTGTGAAGGACAGAGGAAAGGAGATGCTACTATTTAAAGATACTTATTCAAATGTTGCCCTTCATGGTTAACAGGTTAAATCTGCCAACTAAGACTTTTTAATATTTACTACTTGCTTTTAAGGCAATCATTTCTAACAAGCTAGGAACTAGCATTAAAGCATGATGGAAAATGGTTTATAATCCTCTTACATTTGTCACCCATATTGCTGGGGTCAAAGATGATGTCATTTTTTAATGCTTGTCACCAGCAATATGTTCTGAAATCACAAATATTATTAGCAGAAACCTTTCTTTTGCAAAAATTTTCCACAGTTTATGCGTAAGTGATTTCTCTATGTGAACTTCCAGAAGTTCAGTGTGTACCAAGTAAAATAAATACTAGCGTTAATCCGTTTAGCCATACTAACCATTGTCAATCTCTATAGTGCTAATATTACAATCCTCATTCAATAGTTTTCTAAACTGTAGGTCATGCTGCTTTTTAGAAATACAAGCTCCCAATGTTTTGTCTAACGCTAAGGATGTTTTCTTTGTAATTGCAGAAGTGAACCCACGAGATTTGAAAGAGAAGTAGATTTCAGGGTAAAACAATAGTAAGCTATTCTTGTTTTTCATAATGAATGGCACAGGCCATGAACTGGCAAAACTTTTAAATATTGCTTGATTTAAAGCAGGAGAATAATCCCATCTCTGTTCAGCAAAGCATCTAAGCATGTGCGTAGTCCCATTGAAGTTAATGCTTAAATTTAAGGTTTCAGAGTAACAGCCGTGTTAGTCTGTATTCGCAAAAAGAAAAGGAGTGCTTGTGGCACCTTAGAGACTAACCAATTTATTAGAGCATAAGCTTTCGTGAGCTACAGCTCACTTCCTCAGATGCATATCGTGGAAACTGCAGCAGACTTTATATATACACAGAGAATATGAAACAATACCTACTCCCACCCCACTGTCCTGCTGGTAATAGCTTATCTAAAGTGATCATCAGGTGGGCCATTTCCAGCACAAATCCAGGTTTTCTCACCCTCCACCCCCCCCCCCACAAATTCACATTGGTGGATGTGCTATATACCAATGTGATATATGCCATCATGTGCCAGCAATGCCCCTCTGCCATGTACATTGGTCAAACTGGACAGTCTCTACGTAAAAGAATAAATGGACACAAATCAGATGTCAAGAATTATAACATTCATAAACCAGTCGGAGAACACTTCAATCTCTCTGGTCACGCAATCACAGACATGAAGGTCGCTATCTTAAAACAAAAAAACTTCAAATCCAGACTCCAGCGAGAAACTGCTGAATTGGAATTCATTTGCAAATTGGATACTATTAATTTAGGCTTAAATAGAGACTGGGAGTGGCTAAGTCATTATGCAAGGTAGCCTGTTTCCTCTTGTTTTTTCCTACCCCCCCCCCCCCCAGATGTTCTGGTTTAACTTGGATTTAAACTTGAAGAGTGGTCAGTTTGGATGAGCTATTACCAGCAGGAGAGTGAGTTTGTGTGTGTATGGGGGTGGGGGGGATGTGAGAAAACCTGGATTTGTGCAGGAAATAGCCCAACTTGATTGTTATGCACATTGTGTAAAGAGTTGTCACTTTGGATGGGCTATCACCAGCAGGAGAGTGAATTTATGTGGGGGGGTGGAGGGTGAGAAAACCTGGATTTGTGCTGGAAATGGCCCACCTGAAGATCACTTTAGATAAGCTATTACCAGCAGGACAGTGGGGTGGGAGTAGGTATTGTTTCATATTCTCTGTGTATATATAAAGCCTGCTGCAGTTTCCACGATATGCATCTGAGGAAGTGAGCTGTAGCTCACGAAAGCTTATGCTCTAATAAATTGGTTAGTCTCTAAGGTGCCACAAGTACTCCTTTTCTTTTTGCTTAAATTTAAATGTGCTGAAATGCTTTGCGGAATTGGAGTTCTGTTGCACATACAATTGTATTTTTAGTTGATGTTTCATCTTGTGTAATATGTTTTCCCTTTCTTTATCTAACCGTGCCTCTCACATCTTTCAGGTATTTTGCGTGTCCCTATACCACATTGACCTTCATACCTAAGGCATTGTTTTGGGAAGGAGAACCCTTGTTCTTAGGCCATTATCTTATGACTGCTGTCCTGACTCCATCCCAGCGTCAGAGTTCATTTTCTCTCTCTGGGTCTCACTGAATGTTTCCAATGTTGTCATGTTTCCAATAATATTTCAGGCTGGCTCAAATAAAAGCTGTTTTCATTGGCAAATCATCAAAATAGAAAGAAGTTAATGCGTATCTATACTGCACTGGTATATAAAAAGTGATTTACACTGAGATGGCTAACTCCAATTTGATACTAGTAAGTTGCACTACTGCAAGTCTGTGAAGGACATCTCAACTAGAGGTTTGCACTTCAGCATCACCAGTGTAACTACCCTGGTGCAAAAATCCCCAGTATAGACAAATCCTCGCTCTCCCACAGCCTAAAAATGCCTGCTAACTCATAATTCGATCACATGCCCCAAGAAAATATGTGCTGTTTCTTTCTTTGACAAAGAGCTCCTCCCATTGTTATCCATAAAGTTCTCACAGCCTTCAAAGCTGATGTGACAGGCTACACAGTAAATCCACCTTTTGAACAGAATGGATCAAATATTTTAGAGTTTTGAAATTTTCCAATACTAAAATTGTTGTGAGAAAAAATCAATTATTTCAGTCAGCTCTATGTTAAATACCAGATCAGAATATTAAAACTTGTTTGAATCCAGTTCTTTTAAATAAGCCTTACCACCTCCCACTAGTGTTCTTTCATGTCTTTGAAAGATGCCTTTTGTTAGCAAGTTACTATGTGGTCTCTTCCAGACTAACAAATATGAATAGAAATTATATAAACTGTTGAGAAAAAGGTAGGTTTAGTACAAACATTAATACAACTCAATAATATAATATCATCAGGCTGTTTAAAATTTTAAAACAGATGCACGTACAATTACTGTTCATATAAATAATTATTTGGACTTACAGTATTTTTTTTCAACAAGCTAAATTTAAGGTCTAGACAGTGTCCCCTTATGTCCTTTGTTTTAAATTTCATAAACATTACTATAAGAATTATCAGTTTAAGCAGCAAAACTATTTTGAGTTATGAGTGCAAACAAAATCTTGAAGCTGTGTGTGTGTGAGAGAGAAGTATATACAAAGTTAATCTTTTACTCGGTATCTATCTAGTAATTTTATTTTCAGCAGTGGGGAAAAATCACGATTAAACTAAGTCCTTGCATGTTAAGTTTCTATTTGAAACACACTTCTGTGTCTGAGTTATAAATTTCTGGAAACTAGGTTTCGATGAGAAATGTTTACTAACCCACAGGGTGAGTCCAGTGAGTACTTCTCTAATATGTGTCCTATACCCTGCAGTATTTTTAACAGTTAGTTTATACTTATACTTGTTTATACCAGATCAATACTAGAGTTAATCTAATATGGGTTGAAAAAGCTCCCATTATGAAGCTTTCTGGTGAAGTGCTAATTGCTAGAGATTTTAAGTACTGTATTGCAGCAGTGCATGTTAACAACAACATAGTTAAGGGATTGGTCAGTATTTCCATTTATATTTACTATTTTCATGGGTATAAGAGTTGATATTAAAAAAATTTACTTGCTCCAGACTGAAACTTGGCCCACCCCTTTGGGCCTAGGATTGATGGAAATATTTAATATGAAGTTGTATCTCATACCAAGTAAATCTAGTAGCATGATGAACAAATATTATAAGATTTGGAATGTTAGACATAGCTCTGGAGTACAGAAGAGTGAAAACTAGAGCTGGATGAATAACTGGGTTTTTTTGATTCACTGGCAATTAAAAAAAAATCTGAAACAAAAATTAGCTTCTGCTTGAGCCAGAAAAGAATTTTTTAGAAATGTATGGTTAATTCAACAGTGTAAAAAAATTCATTTTGTGTTGAATGAAATGTTTCGTTAGATTTCAAGCTTTCTAACACTGAAAATTTTGAAATAAAATTTAAAGGAAATTTCAAAACAAAAAGTTGTTTTCAACTGAAAAATTGAAAAGTTTCATTTAGAAAATGCCAAAATGAAACATTTAGAAGTTTTTTTGAATAAAACAATTTGGCAAAATTGACATGAATTTGCTCAATGTTTCAGTATCACTGAACCTGCATTTTTCATGGAAAAAAACTTTGCCCAGCTCTACTTAAAAAAAAAAAAAAATTCTCTGGATGTGCTGGAATAAAGAATCCATTCCACTGCTTCCTACTACTTTCTTATTTAAGTCTAAATACAACTTATTTGGCAATGAGGATCTCCTCTTTCTTTGTCACTTTGGGAGTCATTATACTAAAATATGACCTAGCTATCATCAATCATTTTTCCTGCTACGTTTCTGGTGTGCCACCTCTACCATTGCACCAATGAAAATCATGCGTTCTGGATTACTGCCATGCTATTGACAGAGCTGATTTTTCTGCAGGATGAAAGAAAACACTTCTTCATTGCTTGGGACCCAAAGGAGGAAAGATATTTATAACTTACCTGTCAGAAGTGGATTCTGATTCTACAGACCAAGAAATTTTTGCATTTGATGAATACATCGATCTGATGATAAATGTTGTGGCAGAACATTACCATCTCCATCAGAGCCCTCAAAGCTTTGGAGAACTGATTGACAGGTATGTAACCCTGTTATGCGGATTAATCTCTACCTGTAATTTTGGTAACATAGCAGATTAAATGAGCCATGATAAAACAACAGAAAAGACAAATAATTCTAAGAATTGAGAACTGCTTCTAAAAGAGAAATATTTAACCCTCAAGAAGATTACTGAGAAAGGTAAAAGAAGTGGAGAAGAAATTAAGGATGTGAAATCATGATCTATTATATAATTCAGTGACAAAACCACAGAGTCAATACAGTGAAATAGAAATACATTTAAACCAAAAAAAGACAAATTTCCCATTATACGTATATAGAAGCCTCATTGCAAAAGACATTTGTTTCAGATGTCGTGTCAATACCAGTTGTAAAGTTGCCTATCCAAAATGCATGGAAAAAAATGTAGAGTGCAACCCTCCACCACGAAACAACTAAAATAGCCCCTTCTCAGGAAATCAAACAAGCATATACCAGAGTAATACCAAAAAGAAAGGAATAGTTTAATAATTCCTTTTTTGCTATATCCAGTATGAGTAGGACAAAGCCTCTATTATTATTCTTTCTGGAATAGAGCAGGTTGAATACTGGAAAAAAGATTGGAGAATATTTTGCAAATACTAGGACTTCCGGTTGGTCTTATATTTGTGAAGTCTGGTCTGTATTACTTACTTAAGCTTTACCTCCATGAGAACGTTGCACTGATTTTAACTAACCATATTTGGAAACTGATTTAGTTAAATGGTGGGGGTTCCTTATGTGGACATTGTTAATTCAATCTGAGTGCCTTACATCAGTCTTAGCTTAAATCAAATCCTTACAGACTTTTTTATTTTAACCGAATCAGTTTTGATTTAGTTAAATCAGAGTGAGCTGTAGCTCACGAAAGCTTATGCTCAAATACATTTGTTAGTCTCTAAGGTGCCACAAGTACTCCTTTTATTTTTGCATTCTCATATAGTGCAAGGCCTTCATTAACTACACACATCTGATACCGAATGTGTGTATTTGACTGACTGGTGATTTGGGTGATCAGTGTCAAGGCTTGAAAACCAGCATCAGATACTTCATGAATAATAGACAGACTATCATTTTTTCAGTTGTGTTATTCATCTGATATTTTCAGACACCAAACAGATGTGTAAAAATGGTTTGCAAATACCTGAAATAAAAAAAGCTAAATATGCTGGCTTTTGTATTCAATGAATGCCATTTGATATAGTCATTTATGCCCATTCAAGAGGTATTTTTAAATGCATATGCTGCTTAAATGAAAATGAGCAAATGAATTATTATTTAATGTAAAACTAAAGTTTATTTTTATACTATCAGTGTGATCTCATATTTTTTCTGTGCAGTAAAAACCTAACAAAACAAACAAAATCAAAACCCTTGAAAATAATAGTTATAGCTAGTTTAGGAGTCTCATTCTGTAAACCAAATACTTAGAAAACTCACACGGGCATGCAAAATTAAAATATTGTAATCTCAGAGGATGCATTTTAAATTTCTCTAACAAAAAGTGGGCACAGCTGTTTAAAGCAGTTAAGTCAGTTTTTTAGGTCAAGTTGACTTCACAGCTGTCATATAGGGCCAAATTATGATCTGTGAGTCATTGCTCGCTGTTAGATATAATTCAAAATAGTTTTTTAGCTGGAATCCTGGCCTTTTGTTCCTCTGTATCTGGAATGTTACGCTGATGGGCACGTTACTCTATTATATAAGTATTACTAACATATCTCAAGATATGCTTCCAGTAAATTAACAAGAACCACCTGTGTTTTGTTAATGGGTCTAACATATTGAGAGCTCTTTATTTCAGCTTGATAGTAAACAAATGAGACAAATACTTTAAGCCATTCTCAACATCTGTGCCAAATGTTCAACACAGTTATTAAAACATCATCACCAGTGCTCCCTCTTCAAATAGAGAAAACATTCCCTGTGTATTTTAGTTCGTTGTGCAAAATGAAATTGATAAACACTTGTATTAGACTTTCTAGTCATGCCATGGCGTCTGCTGTTTTAATTGGCATATGGAAGGGAATCCCTGTAAATGAGAGAATCATCCCATGTGGTGCAAGTTGATAGGATACCCATGATTAGCAATGCAAGTTTTACTCTGAACTGAAAGAACTTTCTCTATAAGTTGATTGGTTTTTGTCTCCCAAAGAGCAGACAATCTAGTTACCTGGATTCAGACAGCCCTGACATTGAGAGGCGGTCTTGCTAATCTGAGTCACTACAGGAGGCAAGTGAGCAGGATTTGGCACCTTATTTTATTGTGGTAGTTATTTTGTAAAACAACTACCTTAATCATTAATTAAACTTACCTAAATTATCTGAATTATTAATTAATTAATCTCTGTTATCTCAGCATGAGTAGAGTTCTTGGGAGTTGGTTCTGCTGAGTTTACTACAAAAAATGGAAACTCGGTCAAATTACAAAGAATGAATATAAACAAATAACACAACTATGTAGGGACAAAATTAGAAAAGCCACAAAATGAGATCAAACTAGCTAGGGACATAAAAGGAAACAAGAAAACATTCTACAAATAAATTAGAAGCAAGAGGAAGACCAAGGACAGAGTAGGCCCGTTACTCAATGTGGGGGAAAGATGACAACAGAAAATGTGGAAATGGCAGAGGTGCTTAATGACTTCTTTGTTTCGGTTTTCACCAAGAAGGTTGGTGTCGATTGAACATCTAACATAGTGAATGTTAGTGAAAATGAGGTAGGATCAGAGTCTAAAATAGTGAAAGACCAAGTAAAAAATTACTTAGACAAGGTAGGTTTCAGAGTAACAGCCGTGTTAGTCTGTATTCGCAAAAAGAAAAGGAGTACATGTGGCACCTTAGAGACTAACCTATTTATTTGAGCATGAGCTTTCGTGAGCTGAAGTGAGCTGTAGCTCACGAAAGCTCATGCTCAAATAAATTGGTTAGTCTCTAAGGTGCCACAAGTACTCCTTTTCTTTTTTAGACGAGGTAGATGTCTTCAATTCACCAGGGTCTGATGAAATGCATCCTAGAATACTTAAGGAGCTGACTGAGGAGATATCTGAGCCATTAGCAATTATCTTTGAAAGTCGTCGGGAGACATTCCAGAAGACTGGAAAAGGGCAAATATAGTGTCCATCTATAAAAAGTGAAATAAGGACAACCCAGGGAATTACAGACCAGTCAGCTTAACTTCTGTACCCGGAAAGATAATGAAACAAATAATTAAGCAATCAATTTGCAAACATCTAGAAGATAATAAGGTGATAAATAACAGTCAGCATGGATTTGTCCAGAACAAATTGTGTCAAACCAACCTGATTGCTTTCTTTGACAGGGTAACAAGCCTTGTGGATGGGGGGAAGAAGTAGATGTGGTATATCTTGACTTTAGTAAGGCTTTTGATACTTCTCATATGACCTTCTCATAAACAAACTAGGGAATACAACCTAGATGGAGCTCCTATAAGGTGGGTGCATAACTGGTTGGAAAATCATTCCCAGAGAGTAGTTATCAGTGGTTCACAGTCAGCTGGAAGGGCATAATGAGTGGGGTCCCGCAAGGATTGGTTCTGGGTCTGGTTCTGTTCAATATCTTCATCAATGATTTAGATAATGACAGAGAGAACACTTATAAAGCTTGCTGATGATACCAAGCTCAGAGGGATTACAAGTGCTTTGGAGGATAGGATTAAAATTCAAAATGATCTGGACAAACTGGAGAAATGGTCTGAAGTAAATAGGATGAAATTCAATAAGGACAAATGCAAAGTACTCCATTTAGGGAGGAACAATCAGCTGCACACATACAAAATGGGAAATGACTGCCTAGGAAGGAGTACTGCGGAAAGGGATCTGGGGGTCATAATGGACCATAGGCTAAATATGAGTCAACAGTGTAACACTGTTGCATAAATCATTCTGGGATGTATTAGCAGGAGTATTGTAAGCAAGACACGAGAAGTAATTCTTCTGCTCTACTCTGCACTGATTAGGCCTCAACTGGAGTATTGTGTCCAGTTCTGGGCTCCACATTTCAGGAAAGATGTGGACAAACTGGAGAAAGTCCAGAGAAGAGCAACAAACATGATTAAAGGTCTAGAAAACATGACCTCTGAGGGAAGATTGAAAAAATTGGGTTTGTTTAGTCTGGAGAAGAGAAGACTGAGAGGGAACATGATAACAGTTTTCATGTACATAAAAGGTTGTTACAAGGAAGAGGGAGAAAAATTGTTCTTCTTAACCTCTGAGGATAGGACAAGAAGCAATGGGCTTAAATTGCAGCAAGGATGGTTTAGGTTGGATGTTAGAAAAAACTTCCTACCTGCCAGAGTGGTTAAGCACTCGAATAAATTGCTTAGGGAGGTTGTGGAATCTCCATCATTGGGGATTTTTAAGAGCAGGTTGCACAAACACCTGTCAGGGATGGTCTAGATAGTCCTGCCTTGAGTGCAAGGGACTGGACTAGATGACCTTTCAAGGTCCCTTCCACTTCTATGCTTCTACTGCTTATTTGGGGTTGTTTGATCATATTTTGACTCAGACCTATATTTTGTGTATTTTATTCTTTATGGATGGGGTCATTTCCTCCTTGGCTAGATTTGTGCAAAGGGTGGGACTCCTTCGTGGCACCATACCCTTTCCTTTGTATCCCCCAGAGGGTGCTCTGCATTTCCAAGGTCTGCTTGGGGAAGGGGAGTGGAAACACAATGGGCTGGGACAAGAGTGGGTGTGCTAGGATTGTATTATATTTTCTATGTAGCCCCTCCTCCCCCTCTTCCAACACTAAAAGATATTGAAGTTGCTGTGGCCATAGTTGTCTTTAGTAGCACGGGTTCATTTGAGGTATGCTATGAGGAAGCTGAGGTTTTTTTGTGGGGGGACAGAGGGTGGTGCCCAATCAGAGGCCAGAGCAGCTGGGGATTCCCCTGGCTTCTGGAGGCTTCCCTAGGATTTGCAGGGTTTGGGGGTGTCTTTGGCCTGTTCCCTGTATATGAGTGTGGGGGGGGGCGGGAGGGGACAGACTTTGCACCTTTAGGGAGGATTAAAGGATGAAGTCCTTTATGGGATTCTCAGTGGTCAAAGTAGATTGAAACAGGAGATGGAGCTCTTACTGAATCAGCCAAAGAGTGGGGGAGCTGTAAGGAGTGCTGATTAGACAGTGAGAGATGGGAGATCTGTGCTCTCCCTCTACTCTCTTTTACAGCTAACACTCTTCTTTACTTTCACCTCTGGAGATTTCCTCCCATAAACTTTCCGCCCTGGGTTTTCTGTTGGCATCATTTGACATTCTATTTCCACGGTCACCTGAATAGAGGGGTATTTGCAGACTATTGTTATATGCAATATCTGGCTAATTGAAAAGGAAAGAGGTGAATTACATATTCTCTGTGACAGTAATTGTCAGGACTCTGGTCTTGAGCCCTGGTCTGAAACCTAGGCCCACTGGGTTTTCAGAAAGCAGCCTTAGCTGTTGCATCAAGCTGATACATTGAATTACTAGGGAATTCATGGACGTGAGTGGGCCAACTTCCAGATTAGCCACATGGTCTTGACCCTGATTGGCTGGTGTGGCTGTATATAAACTTCCGGCTTCCTTTCTGGCCTTGTCTGAGCAACAAGCCACTGCCAGCTACTTGGTATTTTGACATGCTTGACCCTGCCTTGCTGTCTTGTCTAACAGAGCCCAGCTGTGTCTCTTGACCCTGCCTTTCTTCATCATCTGACACTTCCCTGCTGTCTTGTTTCCCCTTGGATTGAATCTCCTGGCAATCAGACTCCTTGTTGGAACTCTGACCACTGATCTGGCCTTCCACATGTTTCCCTTGTGAGTGTTTTGTACAATTCTGCTTAGAATCTTTAGATACTGTTTGCTGAATTCTTTTCAATTTGACCTTACTCTCCAGAAAACACCTGTTGTTAAAGCCAAGCATGATAAACCTTGGAGGTTAAGGTAGTGTATCTTTCTACTTATGAGGGCTATTCATTTCTGAAATGGGTATGAAAGCTGTAAAGTCAGTGAACCAGGCTATCTAAATGGGTTATTACACAGAGACCACAATGTGGCTGCAGATGCCCAGTGGAGAAGTCCCCTGGCATAGGGGAATTCTCACCCAGAATATCAGTGCCACAGTCCCCAACTGCTGGAATGGAGGGTAGGTAGGGGCCATGCCATAGCTATGCTGCTGTATATACTCATGCTAGCTTAATGAGAGCGAGTGCAGGTATGCGTAAGTGAGCAGGGGAATTACATCCCTAGCTCATAGAGTAGATGTAGGCTATCTTAGAGTTACCTGAGTTATCTGACATAGCATTCCCCAGCGGCAAAGGAAACTTCTCCAGAGATTTGAAGCCACTCTTTGACATGCTAGATGGACCTTCTGGCCTCATGGCTGTTCTGTAATTAGAGGTAGTTTAGCCTTTGGCTTCAGTGTGGCCAGGATTTTATCCTTGATGTATGTGGAACTACTGAGGAAATGTCACACAAAAATCCCTGCAATTTCTTTCATTCAAATTGTACAAAAGCGTTGTGCATATCAGTATGTCTCTCCTCAAGCTGCACCTACAAAAGAAAATCTAGTGGCAGTGTATTGACAAACAAATAGATAATACAATTTGAAATTACCTTCTTCATTAGATGTAAAAGCTTTTTTTTTTTTTTAAAGGACCTGCATCATTTAACCTGGTAGGATTTCCATTTTGAGTGAAAAGGTGATTTTTGACATAATGGGGCCATCAGTCAGTCAGCCTCTAAAAGATATGTGCTAATTTTGCTGGATTGGTATTCTAAGATACTCATGACAATGGTTTCCTCTTCTGCTAGCATAGAAATTGTCTTAAAATGTGCTGCATAGACAGTGTATGCTGTCAAAAGGATTGTCTAAACACTGGTAACAGGTAATAAAGTACTACTGACCACCATGGAGTTGGAGAACTACTGGACTATGAGTGATGTAGCCCATAATAGAACCTCTCCTTATTACTCAAACGCAAGTGGACAAGTAGAATGTGTGAATAGACCAATCAAAGAGAGTCTCTAAGTAGCTAGCCTTGAATTCAAACCCTGGAAAAAAGCTATATTGGACAGATTGTCTACAGAACACCACCACGCTAATCAACCAGTTAAACTCTGTTTGAGCTGATGAGGGGCAGAAGGGCTAGTACACTTCAACAGTCAAAGTCAAGAACAGTACAATTGGCCATAATCAAATGTGGATCTGAACTGAATTTAATCTACAGAGATTACAAACAATATATAGATAAACAAAAATGGAACCAAAGCTCATTCCTTTAAAGGAGGAGGAAGTATCTGAATAAAAAAATCTCATTCCATGTATGCCAGAGACCTGTGATCATAAAGGAACTAAAAAGGAACTGTGCCACACCACATATGGGAGAAAATGGAATTTGTGGTAAGCCAAACTTTCAGACTAGAAGTGTAATAATCAAAGCTGTTGGATATGATTTAGTAATAAAAAAGCAACAGCTCTTTTTCATGCTAACTCTGATCAGGATGCTAAAGATTCCTACAGTCCATAGCAAGTAATAATATAAAGCAGAAGACAGATGTGATAGCTCATAATATTAAATGGTGGTTTGACTTACTGAGATTTTACTCAAGTATTGTGATATTCAAGCTCTCTGCGCTGTACCAGGTTATATTTAGGATTTCTTCTTGATGTCATATTCTGTAATCAATTTATTATGTTTTCTTAATTAGAATTTGACAATAAGCTTTAGAATAATTGCTTTTATTTTTCTGAAGGTGTATTGACTTTGTATTGAATGACTGCTACAATGTAAGTTCTCCAGGGGAAGAGACTGTCTGTCTGGTTATCTTTATTTTGCTTCTCACCAGGCACATTGTTGGCACTTAAGCAATATTCATTTATTTTTGGTTAGGTAATTTAAAGCCGGTGTATAATTTAAGACACTAGTTAGAGCTCTCGGGAACAGAGTGTTTTCAGAAGGAAATCAGATGGGCTAACACTACTAGAATTCTGTGATATTTGCAAAATAAAGGAATCCATTCCAATCCTCCTTACTGCTTACTATTCGCATCTTCAGTTTTTACTTTTCTCTTCAGTACTTTACAATACTACTGTTTTTTAGCCTGGTTTCAGAGTAGCAGCCGTGTTAGTCTGTATTCACAAAAAGAAAAGGAGTACTTGTGGCACCTTAGCGACTAACCAATTTATTTGAGCATAAGCTTTCGTGAGCTACAGCTCACTTCATCGGATGCATTCAGTGGAAAATACAGTGGGGAGATTTATATACACCGAGAACATGAAACAGTGGGTGTTACCATACACACTGTAACAAGAGTGATCACTTAAGGTGAGCTATTACCAGCAGGAGAGCGGGGGGGGGAGGGGGAGGGGAAACCTTTTGTAGTGATAATCAAGGTGGGCCATTTCCAGCAGTTGACAAGAACGTCTGAGGAACAGTGGGGGGTGGGGGAGTGGGGAAAATAAACATGGGGAAATAGTTTTACTTTGTGTAATGACCCATCCACTCCCAGTCTCTATTCAAGCCTAAGTTAATTGTATCCGGTTTGCAAATTAATTCCAATTCAGCAGTCTCTCGTTGGAGAGCTTTGAAGTTTTTTTTGTTGAAGTATTGCCACTTTTAGGTCTGTAATCGAGTGACCAAAGAGATTGAAGTGTTCTCCGACTGGTTTTTGAATGTTATAATTCTTGACGTCTGATTTCTGTCCATTTATTCTTTTACATAGAGACTGTCCAGTTTGACCAATGTACATGGCAGAGGGGCACTGCTGGCACATGATGGCATATATCACATTGGTAGATGTGCAGGTGAACGAGCCTTTGATATTGTGGCTGATGTGATTAGGCTCTATGATGGTGTCCCCTGAATAGATATGTGGACACAGTTGGCAACGGTTTTTTAGACTGTGCCTCATCTTTATGACTGATGAAATATGCTTAAAAGAGACTAGGCCAAAACCATCCCAATCCTGATAAGACTGGAGTCTTTAAGGGCATGAATGCATATCACCTCCATATAAAGGGTATTATGTGAGAGTGTTTACATACATACTGTTAAGATTATTTTCAGCATTCCTACTGAATAAAGTCTTGTATTTTGACAGAAAATAGCAACAGTTATTGCCCAACCAATGTGTCTGTTCTATAGCATGCATATGGAGGGAAACAGACATTATTGGATGTGACTGGATGGCTGAGGACAAGTGTTCTCCACTTCTAGAGTGTGGAGAATGTAGACTTCTGCTACAGAAGTTGTTTGAATGAGAATCCACATTACACCCAGAGGGCTGCCTGTAGAAGACTATATAAGTAAAACAACCCAAAAGGTTTAATGAAATCAACACTAATACCAATTAGGGGCCCAACCTATAACATTTATTACCAACCTAGGCCCAGATTCAGCATAGTACTCAAGCATTCATATAATTTTCAGCATGTAATTTTAAGCCCACCTAAAACTACTCACAGACTTAGGTACCATGCTGAATCAGAGCCCATGTGCTGGTCACACTGAGCAACCCCACTGAAGCCAATAAGAGGACTCACAACAGTAAGGATATGCTTGGTAATTTTGCATGACTGAGCCCCCTTTTTTGGAAAAGCAATAAGCAGTAAAAATCTTGACTTTGAAATAAAATAATTCCTGAGGTATTTCCCTCAGCATTTGTGACTGCGCACTAAGGAGGGAACCTCTTCAGCAATATTCTACGGTCGATGACTGGAAAACGAGTCAATGTTTGTGCTAAGTGTAGTATAAATTTACCAATAGCTTATTAACTGAAATTCTCAGTTTACTGTAGTCAGTCAGGTGCCAAAACATTGAGTTCCACCGGGGTGTATGTCTGTGTGTGTTTGTGTGTATACATGCCTATACAAAGACAGATCTAGATTATTAAATGTGGCCTCATTAAAATCTCTCCAGAAGGGTAATTAACAGCATGAAGTAAATTAAGCAGGGACATGCCGTCTCTAATCTGAGTTACTGTACAGCAGTTCCTCAGCACATACCTCCAGAAATAGGTGTGCTGGAATGGAAAAGTAATTTTTCTTAATAAGAAAAATTAGTGGCAATGTCACAGAACCATTGGAAACTCAGACCATGAAATTGCTGTAGTCATTTGACACATTAGCAAGTATTCATGTACCTGCATTGATTTTTAAAAATAACTTTTAATTTTGTTTAGGGGATGAAGCTTATATTAAGTCTCTATCCACTTTATGGCATGATTCTACTATAAAAAGTGACATTGAGAAAAAGAGAAAATGATGATTAATTCTGGCTTTTCAGTGCATGATTCGTTAACCTCCTTCCTGCCTGATCACCCTGTGAGGTGTGCCACAATATCAGTTGAAGGCTGTGAGGCACTTTTTTTAGTGTATGTGTGTTAGAGCTGGGTAAATATCTCAAAGGTTGCTCTTTGGAAGAAACATAGAGATCCACTGTGGGCCAAATTCACCCTAGCCAACATCACAGTGCAGGGGCATAAGGGGGAGCACTGTGTCCCTTTATGCCTTCATGCTAGCTACCCACATCACAGAAAGCAGCATGGGAGAGGAAGCAAACTCTGCAGTCATTATGTCCCCTCCCCATGCCTTGGCTCCCCTACAATGGCCCTGGTGATACAGTTATGCTTATGCATTGGGCAGGATACAGATCTGTCACAGTTTACTCCTTTCCCAGAGCAGCAGGGATACAGGGAGGGTAATTGCCTGAGTCACAATCTCCATCCCCACCCCGACTACTCCAAAGAGAACATGCTTCCTTTTACTCAGAGTGAATGATAAAATCATGATCTATCCCTATATTAGGGCCTTTCTACTCAGAGACTTAATGTGCGGCAAGCTGCTAAATCTATAGTGCAGTAGTCTGTTGCACGCTAACTGGCTGTGTGGACCCTCCTGTCACACACTAAAAATTCTGTTGTGTGCTTTGACATACTACTGATCTACCTCTTGGGCAACATGACAAGTGCCTGGTCTGCATTTGGGATTTTGCAGACACAACTATCCCGCTTTAATTATCTTGCTGTAAAAATACCACCTTTGTGCCAGTGAAGACAAAGCCCAAGAATTTGCCTCTGCAAATGTTCTATCAGAGGAATTTACTGGCCAAAATGTTTGCATTGTTCAAAGAATTGGTAAATTCAGTAAATACTTTTGAATGCTGAATAAACTTAAGAAAATCATAAGCTGAGCAGAGAAAGAGGCTAAAATTTTCAAGTAAATGACGAACTATGAATTATTTACTCAGCTCTAGTGTGTGTACAATGAAAGAGAGCTTTAAAAAAAAGAATTGCTGCAGAATCCTCCAGGGAAGATTTGCATTTTTGCCGAATCCTGTCGAAATCTTTATTTACAAAGCATTAGCTGTGCTGCCAGTAACATTGAAAATCCCGTTATCAAGTTTTAAGCCACCTCCACAGTGTCAGTATACCAGCAGGAACAAAAAAATGATCAATAAATAACCGTTCTACAGCTCTACTGACAACCCAAACAGTTATACTAACCTATAGTTATTCATTAGCTAACTGTTTCCTCTGTTGATATCAAAATAATGTGGGATACCTGATTTTCACTCTTTATGAATGAACATGCATAACCCATTTGTGACTTTGCTTTACTCTGCTCCGTATATTTTTTTGGTATTGCGGTAGAGCCTAGGAGCCCTGGTCAGGAACCAGGTTGCCATTGTACCAGAAGCTGTACAAACACAGACTGAGCAATGTACTCATATTGTATATGTCTTTTCTTAGCACAGCTTAGTTCTGTTACTGGAGTGATTTTTAAAAGAGGAACAGGAGTACTTGTGGCACCTGATAGACTAACAAATTAATTAGAGCATAAACTTTCGTGGTCTACAGCGCAATTCATCAGATGCATAGAATGGAACATACAGTATATATATACATACAGATAAGTTGGAAGTTACCATACAAACTGTGAAAAGCTAATTAATTAAGATGAGCTATTATCAGCAGCAGGAAAAAAAAACTTTTGTAGTGATAATCAAGATGGCCCATTTAGACAGTTGACAAGAAGGTGTGAGGATACTTAACTTAAGGAAATAGATTCAATATGTGTAACGACCCAGTCACTCCCACTCTCTATTCAAACCCAAGTTAATGGTATCTCATTTGCATATTAATTCAAGTTCAGCAGTTTCTCATTGGAGTCTGGTTTTGAAGCTTTTCTGTTGCAAAATTGCCACCCTTAAATCTTTTACTGAGTGGCCAGAGAGGTTGAAGTGTTCTCCTACCGGTTTTTGAATGTTACGATTCCTGATGTCAGATTTGTGTCCATTTATTCTTTTGCATAGAGACTGTCCGGTTTGGCCAATGTACATGGCAGAGGGGCATTGCTGGCACATGATGGCATATATCACATTGATAGATGTGCAGGTGAACGAGCCCCTGATGGCGAGGCTAATGTGATTAGGTCCTATGATGGTGTCACTGACAAAGAAGGTGCTGTCGTCATCATGAATAGGTCGGAATAGTAACAAGAGGCTGCTAGGCAGCTCTCCAACACCACTTTCTACAAGCCATTACCCTCTGATCCCACTGAGGGTTACCAAAAGAAACTACACCATTTGCTCAAGAAACTCCCTGAAACAGCACAAGAGCAAATCTGCACAGATACACCCCTAGAACCCTGACCAGGGATATTCTATCTGCTACCCAAGATCCATAAACCTGGAAATCCTGGACGCCCCATCATCTCAGGCATTGGCACCCTGACAGCAGGATTGTCTGGCTATGTAAACTCCCTCCTCAGGCCCTACGCTACCAGCACTCCCAGCTATCTTCGAGACACCACTGACTTCCTGAGGAAACTGCAATCCATCGGTGATCTTCCTGAAAACACCATCCTGGCCACTATGGATGTAAAAGCCCTCTACGCCAACATTCCACACAAAGATGGACTACAAGTCGTCAGGAACAGTATCCCTGATAATGTTACAGCAAACCTGGTGGCTGAACTTTGTGACTTTGTCCTCACCCATAACTATTTGCACGTTTGGGGACAAACTATACCTTCAAATCAGCAGCATTGCCATGGGTACCCGTATGCCATAGCATGCCAACATTTTTATGGCTGACTTGGAACAACGCTTCCTCAGCTCTCGTCCCCTAATGTCCCTACTCTACTTGCACTACATTGATGACATCTTCATCATCTGGACCCATGGAAAAGAAGCCCTTGAGGAATTCCACCATGATTTCAACAATTTCCATCCCACCATCAACCTCAGCCTCGACCAGTCCACACAAGAGATCCACTTCCTGGACACTACGGTGCTAATAAGCGATGGTCACATAAACACCACCCTATACCGGAAACCTACTGATCGCTATTCCTACCTACATGCCTCCAGCTTTCATCCAGACCACACCACACGATCTATTGTCTACAGCCAAGCTCTACGATACAACCGCATTTGCTCCAACCCTTCAGACAGAGACAAACACCTACAAGATCTCTATCAAGCATTCTTACAACTACAATACTCACCTGCTGAAGTGAAGAAACAGACTGACAGAGCCAGAAGAGTACCCAGAAGTCACCTACTATGGGACAGGCCCAAAAAAGAAAATAACAGAACGCCACTAGCCATCACCTTCAGCTCCCAACTAAAACCTCTCCAATGCATCATCAAGGATCTACAACCTATCCTGAAATATGACCCATCACTCTCACAGATCTTGGGAGACAGGCCAGTCCTTGCTTACAGACAGCCCCCCAACCTGAAGCAAATACTCACCACACAACAGAACCACTAACCCAGGAACCTATCCTTGCAACAAAGCCCGTTGCCAACTGTGTCCACATATCTACTCAGGGGACACCATCATCGGGCCTAATCACATCAGCCACACTATCAGAGGTTCGTTCACCAGCACATCTACCAATGTGATATATGCCATCATGTGCCAGCAATTCCCCTCTGCCATGTACATTGGTCAAACTGGACAGTCTCTATGTAAAAGAATAAATGGACAGAAATCAGACGTCAAGAATTATAACATTCAAAAACCAGTCGGAGAACACTTCAATCTCTTTGGTCACTCGATTACAGACCTAAAAATGGCAATACTTCAACAAAAAAAACTTCAAAAACAGACTCCAATGAGAGACTGCTGAATTGGAATTAATTTGCAAACTGGATACAATTAACTTAGGCTTGAATAAAGACTGGGAGTGGATGGGTCATTACACAAAGTAAAACTATTTCCCCATGCTTATTCCCCCCCGCTGTTCCTCAGACGTTCTTATCAACTGCTGGAAATGGCCCACCTTGATTATCACTACAAAAGTTTTTTTTCGCCCCCGCTCTCCTGCTAGTAATAGCTCACCTTACCTGATCACTCTCGCTACAGTGTGTATGGTAACACCCATTGTTTCATTTTCTCTGTGTATATAAATCTCCCCACTGTATTTTCCACTGAATGCATCTGATGAAGTGAGCTGTAGCTCACGAAAGCTTATGCTCAAATAAATGTGTTAGTCTCTAAGATGCCACAAGTCCTCCTTTTCTTTTTGCGTATACAGACTAATTTGGCTGCTACTCTGAAACTTGAATAAATATGTGGACAGAGTTGGCATCGGGCTTTGTTGCAAGGATAGGTTCCTGGGTTAGTGTTTTTGTTGTGTGGTGAGTATTTGCTTCAGGTTGGGGGGCTGTCTGTAAGTGAGGACTGGTCTGTCTCCCAAGATCTGTGAGAATGAGGGATCATTTTTCAGGATAGGTTGTAAAAGATTTAAGGGTGGCAATTTTGCAACAGAAAAGCTTCAAAAACAGACTGCTGATCTTGAATTAATATACAAACGAGATACCACTAACTTGGGTTTGAATAGAGACTGGGAGTGGCTGGGTCATTACACATATTGAATCTATTTCCTTAAGTTAAGTATCCTCACACCTTCTTGTCAACTGTCTAAATGGGCCATCTTGATTATCACTACAAAAGTTTTTTTTCTCCTGCTGATAATAGGTCATCTTAACTAATTAGCCTCTCACAGTTTGTATGGTAACTTCCAACTTATCTGTGTATATATATCAATCTATATCTTACTTTATGTTCCATTCTATGCATCCAATGAAGTTGGCTGTAGCTCACGAAAGCTTATGCTCTAATAAATTTGTTAGTCTCTAAGGTGCCACAAGTACTCCTGTTCTTTTTGCGGATACAGACTAACACGGCTGCTACTCTGAAACCTTTTAAAAGAGGGATGTCAATAGTTAAGGTGCCAATAGATGGTGTTCAAGAATATGCAGCATTATTACTGGGATGAACAGAACTTCTGGTTGTTGTGCACTGCAAATGGCTTCTTGTGTGTATCTCTGTATGTAGCTTGTAATAGCATCCTATTAAATCTGTCCTGCACAACTACTGTGTAGTCTAAACACTGGTAACAGATAATACAGTACTACTGACCTCCATGAAATTGGAGAACTACTTGACTATGAATGGTGTAACCCCTAAGATAACCTCTCTTTATTACTCAAATGCAAGTGGACAAGTAGAATGTGTGAATAGATGTTAGAGAGACAAGGTGGGTGAGGTAATATCTTTTATTGGACGAACTTCTGTTGGTGAGAGAGTTAACAGGCCACTCTACCTTGAATGGTTCCTTACCATATGTGCTAACTTCTTATGCTAAACAATTTGTTCCACCTTGCATTTTGCTGTGACAGGTACCTTTCCCAGTACTGAAGAAGAGCTCTGTGTGGCTTGAAAGCTTGTCTCTGTCACCAACAGAAGTAGGTCTAATAAAAGATATTACCTCACCCACCTTGTCTCTCTGCACAGCTACAGGAATTCCTGTCTTTGAACAAACCTTACACATTCACAGTCTTTGCCCTCAGCGAGTACAATGGCTGTATAAGTCTAGTGCTGCCAGTGGACCTAGACTCTCAGAATAAGTGGGGAGGGAGAAAGGGAAGAGCCATTGCTCTTCATTTTGCCCCCTGCGGGAAGTGGCACATAAGCACGAGTACCTTTTCAAAGTCTGTCAAAGGCACAATGTCTTACATATTTCTTTCTGAGATAGTTTGGTTCTGCACCATCCCCATGTGGTTAGTAGCTGAATAGCCATAATCTTGTCATACTTACACATGCTTTATCCTGAGCAATGTATATAACTGCAATAGGGCTTATTTGGTGCTGGCCTAATTCAGTGTAGTTTATTTCTAAAGAAAAGCATTCAGGGCTTTGACTGAGCCTGGTAAGGCTTCCTTGATGGCCTTCTCCGTGACCAGCCTGGTCTGATCAATGTGGAGATGGAAGCCAAAACCAAGGCTAATATAATGCCCTCTAAGCTCCCCAGTCACAAGAGCAGAAGTCTCCTTGTCACACTAGACAAAATCTGGTTCCAAATTCTCATTACAGGTGACTTCTGGTTCTGCCATGACACATACAACTGTCTGTAGTTCTATAGCTTGTTTCTTCAAGGTGTTAATTGATGTTAAGCTGCTCCCTGAAGTTACCTGGTAGCTTAGTGCATTGTTACATCTGGCTTCTGGCTGCCCATATGTGGTTAGTAAGAGGGTAACAGATAGCAATAGGGAAAAACTTAATAATAAAATTTAAAGGCAAACCCCCTCCCAAATTACTTTTTTATTTAATTGAAAGCTGAGAGTCTTATGTTATCACATGACTCCAGAAGCTGGGTCTTTAAGAAAAAAAGCACCAGATATCACAAGTTCTATGATACAATTACAAAAGTTGGCAACACCAGCTGACACCTCTGACAGCTGTGGAGTTAACCTCTCTTATATGCTTGCATTGATCAAGAATGAAAATGTATTCTCAGTCTGGATGACTTATTTTAGATTAAAGGAAATAAAGAAAACACTAACAAATATAAGGTCTCTACCATGTGTATTACTAGGGCTCTACAACATTCTCGACCATGAAAAATGCATCACGGACTGTGAAATGTGGTCTCCCACCATGAAATCTGGTCATTTGTATGTTTTTATCCTATCCTATACAGATTTCACAGGAGAGACCAGCATTTCTCAAAGTGGGGGTCCTGACCCAAAAGGGAGCTACAAGGTGATCTCAAGGTTATTTTAGGGGGGTCACGGTATTGCTATCCTTACATTTGTGCTGACTTCAGAGCTGGGCGGTGGAAGAACGGCGGCTGTTGGCCGGGTGCCCAGCTCTGAAGGCAGCACCCCACCAGCAACAGCGCAGAAGTAAGGGTGGCAAAACCATACCATGCCACCCTTACTTCTGCGCTGCTGCCTTCAGAGCTGGGTGGCCGGACAGTGGCAGTTGCTGACTGAGGGCCCGGCTCTGCAGGCAGCAGTGCAGAAGTAAGGGTGGCAATACCATACCAGGCCATCCTTACTTCTGCGGTGCTGGTGGTCATGGCTCTGCCTTCAGAAATGGGATCCCAGCCAGCAGTCACTACTCTCCAGCTGCTCAGCTCTGAAGTCAGCGCCGCTGCCTGCAGCTGTGCAGAAGTAAGAGCAGCAGTGCTGCAGTCCCGGCTTTGCACCTCCCTCCCAACTCCTTTTTTGGGTCAGGGCCCCTACCTACAATTACAACACTGTGAAATTTGAGATTTAAATAGCTGCAGTCATGAAATTTACAATTTATAAAATCCTAGGACTCTGAAATTGACCAAAATGGACTGTGAATTTGGTAGGGCCCTATATGACTCAGTCTGAAACATCTTGAAACTGCCTGTGAGGCATTGCCCCTGCAAAAAGGCTAGTGAAGCCCACTTTTTACTCTTAAAGGAACAGTAGGTAGAAAACAGCCTTATAGTGACACAAATTGCACGCTGTGAGATCAGAATCAGGCTCTTTAACTCCACCAGGTGAGAGGAGGACAGAGTTGGAAAACCATGATAAAGATTCTGATTTATGTAAGAAAAACGAGAACCCCCCCTACATGAATGAGTTTTGGGAGGTAAGCACTCTAGAGTTGCCAACTGTCCATGATTGTCCCAGAGTCTCCAGGCATTAAAGATTAATCTTTAAAGACTATGTTATGTGATGAATCCTCCAGGAATACATCCAACCAAAATTGGCAACCCTAAAGCACACAGACCCTGAATCCCCTTTTAAGGGGGGCAAGTAGGCTTTATAACAGGCAGGGGTGCAGATAAGGATGTGTTCCTCTTTAGAAATTGGCATGCTTCACACATATTGTTTGCCCAGTCTGAGAGTCCTGAACTTTATTTCACCTGATACTTTATATCTGTGCTTAGAATGTATTTATTCTAAGTAGTTCATTGGCTTCACTTCTCATATCATTAGGGCTCTTTGTTTTCTTAAACCTGAAACATGTCTCCTTGTTTCTCAAACTATTAGAGCCTAATATGTGCCCAACATTCAAATTAAAGTATTTTATTCCCCTTAACAAAAATGTGTGTAAAGCTAGTTAGAAGGAATGGGGAAGCCTGAATGATAACAGGAAATGTACAAGCAACGTAGCTAAATAAAATCATAAATGTCAATCAACCTCTACAGGCTGATATCTATGCTTTTCAGAACTCAAAGCAGTAGTAACTTAACTGTTTTTCTCCAGGTGGTGTCAGGAATAAATCAATGGGGACACAGCTCCTCCATCTGATAAATGATTGGTACAGACAAGAGTGCTTTTATCTAAACTACTTTTTTATTAGGTCTCAAGCATGTGCACACACACTTATACATATTTGGTAGCAGTAGGTTCAGAGCATGCCAAACATTTCTATTTACCCAAAGTCTGGAATGGTTTTGAGTAATTCCGGGGCCCTCCTTCTGTCCAGCTTCTGTGGAGTTTAGGTGCCAGCTCCTTGCCCAAGAAAAGCTTCCTCTGTCTTCTCCAAAGTATATCCTTTTGCCTAATTGTTTATATCTAACTTAAACAAAGCACATAACTCATAGTGACTCCTAGAGGGTTGCCACAATAACCCCTAATGGGTCACCAATTCTCCTAATTTCAGCAAACTACTCATCTCTTATCATCAAAGCATTCCTAGTATCTCTAGTCATAACAATAAAACTTATATGTCAGGGGCACTTAAAACCAAGGTTGACTGTCTAAATATTCCTTCCATTCTAATGGTACATTAACTCTTTGTCTCATTCTCTCATTCTGATTAGCAGAACTGCAAACATGCAGCTCTTTGGCCTTCCCTGAGAGTATAAGATTATTTCTAGCTCTGGTATGTGGTTTTCAGCTAGCAGTAGCTGGACACACAAAATGGCTGACTGAAGTAATGTCAAGTTCTAGGATTACAAGGCTACAGGCTTCCCATTCTTCATGTGAAATGGCCTATTCAAGTGTACCTTTGTCTTTTGAGTTTGTTGAAATGTAATTCACAGAGTAGTAATTCACAGAGTCACAGAGTTGGAAGGAACCTGAAGAGGTCATCTAGTCCAAACCCCTGCTCAAAGCAGGACCAATCCCCAATTTTTGCCCCAGATCCCTAAATGGCCCCCTCAAGGATTGAACTCACAACCTTGGGTTTAGCAGGAAGGCTATAGAGAAATTAGTTCTGTAATATCTTTTAGTTTCAAAAATATGCCAGTAAAATTGTTCCTTGGAAAGCTAGAAATTGGTGGTAAATGATCCTCTCCCATCTGGTTATTCATCGATTTTTGAATCTTTCAATTAACAAGAGCAGTTAATGTGAAAACAAAGGCTAATATTCTATGGAGTTTCTTCCTTAACATTTACCTTTGCAATGCACCAGTATTTCCAAACTGAACTATTTCAGTTTTGGGCTGAAATATTTTGGTTTTGGGGTGTTAGTTTTTCAATGAAAAACTGAAGATTTTTATGGAAATACAACATTTTTGTAATAATAATAATAATAATGATTTCTTCAAATCTAGTGAGGGTGGAGTATTTCTCTGCCCTAACTCTAACAGCAGGCCAAGAGTTCTCTTCCTCTACTACTTCACATCCCCTACTCATACAATACAAAGAGTTTGCCATAATTTTGTTTTACACAACATTTCCCTCAGTCTGTTGAAACAGACAAACAAAAAGGAGGCAGCTAGGTAAGATTTTCCAAGACTGGATTTGCAGGTAGGGTACATGCTACAAAGATATACACTTTCTGGAGGTATTTTATCTTTTAGTTTTCACTGAGAGTCGAGCTATGGACTTGTTGAAAACGCCCGTATATGAGATGTAGCTGATTTCCCAGTGTTTAGTAGATGATGATGCTGGAGTTGCATACTATATGGTATGTGCACTTCCCTGCACCTTCGACAGAGGATATGAACTGTAATTTGGAATGAGTAATGTAAACCCTGAAATAGTAACTTTTTAACTGACTTAAATCAAGCATAAGCAATAGAGCAATTTGAAAGGTTTGGTCTACAAAAAATGTCACATTCCATGGAAGAATGCTTCCTCTATTTGATCTGTCACTAAAATTCTCAAAACATGACACTCCTTGAACATAATACACTTTGATGATAAACTAGATTAACTTTCCCAGTACAAGTGAAAGGCCACCTGTTGCCAGAATGCCCATATTCTCGTTGGCTGTCTTGTAGCTGTCATCACTTCCATGCAATCTGCACCCAACATGCTGGAATATAATGAATATGTCAGGAGTTGGAGGTCAGCCATCAAAGTACATGAAAACTTGGCTCGCATACAGTGTCAGCATGGAAGACTCGCCTATCATCTTGTGCAAAGGATTTCTGCACCACTTGATTTGTTTGCACAGGGTTTGTTTCTGTTGGATGGAACGCATTTACTGAGAGGCTTTTTGACAGCACATTCAAACATTTTCAATTTGGAAAATGGTGCTTCCTGTTTCAGGCTGCTTAACTGATGGGTCGTGTGAAATGCCACTGGAGATGATTGTTACTGTTGTTATTTTAGCAAGAAAAGATCGACGAGTGTTGAAGTGTTTTGATGAGGGAGAAAGCTATGAGGGATATAGGATACCTACCAGTTTGTAACCCTTTCACATAAAACTGTAACAATTCTCCTTATTTACTTTTTACTCAGTCCTGACTGAGGCTAACTCTCACTGGCTTTAACTCCTTGTGGTGGGAGTTTGTCTTAGTTAAAGACCTCAGAATTTTGCCCATCAAGAATACTGCACTTTAAAATGCAGCAGAAAATTCTCAGATTCTTTTAAGACCTATCACATAATAATTCCTGTCATCTTAGCATTTCTCTCTGCTTCCCCCCAGTAATGAAGGACATAGTCCATATATTTTAGGGATCTAACATCTATATGAATACACATATCCCTAAGATATGTGGGACATTGGCCCCTAAAATTTGGGATATTTACCTGTTGCCTGTTTATACCATTCCTCCCAGGTTCCTCCTATTGCTCTCCATTCTTTCTTTAAACCATAGGTTGAACAGGGAATGGACTCAGTCAGAGGAAATGGATTGAACCTGCTATTGTTGAGAGCCCATCTCTGGCTGACGTGAGAAAAAGGCCAAGAGGCTGCGGCATACCTCAGTGCAGGATTTCATGGCAGGATGATACAAAGACAATTGCCAAAATGCAGGCTCTCCAACATAATGTAGGACTTTAGACAGCTATTCAGTGCCAAGGACTGCATGGATTTGTTTGTGCGTGCGTATAGTGGTGATAGCAGGTAAAAATGAATTTTAAACACAAAAAATGGGCGAGGTTATTAGAAATATTCTGACCATGTGCCTTTTTAGGCATAAATTCAAATCCCAGCCCCCTGCCATCTACATTTAACAGAGCACCATCAAATCATTTGGATGAGGATGAGGATCACTTGGTCTATCCACATACAAATGATTAATTCAATCTGTCCACAATGTAAGATGTCACTGGTAGAATAATATCTAGTCCAGCCATGAATATAGCTCCAATAGAAGCTGCTCCACAATCTCCCTGGATCCACTGCTTTAACTACTGTTAGAGCTAAAATTATAACCCTAACACTAGCTAATCTATGTTTTCTTTCCTGGCATTTAAATTAGTTAATACTTGGGCTTATAGAATATTCTTTCACAAACAATCCCCTTCCCAAATATTGTTAATGCAGAGTTAAGGTTGCAGGTGATATCTTGTACCTTTCCAGAATGTCAAGTTCAGCAAAAACTCTCACATCTGAAAACTACAAAAATGGAGTTAAGGTTTCATGGACATGTACTTGAACTCTGCCCCACAGCAGCTAGCAAGTGCTGGGAACTATCTTCATGCACTCTTCCTGCATACACTGTGTTAGGTGTAGCGGTGTCACTAACGGGGACACAGGCAGTCAGGCCTAGTGGTTAGAGTAGGAGCCAGTAACTAGAGCCAATGGGTCAGAGCTGGAATCAGGAAGCCAGAAACCAGCACCAAAGCGTCAAAGCCAGTAGGAAAACAGAGCTGGAGCAAGTTAGTAGGACAGGTGTAAGGGTAGAAGAAAGGCAGGATCAGGCCTGGTACTTGGGTGATGAAGACACAGATGAGACTTCCTCTATAAGCATGCACACTGGGTAGCCTGAGATCACTGGTTGTTGGGCTTAAGAGCAGGCTCGCTGACTTCCTTGGCCAATCAGGGAGAGCGGTCAATCAGGTGGCCTTACTGTGGCTCGGCTGTGCTCATGGGCTGCCAGGATCCTGGGCAGACACAGCTGCAAATTATCATTCCTGACAAACTGTATTGAATAGTGGAGGGATTAGTGGAAGAAACTTGACAAAGCTGTGATAGTGATGTAAGATGATCTGGGGAGCCCTCTTGGGGTATGAAAAATCTCTGCTTGCTCCTCCACCCATGTGTGTGATGAATGGAAACAGCTGGTTGTGTACCGTGAGAGATTTAGTTTACCTCCTTTCAGTCCTGAATTGTGTGTGGCGTGTCAGTAGTGGTCCCTACGGGTCTTCTTGCCTTGGAGATTGTCAGCAGTGGGGTGGGAGATGAGCACAGTGTTGTTATGATGGGTAAGTAAAAGTGTTGTGTTAAATGGAATCCTGGCTGAAGGGGTTGTGAAGTGTAGTAAGGGGGTGGCTGCCTTTGTGGAGTAGGTTTCGTGTTTGACTGTATGACAGGTGAAAGTAGCGCCTGTTCAGTACACCGCCTCTGAACACCAGTTCTGCTTTAGCAAAAAGAAGGTGTTAAACTGTTATACGGCAGTCATGTGCCCTATTCCCTGAGTGTTCTGTGCTATCTGTAAAGACAGAGTGTGAGTATTTGTGCTACAAGCCTGCTGGGGGTATTGCTCAAAAAGGACAGAGTTAAGGTTGATTTTGTCATGTACCTTAATTCCGTATTTCCTGGTTTGTGTTTTGCTGAACTGAAAATACATGAGATACCACTGAGTATTCTTATGTCTGTGCTAAGTCTTTTTTTTTTAAGATGAATTTACAATTTCTTTTTTAAACAGAAAGAGAACTGTTTTTTGTTGGAGTTAGTGTTTATTTAGGCAGTTACGTTATCATACATGTTTGCAATTAAGGCACTGATGTGGCTAGCTAAATGATATGTGATTCCTTAGGAATTCTCCCCCTCCCCTTCCTGGCTGTATAACTTGTTGTAGTGGAATTGTGATAACGGTCATGCTTTGAAGTGTTCTGTTCTGAGGTTATAAGAACGTATTGATTTTTGTTAAATGCTTCCCCATCACCACCCAAAGTGTCAGTATCACAGGAACCCCTTGATCAAATGATCCCAAGTCAGGGCCATGAATGTTGCACAGCAAAATTAAAGACAATCCAAGTAAGCGTACAGATTTTAAAATACCTAGAATCTTTTACACAGAAAGTGCTCCCCTATCGTTATTAGGAGTGTTTGGTATTTATACTGTAATCTAATGTGGCAAGAAGATAATGGAACTGTGTCTCCTTTATGGTGATGTATATGGTGAATACTACACCAGATTTCAGGCATTTTACTACTGTTTAGATGTCAGAATAGCTAGATTTTTTTTTTTAACACAATCAAAGAACGTTCAGCCTATATCCTTTGGAGAAGGGAGCACATACCTACACTGAGATCACAAAGACTTGTGTGTAGATGTGCTGGAACCTAGTAGGAAAAGGAAAGCACATAGGCACATCTGGTAAAAATAGAATTAAGTTTAGGTAACATACAGTGGCAGGAATTTTCTTTCTCAGTAACTCTTTCCATTGAGCTGTATGGACAGAATTCACCTCAAGAGAATTTAAGGAAAAAAAAAATGGGGAAACAGCATTTCTCAGCCACAGCCAAATCTTCAAAGTGTATGTGAACATTCAAACAGTGAACTGCATACATGCTTTAGGACGTGTCTGTTTATCTGCTTAGTTCAATAGTGCATGTGTATATCACCCAATATCACAGATGCTTGACAATGGTGATTCCTCCTCATTTAGGTAATTGCTAAATTTAGGTCTAGGCTGTAATTTCCCCCCCTCATATATTAGCATGAATCATGTGTGGTGGGGAAGGTTGTGGTGATTTGTTTTGTCTACCTTTGAAACATGGAGCAGTGGAACACCTATTAGTAAAGGGGAGAGTACCCCACAGGATCTAGTTCAGAGGAACGGGGTTTGTCTGCAGGTAGGCCCTTCCCATTGTCTTTTGCAGTGAGAGAAATCTCTGCCACAAATTAATGTTGTTGACATTTCACATATGTACTGAATTGCTGTAACCCTAGCTAAATATTTAACACAACGAAGCTAGGATTTTTGCAGCTATTCAGTGTGTATGGGAAAATGTCAGCCTCTACAAAAGCACTTTCATTTACATTACATACAGGAAATAATAATGTGTTGCACTTCTCTAGTATCTTTCATTAAATGTTCTCGAAGTGCTTTACAAACATTAATTAATCCACCTAACCTCTGGCAGGTAGGTACGTTTTGCTATACCCATTTTACCAGTGAGAAACTGCAGAACAGGGACCTTGTTGAAAGTCACAGAGCAAGTCAGCGGCTGAGCTGGGAACAGTCTAGTTAGGAAGGATGCCCTTGTGGTTGAGTCCCAGTCCTGTGCTGTAGAATTTTGTCCAGTTCCTGGCTTTGCCACAGACTCTCTGTAATCTTGGGCAAGTGACTTAGTGTTTTTTCTTGGTGAAATCCTGGCTTTACAGAAGTCAGAGACAAAATTCCTATTAATTTCTGTGGGGCCAGGATTTCACTCTTGGTCTCAAATCCCCATATATAAAATGGGGATAATATTTTTCTACTAAACGGGGGTGGTGTGGTGAAGATAATTCCATGAATCCTTAGGGGGCTTTATAGTGGTGGGAGCCATGTTATTAAGTACCTAGATAGATTTCTGACTCCTCCCTGCTCTAACCACTAGGCAACACTGACTTAGAAATGGAAGATTTTGGTCCTTTACCTACGACTTCACCCCAGAAAAATAACTGTTTAAATAAGTGCACCAGCCCAGAATCTTTGCTCCATCTAGCCCAGCATCCTGTATCTGACAATGACCAAGACCAGATCCTTCAGAGGAAGTACAAAAATTTCCACAGTGAACAATTATGAAAATAACCATTTTGCTAGGGCAGTCAGACCCCTGACCCATGTCCAAATGCCTTTGTTTGATGCAAATTGCTTCTGTGTCTTTGCTAATCAATTTAGCACAAGGCAAAAATGTATCCTGGAAATCTGTAGCTTGATTCTTGCATTGTTTAAAATGCATCACACCTTTCTGATTAGACGTCTGGGAGCTGATTTGTCATTCCTTTCTCCATACTTTGACATTTCCCAGCTCTTGCAGTTGCTAAGTCATCTAACATCAACCTGACTTAATATACTATATTCCACTGGCCTGACAACAGTAATACAATGGTGTTATGATTTAAATGATATGGAGAACAGTTGCCAATTTTGCCTGTCTGATTCTTTCTTTGCAAACAGTAGTACTGACCCTGAAATATCCTAGATGCCTCTTGCATAGTCCTTAGCACCCTTAACTTCAATTGGTATATTATCTAAGGTAGATGGATATTGACCTTTTATTAGCTTTGACATTGAGGTCACTCAATATCTTGTAGAAGGTGTTTGATACCTTGCAAGATCAAGCCCACTATTTCCGAGGGATGTGAAAAAATTCAGTGTATGAGTCATATTATGACTGGCATGTGCATAGGGGGCAGGTGGGACGGACGCAGTGGGAATGGATGAGTCACAAGGAGTCTTCCCTAATTAGTATCATGTTCCAACCCCATATACTGCTCAGCCTCAGTTGCTATCCCTGTGTTCTCCTGCTCCCCTTTAGGAAGCCCAGTGGTACAGGCTAAAGTTGGCAGGACTGAGGAATATCTACGGTCTTGCTCCCCATCTGTCCCATTCAGTGAAGCTAGTGTATGCGGGGACGAGAGGGTAGTATGTTGCACTCATAAGGCATGGTGCAGGATGCAGGCTTCCTGTGTATTTCTGGGAGTTCAGGGTGGGGGGAGAGAAATTGTTTCTGCACTGCTGCCAAAGCTGGTAAGTGGGTAAAAGTCACAATGGAGCCCTATTCACATAACACTGCTATTAAATACACAGTAAATAGGTATTCAGAATTATATACCCAAAAAAGCATTAATATAGCTACTTTGTGTTACGTTTAATACCTTTTAATGGATATTAGAATTAGAAACAGGGAAATGGACATTAAAACCCTATTAAACATATTTTAATTATCTTCTGTAGTTAGTCTCTTGCCCTGTAGAAATGCATAATGCTCCTTTGTGTGTGTGTGTGTGTGTGTGTGTATGTATGTATATATATACACACACAAACACACACCCTTATGAATATCTAAATGGTTTATTTGGGGACCTTAACCTAAAGCATTGCAGAGGAAAGGTTGTTATTGATTTCATACTGAAAACCTGCGGCCTCATTCATTAATATGTAATTTAAATTCATTATTTATGGAATTAGTTAGCCAAAAAGTAGTGTCTATGCAACTGTATGTGTTTCTATGAAACATGCCTTCAATGCCCAAATGAATGAATTTTTCACTGGCCCTTATGCTGTAAGGTCCTTTAAGGAAGGTTTTAGTTGCATTATTCAAGATTTTTGGCTTATTAATAGTTCTCGGAGGAAATGCAGTACAAACCTCTACCTATTCCAAGTGTCATTGTTATCACTGAATTACTAATCAGGGATTGCAGACCAAACCAGGATTTGCATATGCCAGTTATAACATCCACAGCACAGACAAGAGAAATATTGCAACTTCAAGCTTAAGCAGAGCACTGAAAAAAACAAAGTTTATATAAATTACTTAGGTTTGTTTCAACAACAAAATAACCCTGACCTATAGTATCTACATATGAGGTCTTCTCTGATGCTTCTGTCTAAACTCATTACTGTTACCTGTCACACCCCTCTTGCTCTTAGGTACAATCTCAAGTAAATAGAGATTGTTGCTTTGCCTCCCTTTCATCCACTGCTTATATTTTCCTTTATGTTGCTTTTGGATAAATGGCACTCAGACGATTATCGGGACACTCTCCATGAGCTGCTATTGCCTTCCATCCACTTTCTAATAATAACAGCACTGTTTCCTCTCTCTGACTTCCTCCTCCTCTCTCAAAGCACAATCATTTCAAAAATATCCTCCTCTTCACCCCCTCACCTTCCCTCCCCCCCACCCCCGCCACTGCACACATAATTATTACACTTTACATTGAAAACTGAAATTTGCTGTTAAATTCTCAGTCCAGCAAATGGGCGAAATTGATACATTATCTAGCTGGAACTTGAAACATGCTATGAGTCATCTTTAGAAATGGGAAATAAGGTACTTTCCTTCAAGTGAAAAGTCGCTAAGGAATCTTCTGGAAGTGACTGTGTGGGGAGTTGGGACTCCCCTGAGTCCTCACTAGACCCTGATTCAAGTTCTTTATAATGTCCTTCCCTTATTTGTAACACACAGGGGGCTCTCCAAACAAAAAAGTCCTACCCCCCTCCCTTGAGAGAGAGGGGAGTCGGAGTAAAAGCAAAGAAAGGCAATGGTGATCTGTCTTAGACAGTCTGTAGGGGCTTGGCTTGTCACCTGGTACAGCATCTTTAGTTGGGGCTCTACCTCCAGCCCCTCTTCTTAGGGCATATGGTGACCAGACAGCAAGTGTGAAAAATTGGGGGTGGGCGGTATAGGTGCCTATATAAGAAAAAAGCCCCCAAAATCAGGACTATCCTGATTTTATAGGGACAGTCCTGATTTTATCTGGTCAACCTACAGGGCACATTGCTTTATAGCTGCTCTATGCAGTTTCAGGGACAGAGACCGGAGAGTCTCTCCCTCTTGGCTGATTTGTGTCTCTGAGGTACAGCAGTCTTTCTACCGCAGTTTTTCCTTCCAAAGTGTTCTCCTCCCCACCCTCCCCCCGATCCTCAACAAGCATTACAGGTGCACCTGATTAGTGCTGAATGAGCCCAGAAGAGCTTGTTAGTCTCCTCTGTACTGGAGTGAGGGTATGCCCCTTCATAGGCACTAAGTAGGCTTTTTATATTCTCTTGCCATGTGGTCTTTCTTTCTTTGTCCCAAAGACAAGCTGTCCATCAGAAGGCATGGAAAAACCTCAGAGTTCTGTCCATAGGCATGTCCCTACATACCTTGCTGAGTCACAAGATGTAACTGCCTTCTCTCAGTGGGTCAGTTGTATAGCTGATGGTCCTTAATGGACCATCCAGCAGGCTAGGCAGAGCTGACACCAACTAGTCTGAGGTGTCACCCAGAAGCACAGCGTAAGTTTGAAATACAGACAGTATAGAGCCAATACTTATAACTTTAAATACAAAAATGATACATGCACCCAGATACAATAATCATAACCAGCAAACCATAATCTTGTCTTAGACACCTTGTTTGACCCCCTTTATACAAGATTTGGTGCCACTACAGGACCTTGGTTGCAACAATGATCTATATGGTCCCAGTTCATGTCAATAACGTCACAATGGCTGTGAGCTGAAGGGGCCATTACAGTTGGTGAAGCAGTAATGGGAGGGGTTTACACCTTCTCCAGGACCTAACATCCTGGACTTTGTAAACAGCCTACAAAACACCCTCCAAAACTCTTTAGCCTTTTCTAGAGAAAACCTAAAACATGCTCAGAAAGAGCAAAAGGCCTGGTATGATAAACATGCCAGAGAGCCTTCCTTCAAGGTAGGGGACCAGGTCATGCTCTTGAAGGCGCTCCAGGCCCATAAGATGGAAGCATCGTGGGATGGGCCATTTACAGTCCTAGAGCACCTGGGAACTGTTAACTATCTCATAGCATCCCCCACCTCAGACCTAAAGCCTAAGGTGTATCATGTTAATTCTCTAAAGCCCTTTTATTCCAGAGAATTGAAGGTTTGTCAGTTTACAGCCCAGGGAGGAGACGACGCTGAGTGGCCTGAAGGTGTCTACTATGAAGGAAAAGTGATGGTGGCATGGAAGAAGTGAACATCTCCATGACCCTTGGGTGTATGCAGCAACAGCAGATCAAGGAGCTGTGCACTAGCTTTGTGCCGATGTTCTCAGCCAGCCCAGGATGGACCGAACGGGCATACCACTCCATTGACACAGGTAATGCTCACCCAATTAGAGACCAACCTTACTGAGCGTCTCCACAAGCCAAAACTGCTGTAGGACAGGAGATCCAGGACATGCTACAGATGGGGGTAATCCACCTCTCTAAAAGTGCATGGGCATCTCCAGTGATTCTAGTTCCCAAACCAGATTGGGAGATACGCTTTTGCGTGGACTACTGTAAGCTAAATGCTGTAACTCGCCCAGACAACTATCTAATGCCACATACAGATGAGCTATTGGAGAAACTGGGACGTGGCCAGTTCATCTCTACCTTAGACTTAACCAAGGGGTACTGGCAGTTACCACTAGATGAATCTGCCAAGGAAAGGTCAGCCTTCGTCATGCATCTAGATCTGTATGAATTTAATATGCTCCCTTTTGGGCTGCGAAATGCACCCTCCACCTTCCAGAAACTTGTAGGTAGTCTCCTAGCAGGATTGGGAGAAACTGCAGTTGCCTACCTTGACGATGTGGCCATATTTTCGGATTCCTGGGCAGAACACCTGGAGCATCTACAAAAAGTCTTTGAGTGCATAAGGGAGGCAGGACTAACTGTTAAAGCTACACCCATACATTTGGGGACAGAGTTTCCACCTGCAAACTGACCATGCTGCACTGAAGTGGCTTCATACTATGAAGGACAACAAAAAACTTCTTTGGTGGAGTTTAGCTCTCCAAGATTTTGAAATACAACACATTTCAGGAGCTTCTAACAAAGTGGCTGATGAACTCTCCCGTGAAAGTTTCCTAGAATCAATGGGTTAAAATCATCCTTGAAATGTGGGAAATAGTTATTTTTTATATAATCAGTAGCATATCTAGAGGTGCATGTGTCTTATTAACTCTTTTCTCCTAGAGCTCCAGGAAGAAATCACAGCCAGTGTGGAGCAGGCTGTCCAGCACTGTCTGTGATTTGGGGGGCATTGTAACAATTCGATGACTCACCAGCATGGTGCCTCCTGCTGGTCATCTCGGGAATTAGCTCTTCCAGTTCAGAGCACCCTCTGCAGGCTGGTGACTCACCTGCTGCTGGCCCCCCATGTCCCTCCCAGACACCAGTGTCCCTTTACCTTGGGGTGCTGCCCCTTGGCAGTGCCCCCAGACTCTGGGTCTCCCTTCCCAGGGATCCTCCAACCCTCTATCCCCACCTTGCCTCAGTGGCTACTGCCAGTCATCATCCAACCCCTGCTCACTGGGGCAGACTGTAGTCTGTAAAACACTCATCACTGGCAAGGGGGTTGGACCTGCTGCCTCTGCCTAACCCTAGGCTGCACCTTTGCAAACCCAGTACCTGTTTTGGCCTTTGACCAGGCCCACAGCCTGGGGATTTGCCAGGCTAGAGCTCCCCAGCTCCTCCTCCCTTTTCCCAGCACTGCTCTGTCCCAAATACTCTTCTCAGCCAGGTCCTTCTCTCTCAAGAGCTAGAGAGAGCCTGCCTCAGCTCCTGGCTCACAGCTCTTTTATAGGGCCAGCTGTGGCCTAATCCTAATTCCCCAGTCAGCCTAGCCTTTTCCCTCAGCCCCAGCCCTCTCCAAGGGCTGGCTTTTAACCCCTTCTAAGCCAGAGCAGGGTGACCGCCCCGCTACACACACACCTTCAAGATCACCACCCCTGGGCATAGGGCGGGGGTCTCCTGGCTTGGACCACGCACCCATGCATGTTGTGTTCTCTGCAGAAGCCATTGGGTCATCTATTTCTATGGTGAAAGCGGGCAAACTATTTCCTCCTGTCTGCTAGTGGGATGATAAGGGTGAGCTTAAGTGGGATGTATTAGTGGTGTTTTCTTCCCTTTTTATCCACCTGTGGTTGGCTTTTCCACAGGAATACCTAAAGTCATAGATGATGGATAACATCAAATGGCTCTTAAGTAGATTAAAAGATTCTTCCACGTAGCACAATTTAAAAACAATGTGATGGACTGATTGTCAGGAGGTTCTCTTCTGCACTATAGGGGTAATGAAGAAGTTAGATTTTGAGGAAAAGTTTGTATGTCTCCCAGGTGCAATATGACCTGGTCAAGGCCCCTCTCCAGCCACTCCCCATAATTGAGGTTCCATTTCAGCATGTAGCTGTGGATATTTTGGGTCCTTTCCCTAAGAAGACACCCAGAGGAAAGCTGTACATACTGACTTGCTTGGCCGCAAGTTTCCTAAAGGTGTGTTCAGCTATTGAGGATCTAATCCTCCCAGAAGAAATTTAACATTTTCATGGACTTTCATTGTGCCAGAGCCAACTCTGGCCACTGGGCCAGGGCCTCAGCTGACTCTGGCCAACAGTTTTATAAAGATGTGTTCAGCTATTGAGGGTCTAATCCTTCCGGAAGAAATGTAACATTTTCATGGTGTGATATTCTGTACCTCCGCACTCAGGCAGTGCAGCGCCCCCTCCCACTCTTAGAGCCATGACTGAGTCCCACATGTATGTATTTGTTATAACATTGCATCACTTTATATTGTACATGCTACATTGTGACTATGAAATCATATTTTCTTTAGTACACATGTAACCACGTTATGTAAAATTGAGCAAAATGCTTAAAACAGTTCAAACACATTATGTGAGGAAAATTACACACTGAAAATGTGTTTCAGAGTAACAGCCGTGTTAGTCTGTATTCACAAAAAGAAAAGGAGTACTTGTGGCAGCTTAGAAACTAACCAATTTATTTGAGCATGAGCTTTCGTGAGCTACAGCACTGAAGCATTTCCCAGGCCTATCTTCTTCAGTCCTGCATCTCAGGATATAAGATACTCTAGACCGGCTATAAGCTGTACAAAGGGAGACTACAAGAAAATAGGTGAAGTGGTCTAAGACATACTTGCTTTTCTTGGGCAAGACCTCATAAGATCAGATGACATGTCCTTCAATTTTGCTCAATTTTGCTGTGTAAAAGAATGAAAGCCGGCACCTCCTAGAGTAGAAAACCTCCCAAACATTTTAGAAATGAATCAACCACTATATTAAGTCACACATGCTGCCCTACCCTCTGTTTATATACCAAACCAGAATACAAGCAGAATAGCTGTACTGTGCTGAGAGCCGGGTGTGTGCTGGGAAGTCTCTATACCTCTTTTCATGCCTTTCTTTGCAAAAGAATGGAGGGCTGCGGGTGTAGCCACTAGACAGGTCTGTGCTGCAGTAGGTGACAGCCAATGTATGAGGTGTATAGGAACCACATTTCTCTCTACCACTAGAGCACCAGTGCAGCTATTCCATGCCAACCCAGCAGGCTAAGGGGCAAAATATTCCACCCAAAGCCAGATTTTAGAGCTTTGATGAGAGGTGGCACCATTTGGCCCCACTTGTTCTATGTTTCTTGCCTCATTTTCTTGCTAAGGATGTTTGCATACCATAATCTTCCCTTTTCTGTGATCTCATAACTTCCATAGCAAGTTGTTTCTAATGTCGTAAGTAGTGGTGATATGTGGTAGATAAGCAGCAGTAGATGAACTTAAGATGTCTAATGACTAATAGCAATGAAAACCAAGTGCTCCACCTCAGAAAAACCAATAACTTGGGAGTTCTCAGGATTAGGCAGATACAGGGTCAGAACAAGGTGATCCTTTCCCCAAGTATAGGGTCTCTATCTAGTCATAGAATCATAGAATATCAGGGTTGGAAGGGACCTCAGGAGGTCATCTAGTCCAACCTCCTGCTCAAAGCAGGACCAATCCCCAACTAAATCATCCGAGCCAGGGCTTTGTCAAGTCTGACCTCAAAAACCTCTAAGGAAGGCGATTCCACCACCTCTCTCGGTAACCCATTCCAGTACTTCACCACCCTCCTAGTGAAAAAGTTTTTCAAAATATCCAACCTAAACCTCCCCCACTGCAACTTGAGACCATTACTCCTTGTTCTTCTTCGAGTGCTGTCCCTGTGGGTGCTCCACTCTAGGTGACGGTGCGTCCTGGCACCGTTGATCAGAGATCTTTGGTAGCAGTGCCTAGTCGGGACGCACACGCTCAGCTGCTGTCTCGCGGAGGCGTTAGGGTCTACCGAAGCATGCATGTCCCACACTCCCCTCAGTTCCTTCTCAACCATCCTCGGCTGGAGACAGGACTTGGGGCAGTGCTGATCCTCTTCCCTGGTTTCTGAAGGAAACAATTACAAAGAACATAGAAATAGTTAGTAACATCCCAGTTGTTTCCCTTCCTTTAGAATAGTTACTTAGTTAAAAAAACAAAACTTTTTTCTTCAACAATGCCAGGGGCTTCAGGATTCATGAAATGTGCTTCCTATTAGGACTTTATGCCAAGGTCCGATGGACACTCGCGTTGTGTGAAGTGTCTCGACAAGACACACGTCCCTGCCAAGTATGTCCACTGCACGAGCCTCAAAACCGGGGCTCGTCGTGACAGGGACCTGCGGCTGAAAGTGCTTCTCATGCAGAAATCCCTGCAGCCGCCTCTGGAGATGGGCAATGGCAAACCCCCTCTCTCACACTCCCCGACCAGGTCCGAACCAATTGTGGCGTGCACTTAGGCGACCACAAAACTGCTGGTGTCTATCAGAGAGGCATCTGCACATCAATCTCCTAGAACTCAGCCCTCAGGCACAGAGGAGCATGATCTCACTCCCTATGCACAGCAACCATTAAACTATGGAATTGGTGCATACAACATCACGTAAAAGTGACCTGCTCGGAACAGGTCCAACACATCCTCTCCTCGCAGTAGAAGAGACTCCACTCCTTAGACTTCCCTGCAAAAGTGGACACGCTTCTCCATCTGGTGCTTCCACAGATGCTTGACACCCCAGACTGCAACCCTCCCTGACATCTTAGACTGTCTTTTCGAACTAAAACAGGACGGGCTTTCGCTCAGTTCTATCAGAGTACACCTCATGGTCCTTACCACCTTCCATGACACTCTGGACCGCTATGCACTTTTCACCCACCCTACCATGAAACACTTCCTTACAGTCCTGCAAAATCTCCACCCAGAGATTCATTCACTGGTAACCTCCTGAAGTCTCAACCTAGTTCTCCACATGCTTATGAAAACCCCCTTTCAAGCCCCTGGCCACCTCATCCCTGCTCTACATGTCCATGAAAGTGGCTCTCTTGGTTGCAATAACGTCAACAAGAAGGGTTGGTGAAATAAGTGCCCTGATGGCCTACCCTCCTTACACCATTTTCTCTAAAGATCAGGTTACTATACGAACCCACCCCAAATTCCTCCCCAAGATGGTGTCTACCTTCCACCTTAACCAGTCAATGCACTTACCTGTATTCCATCCCAAGCCTCACATGACTCCACAGGAAGCTGTGTTACATACCCTTGACATCCGACGGGCTCTTGCATTCTATCTTGACAGAACTAAACCATTTTGTGAATCCCCTAGGTGATTTGTTTCTACTACCGAGAGATCAAAGGGTGACGCTATCTCTAAGCAAAGACTCTCCAAGTGGAGCTCAGCCTGCATCAGATCCTGCTATCAGACCCAGAATGTTCAACCACCAGAGGGTGTTAGGACTCATTTTACTAGAACAATGTCAACATCTATTGCCTTCCTCCACAACGTACCTGTTACAGACATATGAAAGGTGGCCATGTGGACATCTGACCACACATTTGCCAAACATTACACTATCACACGGGATACCAGGGCAGATACCATAGTTGGCCATATGGTACTGTCTACCATTGTGCCTCACACAACCCCAAAATCGCACCAACCATAGTGGGTACTCCTTCACATTCACCAAGAGTGGAGCACCCACAGGGACAGCACTCGAAGAAGAAGAGAAAGTTACTCACCTTGCAGTAACTGTGGTTCTTTGAGATGTGTGTCCCTGTGGTTGCTCCACTACCCACCCTCCTCCCCTCTACTTTAGAGTACTAATCAGACAACTCTATGGTAGAGAAGGAACTGAGGGGGTGCAGGACATGTGCACTTAGACAGACCCTAACAATGCTGTGAGACAGCATCTAAGCGCGTGCTTCCCGACCAGGCACTGCTACCGAAGATCTCTGATCAACGGCACCAGGACACACCATCACCTAGAATGGAGCACCCACAGGGACACATCTCGAAGAACCTCAGTTACTGCAAGGTGAGTAACTTTCTCTTCTGTCATCTGCTACCACTGAGAACAGTCTAGATCCATCCTCTTTGGAACGCCCTTTCAGGTAGTTGACAGCAGCTATCAAATCTCCCCTCATTCTTCTCTTCTGAAGTCTAAATAATCCCAGTTCCCTCAGCCTCTCCCCATAAGTCATGTGCTCCAGCCCCCTAATCATTTTTGTTGCCCTCTGATGGACTCTTTCCAATTTTGCCACATCCTTCTTGTATTGTGTGGCCCCAAACTGGACAAAGTACTCTAGATATGGCCTCACCAATGCTGAATAGAGGGGAATGATCACGTCCCTTTATCTGCTGGCAATGCCCCTACTTATACATCCCAAAATGCCATTGGCCTTCTTGGCAACAAGGGCACACTGTTGACTCATATCCAGCTTCTCGTCCACTGTAACCCCTAGGTCTTTTTCTGCAGAACTTCTGCCTAGCCACTTGGTCCCAGTTCTGTAGCGGTGCATGGGATTCTTCTGTCCTAAGTGCAGGACTCTGCACTTGTCCTTGTTGAACCTCATCAGATTTCTTTTGGCCCAATCCTCTAATTTGTCTAGGTCCCTCTGAATCCTATCCCTACCCTCCAGCATATCTACCACTTCTCCCAGTTTAGTGTCATCTGCAAACTTGCTGAGGGACAGCAATCCACGCCATCCTCCAGATCATGAATGAAGATATTGAACAAAACCAGCCCCAGGACTGACTGATACTGGCTGCCAACTAGACATGGAACCATTGATCACTGCCAATTGAGCCTGATGATCTAGCTAGCTTTCTATCCACCTTATAGTTCATTCATGCAGCCCATCCTTCTTTAACTTGCTGGCAAGCATACTGTGGGAGACCATATCAAAAGCTTTGCTAAAGTCAAGGAATAACACATCCACTGCTTTCCCCTTATCCACAGAGCCAGTTATTTCATCATAGAAGGCAATTAGGTTAGTCAGGCATGACTTGCCCTTGGTGAATCCATGCTGACTGTTCCTGATCACTTTCCTCCCCTCTAAGTGCTTCAAAATTGATTCCTTGATGACCTGCTCCATGATTTTTCCAGGTATTGAGGTGAGGCTGACTGGCCTGTAGTTCCCAGGATCCTCCTCCTTCCCTTTTTTAAAGATGGGCAGTACATTAGCCTTTTTCCAGTCATCCGGGACCTCCGCTGATCACCATGAGTTTTCAAAGATAATGGCCAATGGTTCTGCAATCACATCCGCCAACTCCTTTAGCACTCTCGAATGCAGTGCATCTGGCCCCATGGACTTGTGCTCATCTAGCTTTTCTAAATAGTCCTGAACCACTTCTTTCTCCACAGAGGGCTCCTCCTCCCCATACTGTGCTGCCCAGTGCAGTAGTCTGGGAGCTGACCTTGTTTGTGAAGACAGAGGCAAAAATAAACCATTGAATATATTAGCTTTTTCCACATCTTCTGTCACTAGGTTGCCTCCCCCATTCAGTAAGGGGCCCACACTTTCCTTGACCACCTTCTTGTTGCTAACATACCTGAAGAAACCCTTCTTGTTACTCTTAACATCTCTGGCTAGCTGCAACTCCAATTGTGATTTGCCCTTCCTGATTTCACTCCTGCATGCCTGAGCAATATTTTTATACGTCTCCCTGGTCATTTGTCCAATCTTGTAAGCTTCTTTTTTGTATTTAAAATAATAGAATATCAGGGTTGGAAGGAACCTCAGGAGGTTATCTAGTCCAACCCCCTGCTCAAAGCAGGACCAATCCCCAATCCCACTGTTAAGCCAAGCTGGTCACCTGCCATATTTACTATTCTTTCTATACATCGGGATGGTTTGTTCCTGCAACCTCAATAAGAATTCTTATTCTTTAAATACAATGAATTTAAAGAATAAATACAATGAATGCTGACTTTCATTCTTTGGAGAGAACATGAAAATGGTTGCTCAGCTGTGTCTGCAGTGCTGGTACATGGATGCTCCTCTTTCTTCTTCTGGAGGTCACATGCTGCTAATTTTCCTCACCGTCCTTCTGTCCCCACTGTGCAGCCTGCTCTGATTCTTCAGAAGGTTATGCCTGCAGAAGCATATCCAAATGTCTGTCCAGGAAATCTTCATTTTCTCTTATGCAACGCAGTGTTGATGCTTGTTTCTCCAGTCCTTGAACCTTCTCTTCCAATATGGAGACCAGCTTGGACTTTGTACAGACAGAAAGGAAAGGAGTACTTGTGGCACCTTAGAGACTCAAATTTATTTGAGCATAAGCTTTTGTGAGTTATAGCTCAATTCATCGGATGCATTGAGTGGAAAATACAGTGGGGAGATTTATATACATAGAGAACATGAAACAATGGGTGAGCTATTACCAGCAGGAGAGCAGGGTGGAGGGGGGGACCTTTTGTAGTGATAATCAAGGTGGGCCATTTCCAGCAGTTGACAAGAACGTCTGAGGAACAGTGGGGGAGGATAAACATGAGGAAATAGTTTTACTTTGTGCAATGACCCATCCACTCCCAGTCTCTATTCAAGCCTAAGTTAATTGTATCCAGTTTGCGAATTAATTCCAATTCAGCAGTCTCTCGTTGGAGTCTGTTTTTGAAGTTTTTTTGTTGAAGTATTGCCACTTTTAGGTCTGTAATCAAGTGACCAAAGAGATTGAAGGGTTCTCCAACTAGTTTTTGAATGTTATAATTCTTGACGTCTGATTTGTGTCCATTTATTCTTTTACATAGAGACTGTCCAGTTTGGCAAATGGCAGAGGGGCAGTACATGGCAGAGGGGCATTGCTGGCACATGATGGCATATATCACGTTGGTAGATGTGCAGGTGAACGAGCCTCTGATAGTGTGACTGATGTGATTAGGCTCTATGATGGTGTCCCCTGAATAGATATGTGGACACAGTTGGCAACGGGCTTTGTTGCAAGGATAGGTTCCTGGGTTAGTGGTTCTGTTGTGTGGTGAGTATTTGCTTCAGGTTGGGGGGCTGTCTGTAAGCAAGGACTGGCCTGTCTCCCAATATCTGTGAGAGTGATGGGTCGTCCTGCAGGATAGGTTGTAGATCCTTGATGATGCATTGGAGAGATTTTAGTTGGGGGCTGAAGGTGACGGCTAGTGGCGTTCTGTTATTTTCTTTGTTGGGCCTGTCCTGTAGTAGGTAACTTCTGGGTACTCTTCTGGCTCTGTCAATCTGTTTCTTCACTTCAGCAGGTGGTATTGTAGTTGTAAGAACGCTTGATAGAGATCTTGTAGGTGTTTGTCTCTGTCTGAGGGATTGGAGCAAATGTGGTTGTATCGTAGAGCTTGGCTGTAGACAATGGATCATGTGGTGTGGTCTGGATGAAAGCTGGAGGCATGTAGGTAGGAATAGCAGTCAGTAGGTTTCCGGTATAGGGTGGTGTTTATGTGACCATCACTTATTAGCACCGTAGTGTCCAGGAAGTGGATCTCTTGTGTGGACTGGTCCAGGCTGAGGTTGATGGTGGGATGGAAATTGTTGAAATCATGGTGGAATTCCTCAAGGGCTTCTTTTCCATGGGTCCAGATGATGAAGATGTCATCAATGTAGCACAAGTAGAGTAGGGACATTAGGGGACGAGAGCTGATGAAGTGTTGTTCTAAGTCAGCCATAAAAATGTTGGCATACTGTGGGGTCATGAGGGTACCCATAGCAGTGCTGCTGATTTGAAGGTATACATTGTCCTCAAATGTGAAATAGTTATGGGTGAGGACAAAGTCACAAAGTTCAGCCACCAGGTTTGCCGTGACATTATCGGGGATAGTGTTCTTGACGGCTTGTAGTCCATCTTTGTGTGGAATGTTGGTGTAGAGGGCTTCTACATCCATAGTGGCCAGGATGGTGTTTTCAGGAAGATCACCTGGATCTTGGATTGTAGTTTCCTCAGGAAGCCAGTGGTGTCTCGAAGATAGCTGGGAGTGCTGGTAGCATAGGGCCTGAGGAGGGAGTCTACATAGCCAGACAATCCTGCTGTCAGGGTGCCAATGCCTGAGATGATGGGGCGACCAGGATTTCCAGGTTTATGGATCTTGGGTAGCAGACAGAATACTCCAGGTCGGGGTTCCAGGGGTGTGTCTGTGCGAATTTGTTCTTGTGCTTTTTCAGGGAGTTTCTTGAGCAAATGGTGTAGTTTCTTTTGATAACCCTCAGTGGGATCAGAGGGTAATGGCTTGTAGAAAGTGGTGTTGGAGAGCTGCCTAGCAGCCTCCTGTTCATATTCCGACCTATTCATGATGACGACAGCACCTCCTTTGTCAGCCTTTTTGATTATGATGCCAGAGTTGTTTCTGAGGCTGTGGATGGCATTGTGTTCTGCATGGCTGAGGTTATGGGGCAAGTGATGCTGCTTTTCCACAATTTCAGCCCGTGCACGTCGGCGGAAGCACTCTATGTAGAAGTCCAGTCTGTTGTTTCGACCTTCAGGAGGAGTCCACCCAGAATCCTTCTTTTTGTAGTCTTGGTAGGAAGCTCTCTGTGGGTTAGTATCTTGTTCAGAGGTGTGTTGGAAATATTCCTTGAGTCGGAGGCATTGAAAATAGGATTCTAGGTCACCACAGAACTGTATCATGTTTGTGGGGGTGGAGGGACACAAGGAGAGGCCCCGAGATAGGACAGACAAAGTCACTTCTGTCCTGTTGAAGAAAGACAAACATGGCACATCCTGGTCAAAACATCTGATCACTCACCACTTATTTGAAAAATGTATGAGAAAATGTAAGTGCACTGATATGACACATAGGATCTCAACACAGACTGATGTACAAGCAGAAGTACATAAATAGACAAGACAGAGGTGCTACAGTTGTTACCTAAACACAAGGGGGGCCGGCCCACCGACGGCCGCAAGGCTTTCATAAAACTATTCTGATTCAGTGAAGCAGGGGAGGTAGCTCTCTTTTCTGGACACCCAGCCAGTTAGCTATAACATCCCTCTTAAAAGCTGTTCTCTACTTGCTTTACCTGTAAAGGGATAAAAAGTCTCACTGTGATGCACAGGTAAAAGGAAGTGCTCACCTATCTAGAACCTTGTAAAATGCAGGAAAAACTCTCCCTTTGTTTGTCTGTCTATCTGTCTGTTCTCCTAACTGGAGAGGGAAACCCCAGATATGTAAGGAAATGTCTAGGAAGACGCAATTCGATTTTTCTCTTTTTATTTCTTTTTGGCTTGTTGACTCCTCTGTGCGAACCCGAGGTGCTTTTGTTTTGCTTGTAACCTTAAAGCTGGACCTCTAGGAAGTTATTCTTGATGCTTAATCCTTGAAGTTGCTCTTTTAAAATCTAGCAATGGCCTGAGTTTTCAGATGTAAATTTTATTTAAAAAAATACCTTTTTAAAGAACAGGATTGTATTTTTGTGTCTTAAGAGGTTTGTGCACATGTTTTTTAGTTATCTGGTGGCAACAGCTAATTCCTCCCCCCGCCCCCCCCCCCCAGCTCTTCCTTGGAGGGGGAGTCAAAGGGCTTGAGGGTTCTGGACTTGGGTGGTGGCAGCATTTACCAGTTCAAGGTTAGGAGTTTAATACAAGCCTGGAGTGGCAAGTGTTAATTTTTAGAGTCCTTGCATGCCCCCACCTTCTGCACTCAAACTGCCAGAGTGGGGAATCAGCCTTGACATGGTGGCAGAGCGGTGAGATCATTTTGAACCAGAAGCATTGGCCTCAGGATTTTAAAAGGACACGTTTTTCCTGCTGGCTGGCTGCAAATCCAGGGAGGTTTCTTTTTCTTTGCTGCCTGAGAGGGAACAGGCACATAAAGGATTCAGCCTGCAAAGCCAGGGAGTCCATTTTTTTTTCTTGCTTCATGGCAACAAAATAGCTAGGCTAGAGTAGGGCAGCCCTGTGCATGAGGTTGCGGTCGGGCACTGAAACCCTAGAGCAACTGGTCTTCCCAAAGCGACACGCCAAGCCACAGGGAAGACAGACCCAGACATGTAGCTCCATGACGGAAATGCAGGAAGGGGATGGGGGACCAGATATTTCCCCGGACGGAATGGTCAGGCCTCCCCAACCCGAGATCCAGGTGCCAAGATGGACCCATACCAAGTTCTAACTGCAGAAGTCAGAAAGTCAGAAATTTCTTCCTACAGATGGAGTGCTTGGAGACGAAGGCAGACTGCTTGGAGCTGGAAAGGGCTAAACTGGGTCAACCAGGTAGCACTTGCAGTACTCCAGGTACCGTTCCCCATTCCAAGAAATTCCCTACCTACAAGGTAGGCAATGATACAGAAGCCTTCTTAGAAAATTTTGAAAGAGCCTGCCTTGAGTACAACATCCCTACAGACCAGTATATGGTGGAGCTGAGGCCACAACTCAGTGGACCCCTAGCAGAGGTGGCAGTTGAAATGCCTAAAGAACACATGAACGAGTCCGAACGTTTTAAACAAAAGGCCAGTTTTAGGATGGGGCTAACCCCCGAGCATGCCCGTCAGTGAGCCCTAAGGTGGAATGGCCTAATAGAGCCCTAAGGTGGAAACCAGACGTGGCATTTCCCCAACACGCCGACCAGATTGTAAAAAATTGGGATGCCTCGATATCGGGAGCAAATGTTAAGTCTCTGGAAGGTCTGTCTCTCCTTGTCCAAATGGAGCAGGTCTTAAAGGGTGTTCCTGAGGAAATAGAAAGGTACATCCTAGGTGGGAAGCCCAAAACTGTAATGGAGGCTGGGCAGATTGGAACCAAATGCATGGAAGTGGCGGAGAAGAAGAAAGCTAGTAGCAGTCAGTGCGGATACCAGAAGGGGCAACCCGAGATGACACCCCACCATCAGCCCCACCTCTCAAGGAGGAGCCCTCCACACAGCCAGTGAGACCCCCAGATGCCCTCTTGTCCCACCACCCTACTCTCCAACCACCCACCTCGCCCCAGTCCACAGTCAGCTGGGTGATGCTTTAAATGTAATGAGCTGGGACATGTGAAGGCCAACTGCCACAAGAGCACCAGCCAACTGCAATTCATCACCCTGGGGTCCCACCGAGAGCCTTCAGGCCCAGATGCCTCACAAATACCCCCAGAGCAAAGGGAAACTGTGAGTGTGGGTGGGAGGAAGATTACTGCGTGGAGAGACACTGGAGCACAGGTGTCAGCTATCCACCAATCCCTGATGGACCCCAAATTCATTGACCCATAGGCTCAAGTGATGGTGCAACCCTTTAAGGCCAACTCTTTTAACTTGCCTACAGCCAGGTTGCCTGTCCAGTACAAGGGCTGGTCAGGAATATGGACTTTTGCAGTCTATGAGATTATCCTGTTCCCATGCTGCTGGGAGAAGACTTAGCCAACCATGTGAGGGGAACAAAAAGGGTGGGGGTGGTCACCCACAGCCAGGCTAAACAGGCCTCCACACCTAACTCCATTCCTGAGCCTCCTACACGGGTCCAGTCTCTGTCCCCAGATACCACAGGCCCGGGGACCCAGCCAGAGGTGGTTGAACCAGACCCCGGACCAGAGTCTATGACAGAGTCTATGACAGATCCAATTCCTGGAACCCAGCTGGAACCAGTCCAAGGATCAGAACTGGTAGAGCAGTCAGCACCAGCACCTGTGCTTACAACCCCACCAAAGTCGGAGGAGCCAACACCAAGGGGCGCTACGGAGCCTGCACCTGCAGCAGCTAAAATGGTGCAAGAGGATGAATCGGATCCTGAAATACCACCTAGTGCACCAGTGGAGAGTGGTTCACAGTCAACGGAGACACCCCCATCACCTGCATCGCTTCCAGTGGGACCAAGCACAAGTCCACAACCCAATGAGGAACTAATGTCTCCAGCATCAAGGGAGCAGTTCCAGGCAGAGCAGCAAGTGGATGAGAGCCTCAAGGGAGCTTGGATGGCAGCACGGAGCGACCCACCACCTCTCAGCTCTTCCAATAGGTCCAGGTTTGTTATAGAAGGAGGAGACCCTTTCTGGTGGGCACAAGGAGGACTGGAATCCTCAGAGACAGTTGGTAGTTCCAACTAAGTATAGGGAAAAGCTCTTGAGCTTAGCCCATGATCACCCTACTGGCCATGCTGGGATGAGCAGGACCAAAGACCGTTTGGGGAAGCCATTCCACTGGGAGGTAATTGGCAAGGACGTTTCCACCCAGGTCTGGTATTGTGAGGTGTGCCAGAGGGTGGGAAAGCCCAAGACTAGGTCAAAGCCTCTCTCCAGCCACTCCCCATAATTGAGGTTCCATTTCAGCATGTAGCTGTGGATATTCTGCGTCCGTCCTCTAAGAAGACACCCAGAGGAAAGGTGTACATACTGATTTTCATGGTTGCAAGGCCAGGGCTGGTGCCTGAACCATCTAGAGATTGAGGATTCTGCTACAACCTTGGCTTAAGAGGCATGTGGCTTTCAGCTCATACAATCAAGGCTCATATACTAAGATTCAAATGTCCAAGGTTCAGTCCTGCCCGCTGACAACTAGGGACTGTCAGCATTACAAGTGGGCTTATCCGAGATATCAGCTGGGAAGTCTTTGAAACTCAGAATGTGCTTTAACATGTCCTCTCCCATAAGTACACCCATAGGTGTTTACCTCTTCCAAGGGCCATGTAGTAAGTGTAGATTATAACACCCAGACACTTTGCCCAGGAATCTAACACACTATTGCTATTTACTTAATCACACAGAAAATATACCAATTGGAACAAAAATTGTAAACCCTATACGCAATTCCCTGCCTCAGTTTCCTCAACACACCAGGCCATTCTATGCACTTGGATCAGGGTCACTTAGGATCATCGAACATCCTTCTGTTGCAATGTTTCACTTATATGCACAAAAACAGAGCCTTCTCCTCAGCTCAGATAAACTGACCTAAGCCAGTTTATCCCCTTCCTTCCTCTTGCCCAAATGTCCTGGGAGCTGCATTTTAGAGGTGGCAAAGTGAAACTTTGATAATCCTAATACAAAATGGCCTCCTCCCGCTCTCATTATTCACATGAAATTTTGTTTGTGGTGTACACCCAAGAATGAATTTGGTCTGGACACACACAGAGGTAATAGGATCAGGTGATAGGGACACAGACCTGTTAAGATTTCAGAGTAGCAGTCGTGTTAGTCTGTATCCGCAAAAAGAACAGGAGTACTTGTGGCACCTTAGAGACTAACAAATTTATTTGAGCATAAGCTTTCGTGAGCTACAGCTCACTTCATCGGATGCATGTGAGCTGTAACCGACGAAAGTTTATGCTCAAATGAATTTGTTAGTGTCTAAGGTGCCACAAGGACTCCTGTTCTTTAGACTTGATAAGAGTGCATGTGAGCACAGACTTAATATTAGGATCAGTGCTTGTAAATGTGTTGTGGGTTGGTGCTGGAAATACAGAAACCTGATATGATTTTGGTGGGGGAAGAGGGTATGTGAATGCACACAAACCTGATTGATGGGGTATGAGCAGGCTAATTACAAACTCTCTTAATTGGTGTGGAGGGATTCCACTGCATGGTGCAGTATCCTCTAGCTGTTTTAACCTCAGCAGTGGCAGTACCTTGAGCTGGAAGGAAATAGGAATTGGTTGACACACAAAGGTAAAAAATAAATTTGCCATTGTATTATTGTTAATAAATTAAATGAAAATATCTTTTCTACACCTAATAATCTCACAAGTCTTATGGTATGTTCATATTTTTTATAAATCTCTCTAGGAAACTGCTCAAGCCTTGGAATACAAGAAATAGTTCTGATGAGGACAGATTAATAAATAGCAACCATGATCATTGTTACCCGATCATTGTAAGCTTAGGGAGGACTAATGACCCAACAGAGTTTGGCAGAAAGCAGCACGTTTATTATACTGATAGCTAAACCCAAAAGAAGGGGCGGGGTCACACTCACGCTTGCATACTCACGCTCCCAGGACAGGCACAGCACTGGAGATGTCAGGATCCTTCAAGGTAAGTGTCCCACAGCGCAGCAATGGATGGTGCAACGAAGGTAAGTCTTCCCAAGGCACAATGGAATGCAACATGGCGAACCACTCGCCAGGCGGTCCAGGCGAAGGGCCTTCACAGGAGGTACAAGCTTGTGAGTGTACTCCTGAGCACATGGCCCCTTTCAATTTTAAAGACCTGCTCCTCATGGCCCGAGACTAGAGATGACTTGGCTGTGTCTGGTTGGTCACACTCCACCTCGGCCAGTGTCCGTGCAGTGTCCATGCATTGGGGGTCTGAGCACTGCCTAACACCTGGTCTACCTGGGACCTCTTCTGATCTTCCAGCTGTTCAAGCAGCCCATTCATTCCACAAGCATTCCAGGCGGGAGTGGGATGGGGAAAGCCACTTCACAGGTATTCAAAGAGGGAGAGGAGGCAATGGGGGCGAAGTGTAACAGAACTTTTGAGCATACAGGTTATACATAGCATACAGATCACTGCTGCTCCTATGACAATCGTAATAGAACACTACATACATAGAAGTCAGAGCACTTTGGAGGTAGGTGGAGGGGTGGGGGAGGAAGTATAATTCTTTGATGACCAAAGTGCTGGTGAGGTGACCAAGGATTCCAGATATGTGTACTTTGTTGCATGGTCTGCCAATTACCTACTGCATAATAGCACCTGATAGGTAGGAGATTGTGAAGATGTGCAAAAATAAATAATAGCAGAAACACAGAAAAATAAATCCATATAACTGAAAATCCATTTCCAGTGGAGGACAGGAAGAGCCTGAAGCTGCTGCCATGGAAATCAGTAGCTACTTGGCCACTGATCCTATAGAAGAAGGATCCAGCCCTATATAAGCAGAGTTATAAAATATCCACTATCTCTGTTCAGCTCTATAACTGACATTAATGTTAATTCATTTACTCCAGGAAAAAGTTTTGTACTGTACCTTAGTTACTCAGGCTTCTTGTGAGTTTCTCAATCAGTACAAAACATCTGGCTATTTCCATGTGAATGATCTCCCAGGCACACAGGCTGTATTGCTTTTCTTTCAGGAAAGCATCTATCCTCTGAAAGTATTGTTTCACTCTCTGACTGGTGAGCTGGAGGTCCTCACTTTCTGTGGTGGTTAAGTCCTTTTCCATCTCTGCTCTCAAACATGCCTCCAGCTGCTGAATTTGCTGGTAAAGTCCACTTTGGAACCTGACTATGGAAGTCCCATCCCAGGCACTTTGGGTGAGGTTTTTGCTAAAGACCGTGAAGATCTCTTGAAGGATCTCTTGGATTTCCACCTTGGAATTCTCCTTCTAGGACACTGGAAGCTGGACAACATCCTGGGTGAAAGCTGCCTTTTCATTTATGCATTCTGAGGGGGTGTCACGACTATGCCACTGTAACAATGCTCATTCTGGCGGGACCCAACTGAGAGTGCCAATTCAGGACAAATAGCTTAAAGCAGGGCAATTACAGCCCAAGGCTGGGCTTTCTGTACACACCAAGGCAAACCAAACCAGCCAAACAGAGAAGACTTTGGTTTTACCCCACTGGCTAACCACAAGTCACACAAGCAATTCCCTTAGACGCTCCAGTTTCCCAGTATCACCACCAGTGCCACTCATTATGGGGACAAATGGTTATGAAAATCAATACCCCAGTAAAAGAAAAAAGTTTCTCTCAATCCCAAAAGGCCAAGCCCCAGACCCAGGTCAATATAGAAATCAGATCTTACCCACAAATCACGCTGTTGCCAATCCTTTAGAATCTAAAATCTAACGGTTTATTCATAAAAGGGAAAGATATAGATGAGAGCTAGAATTGGTTAAATGGAATCAATTACATACAGTAATGGCAAAGTTCTTGGTTCAGGCTTGCAGCAGTGATAGAATAAACTGCAGGTTCAAATCAAGTCTCTGGAGTACATCCACAGCTGGGATGGGTCATCAGTCCTTTGTTCAATGCTTCAGTGTAGCAAAGTTCCTCCAGTGTAGCAAAGAGGTAAGAAGCAAAATTGAAGACAAGATGGAGGAGCTGCAGCAGCTTTTTATATTTTCTTGCCATGTGGTCTTTCTTTCTTTGTTCCAAAGACAAGCTGTCCATCACATGGCCTGGAAAAACCACAGAGTTCTGTCCATAGGCATGTCCCTGCATACCTTGCTGAGTCACAAGGCATCAGTCTTCTCTCAGTGGGTCACTTGTATAGCTGATGGTCCTTAATGGGCCATCAAGCAGGCTAGGCAGAGCTGACACCAACTTGTCTGTGGTGTTTCCCAGAAGCATAGCACAAGTTCAAAATACAGACCGTATAGAGCCAATATTCATAACTTTAACTACAAAATGATACACACATATAGACAACATAATCATAACCAGCAAACCATAACCTTGTCTGAGACACCTTATTTGACCCCCTTTATACAAGATTTGGTGCCACTACGGGACCTTGGTTGCAACCATGTTCTATATGGTCCTAGTTCATGTCAATAATGTGACAGAGCGGAAATTTCCTCTCATTTTCTTCAGAAGCTCTAAGCTCTTTGTTCATTTTGTTCTGCTGGAAGTTACGTATGGTACAGAGCCGAGATGAGATTTCAGTGGACAAGAGCAACATGAGGCAAATGTGCAGCAAACACCTGGTGGTTATGACAATGTCTTCTGCTCCTTTACTTTGTCTGGAACCTTGAGCCTGGAGTTTGTTGAGGGTCCTACGTAGACTGCTGTATCTTTCCTTTGTGTCTCTGAATTTAAGTATTTGGTTGGAGGATGTTTCTATCATCATTTTCTATTTACAAGATTTTTCTTCTTGGACACTTCAGACTTTTTCTTTCTGTTGAATTCACTGTTTTCTAGTTCTTTTACAACGTTTCCTCCTTTTTGTATTTTTGTGAAAGTGACCACAAATGACAATACACAACCCCGTTAACTCATGGTGGATCCACATACATACAGGCTTTTCATGATACATTAATTTAAAGATATAATTTAGTAAGATCATCCACGCTTCAGAAGTGGTAGAGAGAAGATCCAAATCAGTGTTCACCATTTTTGCTGGAGATAGAGAGTACGCTCTGAGAGAATGGAACCTTTTTTTCATTTTTTGTTTACTTCCAGATCTGAATATACATACTGTAGCTGAGGAATAGATGCAGTTAGACAGTGTGAACATCATGTCCTGTTGGTCACTCTGAGTAGCTGACAGTGGTGAAAAATGGAGGGTAAGTCGTAAAATAGGATGAGCAATTAGTTACACATACTAGAGAGGTACCCACATGGATGATTGTGATTTACAGTGTGGCCAGAAGGAGGTTATGAAGAGAAGTCATGCTGTGTATTTTTAACAGGCATGTCCCTAGGTTGTAATAATTCAAAGAATGTTTTAAGAATCAAAATCAGTGTTCGCTATTTTTACTGGTTCCTCCTCCTTTGACTTTTGCTTTCCCCTTGGCATGGGCAGGGAAATTCTTCTGCTTTGTTTAAGCCTCTTTGTTTCCTGTTGTAATGATGCTAATTCTGATGGGACGCAGCTGAGAGTGCCAATTCAGGACAAATTGCTTAAAGCAGGGCAGTTACAGCCAAGGCTGGGGTATCTATGCACACCAAGACAAACCAAATCAGCCAAATGTAGAGGACTTTGGTTTTACCCCACTGGCTAACCACAAGTCACACAAGCAATTCCCTTAGACACTCCAGTTTCCCAGCATCACCACCAGTGCCACTTGTTAAGGGGACAAATGGTTATGAAAACCAATGGCCCAGTAAAAGAAAAAGGGTTCTCTTGATCCCAAAGGACCAAGCCCCAGACCCAGGTCAATATACAAATCAGATCTTACCCACAAATCACACTGTTGCTGTCAAGGTTCCTCCCCCCACTCTGAAATCTAGGGTACAGATGTGGGGACCTGCATGAAAAACCTCCTAAGCTTATCTTTACCAGCTTAGGTCAAAACTTCCCCAAGGTACAAAATATTCCACCCTTTGTCCTTGGATTGGCCGCTACCACCACCAAACAAATACTGGTTACTGGGGAAGAGCTGTTTGGAAACGTCTTTCCCCCAAAAATACTTCCCAAAACCTGGCACCCCACTTCCTGGACAAGGTTTGGTAAAAAGCCTCACCAATTTGCCTAGATGACTACAGACTCAGACCCTTGGATCTTAAGAACAATGAACAATCCTCCCAACACTTGCACCCCCCCTTTCCTGGGAAATGTTGGATAAAAAGCCTCACCAATTTGCATAGGTGACTACAGATCCAAACCCTTGGATCTGAGAACAATGAAAAAGCATTCAGTTTTCTTACAAAAAGACTTTTAATAGAAATAGAAGTAAAGAAATCACCTCTGTAAAATCAGGATAGTAGATACCTTACAGGGTAATTAGATTCAAAACATAGAGAATCCCTCTAGGCAAAAACTTAAGTTACAAAAAAGATACACAGACAGAAATAGTTATTCTATTCAGCACAATTCTTTTCTCAGCCATTTAAAGAAATCATAATCTAACACGTACCTAGCTAGATTACTTACTAAAAGTTCTAAGACTCCATTCCTGGTCTATCCCCGGCAAAGGCAGCATAAAGACAGACACAGACCCTTTGTTTCTCTCCCTCCTCCCAGCTTTTGAAAGTATCTTGTCTCCTCATTGGTCATTTTGAGGTGCCAGTGAGGTTACCTTTAGCTTCTTAACCCTTTACAGGTGAGAGGAGTTTTCCCCGGCCAGGAGGGATTTCAAAGGGGTTTACCCTTCCCTTTATATTTATGACACGCCCCCCAAATCTCAGCTAGGGTAAAACACTGGCTGGGATTTCTTCCTGGAGCTCTAGGAAAAACAGAGTTAATAAGACACATGCATCTCTAAATATACTACCAAGTACATAAAGACTAACAATATTTTCCACATCTCAAGGACGATTTTAACCAGTTGATTCTGGGAAACTTTCACGGGAGAGTGCATCAGCCACTTTGTTAGAAGCTCCTGAGATGTGTTGGATGTCGAAATCAAAATCTTGGAGCGCTAAACTCCACTGAAGAAGTTTTTTGTTAGTTTCTTTGACGGTGTGAAGCCACTTCAGTGCAGCATGGTCGGTTTGCAGGTGGAAACGCCGTCCCCAAACATATGAGCGTAACTTTTCCAGAGTGTAGACAATGGCGTAACATTCTTTTTCAGTGACTGACCAGTTGCTTTCCCTCTCAGACAGTTTTTCACTGAGAAACACTACAGGGTGGAATTCTTGATCAGGTCCTTTCGAGTTTCCTTGTATAAAAGTCCTCTTTCTACAACAAACCTGGATCGATTAGAAGAGCTGAGAGGCGGTGGGTTGCTCCGTGCTGCTGTCCAAGCTCTCTGGAGGCTTTCATCTGCTTCCTATTTGGTCTGGAACTGTTTCCTTGATGTTGGAGACATCAGTTCCTCATGGGATTGTGGACCTATGCTTGGTACCTCTGGAAGCGATGTAGGGGATGGAGCTGTTTCTGTTGACTGTGAACCGCTCTCCGCGGGTGCACTATGTTGGGATTCAGGCTCTGGCTGAGCCTCTTGTGTAGGGTTATCGGCTGCTGCCAGTTCAGGTTCAGGTGGGGCCCTCTGGTGTTGAAGTTGCAAGTACTGGATTCAGTGCTGGCAATGGGTCTGGTGTTGGTTGTTTGGCTGGTTCCGGTTCTGGGATTGGTTCTGGCTGGGTCTCTGGGACTGGATCCACTACTGCTGTTGCAGACATTGGCCTGGGGTCCGGGTCCATCACCTCTGACCGGGTCCTGATAGAAGTTTCCGGAACAGAGCTAGGCCTCACGGCTTGTTTAGCCTGGCTGCGGGTGACCGTTCCCACCCTCTTGGCCTGCTTCACATGATTGGCCAAGTCTTCCCCCAACAGCATGGGGATGGGATAATCATCATAGACTGCAAAAGTCCACGTTCCTGACCAGCCCTTGTACTGGACAGGCAACTTGGCTGTAGGCAAATCGAAAGAGTTGGACTTGAAGGATTGAATCGTCACTTGGATCTCTGGGTTGATTAAATTGGGGTCCACTAACGAAGCATGGATAGCTGACACTTGTGCTCCGGTGTCCCTCCACGCGGTGACCTTCTTCCCGCCCACACTCACAGTTTCCCTCCGCTCCAAGGGTATCTGGGAGGTATCTGGGCCTGCGGACCTCTGGTGTGATTCCGGTGCAATGAACTGTAATCTGTTGGGGTTCTTGGGGCAGTTGTCCTTTACATGCCCCAGTTCGTTACATTTAAAACATCGTCCAGCTGACGGGTCACTGGGGCGAGGAGGGTTGCTGGAGAACGGGGTGGTGGGACGATAAGGGGTCTGGAGGGTTCTTTGGGAGGTAGGTGGGGCTTTTGGTGGCCCCCGGTAATAGGGTGTGGTCTGGGGTTGTCCCTTCTGGTCTCCGCTCCAACTGCGACCAGTTTTCTTCTTCTCTGCCACCTCCACCCATCTGGCTCCAATCTCTCCTGCCTCAATTACAGTTTTGGGCTTCCCATCTAGGATGTATGTTTCTATTTCCTCAGGAACCCCCTCTAAGAATTGTTCCATTTGCATTAGGAAGGGCAAATTTACTGGAGATTCAACACTTGCTCCTGATATCCAGGCATCCCAATGTTTCACAATGTGGTAGGCATGTCGGGTAAATGACATGTCTGGTTTCCACCTTAGGGCTCTGAACCTCCGACGAGAATGCTCAGGTGTTATCCCCATTCTGACTCTCGCCTTGGATTTAAACAGTTCATACTTGTTCATGTGTTCTTTAGGCATTTCAGCTGCCACCTCAGCTAAGGGTCCACTGAGCTGCGGCCTCAGCTCTACCCTGTATTGGTCGGTAGAGATGCTGTACCCAAGGCAGGCCCTTTCGAAGTTTTCTAAGAAGGCCTCAGTATCATCACCTGCCTTGTAGGTGGGGAACTTTCTGGGATGGGAAGTGGTACCTGGAGAAGGATTGCTAGGGTTTGTTGGGATATTCTGCTGAGCCTTTATCTTCTCCATTTCCTCCACATGTTTTCTCTCTTTTTCCTTCTCTTCCAGTTCTTTGTCCCTTGCTTCCATAGCTCTCCAGTGAGCAGCCGCTTGGTGGTGTTCTGCCTCTCTCGCTGCCTCCCTTTCTTTCTCCTTTGCCTCCATTGCTCTCCTGTGAGCAGCTTCTAGAGCTTTTATGGTTTCTTTCAATGTCTCCAGTTTGGCTAACTCCAATTTGTGTAGTGCCTTGGTGCCTGACATCTTTACCTCTCTGTTTTTAACTAACTTTACACCTGAGGTTTAGAAATAAACAAACAAAACTTGGCTGTAAAATTTTGCTTTCAAAGGGGTTTACCCTTCCCTTTATATTTATGACAGTTGCCAATCCTTTAGAATCTAAAATCTAAGTCCCACCACCCCGTTCTCCAGCAACTCTCCCCAGGTGGTAATGGATTTTTTTTAAAATAATTATTCACAACCACACTGGATTAAAAAGTGACCAGTCTGGGGAGGAAATGGTTCTAGTGTTACTTATGATTAAAGTGATCCAGAAGAACAGTGCAGAAAACAGTCTCCAGACAAACAAGAGCAGCAGCAGCAAAGGTGGGACCTCTCCTCTGCTCTTCACCTTGGCGAGATATGAGTGAATCCATGAAGACCATTTCAAGGCTAACATTAAACACAGACAAGGCAAGTACTCTCTTCCTTTTTTTTTAAAAGGGTATGGAGAGCCTAGATTTGTAGCCATATGGACCAGAGACCAAATAGGACAAAAATTTCTTCCCCCCATAGGCATGAAATCAGTGAGCCACAAGCACAGCTCCACAGGAGTTACCCGAAGCCCTCCATCTGAAATGGGAGTTGTTCTTTCTCATCTCCATTCTCTCCCCTACCTAAGACGTTGGGGAGTTAGTGTATCACCAGGGCTTCAGTAACTCTCCCAGATCAGCTGTGGGGGCAAGACTCCAGCAAGAATTATATAGCTCTCTACCCTCCTATACATCTGGTTGGAGTAGCCTCTGTGGAGCTTGTGGCATGTTCCTCAGTGGTTATCCTGGTACCAGATCGTCCCTGTCTTCAATCCCTGCAGAGAAGAGTATAAAAATATTGCTCAGGCATGTAGGAATGAAATCAGGAGGGCCAAATCGCACCTGGAGCTGCAGCTAGCAAGAGATGTCAAGAGTAACAAGAAGGGTTTCTTCAGGTATGTTGGCAACAAGAAGAAAGCTAAGGAAAGTGTGGGCCCCTTACTGAATGAGAGAGGCAACCTAGTGACAGAGGATGTGGAAAAAGCTAATGTACTCAATGCTTTTTTTGCCTCTGTCTTCACTAACAAGGTCACCTCCCAGACTGCTGCGCTGGGCATCACAACATGGGGAGTAGATGGCCAGCCCTCTGTGGAGAAAGAGGTGGTTAGGGACTATTTAGAGAAGCTGGATGTGCACAAGTCCATGGGGCCGGACGAGTTGCATCCGAGAGTGCTAAAGGAAATGGCAGCTGTGATTGCAGAGCCATTGGCCATTATCTTTGAAAACTCGTGGCGAACGAGGGAAGTCCCAGATGACTGGAAAAAGGCTAATGTAGTGCCAATCTTTAAAAAAGGGAAGAAGGAGGATCCTGGGAACTACAGGCCAGTCAGCCTCACCTCAGTCCCTGGAAAAATCATGGAGCAGGTCCTCAAAGAATCAATCCTGAAGCACTTACATGAGAGGAAAGTGATCAGGAACAGTCAGCATGGATTCACCAAGGGAAGGTCATGCCTGACTAATCTAATCACCTTCTATGATGAGATTACTGGTTCTGTGGATGAAGGGAAAGCAGTGGATGTATTGTTTCTTGACTTTAGCAAAGCTTTTGACACAGTCTCCCACAGTATTCTTGCAAGCAAGTTAAAGTATGGGCTGGATGAATGCACTATAAGGTGGGTAGAAAGCTGGCTAGATTGTCGGGCTTAACGGGTAGTGATCAATGGCTCCATGTCTAGTTGGCAGCCGGTGTCAAGTGGAGTGCCCCCGGGGTCGGTCCTGGGTCCGGTTTTGTTCAATATCTTCATAAATGATCTGGAGGATGGTGTGGATTGCACTCTCAGCAAATTTGTGGATGATACTAAACTGGGAGGAGTGGTAGATACGCTGGAGGGCAGGGACAAATTGGAGGATTGGGCCAAAAGAAATCTGATGAGGTTCGATGAGGATAAGTGCAGGGTCCTGCACTTAGGACGGAAGAACCCAATGCACCGCTACAGACTAGGGACCGAATGGCTAGGCAGCAGTTCTGCGGAAAAGGACCTAGGGGTGACAGTGGACGAGAAGCTGGATATGAGTCAGCAGTGTGCCCTTGTTGCTAAGAAGGCCCATGGCATTTTGGGATGTATAAGTAGGGGCATAGCGAGCAGATTGAGGGACGTGATTGTTCCCCTCTATTCGACATTGGTGAGGCTTCATCTGGAGTACTGTGTCCAGTTTTGGGCCCCACACTACAAGAAGGATGTGGATAAATTGGAGAGAGTCCAGCGAAGGGCAACAAAAATGATTAGGGATCTGGAACACATGACTTATGAGGAGAGGCTGAGGGAACTGGGATTGTTTAGTCTGCAGAAGAGAAGAATGAGGGGGGATTTGATAGCTGCTTTCAAATACCTGAGAGGTGGTTCCAGAGAGGATGGTTCTAGACTATTCTCAGTGGTGGAAGAGGACAGGACAAGGAGTAATGGTCTCAAGTTGCAGTGGGGGAGGTTTAGGTTGGATATTAGGAAAAACTTTTTCACTAGGAGGGTGGTGAAACACTGGAATGCGTTACCTAGGGAGGTGGTAGAATCTCCTTCCTTAGAAGTTTTTAAGGTCAGGCTTGACAAATCCCTGGCTGGGATGATTTAATTGGGGATTGGTCCTGCTTTGAGCAGGGGGTTGGAGTAGATGACCTCCTGAGGTCCCTTCCAACCCTGATATTCTATGATTCTATGAATGAATCATCTGTGTAGGATTAACAAATCTTGCATAATAAGGAAGCCCTCCATATCTGTGAAGCATGGTTCAGGATTTGCACTTTGGTGTGTAAAGCTACATTAATCCAACATTAGGGCTGCACAGCTAAACTAACCTACAATATAAAGAAATGCAAAAGTTAAAGTTCTTATTTGCATCTTTAACTTGGTCACATGTATGCCCTGTCCATTTTATGGCAAACACTGAACAATATAAGTACTATAATGCAACTGTAGCAAGACAGGTAAGTTAATGCTGCTGTTAGAACTGTAGCTTTTGCATTTTGTCTTTATCTCCTTTTTAAGTGTTAATCTTGATGTTACATTGATGAAAAATCCCCCTTTCAAAGAAAGTCTTAATGCAATACAGTATTATGGAAATGATTTTAAATACTCAAAAGTTGGGAAGTGAAGAAGTTAATGTTGCTATGGTAATATAAACAAGGCTACAATACATATCTTGTATGAGGTTCATGTGTGCATATTATATGTATGTGATTAAATATACTAGAGCTTAGAAAATGTCTGTTTTCTTTCTTATACATATGAATGTATTCTCTACATTTAACTACACCCAGACATGTACAGGGAATGCTCTATATAGTGAATTTGATTTTTGCCTAGGATGGAATACCAGACTCACTAATTGTGTCATTCCTTTATTTTCTTGTGTTGCTTTGTTTATGATGCCCTTTGCTATTGTGTTGAGAGTCAAGACTGCTCCTTTTTCTTTAAGTGCTTTTCTACTCTAAAGTAATACTGCAGGAAAAATAGCAAGCATAAATCAGAGCATCAAAGTAAGTCCCACCATGCCCACAGTGTACAAATAGCTGTTGATGAGTTTGCCATGCTTACTGAACTGAATAAATATAAAAGCTTTTCGTGTGCATTCCTATTTTCAGTCCCAATACAGTGCGTTAACCTCAGAATATCAAATTGAATCAGGAGTTCTGAGAAGAGCAGCCTGCAAAGCAGTTAGAATGACACTCTTCATTACACTATCTAGATTCAGGTTTCAGACAACCATAACTGGTGCTTTCACAACCTCTCACCTAAAGTCAGATAATGTACAGCCACCCAAATAAGTGACTGAATTCCCTGCAAGTGCTTCTGAACCTCTTGAAATGTGAAGTCCACAGAGGCCCTGAAAACTGAGACTGAAATTGTTATGAGGAGACTTTACTGGATGAAATTTTTCCTTGCCAGGCACAAATAAACAGCTCTCAATAGGGTGCTCACCACACAGTGTGTCAATGCCTATTATGCAGTCTGGTGCTGAGTGGATGTGTCAGCTGCCCATTAGACCACACTAAAATAGAATTGCTGGGAGCCTGAAGCATGAAGCATGATATTAGATAAAGTGATGAAATTTCACTCGATTAAAGAGCCAGGTCAAGGACAGTTACCTCAGGAAATTCCTTTTTTCCTAGAATATTCTCACAACTTTGATGAATTTATCCCCTTTTCTGCTTATTTTTGATTATCATTTGAATGATATGAATGCTTAAATTTACACTCACTGGCTTCTGTCACATTTGGAATGATTAGAATCATAGATTTTATTTTTTGGGGAAGAGAGGAGCAAGCCGGAAAGAATTGACTTTGCTCCAGGTTGAAAGTTCTAGGGAACGTTGGATTGATTTATTTAGAGTTGTTTGAATTTTTCTTCTTCTTGCAAGATGAAAAGGAGTAGGGTAGACTGAAATTTTTGTAGGCTTGTTGAAAGGTAGGTACGAGCATCATCTGGGAGAAGTAGAAAGTTGCTCCTCTTATTCACAGGGCATGTATGCTGCAAGCAGAAGTAGCTGGATCTGTTTTTGTTTCCCTGGCAGGAGTGGAAGGCTCACCTAGGCAGACTAACAGGCTGCAGATTTGTTGTAGTATCTGTATCAGTTCACTGAAGGGCTGTCTGAAAAGAAATTAGTACTCACTGCTAAATCTGTTGTACTGGCTTACAGTTTGGTGATATCAGGCTCTCCCCATCTCCCTCAATTTAATTTCAACTAACATCACAAGCTGATCTCAGACCTAAAAGGATTTCAAAAGGTTAATTATCAGCACTCCATCCTTGGAACCAATTTTTGATCCCTAGACTCATTACTTTATCATTTCTAAACAATATATGTCATCCTGTGAATTGTTTTAATGCTTGATAGTCAATGTATTCAAGCACCTCTAATCTGGTGGATGTATTTACGCTTTGCAAATTCTGCTTTGTATCTAGCAACAAATTCTAAGAACTGAAGGCCATTTGTGCTGTTTGCATAAGGGTACGCTTATCCTAATGTACTATAGTTGCTGGGACTGGTCAGCCACTGTGCACTAGTCAGTACCAAGCTGCAGTCAGGAGACATGTAGTGGAGTGGCAGTTGATCTGGGTCAGGTTTCTTGGGTTATATTCCACCATAAGCCAATCAGTGGGCTGCAGGGGAGGCTGCCACTTAGCCCATGCTGGATGGTACTTCCTGGAGTGTCTAGCTTCACAGGGGTCTCCCAGTGGAAACACAGCTCCCTGTGGTGATGTGGAAACCTCAAGGCCCAGACCCTCCATCATTCTACATTCTAGTCCTGCAGATGCTTATGTCAGAGGTCCAAAACACTGTACCTTTCAATTGAATTATGGGGTAGTACAGTATTCTGGACCATTAGGATAATGATGGGTACAAAACATCTATCAGATTATAACATTTGATCAATACCAACTTGGACTGAATCATGTACTATTGTTTTATCGGTTCAGTAAATAAAATCTTCTATGCTGTGCAAAATTATCCGGAAATTTTACCAACCTGGGCACAGAGGTGATTTGCCCATCCTTTTCTCTGATCGATGATATTAAAAAAAAATTTATTCACCTTCCAAAAAATACTTACCCATGTCAAATAAAATATGCAAGGATGCACTTACCAATGTCAATACCTGCCCAGCAAATAGGTATATGAAAAATGTCCAGATTACTGTTACATAGAGGTCATAGTAAAATAGAGACCTTAATTCAAGTCTAGGGAAAACTGCCTTTCAGGTGACAAATAACAGGAGCTGAATGTCATGTTAAGAATAATCTAGAAGTCTCAATAGATGTAATCATTCTGCCCAAGCATAAAGTAAATTTTGAACATTGTGAATGTGTGTACTATTTTGCTTATATTGATAGTAAAAAGACAAGCTATAGGATGGGAAACAGAAGTGAGGAGAGGCAATTGTAATTGGTATTGATGTCTAATTGTTTCCAGTTCTGTTAATACTATTTTTCTGCATGCAGATGATTGATTTTTTTTCTGCCTTTTTGAAATAATTTTTTTTTAAAAAGCCATTACATCAACTTTTATCTAGAGTATTTATTTTTACCAGAAAATTAAGTCAACTTCGCTGAAATTTTATCCGATAAACCACAAATGCATACACCAGCCCTTTATGAAGCTGATGAATTTGTTACTATTCATCAGCTTGCAGTTAGAATTAAAGTAACATAATCCTTAGACAGACAAAAGAGAGCAACATTTTGAGATGGAAAAATAAAAGGAGTACTTGTGGCACCTTAGAGACTAACCAATTTATTTGAGCATAAGCTTTCGTGAGCTACAGCTCACTTCATCGGATGCATACTGTGGAAACTGCAGAAGACATTATATACACAGAGACCATGAAACAATACCTCCTCCCACCCCACTCTCCTGCTGGTAATAGCTTATCTAAAGTGATCACTCTCCTTACAATGTGTATGATAATCAAGTTGGGCCATTTCCAGCACAAATCCAGGTTTTCTCACCACTCTCCTTACAATGTGTATGATAATCAAGGTGGGCCATTTCCAGTATAAATCCAAGTTTAACCAGAACGTGTGGGGGGGGGGGGTAGGAAAAAACAAGGGGAAATAGGCTACCTTGCATAATGACTTAGCCACTACCAGTCTCTATTTAAACCTAAATTAATAGTATCCAATTTGCAAATGAATTCTAATTCAGCAGTTTCTCGCTGGAGTCTGGATTTGAAGTTTTTTTTGTTTTAAGATAGCAACCTTCATGTCTGTAATTGCGTGACCAGAGAGATTGACGTGTTCTCCGACTGGTTTATGAATGTTATAATTCTTGACATCTGATTTGTATCCATTTATTCTTTTACGTAGAGACTGTCCAGTTTGACCAATGTACATGGCAGAGGGGCATTGCTGGCACATGATGGCATATATCACATTGGTGGATGTGCAGGTGAACGAGCCTCTGATAGTGTGGCTGATGTTATTAGGCCCTGTGATGGTGTCCCCTGAATAGATATGTGGGCACAGTTGGCAACGGGCTTTGTTGCAAGGATAGGTTCCTGGGTTAGTGGTTCTGTTGTGTGGTATGTGGTTGTTGGTGAGTATTTGCTTCAGGCTGGGGGGCTGTCTGTAGGCAAGGACTGGCCTGTCTCCCAAGATTTGTGAGAGTGTTGGGTCATTCTTCAGGATAGGTTGTAGATCCTTAATAATGCGTTGGAGGGGTTTTAGTTGGGGACTGAAAAAAAAAGTGGGGGGGTGAGAAAACCTGGATTTGTGCTGGAAATGGCCCACCTTGATTATCATACACATTGTAAAGAGAGTGGTCACTTTGGATGGGCTATTACCAGCAAGAGAGTGGGGTGGGAGGAGATATTGTTTCATGGTCTCTGTGTATATAATGTCTTCTGCAGTTTCCACAGTATGCATCCGATGAAGTGAGCTGTAGCTCACGAAAGCTTATGCTCAAATAAATTGGTTAGTCTCTAAGGTGCCACAAGTACTCTTTTTCTTTTTGCAAATACAGACTAACACGGCTGTTACTCTGAAACCTGTCATTCTGAGATGGGTGGATCGTAAAACCTCCTTTTCAAACACTCATTGAACTGAATTCCCGAAACCCGTCTGTCACCAGTACAGACAGAGCAACCTAAGGGAGGCTTTGTTGATATTCTCTGTGTTTTGCAGTGCTCAGGATGCATGTATGTCTTCCTTTTTTTTCTTCTCTTGTTTAGCATCTTTCCTTATCCAGGTTAGAAATCCTGGGAACGGATATTTAATCTTTTTTTCTTTCTCGGATATTTCCTTTGAGAAGGTTTGAAATGACTCTGAACATATGAGCTAGGCACTGATGTTTTTGCTATTTAACACTGCGGAGTAATACCTTGTCTTAGCCTTTACCCTCTAATAGCCCTAAAATTCAGTTTGTGAAATGTGGGCTTTAAAGTCTCCTTCAGCTTCTATACAATTCAGCTGCCATGCAACTTGTCAGATTGGAGTCCAGGTACTAACAGTTTCTTGACACCATCCTCAGTGGACCTAAGTCATGGGGAAGGCTGTAGTTAAGCTGACACAAAATCATGTTTGCAATTTGCATTACAATACATTTATGGCTTCATTTCAAGGATCAAGAGGCAAATCCTCTTCTCCCACAGAATCCCCTGGAAGAAAGTACAACTGAAATTGCTTTCTCTGAGTATTGGGACCAGAGAACTATAAGACTAAGGTGGTTCGGTGTGTGTGGCATAAAAAATGGCACAGAAGTGCAGTTGATGCCTCTGGTAGTCTGTGTAAGAGAGCTGTTCATTTAAATATATCTTACTTTGATTTTTTCCCCAAGAAACTTTTGAAAGCTGAGTTCCCTTTGTTTTGTCATTGCCTACGCTCTCTGTGTTTTGGAGATTTTCTTTGTAACCCATATAGCTAGAGACTTTCTTTTTTTCTTTTTTAAAGTTGAGACAATGGGGGGACAGTTCAGAGGTCTGTTCAAGCTTCCCCATCCCTGCTAGCTTTTCATGACCTCTTGGGGGGACGTGGCCCATACATTACAAAACACCCCCTCCCATGTATGGTAGCTAGTGTTGAATATAATGACTCTTTCAAAACATTTTAAAAAAATCAAATTACTAGACAGTATTTACTTCACTTCAAAGGCTAATTGTCTGTGAAAAGTTTTTTGTCAGGGTGATCCGTTCTGGCCTAGAGGCTGGCAAAAAAGTATCCAAAACCATCAGAATGTTTTTGTTTTTTACCAATAATCTGCACATCTGAAATGTCTGAGTAGACTTACGTAGGGTTTTTTTAAAATATGTGTAATTGAGTTTCTGTATAATAGGCTATCCTATGAAAAAACAAATTAGTTCATCAGTGGAGGTTCAATGTTGGTGAAATACTTCCCAGCCTGCTCAAAGGCTAAGTGCTTGTCTACAATCAATTTTGTCTTGCTTTAACTGTATCAGTTTGAAACCAGTACAGCTCAATACAGTAATATTGCCCTAGGATAAGTTATACATGTACAAGTTCTTGCTATACTGGTATAACTGCATCTACACCAGGGGCTGTACTGATTTAACTATTTTGGCTATTTAACTATTTTGGCTTTTAAAAAAATCACTGAACCAAACCAGTTACATTGGTACAAAAATGGTACACCTGAACTAAATGGGGGTTTGTGCCAAGGAACTGCACAGTAGGTAGAGTGGGGGAATCTTTAATTCCTGGACAGGGTTGAAGGCAGCGTCTGGCCTGTGACCCTATGACACATAGTTTAGTGGTCATCATTGGATCCACATAGCCATGGACTCACTGGCCACAAGGTTCCTACAATCTGTTGCCAGTACCAGCCCTCCTTCTTGCTGAACTGTCCAGGTCTGGTATGGTGCCCACGTCTCATGAATAATGGGTGGGAGTGCCCACGTGTAGCTGTCTTCTCTTGGTACAGTGGAACCACAGCAATTCCACTTGTTGGGGTTAGTCTGAGGACCCAGTATTGCTGCATGAATTTTACCCTGCTTATGGAGTTATGCTCTGTATGTTGCAAGGCACTGGAATAATTCAAGTCTATCATTGTACTTTACATTAAACAGAGCTTCAGTCTATCAAAGCTCATTGTAAGGAGTCCACTGAATCTTCAGTGAAACAACTTTTGGCTGAGTGGGATGTGATATGGGTAAGGCATTAAATACAGAGGAAGTGGAAACACTGATGAACTCGGAATAAGAATAATGATAGCAGATACAGCTATAATACCTCATTTGGTGGTGGTTTACTTCTGAGTATTGCAGCTGTTTTTAAATATGGCTCCCAGATAAATGTGACCCTTCAAATGTTGCACGTGATGGACAGACTGGTCCTGTGACCTCCTGGCTCAGCTATTGCATCTTGGCAAGGTGGTGTTCCTCCAAGACAAGACAATCACTGCATGATGTCATGCTTTGCAAAACTAATTCAAAGTTTCTAACTACTCATGAGCTCTTCTCCATGGAATAAACCATGTTCCCTTCCCCCAGTATTAGCGTTTTATTCCATTGTTAATATTGTACCCATTTTGATTCCACCTGACCCACTTTTTACTAACATTTAAAGAAGAAATTTAGTCCTCTCAACAGAATAAATCCAGACCCCTGTATTTAGATGAGGCTATGCTAATATAGGACTACTAGCCTTTTCTTCAGGTTGTTTGACATGTGAAGCTTGGTGGGCAGGGATTCTTTGGAGAGCTGAAATTAGAGGCGTTCAATCTCACTAATTTATTAAACACACTGTAAAGTGGGGCTGACAGGAAAAATAAGTGATAGACACTGCTTCTCAGACATGTAGTAGACAATTCATATATTTCTAGTTTGGATGCTGTTTTGTTCCACTGTGATGAGCTATTTGGGAAATCATTCAAAAAGTTATTTGCAATTTCTAAAATTCCAAGAGCATTTGCCTCTTCTGACTATAAATCACTATACATTCAGATCAGGCATCTGCTCTCTAATCCGCAAAGAGGCCCTTGTTTTAAATTTTATCAGTCCTGTATTTTATCCTACTTCTAAGCAATATTATCACTGAAAAGCAACACTATTCTATGGTTTTGTTTGCAAAACTGAGCTATCCTATCCCAAGTCTGAACATAAAAGCAAATCCGAGCAGGTGGTTCGATGGGAGAATATAGCACTGAGTAACCATGTCTTATTTATCATTAGAGTACAGTGCAGACAAGATATTTAAAAAAGGAGGGAAAGGCAGAAATCATAATATATAGTCCATGTGGTGGTAGGAAGAATTTCATGCCATGGTGGGGCTAAGATACCAAGGTAATAGCCACCTTAAAAACACACACTACTTTTAAAAAAATAAATAAATGAGGGACTTGAATACAAGACAAATTTTTCAACAGTTGGTAAACATTGTTTTAAAACAAATTGGTTCTAATAGCTAATTGTGCTTTAGTGATAGAACTCAAGTAGATCAGAGAATATATTCCTGTGTTACATATCTGATATTAAATGATTTTATTGAGATGATGTTGAAGTAAAAAGAAAGTGATACAGAGTTTAAGCATAGAAGTTTCTGATTATTAGGGAATAAGGTACAGATTATCAAGGGGTGCAAAATTCCATTTAGGAACAGATGGCGTAAGGAATACATAATCTGCAATCTCCCCGATTGGGGGTAAAAGTTTAACTGGTCAAAGTACAGACACTGAGATATGGGAGTATGTTGTTCATATATTGGCTATGTTCAGGTGTGGAATATAATGAGTGGATACGATGATGAGGATGGATTTACCCTCATTTGGTGGGATTTAATGTTCAGTGACTTTAAGGTTCCAGTTCATATGATCCAATGGAAAAAGTCTCTCAGTCCCTTTCCCATAGTTGATGCACGATGTCATACTGGCTCACACCTCCTGGTACTGTCGGTGGCCGGTGATGTGTTCGATGTAGATGTCCCTGGACCATCAAATGGTGTCCGAGACCATGAGGCGCCCCATGAGCCGTGCGTAGCGTCGACCGATCCCACAGGTCCGCAGCACATGCTCGTTGCAGGGGTCCCAAGCGCCCAGGGCTCTGATGATCAGGGCATCCATCTGCACCTCGTAGCCCTTTGCTCTCAGGGTGTTGGCCAGGGGGGCGTATTTTTCCAGCTTATGAGCTCGGGCTTTAGTCCTGTTCTCAAAGGAGACCATGACATCGATGAGGATGATCTTTTTCTGGACCTCGTTGGTGACTACCACGTCAGGTCACAACTGGCTCTCAGTACTGGGGATGGCACAGATCATGGCGACCTCCGCCAGGCACGGTGCGATGGCTTTCACCAGGTGGTTCTGGATGGCGTTGTGGCACAGCTGCCAGGCTCTGGAGTGGGGCTTGCAGATGCACAGGAAGTGGGGCAGAGTCTCATTGGAGTAGCCGCACTTCCTGCAACCCTTGTCTTGGTTCCCGTGGTGGACGGCTCAGTTGAGCAGGAAGCAGTTGAGCTGGGCATGGTGGATGAACCGCCAGTCGGCGAAACGGGTGAAGCCACCCCCGGCGAGGAAGTGGTTGCTGGCGTCCCACTTGCTGGTCAGTTCGAAGGCTTTACCCTGGTCCAGTTTACGCTTAATGTTACCCAACCAAGAAGCTTTTAAAAGTACAGAAAGGTCCTGTCCTTTTTGTTTTCTTTGCCATTTCTCAGACACCTCTCTCAAACTTGCTAAGGTCTCTCCATTGTGAACTCAAAGGATCATGTGAGTAGCAGATGGATTGAAACTAAGTACTGAAGAAAGCTACATATCAACTTTGACCCTCTACTGCAGATCCACCCTCTGCTGCAAGGCACACAAGATGATTTAGAGAAATAAAAAAGCATTTTCCTGTTGACCAGAAAGTTGCTTCTCACTGATAAGTAAGCTGCTGAAATTGTTTAAGGGGAAAGAAATTCTGTTGTAGTCATTATTCTATTTGCAGTTACTTCTTCATTCACACTTGCAACTGTTTATCAGACTGGTTTCACTTCATATCTCAACTGGTAAAATAAAATAAGAATAATCCAAACCAAAAGACTTAAAGAAATAAAATCTTTGCCAATTTGCTGCAGAGCTAGGTAAGATACCCTCAGGAGTACATGGTATCTTTTCTGAAGTCCAGGGTCTGTATTTTGCTACTCTCCTTTCTTCCTTTTGTCAGGATCCTGAACACAACCATCTCATGGTCACTCATGGGAAACAACTGCCTAGGAAGAAGTACTGCGGTAAGGGATTTGCGGTGGCAGGTCATAGTGGACCACAAGCTAAATATTGGTCAACAGTGTAATACTGTTGCAAAACAAGCTGACATCCCAGAATGATGTCAGCTTGTTTTGCATTAGCAGGAGTGTTGTAAGCAAGACATGAGAAGTAATTCTTCTGTTCTACTCCGTGCTGATTAGGTCTCAACTGGAGTATTGTGTCCAGTTCTGGGCGTCACATCTGAGAAAAGATGTGGACAAATTGGAGAAAGTCCGGAGAAGAGCAACAAAAATGATTCAAGGTCTAGAAGACATGACCTATGAGGGAAGATTGTAAAAATTGGGTTTGTTTAGTCTGGAAAAGAGAAGACTGAGAGGGGACATAACAGTTTTCAAGTACATAAAAGGAGTACAAGGAGGAGAGAGAGAAATTGTTCTTCTTAACCTCTGAGGATAGGACAAGAAGCAATAGGCTTAAATTGCAGCAAAGGAGGTTTAGGTTGGACATTAGGAAAAACTTCCTAACTGTCAGGGTGGTTAAGCACTGGGATAAATTGCCCAGGGAGGTTGTGGAATCTCCATCATTGGAGATTTTTAAGAGCAGGTTAGACAAACACCTGTCAGGGATGGTCTAGATAATACTTAGTCCTGCCATGAGTGCAGAAGACTGGGCTAGATGAGGTCCCTTCCAGTTCTATGATTCTATGGGGGAAAGTGAACTAGAGACAAATGAACGTTCGAGTGGTAGTCAGAGCCTATTGGGGAAGGAGAGGACTCTGGTGGTACAGAGGGTCATGTAAGTTTATTTTGTTGATTTCATATTAATACAATAACTTGCTGAAGGCTTCTTGATGTTTATGTCAGTTCTGGGGTGTTAAACGCAAACCAAAAATGATGCTCACTGGATACAAACCTGCCAGAATGGTCCATCGAAACCCACGTGCATCTAAGTGGGTGGACTTTGTGCAACTCTGATCACACACATTTGTCTTCAACGTATTTCATTTCTAGTTTTCTGCTTGCCTTTTTATGTTCTACAGCTTACATGCAGCTGCATAAACTGTTTTAAGTCAGCATCATGCAGTGATTAAATCAGGAAAAGAGAGAAAAACTAAAGAACATTTTTTTTCCTCTGAATTTTGATAGTGTAGCTAATAGCCAGTAGCTGACTGAAAATGTTGGCAGCTAGTTCAAGAATAAGATTTTTGGGTGGGGGGCGGGAAACAATGAAGTAAAAGTCCATCACTCTGAAATGTTCAGGACTTTTATCTGAAGCTGGTTCCATCAGTTGCAATACACATCCATTTGTACCCCTGCAACTCCCTGTGTGTTGAAATAACATATTAGCATTTAACCTGAAAAAATGAAGTTATTAAAAATTTACATAAAATTATGGCGTAAACTCCGAACAGGTCGCCTCAGAAATGTATAATTATTCTCAGCAGTCCTGTCAGCATACATAGAAACAATTTTATTTCTAATCATCTTCTGCTTTTATTCACTCAGGAATGTATCATTAAAATTTCCACAGAACAATGAACCTTAATAGGTGCTAATGCAATTGTGAATTGTGGTAATTGTTACCTAAATTAATCTCTGTACTTTCAGTTCCTTGTTGGCCTATGCAAAAGTAGTGTGAAAAAGATGATGCAGAAACTGAAACTTGTATAAATTGTGTAAACAGTTCATTTTATTCAGAAATATTTTATTAAAAATCTCCTGGTAAACTGGCAAATTCTATGGATAAACCCATTAGGATCATTAGAAGTGATTTTACACAGTGCTCATTTATTAAGTTTCTCAAGTCTTTCCTAACTGTGCTATGTCTAGTAACTTGTGACTAGAGTAATATGCATGTATATGTGGAAATGGGCAGCACGGTGTATATCTATCTGTCTGTACATATTTTTCTGGGTATAAATGTGTACTCTAAATATTTATACATTGTCTGTCTGTATACAAGAGTTGTACATTTTTTATATGGCTTTGCATAGGATTTTGAAGTGTCTACAAACCCAAGCTAATGAATCCTCACAAAAAATTCCTGAGAGATAGTAAGGGATATGTGGGGATCACATCACGCACCACTGGAATGAAGCCATCCTTTGAATGGAATGTAGCAGCTGCTTAACAGCACATGGCAACAGTATAGATCTAGCTTACAATAGGGCATGAAGAACTAGCCTACCTAACTGAAACTGCGGAATGAGGAATTTAGGTAGCAGAATGTAATTATCACATCACATTCAAATTTGGCCAATTGGCAATGCACACACCACCATAAGATATTTAAAGAGCAAAAATACAGATGAGGTGAGCTTAGTCATGCTTCTGTATTTTACCTCAGGGAGGTGAGCTTGTCCCTTTAGGTTACATAGGTCTTGGTTTAAATCTCATCTGCTTCAATTTTAGTGTGTCTTGTCACTTGATGGTTCCCCAAATTGTGGTTTGCTGTTTGTCTACCAACTTGTGTCTAGATACAGCGGTAAGACCCATCCTCAGAAACCTTCACTATGTTATTCATTTCAGAATCAAATACCAAATCTACTTCCTGGCTATTATGATCTGCCATAAATTCTTGCCCTCCCCAGTCTTTTTTCCTTATCTGTAGTCTGTCCCCAAATCGCCCACTCTATGACCCTCTACTATGGGCAGAAGAATGTTCTCCTGCAATGATTTTCCCACCCAGTATAATAGCCTGTTTAGCTAATTAACCCAAATTTAGCACTTATCTCTTCTCTCTGACCTGTGACTTCTTTCTAATTAAAAATTAAAATCCTGCTCCCTCATCTTCCTGCTGTTTCCCTGTGCTCAGCCATTGCACCCTGTTTGGCCCTGCCTATCACATCTACATATGTTACTTGTAAAGGTACATTGCAAACTACTTAGCTGTTTGATACTTTTGTATGAATGACATTATTATACACAAATACATTGTATTGTACTGGACAGTAAATTGTAGTACTGAATTGTGTGTGTATTTTCATAGACACATCTGTTAAAAGGTTACTTTTTTTTAACTATTCCTTTTAATCACGGAAAGCTTTTTTTGGTGGCCCAAGCAGCACATCACGAATATCGGCATTTACACTAGAGATGGGTGAACGTAAAGTTATTGAACAACACAAATACTAGCAATGTTCTAGCAATCAAATATTTTAGCTCATGTCCATGATCTCTCAACATTTTGTGCCCATCTCTGATTCGCACTAGAAGACCTTTCTAGGATATGTAAACTGTTGCTCATACCTTTGCACAGCCAGCAACTGATATTTGAACTGATGCTGAGTGATTGTAACTCCTCGAGTGCGTCTTTGAAAACAAAGGGAAGCTTTTTCATTTCCCTCTCACAAGTCCTGGTGTCCAGCATCTCTTAGGTAGGTCTGGGGAAGAAAAAGAACCCAGCACCCACTGGTTCAACAATACCAAAGACTTCTGAGACTTTCTGACCTCCAGAGAGATTGGGAAGTGAAGATAATAGATCTCAGAAGCTAGATCTCTTCAAAGGGCTGGGTGGAGAAATCAAATTAGACTTGGGATAACCTTCATAGTCAGGAGTCTATTTCCATATACGAATTCCCTCCCAAATACAAATAATCCTTAAATCTGAGCATTTAACTTTGTGATGGCAACCACTGTAGTTAGTTCCTATTTTATGAATACTGGGATCTCAGATAGTCCTGTGTGGGAAATGTTGGCAAATGCTTAACTTGAATGTATTTTCTCATGCCCCAGTTTACATTCATGCTTTGACTTCTGAGAGTCTACAGGCAACCTTTTTAGGATTTCAGTAAGGAGCTATATTTAGACCAGTTCTTTAATAGAGTACAGTCTTTCTGCCCTTTTCACTGTGAAGAGTGGTGGGTGAGTGTTTGAAGTATTAGTCTTCTCTGACCATTGGCATAAGGGGGCAATGATCTTGAGCGATTAGGGCAGTGAAGAGTGATTCTGCCTTTGACTAGCCACGTGATCTTGGTCAAGTCATTTTACTTTCTGTGCCTGAGTTTCCCAATTTATAAAGTGAGTATAATAATACTTATCTCCCTCATAAGTTTTGTGAGGCTACTTTAACGTTAGTAAGATGCTTTGAGTTCCAGGGATAAAAGGTGAAATATAACCGCATTTTAACACAACTTCATTCCGCCTGTGTGGAAATGCAAGCTGAGTTTTGATAACTGTCTATTGCATTGCCCCAGCCCTTTGCCTACCACAGGCATGAAACAGCTCTTAAGGTTTTAGTGGATCCTCTGCATACTAAGCCTAATGGATTGAAGACATCTCTACCATCATTTGAAGAGAAATATCAGGTTTTATTAAGAAAATGTGAGGGCTTAGAGAAAAGAACAGGCTCTCAGTTAACAACCCCATTGATATCACTGAAAGCTGAATTTAGCCCTTACACTGGAAAGCACAGAAAATTGTTGTATAGACAAATTTGAATTGCATAGAGAAGACTAGGAATAGCTGAGCACTACATTAGGTCAAATAATCCAAAAGTTTTTAGGCTTTTCCTTCAGCGGCCGAGGAATTGGATTTGTCAGCTTTGTAACCTAATCCCTCCAATGGCATCTAAAGAACTCCTTTATTTTCACTGAATGCTGCTTTCTAGGAAAAATACCAGGACTGGAAATACAGGATGATGATGATGATCATCATCATCAGAATATAGTGGAGGCAAGGAGCCCTTTTACAAAGGAGAATATGGAAGCAATTGTCCTGTATCTGGCAAAAATGAAGGATATTCTATAAGGAGAAAGTTTCTTCATTATTTTTGGGAAAAGGACAAAAACATGTTTGGTCAAAATTCAGTCTTACTGACAAATAGTGACAATATAGGTAGTGATGAGCAAGAGCGTGAATAGCATGTACAAACTTTGGGAATCCAGCCAGTAATGTTGTACCTCTTTTGGTTTATAAATATCAGTTACAGACTAGTAATAAAGATTTTAACCCATTAACAGCAGAACAATTTGTTGCCTGGAAATTAGAAGCTCTCTTATTTTTGGGGGTTCAGTGTGTCAAAGTTCCTTTTATGAGCTGCTATCTGAATGAATATAGTTGTTCCCTCTTCTCTCTTGTACCAGAGTCCAGATTAACAGGATATCTGCAATTGTAATATGCTTGGTATCACTTGTCTTAGTTTTTATATTTCATTCTCTATGCAATGCAGTATATACAGTTTGCATTTTTTTCTTAGTCATTATGGTATCTGGATTGAATAGGACATATTCAGGATGGGACTGTTGCTGTCCCCTATAGCTTGGGTAGAAGTGTTGCTTTAGGGTTTGGTTATTAATTACTATCTAAAAGCCAAATTTCCAAAATTAGCCTCCAATTCTGAGTCTTCCCCAACAGTCAGTCATGCAAATAATTGCAGATGCAAAATTGGAAGCCAGGTTCAGACTCCTTTCAATGTTACCTCATGCTCCTCCCATCTGTCATGTCTACCTGTTATCTCTTGTCTTGTATTTAGCCTGTAAGTTCTTTAGGGCAGAGACTGCCTTTTTATTGTGTGTACATATAGCACCTAGTGCAATGGTGCCCTAACCTCTGATTGGGGGCCTTACGCACTGTCACAATACAAATAAATATTACTGATAAATCCTCTTTTGAAAATTTGGCTATAGAGGTTGAGGTAATAAAATTAGTCTTTTCTTGTACTCAGAGTACTGGGATATTGTCATGTGACATCTTTAATGAAAGGACAAAATCCCAATTTTGATTATAGGCTGTGCCTCAACAATTACCTCAGGCCCAGAAGTGTTTGGTTCATATTTTGCAAAATCTCCCTGCTCTTGGAACAGATTTGCCAGACATGGCGCATGAAGGAAGAAACTATACCTCTTTATACCAGATTGGCCTTCAGACACCTCAGAAGAGGGATCCTCAGAAGAGGAATGGCAAACAGTTTCTGTAACTTCCCCTCATAGTTTTCTATTGCGGTAAGAAACTCTACTTTGCACCCAACTCAGTGTATCCCCCCAGCTAAGCCTTGTTTTCCAAAACCTCAACGTGCATCATCCAAAGAGAAACTCAAGAGCAGAATTTACACTTTGAGTTTCAGGAGCGTGCACGCTCACGCACCCCTAAACAAAGCTCACCAAAAAAAAAAAAAAAAATCAAGTTTTTTTCTGTTCTCAGGTTGAAACTATGTAAAACTGTCCAGAACTCCAACTTAGCTCAGGCCTACCTATCTAAGTGGCACATTTGTAACAAAATCCAGTTTGTTTTTAAAAAGGTAAATGCAAAAAAGTGAAGCTTTAGCAATTAGGGTTAGGTCTAAATTACAACTACACAACAACTGGATTTGAACTGCCCCCAACCCTGAGCAAGTTCACGTCTGAATCATGATCTTAGGTCATAAAGCTAAGTCTGCTTCCATTATGGATTGATCTGGAACACAGAAAGCACACAACCTTGAATTTTGGTGTCAGATTTTATTCTCAAGAAGTTGAATGGTCTAGTATTATAGCATGGGATTGGGAACAATGAGCCTAGATTCTAACTCTGACTCTGCGACCTTAGGCAAGTTCATTTCTCTGTGCCTCAATTTCCCCATCTGCAAAATGGGAATAATACAGACGTTTGAGAGAACTTGAGATCAAAAAGCACCATATCATTGCATGCTGTTGTTGTTTGATTCCAGATCCAAACACTTGTGACGCAGGGCCTTCTCTAGCTTTTTCAGGACTATGTAGCACAGTGAACATCATGATGCTTTGATTTTATCACACAAGAAAATCCTGTTAAGGAACAAACATTTTTATAAAGTAAAAAGGTATAGAAGGCAGTATGTGGTGAGCTGCCCCTATTTTTCCTTTTACAGATCACGTCTTAAAAAGGCCTCAACTGGTCAAAAATGTTGGTTTTGCTATCTTTATTTCCCATCTCCTGCCTGAATTGAAGCTCACCTCTTTTGTGTTGCTTCCAACCCAGATACTGTTGGAATATCTCATTCCTCCCTCAACCTCTTGGGTTTTTTTTTTCTGTTGGATCCTGCTATATTTCACAGAGGGCATGTGTGAGTTATTCAAGTTCCTACACCTCGTTTGGATGACAATGTTTTTGTAATGAGAATTGAGAGCAGCAACTGGCACAACGTGAATACATTCTAATGGCAAGGATTGTAAATGAGAATTGTGAAACTGACACCCTTCCTGAACCTGTTCTCTCCATTCTTTTAATCATAAAATCCAGTTCCTAAAGATGCCCCTCCAGCACCCAGTGTACAAATCTGTTTTCCTGTTCAGAAAAAAGAAAAATGAAAATATTTCATGGAAAGCTGACAGCTTTAACGAACTTTAAAGGTTAGCCCCAGTGCTAGTTAGCATAACTATTCATGCCTCTGTCTATTGAATTACTCAGCTGAACATGCACACAAAAGCAAAACTTAAACTCCACCACCCAGAAAGTGAGCATTAATAATTCATAAATACTAGAGGCTTCTGGTTTTTTTTTTTTTTCCCCCCAGTGCATTGGAAGTGTGTTAAGAACTGAATCCTGGTAGCGTCTAACTTCAGAAGCTCACTGAGCAACCCTGCCCAAGAATGTTAATGTTTCCATAAGTGTAGCTACCAAAACATATTGTGGATTTTCATCCCCTCAAGCACTTGTTAGTGTTTCTTTGGATTAGTATGAGGTAGGGCTTTTCATGAAATGTTTAACTGACAGCTTTTATATTTGTATTTCACAAGCCTCTGCAGGCCATAAAGAACTCCAGATTCCACCATAATCCTCTGTTCTGAAGTAAATCAGAACTTTTGAACAGATTCCAGATGCCAGTTGTGGTATTAATGAGGATATACAATCTCCTTGTCTGCCTCGGCTGGATCAAAAGTGGTGGTAATCTTGACAGGTTAACCTGTCTTAAACTTTTTTTTTTATTTTTTGGTAAATTAAAATTTAATTATTAAATCTTCCCATTGAAGGCTGAAGCTATTAACATTTTTCAGAATTAGCCATTTTCGTGGGAACCAGCAACAATGAATGCTGCAGCTGTTGCCTGACAACAAATTGATTTTTAGGCGGTAGTTATGAAGGATCAAAATGGAAGCTTTCAGCAATTAAGAAGGTTTAGTGAAGTACTCCCAGCAGAGAGCTGACAGTACTGGGAGAGACTAGAGCTGAGGAGTTGGCACCAAAATATATAGAGGCATCAAGGCTTGGGCTTTCCCTCACCATGATTAATTCCCACTCAAGCCATGGTTGTAGGGCAACCCACGGTTGTAGGGCAGGCAGTGGCACAACCCCTCACTGGCCTGGATTGCACCCTGGAACGTGACCCATCCCTGTTGAGTTAATGGTTGAAGTTGTGTTATAAAATTGGTTGCTAACAGGAAGAAAGAGAAAAGAAATAAGATGGGAAAGGAGCAGGAGGGGGGAAAAAATTAAGATAGTGGCCCTGATTCTCCTCTCGGTTAGACTGGTTTTACACTTGTATGCCTCTATTGGCTTTGATGGAACTATTCCTGCTTTTCACCATTATGAATGAGAGCACAGTCAGGACTTCTCTCTATTGCCATTGACTGTTGCTTTAAGTGGAAAGTTTGTTTTCATACTTGTTATGAGCTAGTAAGGGAAAATAACCAGTGAAAGCCTATAGCTGTCCATCTGACATGCACTGAAGATTTTGCTCTTCCTGAAAATAAAAATGTCCCTTTTTGTCTGAAATATTTTTGTGGAAATTTTCCAGTTTTTCAGCGAAAACCACAAAAGCTGATTTTTAACACGTCTTTGAAAACTGGAAAAAAATACAGAAAACAAAGGTTTTTTTTAATTTTTGGAAAAACTGGGGGGGAAATTTAGATATGGAAAATATTCACCAAAAACATTCATGCTGAGCAAAGAACCATTTTTTCAGCCAAATGACACTTTCAACCACATCTAATTATGGGCTTGTTCCTACAAAGTGGAAGACCCCTCTCCTATGCCTACCAGCTTGCTGGAGGCACTCTGCATCACACACAATTGGGGCCCATAGAAGTTGGACTTTTTCTATTTAAAAAAAAAAGTCAATTGCCGTGATTGTCTTTGGAAATGGATGTACTCTGTGTAGGAAGGGATTTTTCAAAACCAATTTCTGCCCTCACACCACATGTCAGTGGGTTTGCATCATGTGTATGTGAGGGTGGAGTTTAACCCAATGTTTGTTGGAAGTTTGAAATAGCATCCAACTAGTATTATGTTTTACATTAGTGCTGAAGGATCAACCAAGAATGAGGTGCCATTGTGCTAGGCATGTTACAGACCTGAAGTAGTAAATGGTCTCTGCCCTTAAGCATGACCTGTTGATGACAATCATATCTATCGGAAGCCACTGAAATTCTTGGAACATGGAAATGGGTGTGGGAAAGGTAAAATTTTATTTTTCACATCTGCAATCAAGCTTTTTGTTTTTCTTCTTTTTTTTTACTATACTATCTTACTTGTATTTACCCTTTTCACCCCCACTGTTACTTATATAGGTTTTTGTTTGTTTATAAAAAAATCTGCCTGCATTGGGAATAATAAACCCATCCATGTTTTGCATCTAAGGTGCAGTACACAGTAGAATGGTTCATGTTACCAATCAATTGATTACAAATTGAATTTCAGTCTTTGACTTGATTCAGTTTGTCTTCAAATTTAGGCTGATCTTGAAGTGGGGTGGAGGACTCAGTATAAGAATTGTTTTAACTTTTTTTTGCTACTGTTAGCTTTCTTTGTGTCTGAAAGCTATACTGATCTCACATTTCTCTGAGCTTATACTTTCCTGTAGCACAAAGAACTCATTTGACTGTAACTTGATTACTTCAGAGGGCAGGCTATTAGTGCAGTGGGTTGTTGCCGTAGCTGAGATGAGCAAGTATGCTAATCAACCTGAGAGTGTCTATCCCATGGAGCACCCAACACTCTGGGATTCTTTCATGACAAAATTCATCTGCCCTGCTTTTTTTGTCTCCATTTAAATATTGCCTGTCGTTTGTCTTCTGTAAATAGAAGACTTGTATCATATTTCATCTTCTGGAGGTCTATTTGTTCTAGTAGTGATTTTTAGCTTAGTTTTTGTTAGGGCATCAAACTACCCTGCTGGCACATCAAACTGAATTTTTAGCTGTACTAGATTATCATGGACTGTGGGCAGTTGCCTCTCAGAAACACTTGCCATTCTAACAAGTTCCATCCCCTCCATGAAAAACCTGCAAGGGTCTAAGCACCAAGAAAGCTATGCGTCCTCAGGATCTTGCAGGTGGCACTCAGTAATTTGTAGGACTGGGCCATGAGGGCATCATGTTCTGGGGTGCAATCCAGACCTGACGGGCTGTGTGTGACTGCCTGCCCTGTAACTCTGGTTGCCTTAAATGCTCTGCTGCTGTGGCTCACAACCTGGACATCGACAGCCAGCAGACAAGCATGCACTGAGTGTATGTGTTTAGCAGCTCTGTCTAAGCACTCTGATTCCAGCAGCCTCCGTATTACACCCCAGACACATTCTGGTATCTTACCAGCCGTGGTAATTAGTAGCCAAGTGACTCCAACACACTCCCATTTCTAAATTTTTCCCTCTCCTGGGCCAGTCAAAGGAATAACAAGGTTCCTTTGCTCCTTAAAGAGTCAGTACTCAGCAGCTTTTCCACATCAACTGGGCTTCTGAATTACTTCAGTTCAGACACTGCACTGGGCTGGGTAAAATAAGTTCATTAACAGGGCATAGGCTAAGTGATGCCAAGTGAAAGAAAGAAAGGATAAAGATGGTTTCAAGCAAATAAAGGTGAACATTAATCTAGCAATGTATAGCCTTTGAGATGGCTTCTCATCAATCACTTTGTCTAGCATAGCTAGCACTCTGTCAGGATCTTCTGCAGAAGTACAGGGTGCTGCTTCCCTTTGTCTTCCTAGGTGAAAGAAAACTTGGGGTTTTTTGCCCCTCTCTTTTATAGTCTTTTATATTACCCCCCCCCAAATACAGTTCATTCAAACTCTGAGGAAGGAGACATGGAGTCTGGTGTTGAAGGAAGTACCAGGCTGGTTTCTTCCCCTGATGGTGTTTGCTAAAATGCAATTTGATGTGTTCATACCCTCTCTGATGTAAATGAATGGCCACATGACGTGATTGCTAATCAACTCTGACAGCTGGCTAGAGCTGTCAGCTTGTTCTCTTTCTGGGATAAACCTGATTACCCACTCCCCACACTTTAGGTCCACATTTCCTTCATACGTGTATAGTCCTTTGTGCGTTTACCCTGCATATACTATGGAAGAATACTTATCAGTGCATTGTTAATTTTCTAGTGATACCTTAAATGATGCATCTGATACAGTTTATGACATAAATGAGTTTGGGTAAACTGAACTGGTCAGGCAGCTGACACTCATTACCAAATGCCAGTGACACCCTTGCTTTCTTGCAGTGGAATGCTGTTAGGGTCACAGAGGGTCAATGACTAAAAGGGCTCTCTTAAATTTTTACCTTAACCCCAATATTTCTTGCAGATTTTTTTTTCCTGTGAGCCAGGTAGCTGCTTCTCATCTTTGGTCTGATCTTTTCTTTCTTCTAAATTGCTGCTCTCAGGTTTTTCACCTACTTAGCCCACTTTTTGTTTCTTTTCTCCTTCCTTGTATGATTCAGATGTTCCTTTGTGGCACTGAGGTACTCATCTGCCTCAGTGTAAATACCAAGCAGCAGTTTGCGTCTAAGTATGACAGAAGCATGTGGGTGGGTGTGATGCACATACATTTGTGCATATGTCTCGGGTTTAATTTGGTTGTATTCAGAGAACCTCCTTTTTGAACAAATAGTAATGACCCATTGGACTTGTCAAACGGGTTTAAACCTATGGGGACATAGTGAATTCTTATCCTTGAATAACATTACTGGAAAAGATATTCATTTTTAGCTGATTCCCCTATTCTGAGAGGATGTCCTTTCTGTCTCTGGTGACCTGAGTGCCAGATTAGGAACTCAGTAGGTGCCTCTTTCCCAGGAGCATTGACAAGGCAGGGCAGATTCATAATCACTACATACTGTTACAAAACATGCATGCAGCACCAATCATTTACAAGATATGTGCCCTTCCTGGCAAGCTTAGAATCTAAATAATCCATGACAAACACGAGGCAAAATATTGGACAGCCATTCAGGAAAGGATGTGCATGCAGGGACTATTATTATTAATGATTTAAATTAAGGACAAGGTGGGTTTAAGTAGGGATTTGAAAGAGGAGAGAGGATTTGACGGATGAGGAGAGCAAAATTACTTCAGGCAGAGGGGTAGCAAGATTCCACATCAAGGGATTTCCCCACTGAATTAACAGGCAGGTTCCTCTTCAGCTGCTGATGCTTTCCACATCCCCTTCAACCCCAATTCCTCATACATCTTTGTCTTCGGTGTGTGTGGTTGTTTTTTAAACATGTAATTTAGTCTGTACGATCAATGAGGCAGGGACCTTTTCTTTCTTGATTGTAAGCAATCATGCCCACTTATGCACTAGAGCCTGGTTGTCAGAGGTGCTGAGAGACTGCAGCTCCCATGAGCTTTGGCTGCATTTGTGAATGTTCAGCATTTAGAAAATCAAACCTGAAATAATCATGATAAATGAAAGGGGCTGTGGCTTCTAATTAATTGGATATTTCTGCCTGAGGGCATATTTCCACTGTAGAGCTACCTTGGGTGATTGGTACTTGGGTTAGCCCAGTGGGGAGGTGAGCAGCCACACTACAAAGCCATACCCAAGTTACTATATCCTAACTGGTGCTGCATGCACCTATGTGCATCACTAGGATTTCTGGTGTCATATCCCATGATTCTTTGTATTGCAGTAAGCTGAGCTCTAATCTGTACCCCAGCTGGCCTAGGTTTAAAGGACCACCAACCCTGGATGAGAGGGCTTTGTGTGTGAGAAACAGGGGAGTTAGGTGCAACACCCGTAAGAATGTAAGAACGGCCATACTGGCTCAGACCAATGGTCCATCTAGCCCAGTATCCTGTCTTCTGACAGTGGCCAGTGCCAGATGCTTCAGAGGCAATGACCAGAACAGGGCAACTATTGAGTGATCCATCCCCTGTCATCTGTCCCAGATTCTGGCAGACAGAAGTTTAGAGGCACCCAGAGTAAGGGGTTGCTTCCCTGATCACCTTGGCTAATAGTCCATTGGTGAACCTATCCTCCAGGAATTTATCTAATCCTTTTTTATTTAAAACCAATTATACTTTTGGCCTTCACGACACCCCATGGCAATGAGTTCCACAGGTTGACTGTGTGTTGTGTGAAGAAGTACTTCCTTATGTTTGGTGTTAAATCTGTCTATTAATTTCATTGGGTAACCCTTGATTCTCATGTGAAGGGGTAAATAACATTTCCCTATTTGCTTTTTCCATACCATGATTTTTATAAACCTCTGTCATATGCCCCCTCAGTTATCTCTTTTCAAAGCTGAATAGTCCTAGTCTTTTCAATCTCTTCCTGTGGAAGTTGTTCCATACCCCTAATCATTTTTGTTGTCCTTCTCTGTGCCTTTTCTAATTCTTTTTTTTTTTTTTGAGATGGAGTGACCAGAACTGCATGCAGTATTCAAGGTGTGGGTATACCATGGATTTATGTAGTGCCATTATATTTTCTTCCTTATTTTCTGTCCCTTTCTTAATGGCTTCTAACATTTTGTTAGCTTTTTTTTTTTTTTTTTTTTTTTTGACTGTGCTACACGGTGAGCAGATGACTCCAAGTGTGATAACAGTTAATTTAGACCCCATCATTTTGTATGTACAGTTGGGATTATGTTTTCCAATGTGAATTATTTTGTATTTATCAACATTGAATTTCATCTGCCATATTGACAGGTTTCAGAGGAACAGCCGTGTTAGTCTGTATTCGCAAAAAGAAAAGGAGTACTTGTGGCACCTTAGAGACTAACCAATTTATTTGAGCATGAGCTTTCGTGAGCTACAGCTCACTTCATCAGATGTTTACCGTGGAAACTGCAGCAGACTTTATATACACACAGAAATCATGAAACAATACCTCCTCCCACCCCACTGTCCTGCTGGTAATAGCTTATTGATATTCAGTCACCCAGCTTTTTGAGTTGCCTTTGTAACTCTTCACTGTCAGCTTTGGACTTGCATATCTTGAATAATTTTGTATTGTTTGCAAACTTTGCCACTTCAGTGTTCACCCCCTTTTCCAGATCATTTATGAATATGTTAGACAGCACAAATCCCAGTACAGATCCTTGTAAGAATAAATGGTCAGTTTCCCCTGTCTTTCCCCCTATCTTTTAATGAGATATTGATCCATGAGAGAGCCCCTTCCCTTTTATCCCATGACTTCTTACTTTGCTTAAGCACCTTTGGTGAGGGACCTTGTCAAAGGCTTTCTGCAAATCCAAATACACCATATTGACTGGATCCCCTTATCTACATGCTTGTTTGTGCCCTCAAAGAATTCTAATAGATTGGTAAGGCATGATTTCCTTTTACAAAAGCCATGTTGACTCTTTTTTCCAACATAACTTGTTTATCTGTATGTCTGATTCTGTCTTTTGCTATAGTTTCAACCAATTTGTCTTGTCGTGGAGTTAGGCTTCCTGGCTTGCAATTGCCCAAGTAAGAGACTGAGTTACTTCTTCAGTGAAGACAAAACCTGATTGCTGTATTTCAGAGCTCTGCTATAATGATGCAAAAAAAGGGGGGCATTAAAAGTGAAAGTTAAGCCCTGCATTGACACAAAATCCATTGTCTCAGAAGTAGGGATGGAAAGACCAGTTCTGAGCAGCAGGTCCACCAAGGGAGAGTTGGAACCTGCAGAGCTGGAATCTGAGACCCTGGGGGTTCTGAGACACTGATGCCTCCATATTACCACAGGCTGGACTCCCATGGGAGGATCCCATGAGGCTGGGCTCAGTAGGAAGTACCACCCAGCAGAACCTGAGCGGTGGGCCCTCTCAGCCCACTAAACCAGGAAGTCATGAAGGGGAGCTGTCTGAGCAACAACAGACTGCCTGCCCATCTGTCTTTCTTCCACAGGACAGAAGCGACTTTGTCTGTACAAAGTGCAAGCTGGTCTCCATATTGGAAGAGAAGATTGAAGGTCTGGAGCAACAGATAACAACCCTGCGTTGCATTCAAGAAACTGAGGATTTTCTGGACAAAACTCAGGATAGGCTTCTAGGGGCACAAAGCTCTAAAGATATAGAGCAGGTTGCACAGAGGAGCCAAGAGGCCAGTGAAGAAGCTTGGCAACATGTGACCTCCAGAAGAGGTAAGCGGAATGTCTGGGTTCCAGTAACACAGACACAGGTAACTAACCGCTTTCATGTTCTCTCCACAGGTATCGTTGCGGAGAGTGGACCAGATGATATGTCTGGGGCGAGAAAGCAGAAGGAGACTCTGCTGGTTGGAAGGCATGAGATGCGATGTCCTGAGGTTGGGGGTTCCACGACCACCACTCCCAAGAGGAGAAGGCGGGTGGTGGTGGTCGGGGACTCTCTCCTCCGGGGGACTGAGTCATCTATCTGCCGCCCTGACCGGGAAAACCAAGAAGTCTGCTGCTTTCCAGGGGCTAAGATTCACGATGTGACGGAGAGACTGCCGAGACTCATCAAGCCCTCGGATCGCTACCCCTTCCTGCTTCTCCACGTGGGCACCAATGGTACTGCCAAGAATGACCTTGAGCAGATCACTGCGGACTACGTGGCTCTGGGAAGAAGGATAAAGGAGTTGGAGGCACAAGTGGTGTTCTCGTCCATCCTCCCCGTGGAAGGAAAAGGCCTGGGTAGGGACCGTCGAATCGTGGAAGTCAACGAATGGCTACGCAGGTGGTGTCGAAGAGAAGGCTTTGGATTCTTTGACCATGGGATGGTGTTCCATGAAGGAGGAGTGCTGGGCAGAGACGGGCTCCATCTTACAAAGAGAGGGAAGAGCATCTTTGCCAGCAGGCTGGCTAACCTAGTGAGGAGGGCTTTAAACTAGGTTCACCGGGGGAAGGAGACCAAAGCCCTGAGGTAAGTGGGAAAGCGGGATACCGGGAGGAAGCACAGGCAGGAATGTCTGTGAGGGGAGGGCTCCTGCCTCATACTGGGAATGAAGGGCGATCAACAGGTTATCTCAAGTGCTTATCTACAAATGCACAAAGCCTTGGTAACAAGCAGGGAGAACTGGAGGTTCTGGTGATGTCAAAGAACTATGACGTGATTGGAATAACAGAGACTTGGTGGGATAATTCACATGACTGGAGTACTGTCATGGATGGTTATAAACTGTTCAGGAAGGACAGGCAGGGCAGAAAAGGTGGGGGAGTAGCACTGTATGTAAGGGAGCAGTATGACTGCTCAGAGCTCCGGTACGAAACTGTAGAAAAACCTGAGTGTCTCTGGATTAAGTTTAGAAGTGTGTGCAACAAGAGTGATGTAGTGGTGGGAGTCTGCTATAGACCGCCGGACCAGGGGGATGAGGTAGATGAGGCTTTCTTCCGGCAGCTCACGGAAGCTACTAGATCGCATGCCCTGATTCTCATGGGTGACTTTAATTTTCCTGATATCTGCTGGGAGAGCAATACAGCAGTGCATAGACAATCCAGGAAGTTTTTGGAAAGCGTAGGGGACAATTTCCTGGCGCAAGTGCTAGAGGAGCCAACTAGGGGGGGGCGCTTTTCTTGACCTGCTGCTCACAAACCGGGTAGAATTAGTGGGGGAAGCAAAAGTGGATGGGAATCTGGGAGGCAGTGACCATGAGTTGGTTGAGTTCAGGATCCTGACGCAGGGAAGAAAGGTAAGCAGCAGGATACGGACCCTGGACTTCAGGAAAGCAGACTTCGACTCCCTCAGGGAACGGATGGCCAGGATCCCCTGGGGGACTAACTTGAAGGGGAAAGGAGTCCAGGAGAGCTGGCTGTATTTCAAGGAATCCCTGTTGAGTTTCCAGGGACAAACCATCCAGATGAGTCGAAAGAATAGTAAATATGGCAGGCGACCAGCTTGGCTTAATGGTGAAATCCTAGCGGATCTTAAACATAAAAAAGAAGCTTACAAGAAGTGGAAGGTTGGATATATGACCAGGGAAGAGTATAAAAATATTGCTCGGGCATGTAGGAATGATATCAGGAGGGCCAAATCGCACCTGGAGCTGCAGCTAGCAAGAGATGTCAAGAGTAACAAGAAGGGTTTCTTCAGGTATGTTGGCAACAAGAAGAAAGCCAAGGAAAGTGTGGGCCCCTTACTGAATGAGGGAGGCAACCTAGTGACAGAGGATGTGGAAAAAGCTAATGTACTCAATGCTTTTTTTGCCTCTGTTTTCACTAACAAGGTCAGCTCCCAGACTGCTGCGCTGGGCATCACAAAATGGGGAAGAGATGGCCAGCCCTCTGTGGAGATAGAGGTGGTTAGGGACTATTTAGAAAAGCTGGACGTGCACAAGTCCATGGGGCCGGACGAGTTGCATCCGAGAGTGCTGAAGGAATTGGCGGCTGTGATTGCAGAGCCATTGGCCATTATCTTTGAAAACTCGTGGCGAACGGGGGAAGTCCCGGATGACTGGAAAAAGGCTAATGTAGTGCCAATCTTTAAAAAAGGGAAGAAGGAGGATCCTGGGAACTACAGGCCAGTCAGCCTCACCTCAGTCCCTGGAAAAATCATGGAGCAGGTCCTCAAAGAATCAATCCTGAAGCACTTGCATGAGAGGAAAGTGATCAGGAACAGCCAGCATGGATTCACCAAGGGAAGGTCATGCCTGACTAATCTAATTGCCTCTTATGATGAGATTACTGGTTCTGTGGATGAAGGGAAAGCAGTGGATGTATTGTTTCTTGACTTTAGCAAAGCTTTTGACACGGTCTCCCACAGTATTCTTGTCAGCAAGTTAAGAAAGTTTTGGCTGGATGAATGCACTATAAGGTGGGTAGAAAGCTGGCTAGAGTGTCGGGCTCAATGGGTAGTGATCAATGGCTCCATGTCTAGTTGGCAGCCGGTATCAAGTGGAGTGCCCCAGGGGTCGGTCCTGGGTCCGGTTTTGTTCAATATCTTCATAAATGATCTGGAGGATGGTGTGGATTGCACTCTCAGCAAATTTGCGGATGATACTAAACTGGGAGGAGTGGTAGATACGCTGGAGGGGAGGGATAGGATACAGAAGGACCTAGACAAATTGGAGGATTGGGCCAAAAGAAATCTGATGAGGTTCAATAAGGATAAATGCAGAGTCCTGCACTTAGGACGGAAGAACCCAATGCACCGCTACAGACTAGGGACCGAATGGCTAGGCAGCAGTTCTGCGGAAAAGGACCTAGGGGTGACAGTGGATGAGAAGCTGGATATGAGTCAGCAGTGTGCCCTTGTTGCCAAGAAGGCCAATGGCATTTTGGGATGTATAAGTAGGGGCATAGCGAGCAGATCGAGGGACATGATCGTTCCCCTCTATTCGACATTGGTGAGGCCTCATCTGGAGTACTATGTCCAGTTTTGGGCCCCACACTACAAGAAGGATGTGGATAAATTGGAGAGAGTCCAGCGAAGGGCAACAAAAATGATTAGGGGTCTAGAACACATGACTTATGAGGAGAGGCTGAGGGAGCTGGGATTGTTTAGCCTGCAGAAGAGAAGAATGAGGGGGGATTTGATAGCTGCTTTCAACTACCTGAAATGGGGTTCCAAAGAGGATGGCTCTAGACTGTTCCCAATGGTAGCAGATGACAGAACGAGGAGTAATGGTCTCAAGTTGCAGTGGGGGAGGTTTAGGTTGGATATTAGGAAAAACTTTTTCACTAAGAGGGTGGTGAAACACTGGAATACGTTACCTAGGGAGGTGGTAGAATCTCCTTCCTTAGAGGTTTTTAAGGTCAGGCTTGACAAAGCCCTGGCTGGGATGATTTAACTGGGAATTGGTCCTGCTTCGAGCAGGGGGTTGGACTAGATGACCTTCAGGGGTCCCTTCCAACCCTGATATTCTCTGATTCTATGATCTCTGCTCTAGACCCTGCTTGTGACAGAACCTAGGCTCTTCCTTCTGACCCTGGTTTTTCTTTGACCTTGCTATTCAGTTGCTGTCTGTAACCTGCCACCTTACCACATCTCCTGGTAGCTTGACTCCTGTTCTGAACATTAGGTCTGACTGCCCATGTCTCAGTTGTGACAGAGTGAGAGTCCGAGCAAGAGCCTCTTGGCTATGGAATGGTTTCCTGGTTCCCCTTTCTAGTCACAATATTCTCCGTTGTTTTAACTTGTAACATTTTTACCTTGCTGATAAGAGACAGGGACACACCTATTGATGAAAGTTAGTCTGCATCTGGCTGTTGTACAGGAACACAGAGGTTCTGCAGATACGGTTGCCAACTCTCCAAAGGCTTCAAGACTAACGGAACAAGATAGGTCATGACTTCCCCTCCCCTTGCCTTTTTCCTGGCAGCTGCTGTGTTGCGGTCTTTTATTTCATTTTGGCTTCTGTGGCAGGTCACTCTGACCCCTTTTTGTGGTCAGTTTGTCACACAGCCTGCGTATGTGGCTCTTCACAGCTTTTGCATCTGAGGACTTGATATGTATTCGGCTGCATCAGACTCTAGGTGATGATTCTATTTCACTTCTGACCTTTCTTTCTTTGCTGAGGCTTGATCCTCTGAGGTCATCCAGGACTTCAACTCCCACTGACTTCAATGAGAGGTGAGTACCTTCAGTACCCTGCCTGGATCAGGCCCTTAGTTTCTTATCTTTCATTACCATTTATATAGTATTTTTACACTAAGTGATTAGAAAGCATTGGTATTCTGTTTATTTGCAACTGCAGGAAAATGTTACGTGCCACTGGCTGGAGGACTTCGTTTTTCTCTGAAACATGCAGCACACATGTACTTGCATTCTTATAAAGGGATGATCATGTACTGGAGACTGGAAGGTTAGACTTCTAGTCCTTAGGGAGAGGTAAGCTGGGATAGTGGAGGAAAAGCCATTACTGATGGCTATGTCCCAAGTGAGAGAAGAAAAACTGAGACTACTCTGGAGATGGATTTCCTCTTGAATTTGCTCTGCCCAAGATCTGTGTTGTCTGTAACAGCATGGAATGTGTTCTGGAGCATGATCCTGCCAGAATGTGCCTGTCCACTATGGTTTATGTGAGCACTGTACTGCTGTCTTGCCAATCTTGCACACTGCATATTTGTTTTCCTTCCTGTCCCTTGTCCCCTATTTGCAACAAGCCACTGACTGAGGCTCTCTCCACCTGTGTGTCTGTGATGGCCATAATGCTCCCTTGCCTGTTTTTAAGCAGTTTGCCAAGGACAGAGTATGAATAATAAGATCAGAAACATCTCTAATATAACTTTAGTGCCCCTGTGTGCCATTTTCCCATCATTTTGATGCTTCGCACCCACACCCCCACCCCGCATTTCTCTGTAGGCTAGTAAAGAGATTGGATACCTGCTCTGATCTTTTCAATAGATAACAAAAGGGTAATTTACTAGCTGTTCAGATAATTCATCAGAGTAGATGCTGAACCTTCTGTTCAAGCCTAACTCTAACATAATATTATATAATATAATAGCAAATAAAAAGAATTCAGAAAGATTGAGTTTCTAGAGGAAAACCACTCCAACAGCTCTGCTGTAGCAGTTTATGATGCCAAGAGAATTCCTGAGTGGGAATTATATCCTTTTGGCACAGTGGCTTTAATTAAATCATTAGGATTTTGCCTTTGTATTGGGAATACCATTAATACTACAGTAATGCTGACAAATTACCTTGCTTGGTTTAAAAAATTCCAGTGGTTGCAAAATACTAGTTATTCTCGCTCTAATTTTTTTAGAAATGGCCATTCCCCATTGCCAGGTAGCTATTTGTACTGCTGCTGCTGATGAGATTTTTTTTAAAAGGCTTTCAGGTCTGAGAGCCAAATTCTAGCTATCAGAAACAAATTAACATGATTTTTGTTTGTTTGTGAGTGTTCCAGGTACACCATCACCCATACTATTGCTATCCAGAGCAGTAATATTTCAGTGACCAATGAAATAAATACATTGCCTTTTTAATAAATTCCATTGGCTATGCATGTGAATTTATCAGTTATTGTAGCATCCATGATATTCCCTATACAAAGGCAAAAGCCTCATCATGTGATTAAGTAATCCAAGTAAGGGAGTGTCTTTCATTTCTCTTTTATCTAATCTATTCTGACAGTTATGGATTGCTAGTCATGCTGATACCTAAATGTGGGTAGTGGTGGCAGGTGGATTAAGGTGATCTGTGTGGAAAATACAGTAGTGGGGCCATACTCCTTGACCTCTATGCCCCTCCTCAGAATACTGTTCTGCTACTTGGACCTGTGGTATCTCAGTCTGGGTTTTTTGGGAGCCGGATCAATTGTATTGCTTTGTTTCCCCTCCTGTCCATCTCAATTTTTGTCACAGTGAGAGCCACTCAGAACTTGGCCTTTAAAAGTTATGCAGGTTTACTTCCCCAGACCTGAGAAATGGATTCCGAGGCCATGCTTTAGCTTGGGTTTACCCAGTGACATTAAGGCATGGGTGAGAGGGCAGTGGGGTGAGAAGAGGGAATTTGGAATGTACAGGGCTGCGGAGGCCAGAGAAAGAGGCAACTTTCCCTAGCTCCAAGGCTGCGGCTGCCAGGGAGAGACCCCACTCCTTTCCCAGCCCCAGCTTGGGGGCTCCTGCTGTGGGGGGGGGGGAGGGGGAGAGACCTCTCTGATAAAGCTGCGGTGAGAGGGAGAGGGTACATCCATTGCATTAGAAAGGTCAGACTACTGATATTAAAATGTGTTGCATGCTTTTATATGTAGAACAAAAAAAGGTGTTTTTTTTTAAATTTGTGTGTGTATGTATGTATGTATATAAACAAATGCTTTTATCCAAAGCAATTTACAATAGTTAGCTAATGGTACAAACAACATTTGGAAAGATCATTAAGTGGTCCCCTGAGACCCTCAGTAATTTTCAAGTGGTCCACCAAAAAAAAAAAAAAAGTGAGAACCACTGGCCTACGCTAAGGTGTTTCAGAAACAAAAAAGGGTGTCCAAAGTTTGGTGCCTAAATAAGAACTTGGGTACCCGAAGTGGCCTGATTCTCAAAGTTCTGAGCACCCTGCAGCTTTGATGGCAGCTGCAGGATAGTGCCATTTTGGAAATTGGGCCATTTAGAAGCCTAAGTCTAAATACAGGCACCTATTTTAGCCCAAGATTTTTAATGTTTGTCAGTTTGTTCCTCCAGGCTCATCCATTTGACAACCAAAGGCCTACGCAAGCTATATCGATTTAAGTTTTTTGTATTAATGTTGCCTGGTTTCCGTTATGCTGCTTTTGCTTCACATCATTTTATTGCTTATCTAGATGATGTAAGCACCAAAACATGACAGGCAAGATTTAAAAGCCCTCTTCCCTCATCTTCCCACCCCGTCCTTCTGACTTGCCCCAGTGAACTGAGCTAGCTGACATCCAGTTTGGATTTAGTGTGATGGAAGAAATGCATTGTGAATCCCAAAATACGTGTCGCCAATCCGCAAACAGCACTTGACTTTCAGGAAATGTTTTCCTGTGAGCGGTCTGTCATATCTTTTGTTACTACTTTTCTTTCTTTTTAAGTGTTTATCCCCCTCCATGGCTTTATCAAGCAGCAAGCTCATTTAAATAATTGTACAGTCATTTAGTTAATGTGTTCTTTTTTTAAACTTGCCTAACCACAGCAAATGTAGTTTTGATGGCAAAAGAACCCCTTTTATGTAACAGCACTTTTTCTTCCCTCCTCCTCCCCCCATATCCGCCTGCAAAACAAATGCAATGCAATTATTTTACTGCCGAGAAATTAGCTCATTTGCAAATGCCACCTTGGAACACAAGAAGAATGGCATTTATTGAAGCACTAATAAAGGCACCATGTTAGAATAATTTTATGCTGACGGGCCCACAATCACTCAATATTTTAAGAGCTGTCATCACACCAGCATGAGCTGCATGCAAAAGTACAAATTTATGCTGTGACATCATGGCACTAAGAGTATAATTGGAATAAAATTACAATGCTTCACTCTGGCATTCACCGGTGAAGCAGAGCACTTTAGATGCCCACCCGAGGCTGATCCTTTGCTATGCATCATTGTGCCACATAGTCTGTTAACACATGGAGTACCATGACACAGATTTCTGAAGAGCTTGTTGTGTCCTTCAGGTATTTCCAGAGTGAGCTTTCAGTAGGCACTCAGTGACCTGTGTTGTTAATATACAGTACACTGCACACTAGCAGAAAGCTTAAAGAATCACAGATAGCAAGAGCCACCATTTTAACTCTTTAGATATGGATAATAAAGCAAGCAGTCACTATACAATGGCTGAGGACCTAATAGTATAATTTTTTTTAAGTGAGTTAATAAATTCCAGTCATGGCTTGTGGTTAAATGCCAAGATTTAACAAATGAGCACATTTCCATAAGATTTGACTTTTACCACATTTTTATTCTTTATTGTAATGGTGGGCGGACCCTGACAATAGATGTAGGTGAGATACGGAAAAGTGAATTACATGTCATGTTAAGACACAACATTCTGCTTCCTTACTGGGCTACAAGACTTTTCAGTATAATCAGACATGCTTTGCACAGCTGAGGAAGTAGAGGGCCTGATTCTGATCTTAGACTAGTTTTACACTGCTGGCTTCCGTGGAGTTACCCCAGTCAAATGAGATCAGAATGAGACCCGTGTGTTTCAAATCAGTGGACCAGATTCTGATTACACTGACATTGGTTTAAATCAGAAGTAACTTTTAAAGTCCATGCAATTTCACTGCTTTAAAAAGCATGTAAATGAGATTAGAATCAGGCTGTGTGTATGGAGGGGAGAGTGAGAGAACAGGAGGGCTGCAGGGTGGGGTATTCCCATAGAAATGTAAACTAGAACAGTGGCTCTCAACCTTTCCAGACTACTGTGTGTACCCCTTTCAGGAGTCTGATTTGTCTTGTGTGCCCCCAAGTTTCACCTCACTTAAACAACTTGCTTACAAAAATAGACCTAAAAATACAAGTGTACATACATGCTATTACTGGAAAAATTGCATACTTTCTCATTTTTACAATATAATTATAAAATAAATCAACTGGACTATAAATATTGTACTGCATTTCAGTGTATAGTATGTAGAGCAGCATAAACAAGTGTATGAAATTTTAGTTTGTACTGACTTGGCTAGTGCTTTTTATGTAGCCTGTTATAAAACTAGGCAAATATCTAGATGAATTGAGGTACCCCCGGAACACCTCTGCGTACTCCCCTGGGTTGAGAACCATTGGACTGGAACACCCAAACATTAATTATATCGTGTTCATTATGGGGTGTTGGTGAGAAGACTGCTAGTAGTTTTCACTTTAAATTTAGGGTCCTTAATATATTTAATTATGCTTAAAGTTGGGAAAATAACTGATTATTTTTTGCGGCGCGGGGGGGCTCACTGGCAGTTCTGAAAAAAAATCAGTGTGGGTCAAAAAATATCTGATTTTTTGTGGGGGGGAGATTTGAAAAGTCCTTTTCAAGTTGAATAAAGAGTTCATTTGATCTGAAACAGTTTCTGTGCATTTTTAAAGGGCTAAATTCACAAAACAATAGGAAGTGGTTGTCCTCCTATAGCCTTTTAGCCCAGAGGTTAGGGCACTAATTGAGGTGCAGGAGACCTGGATTCAGTGCCCCTGCCCTGATGCAGGGCAGGGACTTGGGTTTCCCACCTCCCAAAAGTGTGCCCTCACCACTGGGCTATGGGGTATTCTCAAAGGTGTTGGTCTCAATCTGTTGAAGCTGTTACACTTTGCATGAAATAGTTGAATAGCCATTGGGGCAGAGAGACCATGTGTGAGAGTGACTCTCTTGCCTGGTGGTTGGGGCACTCACCAGGGAGGTAGGACACCCAAGTTCATTCCCTTTTTATTTTGTGAATGTTCCCAAAATCCCCTTGTGACTCTACCTGCTCCACCCCCTCTCCTATATAATATTTTTTGGACAAAACTATTTGGCAAATTTGTGTCTAATTTGCAAATCACTTTGGATTGATTGAAACTGCATTTTTTTAATTGAACAAATTATTTGTGTGAAATTTTGTCCAGCACTACTTATGCTTTTAATGTGAATGAAATGGGACTGAAACTGTAAGTTAATTACAGACAAACTTATTATTAAAATCATGCTTGCTGAGGTTTGTATAACAAAACATAAATGCACCTGTGACTGGTTCGGACACAGAGACCCCTTGGGACTGTCACCTGATGTGCTGAAATTACCTCTGAGCCCATTTTCCCTGATGGCTTGGGACTCCAGAACCCTGCCTTGTTGAGCCAGACAACACTAGTCTGCTGCAACACAGACCCAGGTATGAACCATGCCCCCAAAGCTGCAGGCTTTAACTGAAACCCACTCAGCAGGTTACCTATCTCCAGCACCCAGACACCCAGTTCCCAGTGGGATCCAAACCCCAAATAAATCCATTTTACTCTGTATAAAGCTTATAGAGGGTAAACTCATGAATTGTCTTCCCTCTAGAACACTGATAGAGAAAGATACACACCTGTTTGCTGCCCCAGGTATTAATCACTTACTCTGGGTTTGTTAATAAACAAAAGTGATTTTATTAAGTATACAAAGTAGGATTTCAGTGGTTTCAAGTAATAACAGAACAAAATTACCAAACAAAATAAAGTAAAGCAAAACATGTAAGTCTAAGCCTAATACATTTAAGAAACAGCATACAGGGAAATCTCACCCTCAGAAATGTTCCTATAAGCTTCTTTCACAGACTAGACTTCTTCTTAGTTTAGGCCCAATCCTTTCCCCTGGTACAGTTCTTGTTAGTTCCAGCTCAGGTTGTAACTAGGGGTTTTCTCATGACTGTGGTGCCTTTGTTCAGTTCCAGCCCCTTTTATATCTTTGGCACAAGGTGGGACTCCTTTGTCTCTCTCTGAGTTCCCACCCTTCTTTCTAAATGGAAAAGCACCAGGTTTAAGATGGATTCTGGTATCATGTGACCCGGTGACATGTCCTGTGAGATCTCATTCTTCATTATCCATGTCACCTACACAGGAAGGCTTGTAGGTAAACTGAGCCATTTACAGCCAATTGTCCTAGTCAATGGGTGCCATCAAGATTCTAAACCACCATTAATGGCCCACACTTTGCATAATTACAAAAGGACCTCAGAGTTAACTTCATATTTCTAGTTTTAGATACAAGAATGATGCACACATACAAATAGGATGAACACACTCAGAAGATTATAAGCTTTGTAATGATACCTTACAAGAGACCTTTTGCATAAAGCATATTCCAATTACATTATATTCACATTCCAAGCATATTTTCATAAAGGATAAGGAGTGCAACTTCACAGTGTCTATAGAGAGAAATAGTTTAGGTAGCTGGCCCTCCCTGACTGCATGAATTTGGGTGCAAGGGCATGGTCTAAAGAGCCGTTTATCTCCTTATGCACCAGCAAAGACTTGTGTTCCCAGCTCCAACTGAGAGGGTTTCTAGTTGCTGGATGCCACCTAGGATAAGGTTAAGTCCACAGCCCGAGGATCAGGGTCAGCACAGTAGGAAGTGCATGTTTCACTGTTTCAAGGAACATCATATCTCCTACTCTGCATGTTTTCTCAGTGCTCCCTGAAGCATTACTGGCTCAATTCTCTGGGCCACTAAGGCCACAGCACAAGATGGCTTTAAAATAGCTGTATGTAGCTTATGGAGAATTTCTCTTGCTTAGAGAAACTCTACTCAGATAGAACCATCCCACCAGCCTTCTGCCACCTCCTACGCCAGTTGCCCTCCACACCTTGATGTTAAATGAAGGGGAATTGGCATTCTTGGGATGATGAGACATGGGTAGGAAGAGGTGAAGTGAAACAGGGCTCCTGTATCCCTGATTCTCCACTGATGTCAGGTTTAAAACATGAGTGCTGGAAGCTAGAGCAGGCCCCTCACTGGTCTAATTTCCATCAGCTGGGTAGATGAAGATCAGAGAACTGCAATGTGCCCTGTGCAGCCACCATTGTCCACTACCTCCAAGCTGCATTTGGATGTAGTGGAGAATTGGGGCCAATGTCTGTGGCCCCTAGAGCTAGTCTGGAAACTTTCAACAAAAGGTTTTTCACTAGAAAATGTTGATTCTTTGAAACATACTTTTTGCGGGACCAGTTTTGACACCACTTTTATTAGGAAAGGTTTCTCAAGTCCAGGATGGAATTTCTGTTCAAAGCCAGAGCAAGAGAGAAAATATTCATGGGATGGGAAGACAATTTTGTGCCCAGCTCTACTGGGGAAATCCACTGGGTCAGAGCACTTCCTGTTTCACTGTCCTGATAATAAGTATGGCTGTAAAATCTGTAGATCCCAAACTGTAAACATTGTGGTGTTTATCCTGTAGTTCTCAGTTAATGGTGTTTTCAGTAACCAACTGATATCTATTTATTTATACAGCCCCCCAAAGTGTATGATAATACCAGTATTGTATCTGATTCTTTACAAACCGTGGTCCTTGCCTCAAGGAGTGTACAATAGAATATTAGACATAATGTGACAATATGGCCCTGATCTGCAGCTCTATTAGAGCAGCTTTGTGCCAGCTCTAAACCCAAGCTAGTCATCCAGGGAAGAATCACCCCACCGTAAGGGGATCTTCTGGATGGGGGACTGGCCTTGTATAAAAGATGGCCTAGAGCTGGAGCAGTGGAAAGGTACCTTAGAAACACCTCCCCTGTCTGGGTTGTACCATGTATTCCTTGTCAACCACAGCAGATAATCAGGGTTTAGCTGTCTAGCTACTGAGACAGTTACTTTAAAATACCATGAAGCTTTTTAGCAAGTGTGATCTCAGAAGCTGGACATTTCCTATGGCCTAATGGATTGGCCTGGGTCCTATTCGCAGCTCTACACTGAATAACTGAGATAATGGTTTTTGTAAAATCTGTTTGACATACACATGTGAAGTATCCCTATGTAAATGCAACACTTTAGTAATATGTCTAGATTTTTCTTTCTTACTTATAACCACAGCTATAAAATCATGGCATTCAGGTTTCTTTTCTTAATGTGGTCCGTGGTAGCAGTTCCTGTTATAAAAACAAAGCTCTAAAAGGGACATCTGTGCCTCTTTCTGTGAGGACCATCCCAGGGAGGGCAAGGTTGCAGGGATCCTGTTCATCTGCCTTTTTGTGTTCCAGACAGAGCCCAGACAGCATGCTTCTGCTCGCTGTCCCTGAGTGCAAGGGGTAGGGGCTCAGCCAGTGGTATTCTGAACCCTAAATGGGTATATCCTGATGACTCGGACATGACCAATCCTTTCCTGAATGTCGTCTAACATCTGATAGGCTGTACATTACATCTTACTGAAGAAGGTGTACTGACTGCAGAGATCAGACTGCCCATGCAACTCGACTGAAGTATTCTGCACTATGGATGCAGAATGCCTCAAACCACTTCAGCTCAGCTGGTACAGTTGTTCATAAACCCCTAGCTCAGTTAGTGTGCATAAAGGCATAATTTAAATTCTAAATAGCAAAGAGGGCCTGATGTATAGAAATGGTTCATGCAGTCTTTCTCCTTATATTTCCTCTTGTGCTCTCTTAATGTTTATCCTCACGTCCTGTTTGGAACTTGAAAAATGACTTTAATCAGTGAATAGACATGCAAACAAAGAGAAGGTAGATAGATCATTTTGATTGAATTGTCATATTTGTGTTACAAAGAATCTAATCCCATCTTCTCATTTTTGGACGACTTGCCATTCTCCAGTGAGTATGTGCTGAAATTAATGGTTTGGAGAATATCCAGGGGGCACAGAAATGGGAAGCGCTCCCAGACTTTAAAGGTTGGCAAACATATTGAGGTAGATCTTAAAATAACTGCCATTTTATATACTTTTGCTTTACTCTTCTCCTCTCATTTAATTATAAACACACATGTTCATTATTTTTTAAATACATATGTCTGGATATTTATTGTAGAAATAAACAAGCCCAAATGAAATGAAGGTTATTTTAAAAGCTATGAAAATAAACAGCACAAAGAGAGATTTATTTTTTTTTAACCCTCCACGGTCCCCATGCCAGGCCTGAATGGTTTGTCACCGGGGGTTCTGTGGTAATTATTAGGAATTATTACTACCTAACACTTAAGTGCCGTAGGTATGTATGTTGTTTTACATCTTAGCAAAAAGACAGGCCGTCTGCTAGACGGAATCCTCCTAAAAAGCTGTTCGGTGGCTATTGCATCTGTATCCTCCACACAGTCGCGTCCTAGTTTCCTGCTCCATCTGCAATACCTGACAGTCAGCACTGGCCTGTAGGAGCTCCTATGGAGCACAGGGTTTGCAGACCCTGAGAAACAGGGGAAATGTGATTATGAAACTAAAAATAATAGTTAAAGTATTCTTTAAACTGACTTTATTTCCAGGGGCTCTTGAAATGTTCATGGAAAGAGGCCTAGAAAAATTAAATCAAAGCAAATCTCAATTGTGCGCCATTCAGAGGTTATTCTGATAAGGGTAGCATTTCTGTTTTCTAGATGAATGAACCGTGCAGGGTAAGCATCCCAAACTGTAACACCTGTTCTGGCAGGGGCAATCCAGCAACAGCAAGGCTTCAGGGAAGGCCCTTGCACTTCATTTAGTAACCTATCAGCTAGCGCAGAAGACTCCAGGATACTTTCAAAAGTATCCCCGATTAATCATTGTCATAAGCTACGAAGAGTAACCCTTCCTAAAATTTTGACCTAGAGTCACTATTAACCTGTTGATGGTTAACCATTCACCACCACCACCTGTTTTTTGTTGCTGTCTCTCTTAATTGGTAGAGTCAAGGAGCTGCAGACTTACACCACGCTGGTTTCAAAATGGCAAATTTATCTCCCTTTCTTACATGTGTTAAGTACTTTTACAGGACCCATCATATACTGATGGTTTTTGTACCAGCTAGGCTCCTATGAATCTCCTTTGTGCAGCAGGAGACCCCATCCATTATGCTCTGTCCCTGCAAGGGCCTCTGATGCAAAAGGCATTCCAGAGCATCAGTGTTCTGGAGTGGAAAGAAGTTGTAGCAGGTGCTGACTTGTGCCCTGGAAATTCTGCATCCCTGCAGTAGCCTGTAGTGGTCTCTGCACCCGGGTCAAGATGGCCCCCAGTAGTTTCTGAATAGGAGAGGTGGATGCCTCGCTCCTGTCCCTGCACCAGTGCAGGGATAAGTCTGGCCCGCAAAACTCAAATTGATTTAAATGAGAGATTTGCCTCAATAAAGACAACAGGGATATTGCTTTTAAATAAGTATAAGTGTTTGCCAGCAGTTTAACTGGTGTATTTTGTAGGCTTATCCATGTTCACCACTTTGACATCCCTGAGGGAAAGATATCAACAATTCTGGGAGTTTGGTAGAATTTCTACTTAAGCATAGGGTTTTTGCAGTAGGAGTTTATGGCTGAGGCAGGCTCTCCATGTATGATGTGAGGCCACTTAGCAATTATTCAAGAGGTGGGTTTTTTGCTTAATGTTCTGTAGCTTGTATAAATTGTGTTAGTGAGATCTGTTTTCAAACAATTTGTCTATTATGTGTTGGGTATAGATTTCTAACCTACATAACTGGAACACTCTGTGGGTTTTCCAGCGTGACGCTATCAAAATGAAGCTTGATTGATTCCACTTTACAGGTTTTAAATGCTTTTTTGCTCCTTGACAGCTTTTTTTAAGTATTTTTTTTAAGAGCTTGGCTTTAAACTAGAACTGTTGAGGGTTGCTAGGCCATAATGTAATCCAGACCCCACTCTGATTAACACAAATAATTGGAAACCTCTCATTCAAGTTTGTAAAGCAGCTGCTGCCCATGCATACTTACCACTTTTTATGTTGTGTTATTTTAATCATTCATTCAGTATTACAGGTCTGTAATAATGCCATACTCTTGTTAATACCCATTTATTGTGTATTTTAAAAGTCCCTTTGTACATATAAGCTTGTGAAGTAAGGGAGCTGAAGGCGTCATTATGGTTTAACAGCTAAATGATGCACACTGGAAAAATTAAAGCACAATAAAATAACAAAGATTTTCGATTGGATTTGGAGTCTTCGATCCATTTTCAACAGAAAAGCACTATTAAAGTCCCTGTAATCAGAGATAAGGTGTCAGATGGGGGTTTCAACTCTTTGTTTGTTGTTTTTGTTTTAAAGTTTTTACATTGGGGAATTGGATTGGGTCTGTTTTGTGTGTTCTGAACTGTTCCTAAAAAGAAATCGCGTATAAACATCCCTCTACAGTAAGTCCCCTTTTACACTAACAATCCTTTAGGCCATACAATGTAATTAAGGCTGGAAGTCTATGGTACTAACTGTTACCTTCAAGCAGTATAATCCTGCAATACTGGCAACTAAGTAAGGTATTTTTTATTTTTTCACATGACTTTCAGTGACACAGTAGTTTAACCTGGACTGCTGAACCTAACCTCCAACCTCAGAACGGAAATGGTTTCTTTGATATATTTTTCTTTTTCTTTCCCTTTTTGATACTTTCCAGGCTTATGAAAGCATTTCACATCTTTGTGAATGCTGCTTGGCTTCATATAAAGAGTCGAACAGCCTGTGGGAGTGTCAGCAACAACAATAACTTGACTAAGGTGTGTTAGCACTAAAATGCCTAGCAGGCACACTCTGTCCTGTCAAGATGTAGGTTTTGTTTCCATGAACATATCTGATTTGGGCTGCTCTTGGGTTCAAGGATTACTTGATACTGATCAAAAGGGACATTGTAAGGATCAATTCTGACAACTAATCTACTGTAATCATTTGGATAACCCAGTGAATGAGTGTTTTAAGGTGTATGCAACATACGTTTGCAATGAGAGAAGTTGCCGCTGCTGTTCAGAGTGGAATGTTCCCCACAAAGTTTAAGGAATGGGAAAATATTTTTGGACAGGATGTCTGAGTTCTTTCCATTATAGGAGCAGGGCTCAGCAATGATATTTGGATATGACTGTAGGTTCAGATTTCAAACACGCTCCACAATTCAGGGCAGGTTGGATTTGAAGTTTTGATTTAGACCATCACAACTTGTGGGAGGAAGTGGGGAGGGAGACAACGACCTCCCCCCCCCAAATGTTGTGCCTTTTGGCAACACATACTTTTATGTCCCACTCTTTTATAAATACATTTTATAAGGAGCAAGTTTATACTGATAATCAGAACCACCTTTATTTATTTATTTGGAGGGCCGGTTAATTCCAGCAAGGGAGCACCAGAACAATTTCTCCATAGGAGAGGGGGGTGTGTGTGTGTGTCAGCAGTTTGCATCTGAACACATGACTGTTGGTTATGCAGAGGTGACTTTCCATTTAAAGGTGCGATATGTGGTGAGGCAGGGATAGGAATAAGTAAAAACTTCATACTCAAGATCCAAGAAGGCATTTTTAATTAGATTCCTCCCCATTTTTCTGTGTAATGATCTTTCATTTTATAAGGTTTTTGTCTCCTTTTTCCTACTCACGTTCATTCCGTTTTCTTATTCTGGTCTTTTCCATTAAAGCCCCCTGGGCTGGCATTCTCTATCATCTCTCCCACTTTAGTTTCTTGTAAACAAGTAAAAATAACTTGATGAAAACCACTTGGGGCATATAGTCTAATGTAAGATTTTAATTTAAAGGAAAAAAACTTTTTTTTAAGCAATTTGATTCATTTTGGGTGGATTATAGTGTTTTAATCTGATGTCTTTACAATGTACCAAGTTCCTTCACAAAGCCTCCTAGTGTGGCTGTTGATCATATAAGCAAAAATCAAATCAAGATCAATCAGCAGAAATGACTGATAGGGCCCATTATCTCCCCCTGCACTGTACAATCTGCTTTTTGATTTTGCGTCAAGTAAAAATAGGGGGGAAGTAGATTTTATTTCCTGAGGGTGTCCCTACAACCGCTTTCCTGTCTGTCAGCCTTTCAACTACCACTGGTGGTGTTCTTGGATCCAGCACAGAGACTGTTGGGCCCAAATGCTTCAGTAAAGAGAGTGAGGGTGTCCAGGGACAGCAGAAGGGTTGCAGATGAAGCAGAAAGGGGCGAGAGGGGATGAATAGAAGAAGAGGGGGTCAGGGAAATCACAGTAAACCAGTACATCAAGTCATTCTAACTATGAGAATACCCTGATGAGGATGCTACAGAAACTTAGTGGTGATTAAAATTAACCAACTAATGCACTATGCTTAAATAATAGTTTATCCATAGATAATCAGATCTTCAGTCAAATCTCTGCATCAGGTGATGCCCTTTTTGCTATGGTTGCACTTTGGATGATTATGAGTTTGCAGATTGTCCCTTTTTGAAAAGTATCTGCCTGCACAGAAGTGAAAGGTCAGGCTAAATTTCTCAGCACCACTTAGCAAGGGGGCAATTTTACTGGACCTTAATAGATTAAACCCAAGTGTTTATTTTTCAATCAATTCTTATTGATTCAGAAGACATGGGGCTTTAATTGTATGTTCACTTGTCCTGGCTGTTGGAAGCTGCTACTTGGTATGCTAATTGTATCACAGCCCTAAAGGGCTACCTTTTCAAAGCAGGTGCACAAATCCCATTAGCAGTAAAAGGGGCTGGTTGCTAGTGTGTAACTCCCCATGATTCCCTTGAGCAAAATTTAGCCTCAAATGGCCACCTTGTGAACAGAAATGTTTTGACAATACTCAAACTGTTACTGCTGTCAACACCTGTTTTGTTACTGTACCTTTTTTTTTTTCTTATTTAAAGTTGGCTAGATTATTTAACACTCCTACAGCACCTAGTAGAAGCCCTTTATGGTATGGTCCTGACTCATACTGGTGAAACCCAAGCTGATCAATTGTATGCTTCCGTGCTGCGTACTTCAGTCGCTAAGAAGCCACTTGTGATTTTCAGCAGAAGCCGGTTTAACATGAATGGGACCTTTGTGGACCATTTTGTTCTGTCTGTCTTAGGAGCAAATGCCAACATGGTTGAGATCTAGAAATGTGCTGTTCCATTGTAATAGGATATGCATTTAAATTAGAACTATGTAAGCTGAAGGATACTCATGTTAGCACTGGGCTCAGTGAACCAGTGGGAAAATCTGCCAAGCCTGCCTGAATAGCTGGGCCTAACGGGCTTACAGCCTGGATGCACGACAGACGAAGAACAGCATGTTTTTAATGTAGATATTTTGTTTCTGCCATACCACTGGCAATAACACATTGCAAATAATCCTATTATTTTTCCTTCTCTTCTAACATGCTATTGCTATATTTATGATTTCACAAAGATGTTATTTCTACACTTCGGGTTTAAAGCTTAATATTTCTGTGACACCTGTCTCAATGTTGTATTTTTGTTTGTTAATCTTTTATCTTATATAAAAAGGTGGATTTCCATTTGGAGCTTAGCTCTTAAAATACTCCTTATTTTATCTTTGAATGTGGTGTTTGAGCTTGGATTTTTAAAATCAATTTCCCCCTTCTCTAAATGTTGCTTGAAAATGAACCTTCCTTTTAAAAAAGTAGTATCCTGAAATTGGAAACCTTTACATTTTCATGTAATTAAAAACCAAACTTTCAAAATACTGCATGCAGGTTAGAAAGCTAGTGAAATAGATGTATGGTTTGTTTGTTTTTTAAATTGCTGGATTGTAGAGTGCCTTGGGACAGGGAACACTGTGTGAAAGGTGCCGTAAAAAAGCAGCTTATTGTATTAACATCAAGGAGAACCTTCAAAGATTTATATGCAGACAATAGCTCACTGAAGGAGTGGTACAAATCACATGCACGTTAAATAGAAGGCAAGATCATGCTTTAATTTTTAAATCCTGATAAAATATTTTCATCTTTTCACTCTTGTAGAGGTGAGAAGGGATAGTAACGTCTTGCTACAAAAATAAGCACGTGTCTCAACTAAACAAAATACTACTGGAAAAGCTTAAAATGTTGTTGTTAAACATTAGAACTGCAAGGGTATCCATTTGTGAAATTTAGGAGAATGGAGGGAAATAAAGAAGTAACTCTTTAAAAACAAAATAGAGTAGGGATGGAGAGAGAAATGGGGCTGAGGAAGGTTTTATATAAATGGCCCTATCTTCCAAAACTTTACTCATTCAAATACTCCCCTTATCTCATATGACCGTCACCAGCTGACTTAACTTAATAGGAGTTAGCAGGATTGGGTCCTCTGTTAATTTGTAAAGAAATCCTGGGATAGGTTACTCTGAAGGGTCTGGAGGGTTGGTTCTGAAATGCACTGTTCAGTAATCTTGCTCTGGATTAGTGAAAACGTACATGTTCAAATATAATGATGGTTTAAAGTCATGGATTTAAATATAAATAAATAAATCCATGGATTTATTTAAGGTAAAAGCTCAGTTAGCAAATGAACAGGTAAGACCCAATGGTCTAGAAGCCTTGATTAAGAGTTCCTCCGGATTCTTCACCAGGGGACAGGACTATAATGCTATGATGAAGAGTCAGAATGCAGGGAGCACAGGGATTGCTATTGTTCCCTGCACAGCAGCACAAAGCAAGAGGGAAGGTTCTGGCTTGGCCTTGTGCAGCTGTGTAATGGCTGCTTATGATCAGGGGCTGAGAATGTAAAGGCGGGAGGGTTTTTAAAAAAGCTCTTCAGCAACTGGGAATTAGAACAGCAGGGGCCATGCTGTGGCCAGATTTTGGCTTCAGGTAATTAAGAGCTGAATTTCTGAGATCAGAGGGCCTGATTTGGATGTCACTTGCACTAGTGTAAATCCACAGATCTGTAATTTAAATTGTTCTTTTATTTTTAGCTCTTCCACTTTAAAAAAAGATCAAGTTTTTAAAGTGCAACTTTCATGTGTACATTTTTCTTTCATTAGTAAATGTACTTTTATGCTCAATCAGAAAATCGTAAACCTAGGGGAAATCCATTTTTAGCTGTACAAGGTTACTTTTGGTACATTTCTATGTATGCTATTTAAAAAAAAAAGGAGGGGGGGGGTTAGATTTTGTTCCTTGACCACTCCAAACTACCTTCAATTTCATAGATCCAGTGGCATAGTCCTTATTTTTCTGTATAAAGCAAAGATTTTTCAGATTTTACCAGACGTTCTATCTCTTCTGCGTTGTAAGCTATTTTTTTCAGATAAACTGACTGAAATTGTATTCTTTTCCTTTATGTATGTATTCTCTTGATCTTACATTAAGGATGTAAGTAAAGTGTGTGTGTGTGTATTTGATTAGCTAAAAAATTATTATAAATGTTAATACTGTTGCACCTCCGAAAAAAGTGTCTCTCCAGCCTCTGAGAAATTAGTCTTTTGAAACCAACTTCACAAATATATTAAGTAATTAATAAAAATGAGTCTTGAGGGCAAAAACTCACCCCTTATCATTTATCTACAAGATGTGAGTTCAGACAGTGCCCATACAGATATGTGCTGGCAGTTTAATTAAGGCCAGTGTAGGTGGCAAAGAACCTGCAAATGTAGGCATGTGAATGCTTATAGTACTGTGAGTCATGCCTCACTGCCAAGTGCTTCAAGTGGCTTCCTGGCAAGAAAATAAAGAAGAAAAAGGTTTAGTTGAGGAAGCTGCAAAATGACAGTGCCAATGACCCACAGAGAAAATACTTTCCCAGCCACCAAAACATACCATCCAGAGAAAGAATTGTTGTATGACAGTTTCCTGATGGTTTTTTTTTAAGTCCCTTAGTTGGGCCCTTAGTTCTGCTGCAAATCTTACCTCGACGCCTCAATAATGCACAGCGGTGACCCTGGCTGTTCGACAGTGATGGTAGCGGAGTGCATTCTCTGGAAGGTCTAACCATGCTATTACAGTGTCGGACTGTCAGCCCAGTGAGGGGGTTGCCTCCTCTGTGGAGGGGCATATAATCCCTCTTTCTGAGGCTGTAAGCTAGCTAAATTGAGGAGGTAAAGGTGCCACTGACAGCCCAGCCAGCGGGTGGCTGCAAACAGTGGCTAAAACAACATGGAAAACTAAGTCTTAATTCTCTGCACGTTCCTCGATCCCCACTCCAGAGGCAGTGAGGCATTCGAACGACGAGAGGCTGCAAAGAATCTCAGGTGCCAGGTTGCCAAAAGAAAGCCGGACAACTCTCTCTGTGTGCACTTATAACTGCAGGACACTGACGAGGGAGAAATTGATAAACCATTTCATGGAGGAAAAGGCAAAAACAGCCTGCGAGGTGCTAGGTGTTTGCGAAACACGACGAAAGAAGGAGTTGGAGGTCAGCTGGAGGGATGGAAGCATGGTCATTCTAGGAAAAGGAGAAGGCACAAGGACAGTTGGAGGAGTCGGATTCATCATAAACAAGGAATGGTTTTCGAAAATTGTCTCATGCCCTTTGAAGTCATCGCGTATCAGAGTGCTTTTCCTCTATTTCGGTTCAATTAGTACCCTCAAAATCATGCAGATCTATGCTCCCACAAGTGCATGTGATGATGATTGATGATGATGATGTGGAAGGATTCTATCAGGAACTGGAGGAAACCCTTGCCCAGAGTTCCACATATACAATTGTGATGGGAGATTTTAACGCCAAGGTTGGAAGAGGGAGAGAGGGCAAAAAGTTCATAGGAAGGTACAGTATCGGAGAACGACTAGCTATATTGGCAGAGATGAGGAGAATGTTCATTGGTAACACCTGGTTCTGAAAGCAGGTCAACAGAAAATGGATCTGTATCTCCCCAACACAAAGAGAAAAAATGAAATTGATTACTTTCTGATCGCTAGACGACGCATCATGCAGGATATTTCAGTAGTGCCATCATTCAATATCGGTAGCGATCATCGCCTACTGAGACACAGACTCACATTCACTGTGAAGGTAGAGAAAAAGGCCCTGTATATGGCGAACAGAAGGCACCAACTGGTAGCTTTTGACAAGGCAATCCTGAAGGAAAACATTTCTAGGGAAGATTGGAGCCTCTGGGACGACTGCAACAACGATTATGAGAACTTCAGTAAGAGACTGAAATTGTGTGTGAAATCAGTTGAGTGTGAAAGATCAAGAAGAGCTAGCAGAAGAATCTCAGAGAATACAAAGACTTTATTGGAGAAGAGGAGGAAAATGAAAAGAAATGGCAGCGACAGGCTTGAGTACTCCCTTCTCTGCAAGCTCATATGAATGAAGTTGAAGGAAGACTTTGAGAAATTTCGAACCAAAAAGCTCCTAAAGGCTGCTGAAGATTGTGAAAGTCTCAAAAAATGCAAACGGGAACTGGAGTTGTACAGTTCGTCATTATCGGCTTTGAAGAACAGGGACGGAGAATCAGAAACCGATCGAACAGAGATGGAGGCAATCTGCAGCTGTTTGCATCTATACCCAGCTGTTTGCATCCTGTATAGATGTCCCAATGCCATCACTTCAAAAAAACCCTATCAACACATACTCCCGGTTCTCATCAGCGAAGTCCGTCATGCAGTCCATCAAATGAAAGAGGGGAAGGCTCCAGGCAAGAATGGTCTGGCAGCAGAAGTGCTTCAGGCCGGAGGTCAGGAACTTTGAAAGCTCTCACCCAAAGGTTCAGCCGCTATCTGGAAATCCAGAAGATACCATCCAGTTGGAAAGAGTCCAATACCATCTTGCTGCAAAAGAAAGGTGATCGGGCGATAGTTCTTTAGATTTTTCTTGATCTGCCTGGTTTCGCGTCTCTATAAGTTGTTCACTAAAATTAATAAATCAACTGTTGAGAAACCTGGATGAACAGCAACCTAGGGGGGCAGGCTGGCTTTCAAAGGAATTACAGCATGATAGCTCACATCTTCACTCTAAACCAACTACTAGAGCGTTCAAGGGAATACAAGTTCCCTTTGTGCATTGCCTTCATGAACTACAAGAAGGCATTTGACAGCGTAGAGACTAACACTGTTCTTGAAGCTCTTTCAGAATAGGGCATCAGCGCGAAATACAGCACATTACTAAAGGAAGCGAACTCTGGCTACAGCACGGACATATCACTCCCCTCCGAATCCCCATTGAGAAAGCTGTGAAACAAGGAGACATAGTTTCACCAAAACTATTCACAGCCTGTCTTGAATTGGTTTTTTGACAAGCAGACTTGAAAGGAGGGATTAATATCAACGGCGAGCGGCTAAACTATCTCAGGTTTGACTCACTTTGAACTCACAAATACCGTTGGTGTATATGTCTTCCAGTTTTTTTTAAAAAAGGGGCTGTCAGAAATATTCATTTGTCACCTTTCATCAGAGCAACTGAAAATGTTTGTTCATGTAATAGTTTAGATGTGCTAATCTATAAACTGCTTCTGAAAATTTGGCACTTTATTTTTTTAAAAATCTACCTCTAACGTTTTTTTTTTTTTTTTTTTTGCAGCAATGTTTATACATGTTGCTGCTGGTGCTTGTAACCCAAATACTCCAGCCGAGAACATGCCTGCATGCACACTTGTGAGCTGCATCCCTGGACTGTGTGTGTTTGTATGCAGGTTGCAGATAAACCTGGTGTCTGCTGTGTTGAATGTTCTACTTCTTCTGAGCAAGAAGTGCAGCACTGAAGAGATGATCCATGTGGGGAGAGAACAGGAGTGCTGCTGTTCGCACACATCTCCTGATATTGGGAGTCACCAAGGACTTCTCCCAAATGCTGCACTTTGTGGAATTGTCCCAATAACAGATAACACCCAACTTTACCTGTCATCGATAATTTACACTATCATCACTGCCATCCACATATCTCCCATGTCTAGCTAAGATTAGCACATGGAGTGTTTGGCTGAAAATAAATCCAACAGAGTTTGTTTGTAGGCAGAGGAAAATATTTTGAAGAGCTTGCTGCTGCTAGTGGGGTGTCTTCACTAGTCTAGATTACATGGCCACAAATTGATAAAAATCTGGGATTTTTAGCGATCATTTTATCCCACTCACTGACAAACACACTGTATCAATGCTGACTGACTAAGTAGGAGATTGTGTCCAATAGTGGTGACCTGGCCGTGACCATACGTACCTTTTTATCACCTGATGAATCAATTATTGCTATGGAATTTACCTGATCTCAAAAGCATACATCCTGGGGGAAAAGCTGCAACTGATGCAGACAGCACTGGCCTGTTTTCCCAACAACATGGGGTACAGAGAGTCTATCACCCTTGTGCTTCCCACTCTCCACTGGCTACCTAGAGAAGACTGAGTCAAGCTTAAGGTTTCAGTCTTTATTTTGATTACATGAACTTGAATGTGAATTGAGGTCAACAAGCATGAGAGTTTTAGGGATGTTGTCCTCCAGGAGCATTTCACTGGCACATCTGCAGGAAATGCCCAAGAGAGAATTGTATTTCTGAGCAATGTTCTGATGAGCATGAGGACACAAGCTCTGGATTTGAATCTCGTAATAAATATGAAACTCCCTTGATTTCATCACTGCAACTGTTTTGCAGGGCTTGTAATAATGTCTATGCTTCAGAGTGACTAAAAAAGGTAAACAAGATGCCAGTGTTCATGGGGATAAACTCTAGTTTAGAAAAATCATTCTGCCTGAGAGGAGTGAGAGGCTGCTTTCTGTGGTCATGGAGAAATTCAGGGTTTCGAAATATTCTTGTTTAATAGATAATGGTAACAAAACCTTTTGCTATCAGAGTAAACTAGAAAAGCTGAGGCAACGCTGTCGTTCTATATTTTGTAATTAGCAGATTCCCGAAACCTCTCCTGCTCAGTTTTTTTTCTCACTTGTTGTTTGTTTTGTTTATACAGTAGGCAACAGTGCCTAGCCAGGGTAATTATTGTGTACTTCTAGTTTACTTCAAATTTTGATTCAGTCAGAATCCCTAAATCTGACAACCTATAATCAAACAAAGGGAGTACTCTAGTAGGTAGGGATTAACAGAAGGGAATTAAACTGTCGTTTTGCAGCAGTTTAGACCAATATGAAAGCCCATTTATGAGTCTCTCGATAAATATCCCTTTTGTTTTGTCTAATTGCTGGTTTGAATGTTTCAGACTCATCAATGGAATTAGGGTTAATAGATGTTTGGTCACGCATAACATGCAGAGGAGGAATCTGATATATATGTGATACACACACACACACACACACACACACACACACTGCACTTAATGAGCTTAGCAAATGTTTGCCATATTTTTAATGAACCCTGGGGCTGTCATTTAGAAATGCTTAGCAACTGCTTTTCCATCCTTGAAAATAGAGCAACTGAAGGACATTAACACTATGTACACCATAAATAAAGTGAGCTATTTAAAGATGCCAACCAGGAGGTGGGAATGATGACATTTTCTGTGCAGGAGCCTGTGACACTTAACACTCCGGGTGTGTGTTAGATGTGTGACAACCCAGATGGGCATCTTTGGTTTCCTAAAGGGGATGGGTGTGAGGTTTTTGGGGACGCTCAAGTAACCTCTTATTTTTTTTTAATAAGTCAAACCTGTTTATGATTCAACCTTCAAACTAATTCTCCCCCTGATTCTCCCCACCCCCATCTCCTTGCTAAGTAGTCACAGAGAGGATTTTAAAAGAGCAGATTATTTGTTTGCATCATCTCCTCCTGAGCTCATCATTTCTGCCTTTGCCATTAAGCAGAATGCTCGCTTAAATCAGTGATGCATCAAAGAATGGGCAAACTCCAGGGGATTGATTGCACAGTAGATTTAATGATTCATTCTTTAGCCTGTGGGACCTGAGCCTGAAACCAATGCAGGCTAGAGTAATGGGGGATTATTGGAGCAAACCATGTGTCATGTGGTGTGGATATTTTGACTGGACCTAACAGAATCAGGATTTCCTCAGGGAAGAGCCTGATTTGATATACTAATGCAAAAAATGCCATTCAGATGGATTACCACTGGAACAAGTGAATGATTTTAAGACTTTCAGTTGCCATAGAGGCAGTGGATCTGAGGTCTTTTGTCTGCACATAAAAATCTTTGAGACATCAGCTCTTAAGGCCTTGGGAAAAAAAAATAAATATATATATATATTTAAACTTAGCTTAGTCTTTAAATGCATGGCCCTGCTGTGATCAGTCAAAGCAGGCCCTGTTGTGTCATGTGGGTAATACTTTTTATTTGAATAGCTAAGAAGAAACAGTATCATTAGCCTAGGGAATTCACAGATGTCACCAGACGACACTGTGGATTTTTTTTTTTAAAGCTTGTTTCACTATCTCATTTTTTAGTTAATCCAATAATAAAGCCCCTGTGTACTGTCTCTGGAATGCTGAAGTGAATGCCAGGATAGTGGGGAATTACGTTGTTTTCAAAAAGTGGTGTTTTAAAAAAAGAAAATGTTTCCTACAGCAGTTTTTTCTCCTCTTTAATAAATGCAAACCTGAATACCCTTGATAGTCTGCTGCTTCTACTTAGTTTTTAATTTCCTTGCATGGTGCTGCATACCTGGTATGGATGGATCAGGTCCTATTTCTCTTGATCTGCTTTTCACCTAGTGTTTCATGCTTCGAATACATGCTCTTCCTTTTGACTGCTTGGTACAAATTTTCCAAAATCACAAAATCAATTGTATCTATTTACCTTTAAATAAAATGTTTTATAGTGGGATTAGATGATTTGAGTGATTGCTAATGAGGTACCAGGCCTCTGACCTGTGACTTGAAATCTGTCAAAGGTCACCAATGACAGAAAATCACTCCCATCTAATAGCTATCCGTGAAATTACTTGCTCTTAATCCTGTCCTTTTTTTGTGAGAAAGTGTTCACCTCACAAAAACTCAGTCACCACAGTTAGCATCAATGTTGGCTGTCTCTGTAGAGAAGACTGAATACAAATGAAGACTGACCTGATGGAAAGGTGGATGCTCCAAAATAACCGTGAGGCTCAGTGGTGGGGTAACTTGCACACCTATAGCATATGTGTTTTGTTAGTTCTTTGGATAGGAGACTGTGTTCCAGTTCTTCTCATATCTTGTATCGTCACTGAATCCACTTAACATGGCTTTGTTTGAGTGAATGTGCCTTATTTTTATTGGAACAATAGAACTTTGTAAGGTTATTAAATCCTTTAAAATGGTCACTTTTTTGTTTTTTAATTTAAAAAATCATAGTTTTAAAGAGTGCCACCTTTTCTAAGTGGAAACTGAAAGCCTTTATCTGCAAAGCACTGAGAAGTGAGGACACACCTTCCAATGCCAAAAATCAAGTGCCAAATCTGACTTCAGCTCTGTTTGTCTGCCATAATTGCTGGATGCCAGAGATGATAGTGAAGAATAAATGCCCTGATGGACAGGTAGGCAGTTTCAGGACAGGATTGACTGACCCTGAGAATTCTCAGGCCTACCACCCAAAGGAGGCAGAGGGGACTCACCCTACTCTTCAGAAACAAGGCACAGAGCTGTTCAAGGGACAAATACCTGCCTGTCTCCAACCAAGAGTCCCATGAGTGTGTGTGTGTGAGAACGAGTGAAATAAGGTATTGATGGGAGAAAGGAGGGGACAGAATAAGAGAGGAGGGACTGGGAGAGCCTGAAGTCATTGCTTTGAAAACTTTAACTCAGACAGCTGTTTGTTCTACACACAAAGATACAGAAAATGTTAGTTGCCACCTCTTAACCCATTGGCTCAAAGGCAGTGGTTCATGCACATGGGGAATCCTCACCAACATCACCACAGCAGAGAACTCTGTTCTTGGAGTAGGTTTTGCTGCTACCATACCATCATGGCTTCTCGGGGGGAGAGGGGAGTGAAAAGGGGTCCTTTGTTCAACTGCTCAGCACCATTTTCTTCTGCTGCTGTTGAAGTCAGTAGAAGGGGAAGGTGCTCAACGCCTTGAAGGAGACACTGTACACTTCGCAGGATTGGGCATGGAGTGCACTTTAGCTCAGAGACAGAGTTAAATCTTGAGGTCCTTACTCAGTTTCTGTTTAATTTTTAGTCTGATATAAACGGAGTAAACACCTCCAAGGGTCTGCTCTGTGGCTTAGTATCCAGCATAGGATGCACTAGAAAAATATTCTTTTCCAAAGAAAGAGAAAGGAAGTAAATACTTATCAATCCAAAACCAATCTGAAGAGGATTTGCAAGGCCTGTCTTTTAACTGAAATGAAAACTTTCCCCAGCGTGTGACTGCATATACTGTGCACGTATGCACCTGTTCATGCATACATGTGCACATGCACAGCATAGAATCCATGAAAAGCTTTCTAAGTTCATCATGGAAAATCTCCTAGATGATGGTCTCCTATAAATCAGTAAGATTGATGCTCTTGCATTGGTCAGCATATAAAATAACATGTCATCAGTACAGAACGTGATGTGCAGAGTATCAGTGTAACTTGAAATTCATAGCACTTTAACACCTGTTTCCATAGCTACAGTGTAATCCAGACATCTGAGAGGCTAGCCTGCCTTTTCCAGGCCTGTCATTTCAGGGAAATATATTAAGAAAGCTGATGACAAGGCCTGGATTATACAATTTCTTTAAAGTATAGCAACTAGACCTGAAATCTAACCAAGAATGACTGTAGTTCAGATGACATGGATAAAACCCATTTCCTGTAACCTTTGTGAGAAAATTTGAATGCAGCCTCCTTTATATCTCCCCCCCACACCCACAAATGATATTGTATGTTACACCTGGCAGTTGTATTTGTGGCACCGTATTTCTTGATTTTTGAGGTGATATTGGATTCTTAAGTGAATGTTTTGGGGAAAAAAACAGATGGAAAGATGGGAAGAAGCAGGGGTAGAGAAGATACAGTTAAACAAATGCTAAAGGGCAAATCTTCACCGCCAGACGCTTAGTTATTTGCATATGTGCAATATGTTTCTGTCTACAGGCATATTTTCTCAGTCTGTGTATATTTCTGTCTCCTATATTTATCTGTATTTCCAGCAACATATGTATACCTATGAATAAAGTTGGGGTGTTTGCTGGATGATTTATGGTACTACTTTAAGGATTCTGTGTTAAATATGCACTGGCATTAGAGAATGAGCATATCTTATGCTAGTAGGGAAATGAGAGAGAAATACAGGGACAGGCTCTCAAATTGAAAGCACAGTGTTCTGCAGAAGATATGGCTATATCTATCTATATTTACTGTACTTAGAGCACATATACATAATTGTGTATGCAGGTGTGTTTTCTAGGCCACTCATTTTGTAACATTTGTAAAAAGTGGCTGATAAGCCCAGCATTTGCAGCATGGAAGAAAAAAGGGTACTCTGTGAAATGTGCTTTCTTGCTCAAACAGTTCAGTCAAACTGCAGAACAGGAAGCATCACAAGTTTAATTTAAATCTCTTTATCGTTCCAGGGATTTATTTTGTGAAATTCTAGAGGGAGGAAGGAGAAAACTATGTGAAGTTCTCATAGCTGGCTAAGTTACAGTGTATCCTAATATAAGCATGCAAAGGGATTGTGCAGTTGAACTCTTCCTTTATACCTACATCTGCAGGATCAGGGCCATATTTAGCAAATGGTGTAATGCAAATCACATAAAAAATCTAGAATGGAGGGGGAAATGCATTCCTTAGTAGCTGCTGATGAGTTCCTGAACATTTAGCACAATGTAATTTGTAAAGCTAAATCTTGCTTGCTTTACTCAGTCAGTAGCTACTGAAATAATAAGTCTGCTAGCATGAATTTAGAGATACAAGGTAGGTGAGGTAATGTCTTTTATTGGACCTCATCCACCTTGTCTCTCTAATATCCTGGGACCGACATTGCTACAACAACACTGCAGACACGCATGAATTTAGGCAAGCAAGATTTATTTTGTGCATAGTAGTTTAGATGCGGTAAATTTCCCTGGCTTCACCTCTTATAAATAAATCATTGTCCTTGGCATTAATTATAGCAGCAGTGCCACTATGGTCAAGTGGTCTGCTTTTTTTTTTTTTTTTTTAAAATAACCTACTGTAATGGATTTATAAACATTAATTCTGGGTTGAAACATGGCTTCTCACCTTGAAAGAGAGTGTGACTTGGATTCAGGAAACATTTTTAAGAATTTTTTATAGCTTTTGGATGCTAGAGAATATTAATTTTTAACATGCATTATTTTCTCCTCTAAAACAGATAATTGTTTTAAGTGGTGATTTGCAGTTGATTTGTCAGTTAGATGAAATAATTAAATGTTTTTCCTCGAAAGTTATGAAACCCAGTTTAGCTGTAACTCCACTTTCACCCCCACCTCAAAGCAGTGTTGCTGTACATGGGTAGAGCTATTCCCCCCCGCCCCCATGTCTATGTAATATAGAGTTTTAGTGTGCAGGCTTTGACCTGACAGGTTAAAACCATTACAGTCTAATGGGTCAATGATCCATAAGCTAAACATTCTCAGTTTAGGCCTTGACCCCCAATAAACTGAAATGTCTCAGTACGAGCTGTTATGGACTATTGAGTGAATAATAAAATGGATGTTTTGCAGTGCCTGTGTAATTACTTAATAATTGAATAGTCCAACATATCTCTGAAGGTAATGTTGAAAGTAGTAAGTAAATAATACATCTTTTAGCATCTTTTATTATTTCTTTGTTTTTATTTTTTTAAATGTACTGTAAAGTTTCAAAACAAAGGAAATAAAGCTCTAAAAGATAACTGTATGCAAGTAGCTTCAATAATCTGCCTTAATCCCATATCCAATACCCTTTGTCTAATTCATTGTTTTGTCTTCCTTCCCTTCTGTTTCCTTTGCAAGTGAATTCTTAGCTCTGAATTTCCTTGCTTTGCTATTTATATTAAAAGTGGCTGAAGTCCATCAAAGGCCCTGTGATCAAGTGACTTCAGTGGGTTTGGGCTATGGGTTAGGGACCTGATCCAATGTCCTATATGGTTAATTCCCCACCTACTGCCATTGCTGAGACAGTGGATATGGCAAACTCTAGAAAGATACAGAGTTGTGCACCTCTAAATGGAGGTAGTGTACTTCCTGGAGTGATGCAATAAGCATCGTTCTACAACAATTTGGAGAGCAGGAGTTTTCTTGGATCTTTTGGTTTAACAGTACCAATATAGTTCAGAATAAAATGTATTTGTATGTGCAGTGAGGGCCTTCAGAATGCAATACTTTAAATGGCATTATTTTTCAGTAACATACAGCACAATGCATCAGGTACGTATGATCCTTTTGATAATGCCAAAAAAAGAAAAATTTTGATCCCACTTGTCAGGGAAAATGAGGAGATCCTGTGTTGTATCAGCTTTGTCCTTGATCAAACAAATCCTAGTAAATGTAGTAGTGAATCTAGTGAAACAATGAGTGCAAATTTTATTAGAGGAGGAAAATATTTAGATAATTATAATCCATTCTAGTTACCACATGGAGCATCTGAACATCATCATTTGGGAAGTCTTAAAATTCTGTAACTTTTTATGAGTACATTTAATTGTTCAGATCAGCATGTTGGGGAAGTGTATGTGTGTGTGTGAGAGAGAGCACTTTCTGATAAAAGGGGAGAAAGAATGATAGTGTGTTTTAGTTCCCCCCCCCAAAAAAAATTCTCTACATGTAAAATTTACCACTGATCTTTAAAATGTCACAATCATTTCTTCACTTTGAGCTGTTTTGTGTGTTTGAAATAAAGTTCATGCATCAAAGAAGTGATTGGGATTTTAATATGTAATTTATAGTGCTATATACTTTGCAAACAGGGGTGGTGGTGTTACTACTTTGATTATTTCATTGCTTTGCATGGTGATGGGCTGGCCAACTCACTAATTACTGTGTTTACAGTATAGCTAATTATAGGGTAAAGGATGCAGTGTCCACTTAATGGAGTCATCATGGATAGTTCTCTGAAGATGTCCACGCAGTGTGCAGTGGCAGTCAAAAAAGCAAACGGGATGTTAGGAATCATTAAAAAAGGGACAGAGAATAAGACTGAGAATATCTTACTGCCCTTATATAAATCCATGGTACGCCCACATCTTGAATACTGTGTACAGATGTGGTCCTCTCATCTCAAAAAAAAATATACTGGCATTAGAAAAGGTTCAAAAAAGGGCAACTAAAATGATTAGGGTTTTGGAACGGGTCCCATATGAGGAGAGATTAAAGAGGCTAGGACTTTTCAGCTTGGGAAAGAGGAGACTAAGGGGGGATATGATAGATGTATATAAAATCATGAGTGGTGTGGAGAAAATGAATAAGGAAAAGTTATTTATTTGTTCCCATAATATAAGTCCACCAAATGAAATTAATGGGTAGCAGGTTTAAAACAAATAAAAGGAAGTTCTTCTTCACTCAGCGCACAGTCAGCCTGTGGAACTCCTTGCCTGAGGAGGCTGTGAAGGCGAGGACTATAACAGGGTTTAAAAGAGAACTGGATTACATTCATGAAGGTTAAGTCCATTAATGGCTATTAGCCAGGATGGGTAAGGAATGGTGTCCCTAGCCTCTGTTTGTCAGAGGGTGGTGATGGATGGCAGGAGAGAGATCACTAGATCATTACCCGTTAAGTTCACTCCCCCTGCGGCACCTGGCATTGGTCACTATCGGTAGACAGGATACTGGGCTGGATGGACCTTTGGTATGACCCAGTATAGCCATTCTTATGTTCTTATGTTAATGGAAAGAATGCTGAAAAGAAGAAAGCAGCATAGGGAACAGATAGAATTGACATTCAAGACTTAACTCTCAAAGCAGTGATTGCCAAAATTAAATATAAATAAAGACAAAAGGGGCACAAAAATAGATTACTCTACCAAAGATGGTAATGAAAATAAACAAATGTATAGATTAAGTAACCACCATAGTAATCGTAAGATTCTTATCACGCAGTCCTCCTCAAATGTCATAGCTGAGATCACAAATATCCCATACCTTTTTTCTAGAATACTTGTTAGTTAAATCACATCTTACTTGACTGCATGAAATCTGATATATTGAAAAGTAGCAAATGTGTATATGGAAAAGTAGAAGACAGACAGCAATGTAGAAACACTTTATTAGAAGAGTTGGTACATTCCCAAGGGATGTTAATCAGTTATTAGCCAATTAAAGAGAGGGACAGAAAAAAGAAGTAGAAAATTCACTGTACTGTAAACATATAATATATATCGAGTGAGTGTCATTTATAATGCTGCAAAAGTCAAAGTGAATGGCAACGCAGAACAGACTGTATTTATCCATAGTAGGAACAGGTGAATCATTTTTGGGAGAAGAAACTTCAGCACAAACCTATGCTCATACGCTGAACCAATCATAGGCTTTTTTTTTTTAAAATGTCCAGGTTGACTTGGAAAAAGGAATTCATCTAGTACGCCCTCATTCTGCTTGACTACTAACATGGTTGCAAGAGACTCCTCTGTCTCTGAATCCTCTCAAATGCCAGTGGCTGTTGCTTCCTATGGCCCTTCAATATGCTCCTCGTTCGGAGGGTTGTTGGGAAGACAGGAAGACTGGGTATGCTGAAAGCCTATGGCTGGGAATGGAGGCTATTAGATGAGCCAAAGGACCCTCCCCTACTAACAATCTGCATGTAAGTGTCCAGATTGAGAGGAAAGGGGTACTAATAGTTCCATCATCCCTGGACTCGAATCATCTTACTACCGCCCCATGAAACAGTGTCTTCCTCTGCCAGATATGTAGTAAAACATAAACATAGAATAGAGGTCTGACTCTAAAGTTTTCTTGTTTTTACTTTTTCTTTTTCCATTGTTTTATTTCCTTCCCTCAGTCTCTGTCATGTCCGCCATTCTGAATGGATAGCTTTCTCTTTCAGAGATCAGCTAAGGAGGCAGCAGCAGCCATGAACAATACTGACAGTTTTTTTGGTTTCTAGTAATGGCACCAGATAATCAGGATACAGATTATCTTCCTCACAGCCTCATTTCTGCCTGAGAGAGAGCAGGTTGCACTTCAGTGCTTCTTCTTAGACTTGTCTATTTTAAAGCCACTTTCGGTCTATTTTGAAAAATGGACAAAAACATAGAGAAAATTTGAGCCAAAGGCTCAGTTACAGCCAAAAATATTTCTCTTGATCTACCTCAGATTTGCCATCAACCAAACAAAGGATGGCCTTAATTTAGCACCAGTGACCGCCATTTCTAAAAAGCATGCCACAGGAAGCAACTTACTACAAGACCTCCCCACCCTGCCACACAGCTTATCAGTAGCTGGCATTTCTCTGGCAAGGAAGAGATGGCAAGGGGAAGAGCTGGATCCCTAGTCCTTCACTACTCAAAACTGCAACCAATATTTCTTTAATGAGTCTGGTCATGTTCAGGCCCTTTGGTCTAGCCTGGTCCTAGAACTTTCTGGAATGCTTAGAGACCTTTCATCATGGGCAGAAATCTCCCTGTTCTCTTATATCTTTAAAGAACAGGGCTTTTTGTCTCTTTAATACTATGAAAAAGAGGAAGGAGTGGGAAGACCTCATTCCCAAGGACATGAGACTTTTATGAGGTTCTTTTTCCAACCTCCCACTTCCAGGTTCAGTCTATTTTAAATAAACAACATGGCAGTTAAAGCTGGAGTTAGGTCTTGCTTTGCAATCCAATCATCCAGTGTCAAAATGTGCCAGAGGCAGCATTTACTGACAAGATTTAAAATCAAAGTTCCTTTTTCTAGCACAGTTGGCTAGAAGCCAGGGCCGAAGCTGTCCTACCTCTGTAAAGATGGCAGCAGTTCTCATCACCAGAACTGGAATGTGTGAGAGACAACAGCTGCTTTTCCTCACCTCAAACACACATGGCTGGATGGCAGGAGATTTGGGGAGGAAAAAGCAAGATTTAGAACTGTCGGGACTGTCAGGGTCAAGGTAAGCATCTCTAAATATTTCTCAGGACTCCTAAATCCTTCACTTTCTGATATGGGAATTGGCCAGCTATCCGGTGGGCCCACAGTTATTTTTTTCCCTCCTATTCACCTGAAGGCACTGTCGAGAGATGGCCAAAGCTCAGAGCAGATCTGCCCATGTAGTTTTCTCAGATGACAACTATGCCAAATTTCATATTCTAAGTATGAAAGATTTATTAAAGACCTAGAAGTGTAGACCTACACCTTCAAAGTGTAAAGTCTAGTCCAGGGATAGTCAGTCAATTAATTTTTTTTTGTCAAGGTCAGAATTTGTTGGTCAAGGTCCAGACTCCAGAGAAGATGATGATGATGATGATGATAATAACAATAATAAGTAAATAAAAATATATTGGGGTCCATTCAAAAGTGTTTGGTAGTCTAGGCAGACCATGGACCAAATCCATTGACTACCCCAGTCTAGTCTTTTATCTCTGCCTCCAGGATGAGAAGTTGTCTGATTGCTCAAAGCTGATATGAGTGAGGCAGGTATACGTGATAAGGCTCTTCCAATTCATTCAGCAATGCAATCCCTGATAAGTAAAACTCTCTTTAATCATTATAGAGAATTTGCAAATTGTATAGTTAGCTAACTGTAAAGGACAGACCATAGGGATCATCTTCTAAGATAAATTCCGCTGTGGCCAGATGAGAATCGCTGTTTAAAGCCATGGTCATAAAAATTAATTAAAATGTCAAGGAAACTGTCATTAAACATCAGCTACAACTAGATCTTTGGCTGGTGTAAATCAGAGTAGCTCCATTGAAGTGTATATAGTTTGATCTAGACTTTCAAAAAATATTCTGTATTTACCTAGCATTAATTATTCCATTGACCACATACTTATGCTTTTGAAGATGGGCCTAATTCTCCTCTCACCCACACCAGCATATGTCAGGAATAACTCCACTCAAGTAAATGAAATTACTGGTGTAAGGGAGAGGAGAATCATGCCCACTGAACACAGAATGTGAGCATTTGCCTGCTAATGATATGATACGCATATACGCTTATTTTTTCTTGGCTGGTGAAAATCGGTGTAGTTTCACTAATTTCACTGATTAATGGTGTTTTAGTTATGATTTTCTATGTTGCTGTAAACTGCTAATCAACCAAGTCAATGCCTGTATGCATGACTCAGCAGTGGTGTTAGGGACAAGGAAATGTAACTGCTATTATGGTTCTAAGTGATTTGGTAAACCAAACTTCCTGTGCATGTGCACACGTGCAAACTTATTGCGTGTCCCACATAAGGATCCTTCTATGGTCAATAGATCAAGGACAGTGCTCTTTGTCAAGCTTTGAGCTCATCACTGCCTGGATAAATACCACAAATATAATTTGGAGTGGTAAATTACTGCAGGTTTACTGAAGAAGAATCTGAGATCAAATTTCTGGGCTAAAAATGTTCAGCTAATTTTAAGATATCTCGAGTACTTTGACTTTTTTGTATGTGTGTGGACTTTGTTCTCAAATTAATTTGTTTATCCAGCATGACAGTATGGAGCCTGATAACAAAGGTGAGGAAAATACCACTTGGAATGCAAGCTCTCATATAGAGTTTACTGTGTAACTTCTATAATATGTATTTGATATTATCTTATGTATCTGTTTGAAAAACAATAAAATATTTAAACAAGGCAAAAGGTCCCTAAGCTTCCTAAACTTGCAAGCTGATGGAAGGCTTAATTAGAGTTACTTGCTGCTGTTTTTCAAAATATGCCTGTTCCCAACCCTCTCCAATGAGACTTTGAGAGGCTCTTGCATTCTGAAGGAAAATAATCACTTTTTCAGTCAGCGTATTTAGAAAGCACTGTTCTTCTTTTGCCCTCTCAGCTGTAGAATCTTAACGTTGATCCCTGTGTTTAGCACCAGTTCACAAATATTTCTCAGATAAATCTGTACTGTCTCAATGTTTCTTCCCAGCTGATTGCTGCTCATTCATGCCAGTCTTATGTGACCACTTCAGTCTTTAACTGGCCATTTCTAAATGGCTTTTCAACCCAGGACATTTGAGGATAAATGAGGAAGCTGGCAGTTTTTACACCTGCCTGAAGCATTCTAATTGACCTAGCAGAAAGGAATAAGTTGCACCGAGCATTAGTTGAACTGAAGGCCACAGAGGCATGCCTGCCTGTTTTTATTCTGTATGAGGGCTTGTATTGCATAATTTGAATCTTTGATGACCAGCTCTCTTCAGCTTTATTGATAAGAGATCAAGTATAGTTTTAGTCCAGTTTTACTTTCCAGATGAACTATGGCGTATACTAGATAGACAATATTTTCCTAGCCTGGGGATGTAAACTGTGTCAGTGAAACTAGAAATACAGGATATGTACCCCCCTGCAGGTTGTATGTATACAGTATATTTTGTGGTGCAGCTTAGGTGGCTATATTTTGAAAATGTCCAGACTTTTTTTAGTTTTTACCTTAACCAGGGATAGACATGGATTTTGAATGATTGGACAAGGAGGCTCCTACTCTTTGTCTCTGAACCACTGACTATTCCTAGATTCAAATATTTTTGAAGGTGAAATATTTGTAGAAAAAAATTACGAACATTCAAAGGTTAAATAATCCTAGAAATATAGGGCTGGAATGGATCTGAGGTTAATAAATCAAAATATTAACTGTTAAAATTAATTTTTTTTGCTAATTTTAAAATGCTCTTGGTAGACATTTGTCAGTGTTGAAATGAAAGGTATTATATCAATTTGAATCATATTGTTGTCAAATAGTAAATACTAAACCTTTTTTTTGGGGGGGTAGATGTACAGGCCGCATCCACACAACACACAGACAGCTGCATATGTGGCCCACAATTGTAAATAACCTGAGAACCACTGATCTAGATCACCCCTGACAAGCATTTCTCCAACCTGTTCTTAAAAGCCTCCAATGCCAAGACTCCACAAGCTCCCTGTGTAACCTGTTCCAGTGCTGAACGATGCTTATAGTTCGTGGTGCTGCTCTTTCAGATTCTGTGTGGAAACAGAAATTCCAAAATAGTGCAAGTCAGGCTGTGGCTTATTGGTATTTTTAACCTGTCTAGAAGCAAGAAGTACTGGAAATCTCCCAGTGAAGATTATTCATGTGAGTTTCCAGCTAGCATTGTCTTGCTCCAAGAGGTTTTGTTTAAGCTTCATGTAAACATATGAACATTAGGGTGCTTACAGACAGAATCCAAGCACTAACCATGTTGAAGTATGTCCTTCAATCAGTAGGATATGCTCATTATATATAATACAACCTGGGTGGAATTAAGTTCTGTGCAGAAGACTGGCACAATGCCTATACTCTCAGATATGCCCTATTTGATGGACCAAATGGAGCTAAAGTGGTTCACAGGCCTTATGCTAGTCCTGTGCACAGGAATAAATGTTACCCTAGAAGCATGATATTCTAAAATGCTTTAGTCAATTGTGTGTGCACATTGAAATAGATGATGATCTGCCTAAATAGCCAATTAGATGCACAGTTACCTGACTGGCATATACAGCCAGTCATTGTGCATGCAAATCAGATGCTCAGTTGTGTGCCCAATATTCAAATCAACCCCTTTGTCTTAGTGGGAGCCTATCATTCTCATTTATATACTAATCAACACCTTTTTTTATCCTGATCAGTCAATAATTGTCATTTCTTCAGCTTGTTGTTTGAAGCCTCTAATGAATTTACCCCTGAATTGCAGTTTTAATAATGCACCAAATAAGCAAAGTGATTTGATTGAGGCAAGACTTCATTGATACAGAACAAGCAAAACCTAGACGGTCTAAAGGATCTGTAGACCATATTTGCAGAGAAAGAGAAGTTGTTACATTACAGAAGTAATTTTAAAGGGGATTAATTACATATTACAGTGATAGTATGAAGGCAATCATAAATCTATTATTTACTGAAGCATCCTTTTCATCAGTGTATACATGTGTGCTCTTGCCAGTTAAACACTTGTTGATAGTTATGAGATGAGAAATGTAATAGCTAGCAAGTGATGGCACCTACTAAATGAACCAGATTGCTGAACTCTAAAAGCTAAATCTGGAAGGTGAAACTTGAACCGCCGTTTTCTAGTTCTAGACAAAAGAAAGTGTCCAGAGTATCTCTAGTTTGCCACGATATTTTGAAGTTTTCTGTTATGCTGATTTTTTTTTAGTATGGCTTACACATTTATCATCTATATTATAATGTTAATGTGTCCCAAATTTGGTATTACAGTAATTAGAGCACTATGCATCTAAAAATAAGGCCAGAATTTTCAAGAGCGCGGTACTTGAAATCAGGGCCATATTTTCAAAAAAATCTCAGAATTGTGGGTGCCAATGACTCTTTTCACAACCTGACTCTTATTTTGATGCCTAAATAGGAGTATTTTAAAAATCAGTCCCCAGTTGTCAGTGCTGAACACTTGAATGACTTTGGGGCAGATTTTCAAATTTCTAAAATTACCATAGCATCAGGAACATTCTTTTTACCTTGGCTGAGGATTGAGGATTTACAGTAGTGTTCCCCCTGCATTGTCTGTTGAAAACATTTTTTTTTTGCTAACCTTTACCACAGTAATACCAAATTTCTGTCTTACAGACAATATGTAATTTTCTCTTTTATGTTCTCCTTTAACATCCACTGCATTAATTCTTGAAAAGACTGTTACATTTTTATGTAGATATATAAATAAAAAATAAGTACAAAGCATTAGCCAGAGAATTTCAATGCTCCTTATCTATAAAGAATGCCTAATATGTTGAAAGAAATATTTGCTCTAGACGTGCTCTAGCCCAGTTACTACTACAGTTCCCATTTAATAGCAAATCTCATTGAATGTAAAAGGAAATTTCTATACACATTAGTTTTATACAAATGTGTCCATTTAACATTAGCGGTCATTAATTTTCCCATTTTATGTCAATTAAAAATCACTCTTTGATATTCAAACTGCTTTCAAGGGCATGTTTTTCAATCCAACCATTGATTATATGTACCCATAGTTCTGTGAGGGCAATCATGTGTGCCCCAAAATTTGGCATTTGATACACAAATGGTATTTAACTGCCCACATTGTGCCCAAGGACACCTCTTGCATGCACAAAATATATTTTGCAATTATGCTGACAAAATGTGTGGTACAAATTTAGAAGCCGTTTTTGCAAATGTGGCTCTCCTAATTACTATTATTAATTTATTGCACATGATGTCATGTGCAAGCAATTTCCAATTTTTTGTTTTTGTTCTAATTGAATAATTTGCATGTACATGTGCTATAGAACAAAGATTTTAAATTTTTAGCAGTAAATACCTGAAAAATTGAATCTGCTTTGATGATTTAATGTTCAACTTGAGGACAGTTAAATCGCTTATTGGAAAATCCTGGATAATGTTATAAAATGTTGTGGCAAATTGATATTACTATTAGCCGGTCTGATTGTTATTTTATGATATTATTTATACAAGACCAGTATGGAGAAACTCCTTCAGCTGGGGTAAACTGGTATAGCTTCACTGATTGCAATAGAGCTATGCCAATTTATGGTAGCTAAAGAACTTACCCTCTCTGTTAAATCCTTTTTTCTTTTAAAAATTACAATGAAAATAGTAAAGCTTGCAATATCTTATCACTTCTACATTCATTGCATGATGTTAAACAAGTTGTTAGTGACATGTCTTGGATTATGCATTTAAAAACATGCCGTTTCCCTTTGGGTGCTCAACTGCTATAAACCAAACATCAGTATATTTTTATATATACACTGTGTAACACAAACTGGTATCTCTTGCATCTTTCACTTGGCCCCACAAACCCCCCCACCTTAATGCCAATTTCTTTGACTTTATCCCATTGCCAGAAGCAAAAAGATTCATTATGAATTGTCCTGTTGTTGCTGTCTCCTCTTGATTTGTGTTCCACTGATGAGCCAAGATGCTGCTGTGAGAAATTCATAAGAAAAATAAATATACCATAAACTAAATTGTTCCTGAGACTTGTGTTCACAAACAGAACATATGGTGGTCTTACTTTTGATGTATAACTTATTTCTATTCATTCTGGATGATCTTTCATAACTCAATCATTCTGCCACTCATGAATTATGAAATCATTAAAATTTGTATAAATGATGTATTTCACATGACAGATAATGTGTGTCCATTATGGGTTCAAACTGCAAAATTTGGGTCTAGATTTCAAGCACTCTAGAGTTTGTGGATTTTCATAGCCATGATTTTTGCTTGGGCAATTTGCAAAATTTAGATCTGGGTATGGCTTTCAAACACCCCCAAAGTTTGTGAATGGGTGTGGATGTCCAATCTAATATCAGTTACAACACTGGTCTCTTTGTCTATAAGTTCCATAAATAGATTTGAATCATGTTCTATTTTTTTCTTTTGACATTTGCAATTATCATATTGGGAAGCCTATGTGACTTTAAGGGGAAAGATGTGAAGTTCCTTTGATCTATCCTCAGAGCCTTAGGTCACAAGCAACAGAATCTTGAGCATCAATCAGGCACACATGTTTTTTCCTGTGTTGGTTCATTTCTGACTCCCCCCCACCCCATTTTTTTAATCTTAAAACACCAAAGCCTGCCTCCCCACCAACTTCTGGCACATTTGTGTGCCAGGGAATGGAAATAATCTACACTCTACCGAGAGAAAACAGAAAATAAACACTTCAAAATCCATTAGACTGGTCGAATTACTTCTAGATTTTTCTGAGAAATAGCAAAAGGATTTCTTTTTTGTATTTGATATCATTTCTGTTTATTGTGCACATGTTTCTAAATGATCGTGATAGTTGCAAATAAAGACCTTGAACAGTTTATACTGATTATATTATATGAGAGAAGAAACTTATTGTAACAGGCATCCTTCAAGGTTTAGTTTAGATCTTCTTTTATTTGCTAGATATGTGAATGAGCTTGATTTATGTAGGGAAGGCATGTTTTGTTTTGTTTTTAAGGCAGTCCCTCAAAGCTAGCTCTATTGCTATGTTAAAGACAGTATAGAGGGTTATGTGACTGCTACTATAAAATTAGTTTGCAATACAAAATGCTATTTTACTACTTACATGTGCACACAATGTCATTTGTGGTGTTTGGGTTCTTTGCATGTTTCGTATTCCGTAGTACTACACTAATGTCTTCAAAAATATAATTTTTGTAGCTGACAATTGTGTTTAGTATAAGATTGCAATCTTGTAATAAATGTCAATAGAATGTCAGCAGATGGGAGCAGCCCTTTCAAATAGACCTTGGTTCTGCACTACCCTGATTTTGGCAGCAAAACAACCCAGGACTTGTGGCTATCATATGGCATGCTGGGAAAAGGCATATACTATATGAATCCCTCCCTTATCCTAGAGAGAGAGAGTTGGAAGTAGTGTTGGTGGGTTTTTTCCTGAATGGGCTGAGGAAAGAGCCTTGGAGAAAATGTTTTCGAGAGGTATTTTTCCTTTGGATGAAGGAAGTGACTCTGGACGTTGAAGCAGTGCCTACAGAAACACCAAGGCAAGTATCTGCTTCTTTTCAGGGCCTCAAAGTTGGGGCTTCCACTAGAGTAGGTGAAATCCCTGTCACCAATTCTTCCCATTGAGGTCAGGTGGGTGTTTTGTTATAACTCACTAGTGAGCCTGGGACCACTCCTGCAGGACAAGTTGAGCCTTCAAAAGAAACTCTTGGGAATAAGGAACCATTCCTGAAGAGGCTGTTGAAGGTTTTGTAGCCAGGTTGGCTTTCACTTAGTTAAGCATCTGTATTGTACTATGTACATTGTCTTGGCATTATTCATTGCACAACACATTGATGTTGTGGAGAAACTGTTTCAGATTATTTTCAAACCAAGAGTAGTTTTTCTCAGGTGTTACCCACAAGAAGGGAGATTTGGTACTGAAACTTTACTGTTAAATGTGTTTCTCATGCAGCAAGTGCAAGAAAATACTTTCACTTGAGGGAAAGTCAAAAGGCTATCTATATGCGGCTTTATTCCAATGGCTTATTTTCACTAGTTTTATTATGTAGATGCTGTGTTAAGTGGCGATATTCCTGAGAGAAAAGTGAGAAGGGAATATAATTAAATAGTTTTTAAAAAGCCTGCACAATTTAATCAGAACATAAGAATGGCCACACTGCATCAGACCAGAGGTCCATTTGGCCCAGTATCCTGTCTTCTGACAGAGGCCAATGCCAGGTGCCCCAGATGGAATGAACAGAACATGTAATCATCAAGTGATCCATCCCTTGTCACCCTTTCCCAGCTTCTGGCTAGGGACATCATCCCTGCCCATCCTGGCTAATAGCCTTTGATGGATCTATCCTCCATGAACTTATCTAGTTCTTTTTTGAACCCTGTTATAGTCTTGGCTTTTGCAACATCCCCTGGCAAGGAGTTCCACAGGTTGACTGTGTGTTGTGTGGAGAAAAATACTTCCTTTTGGTTGTGTTAAACCTGCTGCCTATTAATTTCATTTGGTGACCCCTAGTTCTTGTGTTATGAGGAGGAGTAAATAACACTTGCTTATTTACTTTCTCCACATCAGTCATGATTTTATATCCCTCCTTAGTCATCTGTTTTCCAGACTGAAAAGTCCCAGTCTTATTAATCTCTCCTCATACGGAAGCCTTTCCATACCTGTAATCCTTTTTGTTGCTCTTCTCCGAAACTTTTCCAATTCCAATGTATCTTTTTTGAGATAGGGCAAGCACATCTGCATGCAGTATTCAAGATGTGGGTGTAACATGGATTTATGTAGAGGCCATATATTTTCTGTCTTATCTATCCCTTTCTTAATGATTCCCAACATTCTGTTTGCTCTTTTGACTGCAACTGCACGTTGAGAGGATGTTTTCAGAGAACTATCCACAATGACACCAAATCTTTCTTGAGTGGTAGCAGCTAATTTAGATCCCATCATTTTATATGTATTGTTGGGATTATGTTTTCCAATGTGCATTACTTTGCATTTATCAACATTGAATTTCATCTGCCATTTTGTTGCCCAGTTACTCAGTTTTGAGAGATCCTTTTAATAGCTCTTCGCAGGCTGCTTGGAACTTAACTACCTTGAGTAGTTTTGTATCATCTGCAAATTTTGCTACCTCACTGTTTACCACTTTTTCCAGATAATTTATGAATATGTTGAATAGGACTGGTCCCAGTATAGAGTCCTGGGGGACACCACTATTTACCTCTCTCCATTCTGAAAACTGACCATTTATTCCTACCTTTTGTTTCCTATCTTTTAACTATTTACAAATCCATGAAAGGACCTTCCCTCTTATCCCATGACTACTTGCTTTGCTTAAGAGCCTTTGGTGAAGTACCTTGTCAAAGGCTTTCTGAAAATCTAAGTACACTATATCCACTGGATTCCCCGTTGTCCACGTGCTTGTTGAACCCCTCAAAGAATTCTAATAGAGTGGTGAGGCATGATTTCCCCTTTGCAAAAAACTACGTTGACTCTTCCCCGACAAATTATGTTCATCTATGTGTATGACAATTCTGTCCTTTTACTATAGTTTTAGTGAGTTTGTTTGATACTGAAGTCTGGTTTACCGGCCTGTAATTGTGAGGATCACCTCTGGAGCCTTTTTTTAAAAATTGGCATCACATTAGCTATCCTCCAGTCATTTTGGTACAGAAGCTGATTTAAATGATATGTTACAAACTACAGTTAGTAGTTCCGCAATTTCACATTTGAGTTCCTTCAGAACTCTTTGTTGAATACCATCTGGTCCTGGTGACTTATTGCTGTTTATCAATTTGTTCCAAAACCACCTCTAATGACACCTCAATCTGCGACAGTTCCTCCGATTTTGTCACCTAAAATCAGAGCTGGATTTAAATAATTTAGGTGAAGTAGTGATGGCAGTATTCAGCTGGGTACAGTTCATTAAAGCTGCATTTTAATTAATTTATTTATTTTTGGATCCTCTGCACTTCTGATTTTTTTTTTTAAATATGAATTCAAAATCAAATACAGAAGTGAATTGCGCATCCAACCTTCTGGAGGTGAAAAGCTTTCCATCCTTCTGTGGAGAAGTGGGAACACTTGTAGTATTTTGTACCTCTGTGATGTTACCCTGAATGCATAGCTAGATTAAAACCAGGTTGTTAAAAGAACCAGGCAGAAAAGGTAAAATAATGATGTAGATAAGAGCATCTTTTTAAACACAATAACCAGGTTTTATAGCGATGAAGAAGGATTTCTCAGCCTCAGCTCTGGACACAGGGCTGTTTGGCTAAGGCTCAGAAGAGAGAGTACAAAAGGCAGTGACCTATTTCAAGTGCTACACTATGGAGTGGGGGGGAAGATGTGCTCAGTATGCTGTGAGGCTGACATACACAGATTGCACTAAACTAGGGTTTGCACTAAGCAGGCTGTAACTTGGTGCCCAGAGAGAATGAGGGACAACGATGCATGTCTTTTCTAGGAGCTCAAGGGAAATGCAAAGCATGGATAGAATCATAGAATCTTAGGGTTGGAAGAGACCTCAGGAGGTCATCTAGTCCAATTCCCTACTCAAAGCAGGACCAACACCAACTAAAACATCCTAGCCAAGGCTTTGTCAAGCTGGGCCTTAAAAAACCTCTAAGGATGATAAGACCAGTTGTATTTAGATCTCAGTTGTTTTAAATCGACTTTTCTAAGTGCTGTGTACCTCTGGGGCAAAACGAATCATACTTCATTTTGTTGAACCTGCTTCTGTGTCACTGCATGTTGTTACTGTCCATAGACTCCCCAAGGAAAATTATTGCAGGTGCCAAGCCCATTGGGCCTGCTGAAGAACACGGTTAACATCCAAGAACCCAAAAGTGTAACCCAAAGAGTGGCTGCTTCATGGGGTCCCACTCCCATGAGAAGTGGAGGTACCTACCATTTGAAAGAGGTACACTCAGGGGACTGAAAAAGGGTCTCAGAAGGGGCAGCCTATGACACTAACCATACTAGAACTAATGAACACTACTGATCACTCTTTGCTCTCTGCACAAGCCATAGACATATTGAGAGTGGATATGGACAGAGAATGTGTCCAAGACCAGGAACTCGTGAGTTTTAATCCTGGCTCTGCCACTTAGTTGCTGTGTGACTACAGGCCAGTCCTGTATCCTTTCTGTGTAATCAGTTGTATACCTCTGGGCAGGGAGTGTCAAAGGTGAAAAGGGAGGTTGAACTTCACTGAAAAAAGAGGTGTGCCCTTATCTTGGGTTAGCTAACTCACTTGGGTTAAAATAGCAGTGAAGACATGGAAGCTTTTCTTTCAGTGTGAATTAGCATCTTGAGCTCAACCCCAGGCTTCCCTATAGTCTGTATCTTCAGTTGCTAACTTGAGTTAAAAGCAAATTTGCCATGTCTTCACTCTTATTTTAATCCAAGTTAGCAAAAGTGTTAAGGGGACACACTGTTCTTTTTTGGCAGTGTAGACAACTTTTTAGAAGTCACCACCTCTGTCTCAGGAGATGTTTGTTGGTAGAGGAAGGGTGGGAGCATCTTGGGAAGTGGGGAAAAAAGTAGAACAGTGGCCATATTGAGCTGCACCATAGAACTGATTGCAGAAGACCCATGACACAAGGAGAGTGATGCTTGCCGCCTGAAGAACAGTTATCCCTGATTCAGCTGGAAAAGCAGCAGCACTTTCAACAAGAAAAAGTATTTTTCCTGCAAAAAGAGGGGTTTTAATAAAGGGTATGCAGATGTTTTGTTTTAACTCTGGGTCAGGGGGGATCGAAGTAGCATGGTCTATGAATACTTAAGTTCAGAATTAACAGATCAGGTTTCATTTATGTATTTGGGGATTTCATACATCATAAGAACACACAGTGTGAAACAAAATACCAGACAGACCATTGGTGCAAGTTTAATAGTTTTGCATTTACCAGTGGCCACTATCCTCACTTTAAAAGAAAGTGAAAAGTAACCCATCACCCCTCCTGTGTTATTGACCTACCTAGTTGTGCATGTCTGTCTGTGGAGGAGGAAATGCCTGAATCCTGCAACGATCAGCTTATTCTGCAAATAATAAGATTTGATCACTTAATCATTTAAGCCTTGTCTATGCTTGCAATCAGCTTCTGTTTCAGCTATTGGTATTGCTGCACCAGTGCAAATCCCAAGTGCAGATGGGGAAGCTGGGATTTTCATTAATAGCTTTATACCTGTTTGAAATTGGGGCAAGGTCCACTAGTGCAAATCCCAGCTTTCCTTATCTAGATTTGGGTTTACATTGGTACAGCTACATCAGTGACTGAAATGGGGGCTGATTGCAAGAGTAGACAAGGCCTCAGAGCCGAACTTTCAAAAGGCACATGATAAAGTTTCCCCTGCATACATAGCAAAGAGGTAATTGTGCACTTGTGCAAGCATAACAGGTAATTGCATACGCATGTCGTACCTTTTTTGCATACACTTTTATATTTACGTGCATAACTTAAGTGGCTGGTTTTGAAACTTTGGCTTTCATATTGCTCCAGGGGGAATCATGCTTTTTGTTTGATTGACATTGAGTTATGCTTTTTCTTTGTTGCTGATGGTGGGAGTAATAAATGAGGAAAAGCTGTAATAATTTGTTCCCATGTCTGCAGTAATAAAGTCTGAGTTTTCCATTAAGCTTTGCTCTAGGAAAATCACGATCCCATCTCAGAGTACAAACACTTCCATATGTAATTAATTTAAATATAACATAAAAGGAACAGACCCCAGATGAAATAGACAATTATCTTCTACATAAGTACATTAAACCACAAACTGAGGGCATGTTTTTAGTCTGGTCTTTGTCTTTCTCTCAGTATTTATCTTTATTTGTGTTTTTTTCATGGGCTGTTTTGAATGCCTAAGGGAGTCGACGAAGAAATCTTGTACAAAGAAGAGAAATGCAATAAAATAACTCCATATATTTCTCTGGTGTGCATGTATTTATGCTTGGGATATTAAGAAGCTGCACTTTAAATCACCAGCAGTTTGGATGTATCCGCAAACAAGTCCTTAAAATCATCATTAAAGTAGGATAAAAGAAACATAATTTGAGAAATCTAAAGACTTTTGTGACTTTTTTGTTTTACTGTTTTTGGGGTAGATGGACTGAAGGAGCTGCTGAGTGTCAAATATGTCTGAGTATTAACTTCTCAAGTTATAAGATGACCTAAATAAGGATGTTAAGTATCTCTTCATTCTATGCCATTTTCCCCTTAACTCACCTCTCCTATCTTGCAGAACTCACAAATTACAATCACAGTGCTGTGATGCTCACTGGTTGATGACAATTGCTATACACCAGTGGATCTCAAATAATGTTCTGTGGAACACTTGCTAGTGGGTCTGTAGAGAGCTGAGTGCTAGGTCTCCTTCTGGTTTCCAGAGTCTGCAGCACATTAAAGACAACTAAAATACATCTAATCTTTTTCCTAATAGTACCTTTCCACATAAGCAACTGCTGTAGCTGTCACAAGGATGTTATACAGTATGATCAGGCCTGAGACCGGAAGTGGGAAATAGATTTCAAGTCCAGAAGGTACCACTATGATAATTTATTCTGACCTCCTGCATAGTACAACCCATAGAATTTCAACAAGTAATTCTACTTTTTTCTGGTTGTGTGTGTGTGTATATATATGTATATAAAGACTTCAAGTGATGGAAATTCCACCATTCCTCTAGATAAGTTGGTCTAATGGTTAATTACTCACACTTTTTAAAAAAGTGTGCCTTCTTTCTAATCCAAATTTTACTAGCCTAAGCTTCCAACTATTAGATCTTGTTATGCCTTTGTCTGCTTGATTACAGAGCCATCTACTCTCACATCTTCTCCTCATGTAGATGCTTAATAGAGACCTTGATCAAGTCACCACCTTTTCTTTCTTTTTTTAAGCTAAATTGAGCTTCTCTAGTCTCTTACTGTAAGGAAGGTGTTACAAAACTCATATGGTTATTGTAGCTCTTTTCTGGACTCTTTCCAGTTTGTCATAAATGTAGACACCCGAGCTAGACACAGTAATACAACATAGCGGGGCAGGTGGTCCACAAGGACAATCTCTTTGGTGCACTGTATGAAAAAGTTTAAGTACTCCTAACATATACACCACTGAGTCCTTTAAGATTAATATTATAGTGTAATGGGTCTCTCTGTTTGCACGGGCTGGGTTGTAGCTGTGGGCTGAGGAAATACAAGGGAAAGTGAATGTGTTCTAGCTAGTTTTAGAGAAGACAAGGGTGAGAGCTCCGGCTGCATTAAAGTACTGCTGGATATAAAGACAAAGTGGTCTCCTCTCACTCAGAGTTTTTCAAATGGTTCAATTTTTTTGAACAAAATATGGGGAAAAATCTTGATGAATGTTTGTCCAAATAGAATTCTGTCTTTAAAAAGAATATACATACAAATTCTTCCCCCAATCTAAGTTCACCCATTCAACCTAGGACAGGATTTGGCTCCTCAGTGATTATTCCTCTTTATGCTTTCACAGGACATGCTGTTACAAAATATGGTGAGATTGTCTATTAATAGTAGAATTTGTGTCCTCTGGATCCTTTATGCTTAATATACAGTAAGAATCCCAGTGGAGCAGTTATTGTGTCTTAGGAGTGAGCATTTTATAAACTGTGGGAACACAGTTATTTTACCTTTTTTTGTTGTAAAAAAACCAAAAAGACCCAATCACCAGTATTATTTGCCTAGAACACTACTGAGGAATGTAGTGGGATCATAACACACTTCCAAGTGAGTGATCCAAATTTGGGACTTCAGCTCAGTTTGGGCCATGAGGAGCTGGGGTAGTTTCAGCTACAATCTGCACATCTACGGGGAGGAAGTGATCATTAACAATTTCTCCAGTTGACATGAGGAATAGGATTGATGGGCTCTGGAGGGTAAGATTATGCCATAATTTAGGACGTTTGAGGTTGGTAGAAGGATAAAAATGCAGGATCCTTTTGGGGCTTAAAGAAAGACAGAATATTCTAAAATATCTTTTTAAACTTCAGAAGAGCAATAGCATATATAAACAGGCAAACTATTATTTTTTTCCCTAGTTCTGTAATTAAAATGGATCTTCTGGATTGTTATGGAAGATCTTGTGTAATACAAATACCCTATATTCTAAGTTTGAGCCTAGAGCAAATTTTTATGGCCCAGGTATAGCATCTTAAAATAAAGACCTACTATCTGTAATTATATGATTCCTGCTTATAATTGAATTATGGTATATAGAGCCTCATGCGTGGTTAGAGGACCATAAAATGAAGCTAAGCAGTTCTTTTGCCAGCCTGAACAAGAATAAGAAACCTCTTATTATTCAATTAATGGGTACCTCTAGCAACCATATAATTAATCCTTTTATAAACAAAGTGTTTCTTTTTGTAAAACTGTCTACTGCCTTCTCCCACCCCCTTCTCTCTCCTTCCTTTTGCAACTTTGGCTTGGAAAGTTAAACAAATTTCAACTGGAAGAAAAAAGAATTTGAGAAAAACAACTTGCATGTAAATATTATCTAATACATGTATCCATGCTCTACACAATGTCCTGGAATATCCAGCAACTCAAGTGCTGTGATTGACAAAATGTCACTTACTGCCTTATACCCCATGTAAAGCAAATCTCATAGTTTGTTGGTGTGCTGCAAGTGTCACCAATTGCTGATGCTATACGGCTAGGTAAAGCTGCTCTAGTGACATTGAAAGGAAGAATTATTGGAGCAGTAGAGCAAACCTGTGAACCTATGCAAAGAAGCAGTCATTAGAGCATAAGAGAAACTTCTTTGGTGATTCAAAAGGCTGCTTAAGAGGTGGAGAAAGGAAAAAGATTGGTCACTCTCTCCAAGGCAAGAATCTCTTCTGGGAACTGAACAGGTGTAAAGGGATTAAAAAGAAAAAAGTAGGGAAAGTAACATATGAGATTTCAGTTGGAGTTCACAGTCAAGAAAGAGGCAGTTATGGAAAGAAGGGAAGGAGTAATTTGTATGGGGCATGACTGCATTTGTTCATAATATGAAAAAAATTAAAAAGACAAGTTTAGAATCAGGAACTATAATTTTCTCTTAAGGGTGCTGGTACCTCAAACTTCATTTGTGTGTTTTATGGGGTCACCACCAGACCCCCTTAGTAAAATTTTATCTCCAGATGTCTGTTTAATTTATTGTGTGTTATAAAAAAGCAGCTGCAGCTCTGCTATAGTTAAAGTTAAGACTGGCTTCCTGTTTAAAGCTTGACTGTTTTAAATGCTCTAAAATCTAAATGGCTATATGGATTACCCTTGAAATTTGTGTACCTTATGGGGGCCCAGAGTAGGGTCAATCATCCAAATAGACGGCCATTTGGCTAAGGGGTTCATATCAGCTGGATAGCTCAATGGGTAAGGTTCAGAGGTCTATTTGTTAACCCAATCAGCTAGTGTCAGTTTGAATTCCACTGTGGGCACAAATTTGGAAAAGGTGGGAAGGCATATTGCTAAAATCTGTCTCTGTTGGGGAGTGTGTGTGGGTTTTTTGTTTTTTGTTTTTTTTAAATAAAAATACTTTATTTATATTCCCTAAAAACAAATGATTAAATGTGTGAGTGCTTGCTGGCAGGAGAGTGGCATCTTGGAGGGTGAAGGAGTGTGTGGGCGGGAAAATATGGTGAGAGGGTTGCAGCTTTATCAAGGGGAGATGAGAGGGCTTGGAGGCTCTTGTGGGGGGAGGAATGCTGGGAGGGAGAATGGGGGAGAATATGGGTAGGAGTGCCTGACAGCCCCACATTCTCCTCTCATGCCAGGATGTGTGTGCACCAGAATCTGGACATCCCTGCCCCTCTCGGGAGGTCTGAGCCCCTCTCCCTAACCCCTGGTGTGTGTGCCAGGATCTAGGAGCCCCTACCCCCATGAGTATCTGAACCACCTTTCTTTTCCCCTGGGTGTGAGCTAGGTTCTGGAAGAGGTTTGTTTTTTCTGGGGATGTCTGAGTTCCTTTCCCTATCCCTGCAATGTGAGCTGGGATCTGGGGTGCCTTGTCCCTCTGAGGAGGTTCAACCCCATTTCCCTACACCCCTCTTTTGAGTCAGTATTTGAGAAAGCCCTTTCCTTCTTGGTGGGGAGCTCAGAGAAGGCATACAGGACATCGGAGAGTATGCATCAAGAAAACACTATTGCCATTGAGGAGGAATTGAACGGGGGCATGCTTGACACATATCAGAAATTGTCCAGCACTGGGTAGGAGGGAAGGAAACACCTACTGACATGAATGGAGCAGTTCACAGGTCTCAGTTATTGTTTCAGGATGTATTAATCTCTGTTGAGTATTCTCTTTCAGTTGAGAACATTTTGCTGAGATTAATAGTCTTCTTAACACCTCTCTGAGCCTGCTATCCTGATGATAGATGTACAGAGCGCCCCCCCCCCATTTTACCTCTAATTTCATACAGTGGAGTATCATCTTTGCTCTTGTTAAGATGGGGAAGCCTTTCCTGTTTAAAGAACTAATCTTCTAAGTGCTCAAAAATCTGTGTCCTTCACAAATTGTTTTGAAATATTGTATGCCTCATGGGAGTGTAGTGATCTTATAATGGGGTAATTTGAGCCTGGGGTTCATGGAAGACAGCCTCCCAGAAAAAAACATGATTTCATTAAGTTCACAGATTCTAGACATTTTGAAATTTGAAACCCACCCTGGGCAGAAATCTAAGTGAACTGGAAAATTTGGAAAAAAATCTGCTTCTTTCAAGGAGGAATTGAGGTATAGGTATTGGTAAATAGGTATTGCTAATATTTTGTTTAGGAGACAGATCTGTGTACAAAGGGATATTTAGAAGACCCTGAAACAATTTTTGAAAATAACATAAATTACACATGCAAATGCTCATGGGGCGGGGAAGGCAGGGTTGATTAAGGGTGCAAGAGTAGGGGAGAATTGAAGGACAAGGGGTTTGGTCTGCAGTGAAGGATGGGGGGAATTGTGGGGAAGAATGGGAATGGGTGGTAGGGAAGGGAAGAGGGATTGTGGGGCTCAGATAATGTGTAGGCTAGGAATTAGGGGATTGGAAGGGGAGAGGATAGGAGGGGTTGGAGAATGAGAGGAGCAGCAGATGAAATTGTGTATTTAGAGATAGGGTGGAGGCTGTGAGCCCTGAATTCTCTTCTCCTATGTACTGGATCTGGGAGAGCCCCACCCCTCTGTCACTGTTTGTTCTGAGTTATGAGACTTACTCTTCTTGGGTTGCCTGAGCCCCTCTATGTGATCTGGGATGAATACATGTGGAGGGACATGAATGCATGCAGATTTAAACATCTGAAATCCACAAAATGAATAGTTAAGATATACATCACCCCTGTGTGGGGTAAGGGGTGGGCTGGCCAGTGTGTGTGGGGGGGGGAAGGGCCCAGTTTGAAGGATGGGCAACATGGGTGGACCTGGGCCATGGCTGGAGAAGCCTGGCTAAAGAAGGGATAGGAGTCCCAGGTTGGGTGGATAGTGGGAGAGAAGTGGAGAGGGGCCCCACTTAGTGTGCAGCTCAGGCTATATAACGAGGGTAGCACATGGAGCAACCTCTTATGTCAATGGTTTCTACAGTGCTAACTAATGGGTTAATGGAATGAGATGGGAAGGGGAGGGGGAGCTGGAAATGTTGGCAGGGAGCTACATGTTGTGAGGCAGGGGATGACAAATGAGACAAACACCAGCCTTCTCTCAGATGTGTCAAGTTACTATAACCACCACGTAATAAAACTGTCAAGCTTTTGGACCATAGACTCTGGATGAGATTTCTCTTATCAGCCCTTGTTAGCCTATGTATTGCAAGCATTTCAAGGCAGGACCATTATCCCCATTCCACTCTAACAAAATGTGAAAGGAGCACTGAGGAATCACATAACAACCACATGCCTAGGGCTGGGACTATTCCTACCTCTGGCACTGGCCTGTTGGGTGACCTTGGGCAAGTCGCTTCATCTTTCTGTGCCTCAGTTTCCCATCTGTAAAACAGGGTAATGATGTGAAGTTCTTTGAGATCTACTGATGAAACTCACAGTATAAAAGCTAGGTCTTTTGATTATTACATATCCACAGTAGCATATCCACTGCAAACCTAAATGAGAACTACAACTGTCCAAATGACCACAAACTCCTACCAACAAACATCTCTCTTTCTCTGTTTAAAAAAAAAACTAGGAACTAAAAAAAATTAAACCTTTAATGCAGAGTTAAAGTTAAATGATGGTAGCTTGTGCCCTTCCAGAATGTCAAGTTCAGTAGGATACCTCTGAAAACCAGGAGATACAGAATTAAGGTAAATGCCAAAGCAACTTTAACTCTTCCTTCTTTCAGTGTTGCCCCACAACACCCGGAGTACACAACCCACACTCCACCTTTTCTCTGCAATGGACAAGTGCTACCTGCACTTGCCCTATGTGCAAACACTGAGCCTGCTCCTCCAACAGAATATCACACTTGTAACATTTAACAACCACTTCATTCCCTTTTACAACCCTTTCACACCTACACACGCACACCATCTAAATCTATACTTTCCCCTACCCATCTTTAAATCCACAGACTACTCTCACATCCCACCTCACTACTGACAATACTCATGGCAAAAAGACTCCAGTGCACAACCTATGATACAACCTACATGATTCTCTGTTGAAATGCTGCTGAATGGAACCTCAAGATACCCATGCACCTCGTTCCTTTGATTACACACATGGGAGGACTCTGACCCAGATCTTCTCAAATCTCAACCACAGCTTTTCCGGGTTGCTCCAACTTATTTTTCCACCATCCTGTACAGCTACACCTATCACAGCTAATGGAGCTGCAGTACATGCAGATAATTTCCAGGGGTTAGTGCCAGCTCCAAGAGGTCAAAATTAAAGTAGTGTTCAGGTAAACACCTACACAACTATTTCTGACTTTTCAGAAGTTTGAGCTTTGCTGAACTCAGTGTTCTGGAAGGGCACTAGCTGTCACTCGGCAATCTTAACTCTACATTAATGAAGCACTTTTTTGTGCGATTTTAATATAATTTTATAAGCCTGGAATACTTGGCCAACTTTTGATTTAGAAATAATGCTGTCTATGTTCCACAGAATCATAGAATATCAGGGTTGGAAGGGACCTCAGGAGGTTGTCTAGTCCAACCCCCTACTCAAAGCAGGACCAATCCCCAACTAAATCATCCCAGCCAGGGCTTTGTCAAGCCTGACCTTGAAAACCTCCAAGGAAGGAGATTCCAACACCTCCCCAGGTAACCCATTCCAGTGCTTCACCACCCTCCTAGTGAAAAAGTTTTTCCTAACATCCAACCTAAATCTCCCCCACTGCACCTTGAGACCATCACTCCTTGTTCTGTCAACTGGTACCACTGAGAACAGTCTAGATCCATCCTCTTTGGAACCCCCTTTCAGGTAGTTGAAAGCAGCTATCAAATGCCGCCTCATTCTTCTCTTCCGCAGACTAAACAATCCCAGTTCCCTCAGCCTCTCCTCATAAGTCATGTGTTCCAACCCCCTAATCATTTTTGTTGCCCTCCGCTGGACTCTTTCCAATTTTTCCACATCCTTCTTGTAGTCTGGGGCCCAAAACTGGACACAGCAATGGCCTCACCAGTGTCGAACAGAGGGGAATGATCATGTCCCTCGATCTGCTGGCAATGCCCCTACTTATACAGCCCAAAATGCCATTAGCCTTCTTGGCAACAAAAGCACACTGTTGTCTCATATCCAGGTTCTCATCCACTGTAACCCCTATGTCCTTTTCTGCAGAACTGTTGCCTAGCCATTCGGTCCCTAGTCTGTAACAGTGCATGGGATTCTTCCATCCTAAGTGCAAGACTCTGCACTTGTCCTCGTTGAACCTCATCCGATTTCTTTTGGCTCAATCCTCTAATTTGTCTAGGTCCCTCTGTATCCTATCCCTACCCTCCAGCGTATCTACCACTCCTCCCAGTTTAGTGTCATCTGCAAACTTGCTGATGGTGCAGTCCATGCCATCCTCCAGATCATTTATGAAGATATTGAACAAAACTGGCCCCAGGACTGACCCTTGGGGCACTCCACTTGATACCGGCTGCCAACTAGACATGGAGCCATTGATCACTGCCCGTTGAGCCCAACAATCTAGCCAGCTTTCTATCCACCTTATAGTCCACATTTTTATTGTCCTTCAAATAGTAGTTTCAGCTATGAACTCCTTAATGCTTCCTTTTAGCCTATTTTCTAAATCAACTTAATCAATGAAAGGATGTCTTGGTGCAGCCAAGTTTTAAGTTGGTCAAAAAGAAGGCTTTTCCTCTTCCTTATATTTAGGGTCCATAGTCTAGCCTAGCCAACCAACATCCCAAAGAACACAGACCCTCTTATTGTTCTCTCAGAGAATTACTCATTTCATCATTATAGACTCAAGCTTGCTACCCCGACAACTTCTGCATGTTGGACATGCAGCTGTGATTAACTGTAATTGTCTCCATGTCAACTCTTGGGGAATCTCTTCACTGCACAGTTAACCTGGGCTTTTACCTGGGTTTTAACCCAAACATACCTATTGTTCACAGAGGGAGTGTGTTTCTGACGAGTATTTGGAGGTGCTTTAATCTTGTGCTAGTTTGTGTCTGGGGGTGGGGTTAGAACCTAGGATCTGCTTTAAGTTGGACTGGAATGCACGTACTTGGTAGCGAGGATGCAAGCAAAATCATTCAAGTAGCAACAGTCCTTCAATACTTTTCCCACAATTCCTCTCAAAGGGCAGACAGATTTCCCCACCATTAACACAATTCAGTGGGGGGAAAAAATCCGAGAGCATGTCAACACAAAGTACCACAGGATATGCACTCCTCCGCCCCCAGAGACAAATGCAAGTGTAGAAACAGTGAAGACAGAGCAAACTGCATATGGCTTTGCTGTGGGGACACTTGCTACCAGGTCGCTCAGACGTGGGTTCCAATCACTTGAGTTAACTGTGCAGTGAAGACAGAGACTGAGATGCTATACACCCAGTCGGCAAGAGAAAGGTCACACAGTCAGTGAGGCTCATGGTAAAGAAAGGGAATTGGTATTTGTGCAGTGTGATAGGCCATGATGTGGTTTGATATTAAAGTGCCTTATCAGGAATCATATACTTCCAATAGTTTATATGATCAGTTTATATGATGAAGGAGAAGCCTCATGGAAAACTCTGAAAATTATTCCATTTAGCTACCATCTACACTGGCAGCAAACCCATGTTTCCTGAATTTGTTCTAAGTCGTGCTACTCCAACAGTATTTACTGAATACAAAATCTGACACATTTTTGCTTTGTTGTCCTTCATTCAAGCATTCACAAATGAGTCCTTTTTTGTTTAAAAATCCATTCATGATTCAAAACTATTCTATAACAATTACAAACAAACAAATGGCAGTTTATTTGCAAAGTATCCAATATTACTGTTTGGTACTTTGAAATTGGTTACCCAAGTTGGTAGGTGGGTGAATACATGACTAATTCAAAGTAAAATATGTATATTCATCTCCAAATAGATGTATCCTGATGTTTGTGACAGAATACACATATTCAAAGTCAGATTAATATATTCAGTTGAATCATGCCCACCAGTTTCAAAATGCCAAGATTTTCTAAATACAAAAGGGTTAAAATATGGCTGGTTCTAACCAAAACCAAAGTATTTGCAAAATTTGCCTCCCACTTACCCAGTTTTCAAACAACTATAGCTTTAAGGCTATCTCACTTTAAATATTGTTTGGCCCCCATCTTCTTTAATCAAATAATCAATGCTTAAATGAATTTAGAAAGTGTTTGACATCCTACTTCCTAAAGATGAGTGACAAGTATGTTAAGGGTAAAATTTTCAAGTGCCTAAATCCCATTGAAAAATAAATGGGAGTTAGGCATTTAAATCACTTAGGCACTTTTGAGAATGTTACCTTAAGACATTTGAGGCTGAGAGGCACCCAAAACATCTGGGTGTTTATCTACATTATCCCTGTCTCAGTTTTGTCAAAATTTGGATCTTATGAAAACAGGCTGCTTTCTAAAATTTACTTTTTTCTTCTGTTCAGGCCAGAAATACCGTGAAAATGGAAGAGCCGGGTGGAAGAGTCTGTCCTATCTCAGGAACTCTTTCTGCCCCACCACCCCCACGAACATGATACAGTTCTGTGGTGATCTGGAAGCCTACTTTCATCCTCTCCGACTCAAGGAATATTTTCAACACACCACTGAACAGTGCACTGACCCACAGGAACCCTCCTACCAACACTACAAAAAGAAGAATTCTGCGTGGACTCCTCCTAATAGTCGAAATGACAGACTGGACTTCTACATAGAGTGCTTCCGTGGACGTGCACAGGCTGAAATTGTGAACAAACAGCATCACTTGCCCCATAACTTCAGCCATACAGAACGCAACGCCATCCACAGCCTCAGAAACAACTCTGACATTATAATCAAAGGGGCTGACAAAGAAGGTACTGCAGTCATAATGAACAGGTCAGATTATGAACAGGAGGCTGCCAGGCAACTTGCCAACACCACATTCTACAGGCCACTTTACTCTGATCCCACTGAGGAGTACCAAAAGAAACTACACCATCTGCTCAAGAAACTCCCTGCTATAGCACAGGAACAAATCTACATGGACACACCCCCAGAGCCCCGAGCTGGGGTATTCTATCTGCTACCCAAGATCCATAAACCTGGAAACCCTGGAAGCCCCATCATCTCAGGCATCGGAACTCTTACAGCAGGATTATCTGGCTATTTGGACTCTCTCCTCAGATCCTACGCTACGAGCATTCCTAGCTATCTTCGAGACACCACCGACTTCCTGAGGAAACTACAGTGCATCTTCCTGAAAACACCTTCCTGGCCACCATGGATGTAGAAGCTCGTTACACCAATTTTCCACATGAGGATGGACTACAAGCTGTCAAGAACAGTCAACCTGTGGAACTCCGTGCCTGAGGAGGTTGTGAAGGTTAGGACTATAACAGGCTTAAAAGAGAACTGGATAAATTCATGGAGGTTAAGTCCATTAATGGCTATTAGCAAGGATAGGAAAGGAATGGTGTCCCTAGCCTCTGTTTGTCAGATGGTGGAGATGGATGGCAGGAGAGAAATCACTTGATTGTTACCTGTTAGGTTCACTCCCTCTGGGGCACCTGGCATTGGACACTGTATGTAGACAGGATACTGGATGGACATTTGGTCTGACCCAGTATGACCATTCTTATGTTCTTGAGTTCTTAACAGTATCCCTAAGGAGGCCACGGCACACGTGATAGCTGAGCTTTGTGACGTTGTCCTCACCCACAACCATTTCAGATTTGGGGACAACTTATATTTTCAAGTCAGTGGCACTGCTATGGGTCCCCACATAGCCCACAGTATGCCAACATTTTTATGGCTGACTTAGAACAATGCTTCCTCAGCTCTCGTCCCCTAGCGCCCCTCCTCTACTTGCCCTACATTGATGACATCTTCATCATATGGACCCACGGGAAGGAGGCCCGTCAAGAATTCCACCTGGATTTCAACAATTTCCACCCCACCATCAACCTCAGCCTGGACCAATCCACACAAGAGACCCACTTCCTGGACACTACAATGCAACTAAGTGATGCCCACATTAACATCACCCTATACCGGAAACCTACTGACCTCTATACTTACTTACATGCCTCCAGCTTCCATCCAGGACACATCACACGATCCATTGTCTACATCCAAGCCCTAAGATACAACCGAATTTGCTCCAATCCCTCAGTGAGAGACAAACGCCTACAAGATCTTTATCAAACATTCTTTAAACTACAGTACCCACCTGGGGAAGTGAGGAAACAGATTGACAGAATGAGACAGGTACCCAGAAGTCATGTACTACAGGACAGGCCCAACAAGGAAAATAACAACACCACTGGCCATCGTATACAGCCCCCAGCTAAAATCTCTCCAGCACATCATCAACGATCTACAACCTATCCTGGAAAATGATCCCTCACTCTCACAGACCTTGAGAGGCAGGCCAGTCCTCGCTTACAGACAGCCCCCCCCAACCTGAAGCAAATACTCACCAGCAACTGCACACCACATCACAGAAACACTAACCCAGGATCCAGTCCCTGTAACAAACCTTGTTGCCTACTCTGTCCCCATATCTACTCTAGTGACACCATCAGAGGATCCAACGGCATCAGCCACACCATCAGGGACTCCTTCACCTGCACATCTACTAATGTGATATATGCCATCATGTGCCAGAAATGCCCCTCTGCCATGTACATTGGCCAAACCGGACTGTCTATATGCAAAAGAATAAATGGACACAAGTCAGACATCAGGAATGGTAACATACAAAAGCCAGTAGAAGAACATTTCAATCTTCCTGGACATTTTAGAACAGATTTAAAAGTAGCCATACTTGAACAAAAAAACTTCAGAAACAGACTTCAACGAGAAACTGCAGAACTAAAATTCATTTGCAAATTTAACACCGTTAATTTGGGCTTGAATAGGGACCGGGAGTGGCTGGCTCACTACAAAAGCAGCTTTGCCTTTCCTGGAATTGACACCTCCTCCTCAATTATTGGGAGTGGACTACATCCACCCTTATCGAATTGGCCCTGTCAACACTGGTTCTCCACTTGTGAGGTAACTCCCTTCTTTTCATGTGTCAGTATATAACGCCTGCATCTGTAATTTTCACTCCATACATCTGAAGAAAAGATGGTTGCGGGGGGGGTGGGTGGGAGGGAGAGGAAAACAATGTTTGAATTTTTAAAATCTCAGCCAAAGTTTGGTTAAGATTTTGAACAAGATATGGGCACACTCAGGATGGTTCCCATTTGATCCCAATGTGTTTGCCAGTCCCTACACTAAGGGCCAAATCCTGCTCATCCGAGTAGTTCCATCCTGTCAAATCAGCTTCTTTTAGACTCTCCTCAAGCCATTTATAGAGGGGTCCTTTAAACAGTCTGTGTGCAAGTTTGCCTCCAGGTGCATAGTCCTGAAATCTTAATATGCAACTTTTTTCATAAACAATACAAAGAAGTTGACAGGTCTGAAAGGGGCTTATGTGAAAAGATAATTAAGTGCTTTAGAGAGTGTCAAGAGTCAATAGCTCAGCACTGTCAGCACTCTCAACTGTTACAGGCTATAATTAGATGGCATGGAGGTGTAAGGGATGTTTGGCAGTTTATTTCAGCATGATCTCCACGGGAAAAATAAAGAGCTGCCTCGAATGAGACACCATGAAAGAGGGGAGCAGGAAGATTAAAACCTCACTATTCTTTTTGCCACTTCCTCACTAAATAACAATTTGCGTAAGTTACAGTTCTTATAGTTTCCATCCATCTGGGCATTTGTGAATCTTGTGCCCCAAATTTCAACTATGAGGTTCCTGATGTGTTTCTTATTTCTGATTTTCAATTCTTCATTGTCTTGCAATGCTTCCTCTTTATGCTGGTGCTTAAATAATGAGTAACCTTTAATCCATAACATAAAACACAACAAGCTATGCACTCCCAACAGTGATTTCTGACATAAAGCGGAGCCGATTGCCACCAAGCACCAGGAATGTGCCAACATAGCTTTAGAAAGTAGAAATGCTGGAATCTTATTGTGGTGGTTATAAAAGAGCCTTGCGAGGTACATGACTAATTTTCAGCAACAACAGTGTATTCTTTCTCAAAGTTTATTGTTAAGAGATTTTTGGTGTAAAGATTGATTTCAATTGTTAAGAATGAACAGAACTGCTTTAGTAAAGAAAATGAATATGGGTCTGATACTCGATTGGGATCCATTTGCAGCCATGCAGAGTCTCACTGGTAAGGATGCAAGGGCCATGCTAACCGGTCCCAAAGTGGGATTGGGATATGTGAGAGATGACGACAAAGGGTGGAGAGGATGACAATTACAATAGGAAAGATCAAGTTACACTTGGTATGTAAAAAATACTAGAAACCAAACCTAGCAAATCCTTATATATGACTTATATTCACACGGGTGCTTTTGAAGATCCAAATTGACTCAATGAAAGTCAATGGGACTTAGGCCCCTAAGTCACTTACATGCTTTTGAAAATTTTATTATAGCTATGTCAGTGGTCTAGTACAGTTTGCTGATTACTTGATTATGGGCTGAGTACATTAGGACGTAACAGTTTCCCAGCTTCTGTCTATCCCCTCCATTAAATAGCTTCTCTTGCCTCCTGCTGCCATCCAGCCAACGCTACTTCTCAGAACGTCAGAGTTCCCTTCTTGTGCAATCTGTAATACATGGCATTATTCTTCTCTCTCAGATGTTGGAGATTCTGCATTCAATGTAGGAAAATAATTTCCCCCAATAATCTATATTATTGAAAATTCAGCTGTATGCAGCCAGTTTTCTACATCATCTGATTTATTTTAATTAGAAGTTAGCTGCAGAAGAGTTCATGTGATTACAGTTATAATTATTACAATACCAGTCCACACTTCCATTAGTATTCCACTTGATAGTTGGCAATACGCAGAAATAAAATATTAGGACTTTTAAAACAGGAGATTACCAATTAGCGCAATTCTCCAATGGCACATAATTATTAATTATTATCATCATCATTATTCACAAAGCAAAATTTCTCTGGAATACCTGTGTGCTTCCTTCCTGTACCATTCTCCAACATCAGCCTTATCTGTTCTGAAATTCTGAAGCAATATTTGTATTAAATACATAGCTGACTGAATACAAAATGGAAAGGCTGAAGTAATGGAATGGATTTCTGTTTTGTTAAGACTCAGTCCCTTTTTAATGCTTCTTAGACTTTTCATAGACAGCATTTAAAATTACAGCCCCAATGGAAAGGTCATTCTGTGCATTTGGTCCAAAAGTGAACTAAAGTGATTGTCATTATCTACCAATTGCTGGGTGAGGAATGTCGGCAAGTGCTAACTACTTAAAGCCGATTATTGATGCCTGACTCACTTTCTTTTGGCCACATCCCCAGAATTATATGACTTGTCAATCAAAAGGGGGACAGATTACGAAATGCCTTGAAAACTGGTTCTGACCCTTGCTGTACAAATGTAATACTAGTCAACAAGTTGCAGAAGTTCCTTAAGCTACTTTGAAGAGAAATGGAAAAGTTTTAGTATTCTTAAGTTCCCTCTATTGTGGGTGTTGAGATGAAGAGCAGAAGGATAGTATAGTAGGTAGTTAGAGTGTTCACCTAGTTTCAATTCCCTGCTTCATCACTGACCTTAAGCGGTGACATAAGTCTCTTTGGGTGGGATCCACAAAGGGACTTAGATATTGCAATGCTGAGCATCATGCTGCCTAATTTTTAGGCCTAGAAAATCTTAGGAACAACACTGTGATCCACAAAGCCTGAGTTAGGTGCCTACACAATGAATGGGGAGACACAGGCACCTCAGAATGGGATCCCATAACTACTGTACTATCCTTCCTCTCAACATCTCAACACCCACAATAGAGGGACCTAGAAGTTCTGTGGTACACTTTGATCTACACTGCTTTGACATGGGAGTAGACATGCACAGCAGCAGAGTCCACATGGAGACTGGAGGCACAGCAAGCTAGCGTTCCAGCTTGTCAAGAACTAAATGTTCACGTAGATAAGCCCGTAGATGTCTCAGTCCCGTAGGCATTTTTGAAAACACCACCCTTATGACAAGAAAATATCACCAGTTCAAAGTGCAGAGTGAACTCAGATACTGGTAGGGATAATCGGCCCTAGTAGGGTAAACAGTTCAGCTTGTACAAAATGTGCCCTGGAATCTTCTCTGACTGTAAGTGATCACAGGGCTAGGTTTTTATTTCTCATCTGAAAGACCAAACTAAATGTTCAAAATGTTAAACCAAAATTATTTCTGTGAGTAGTTTCAAGATGAGAAATTATAGTTCTTTAGTGCTTAGAATGTTTTGTAAAGTGTATGTGAAAAAATCCCTCTGACTGTCATGGAAAAAAATTAAAAGAGCAGAATTTTAAATTGCACGCACCTCTGGACATTAATAAATAATGAGAGCAGAAATGCCATCACTTGTTTTACATGTGTGAGTACAGTACAGTAAGCAAATCTGACTCATCTGCCATTTGATTGCTTTGTCTGGAATTCCACTATCCTGGGGTAAGGTGAGGTGTGGGGAGTGATTGGTAAGGAGGATTTATGTAAAGTAGGGTTCCTAGAACAGAGAGAGAGAAAATTGGGATACAAAATAGTTTTTTAGACTTTAGGAAGCCAAAGCCAAATGCTGCCTTTCCTGGGAAAATTCTTGTCAAGCTCCAAAATTACAACTCACAGCAGCTAGTGACATCTTTTCCTCAGGCAAAGAGAAGTAAGTGTTTGTGTGGCGGGGGGGCAGGCAGGGCAGCTGGTAAACCAGCTGATCACACAATTCCACTGGGAAATCCATGTAAGGCCGTCCTTTCCACAAAATTATCTGAGTACCCTCTTCCTTAACAACTATCTACTATCTCTGGAACATGTAAGGTAAAACAGGAGACACAGCTACCTCTGCAGATATTTCTGCCTTTTTTTACCCCAGTTTGCTGCTCTCCTCACTTCATAGCATAGGCAGAAGTCAAATGTTGACATTATAGCCATAAGTAAAGCAAGTTCTGTCTCTAAAACATATACTCTTTTTTTTTAAGTACTTTGCAAGATTTTTTCACCACTTGTCTCTGTTTCTCCTTTTCAATTTCAGTTTATCACAAGGCCAGGAAAGAACCTTCTTCAATATTGGTGTCAGGAACTTTATTTAGAGTCTCAGTTTAATTCTTACAGTAACTTGAATGAGACACAGAGAAAAGGTTCTCTCTATCCTAAGAGATGCAACACACAAGGGGCAACCCTACAGGGTGGGGGAGAGGTGACTGTATGCCACCTTTGTGCCACCCAGATTCTGGACTGCTGCAGGTCTGCCAGAATAAGGTAGAGCAGTTTCAAGGGTTGCTTTAGTTTACAACAGCCTCGTGCCTACTCTGCAGTCCAGAATCCCCCAAGTGCCGAGTGCTAAGAACACCCCTCCTCCTGCCCTCTCTCTCCAACAGCACACTCCCTACACAGGAGCTTACAAGCAGGGGGTTGTGTGGGGCAGTTCACATTGGACTTACACTGCTCCTACACTATAGGAGTTCTCACTCCAGCCTGTTTAGGCCCACTATATACTTCCGGAGTGTACATATGATCCAGTGCAAGAGCACAATTCACCTTCGGTGGGAATGGCCGAGTTCTGGGGACTCATCCTAGGAGGGTGAAGTTAAGGACACAGATCCTTTTAAGAACCATTTTTGATTCTTGTGTCTTGCTCTATTGGAATGGTGGTGGGAAGCAAAATGTAAATTAGTTTTATTTTCTTGAGACACTTAACAGTAAAACTTGGCCAGTTTCAGAGATCAGAAACAGCAGAGGTTTATTTGGTTTTTTGGGGGTTTTTTCATTATTTTTTACAGCTAGCTTGTTTTTCTTGTATTCTTTCCCCATCTTCTCTTGGTTTGATAGTTGGCTAGGCTGCAGGAGATGGTAGCAATAGGCAGTGGATCAGTATCACCAGGATATAAATTAAAGAAAAAAGGGACCATTGTTTAAAGCAGTTAGTTGTGCATAGAAGCCAATGGAATTATTCTCTTAGCTCTCTTCAAAGTAACATTCACTTTGTTCTTCCAAACTTAATACCCAGATGCATGTGAATTCATATGTCACTAGCAAAGATGCAAACAAGGTTGTCAAATGACTCTCCTTTTTCCAAAGTGATGTCAGTTACAGAAGATTTACTTAGCCCTAATTAGGGAGGCCACATACAGTAGAAACATCAGAATTGCCATGCTGGATGAGATCAGTGTTCCTCCTAGTCTGGTATCTTGCCTCTGGCAGTGGCTAGTACCTGACGTATTAGATGAAAGCAGAAAGCACCCATAATTCAAATGTATAGTTGGTCATGTAGTGCTGTGATGTCAGGAGATGCGGGGGGGGGGGGGGGGGGGGGAGGAAATTGCTCTCCTTCCCCCATAGGCAATTGTCTTGTACCCTGAAGCATGAAGTTTGATTATCCGTCTAATTTTATCCTAGCTTGCATAGCTGACAATGTTACTGATGATTGTAAAGTTAGCCAGTCCCTTTTAAATTTCTGTTACATCATTTGTCTTGCAGGTTTTACAGTGTGTTCCCTAGGTTTATAATACACTGTGTAAAAAAAAAAAGTATTCACTCTAATTTATTTTAAATATTTGTATTTACCTGGGGTATCATCCTTTCATTACAGGACAAAATAAATAAGACACATTGACTTATTTTTATGATGCCCTTAGGTATTTTGCATACCCCACCTGTTATATTCCTGGACAAGCCTTTGGGGCAGTAGTCTACATTTTGAATTTTAAATTCTGCCATTGGTAGTGTTCCCATTTGTAGATCTGAGTTTTCAGGGCATATTGTGCATTTAGCATTAGACCACCACCTTAAAGTGACCTAGATTTCCAATTTTAACTATACATGTATACTTATCTATAGTAGCCTAAGGACTGTGACGGTAATTCATGGGATGATATGTAATTAGCTTTAGCCTAAAGTAAATGTCTCTTGGGTGTTTAAGATCTATATTATTATTCTCGTAATAAAACAGAAAACATAAACCCTAACCCTACAACCAATAAGGTGGCTTCTGCTTCAGTTATTATTTTTGGCTGTCTTTAGGCAAATCCAGGGTGCATAACAACTCAAGAACAGTAAGTCAGCAACACATTGGACAGCTCCTCTCTCATATTACATTGAACAAACTCCAAGAGGATCTGAAGTTTTATCATAAATATTCTATCTGTGAGGTCTTCAGTCTGGTTTGCTTGTTACTTAAATATACTAAGAGAGATTCAATGAATATTTTATAACAATGTCTTAACCAGCACTTGTTCTACAGTAAGTTAAGTGGCTTCAAAAGATGCAATTCTTGTGGGTGAGTGCATAAGGGTTTTCAGAGCACTAGATTAGATGCATGTTCACATCCTCCAGGAAGCATGCCCCCTTTATGCAGTCTTGACATGGGGGCAGGATGAAGATTGCTGATGAAGATTGTTATGTGTCAAAAGGAGTATGATTAAGTGACTCACCTTGTTTTCCATTATATATAATTTAAAAGCATACTGTCATGGTATTTTTCATAATTAAAAAAGTCCTCATTATTGTTTATAATTATCTCTTTAAAGCTTGACATTGAAATATGTTTCCTTACTGATTTATTTCCCCCTTTCTTTGGAAGTACATGTCGGTTGAGTTATTGTAGAGTTATGTATGAGTTCTGGGGGTTTGGATATTTAATTGTTTTGGCTTTTTACTAAAGGAGGACAGAATCTTTATCACTCTCCCAGCAGGTCACTCACATAATGGTGCCAAGCCTGTGGCTGCACTGAGCCCCTAGATTTTTGGGAGCCCTTGGATCACTGGGACAGGTTGAAAATGGTTGTAATGTTTCCTGCTCGTGCCTCATGTGGTGTAGCATGCAAGCTGCTTTCTGTGGGCCAGAACTGGGATGACAATCTGAGCCTTGTGAAGAATCAGGAAGTCTCCTTTATTGTGGCCCAGATGGGGCAACACACAGGACCCCCTTGTCCTGTTTTTAACAGAAAGCCTTAATCCATTACTGGAACTTATCTTGCTCCATACTTACCCCAAACTCCTCTGCCAGTTTGTTTTGGAATGTGCAGGGAGGAAATGACATAATGGCAGAGGAGTTTGGGGTATGTGTAGGGAGAAAATGACATACTGAATCTTAGGGTTTGTACTTTGCATGGGTCTGGGATCAAATGGTTTTGTCAGGAACCCCTGAATACACTTGAACCAGCCATGCCCATCCCCACCACTGTAACAATGGGATGAAATTCTGTTGTAGAATAGAACTCACAACCCAGGGGATAGGGCTTTTAAGCTGCCCTTGCATTTTCCTGATCCTAGGCTACTCCAGGGGCTGGAGTGACCTGGAATAATTTAGACAGCTCTGAGTGCATAAGTGGGCCTATGGGCTGCAGCACTGCCTAGAATCCTTGTAACACTGTATGCTGCTATCCCACTCCAAAATGTGCCACCCATCTCGAGCCCTGCCGAAGCAGGTCCCCTATACCAAGGCTTACAAGATGTCCTTAGGCAGTTTTATGGCTGTGTCCCACAGTGCCTGCACCAGAAAAATGCTCACTGAGCAGGATAACAGTTTTTAGGGCCACTTTACTCCAATCTGGCCCTTTACCCAGTGTAAAGGGGTCAGATAAGAGGTAACTTTTCAGTAAGACCTAAGAAAAAACTGTACATCATATTTTTGGCCCACCAGTTTTGAAAGTGACCATTTAATTTACCAAAATTACTTCTTTTTTTTTTCTTGAAGTACACTAAACCATACAAATGGAGGAGTCATTGCACAGTTCTCCTGTTGGGAAAAAACAAATGAGTTACAGGAAAAGAAATGGTCCAGATGTAAACATTAGCTTGCCAAGACCCCTAATCCAAATGGATTTTAGTAGCATAAATGAGCCTGCAGTGTAATTACTATGGTTACTAAAATGGTTTCTTTTTAGATCATTTTGATCCTACTGACTCTCCCTGCATCCTCAGGATTCTTCTTGCAAGTAGCGACCCCAGTCCTACTCCTTACTGATGGCCTTTAAGTGCAGTCCACTCCTGTCAATGGATTTGGATTGTCAATGGCGTGGGATTTCTTCAGTCCTTTGGGGTATTGTGTGCCCCCTGGAAGTGTGTGGAGAAAGCAGACCTGTGGTCTCCAAACTCAACTATGACAAGGGGCTAAGACTTCTTGGGTCCTCCCACTGTACATATGTAGTGATCATTGGGGCCTAGTAGGTCTACCCCAGTTTTCAGCCTAAGTATGGGAAAGTGGATAAAAGTTTATGAAATGTTCCAAACATGTAAAGTTAGGGGTTCGTGTCTGTCACGGAGGTCACAGATTCCATGACTTCCTGTGAACTTCTGCAGCAGCTAGTGTGGCTGACCCCAGGTCCGTCCAAGCAGCTGGCCCCGGAGCTAGCTGCTCAGGCAGCCCTGGGAATAGCCACTCGGCCGCTGCTAGAGTGCCTCTGCAGCCAGCCACTTGGGCAGACTCACAGCCAGCCACACCAGCTGCTGCTCTGGTGGCCCCAGGCAGCTGTCCAAGCAGCTGCCAATGTGGCGGGCTTCCCAGGACTCCCTCCTTCCCAGCGGCATCTGGAGTGGCAGCAGACCCCTGGCAGTGGCCAGAGTGGTGGGCCCCCTGGAGAGACCCTTCTCCCCAAGATTCAATCATGGGTATTTTCAGTAAAAGCCATGGACAGGTCATGGGGCCGTGATTTTTTGGTTTTTGCCCATGACCTGTCCATGACTTTTACTAAAAATACTCATGATTAAATTGTAGCCTTACCTATAATAATGTTGATGGGAAAAGGTGCAAAAAGAAGACAGAATGACTGACTGAATTAGTCTGAACATAAAGGCCTGCATATATAATTCAAGGACTATGTTAAGATCATGCTTGGTAAACATGAGATGTGTGGGACTGAAAATCAATGGACCAGAATTGATGTGTTGGAAATTAGGCCTAACTGGTGAAGAAAATAATGAGGGGATAGGCTCTTCCACCCATCCCTTCCATTTTGGGGTCCTCAAAAAGAGAGCTGTTTAGGGGATGTGTGTGTGTGGGGGGGGGTGGGAATTAGGGGACATGAATGCAGATACCAGCTGAGTGCAAGAGGGGAGAACAGGAAGGAGCAAGTGTCACCATCCTGGCTGCCCCCTGCACCATCTCCTTGAGTCCCAGGATCCTCCGTGACACTGTTGGGCCTTCGTTGTCCTGATCCTGTGAGATATCCTGACCAGACCAGGCCAGCAAGAGTGACCCAGATGACACCACCACCTCCACTGGCTCCAGCTAAATCCCAAACATCACTGCTAAATGTGAGATGTTGTTACTTCTCCTCTCCCCTTGGGTGTCCTTTTTCTTATCCACTTTTTCTTCATTTTCTTATCCCTCTCCTTTAGCCATCTATCTAATAAGCATCTGGCTTAGTTAGCTAAGGCTGCATATTTTGCATCACTGCTGTGAGCCTGTAACCAGAGAGGCAGCTAAAGGCAATGCCCTAAATAGCCTGATGGTCATTTTGCTGGTACAAGTTTGCCAGGTCTCAGAAGATATGTCTATACAACCCATGGAAGTGAGCCTTCCAGGTTGAGTCTATAGACTTGGATGAGTGGGATTCATGATAGCGCTCTAAAAATAGCTGTGTAGACAACACTCTAAATTGTGGCTCAGGCAGATGCTTGGGCTCTGAAGTGTTGGGAAGGAGCCTGGTGGGTTTCAGAGTCCAAGCTTCAGCCCAAGTCACAACTTCAAAGTGCTGGCTACACAGCTAATTTTAGAAAGAGCACAAGACCTGCCAACCCAAGTCTGTTGACCCAGGCTAAGCGGATTGCTTCCAGAGGTGATGTAGACATATCCAGAGTGTCTAACAAAATAGTGCCAAGTATCAGGGGGGTAGCCGTGTTAGTCTGTATCCACAGAAACAATGAGGAGTCTGGTGGCACCTTAAAGTCTAACAGATTTATTTGGACATAAACTTCCATGGACAAAAACACCCACTTCTTCAGGTGCATGGAGTGAAAATTACAGATGCAGGCGTTATATACTGACACATGAAGAGAAGGGAGTTACCTCACAAGTGGAGAACCAGTGTTGACAGGGCCAATTCGATAAGGGTGGATGTAGTCCACTCCCAATAATTGAGGAGGAGGTGTCAATTCCAGGAAAGGCAAAGCTGCTTTTGTAGTGAGCCAGCCACTCCCGGTCCCTATTCAAGCCCAAATTAATGGTGTTAAATTTGCAAATGAATTTTAGTTCTGCAGTTTCTCGTTGAAGTCTGTTTCTGAAGGTTTTTTGTTCAAGTATGGCTGCTAATAAATCTGTTCTAGAATGTCCAGGAAGTTTGAAGTGTTCTTCTACTGGCTTTTGTATGTTACCATTCCTGATGTCTGACTTGTGTCCATTTATTCTTTTGCATATAGACAGTCCGGTTTGGCCCATGTACATGGCAGAGGGGCATTTCTGGCACATGATGGCATATATCACATTAGTAGATGTGCAGGTGAAGGAGTCCCTGATGGTGTGGCTGATGCCGTTGGATCCTCTGATGGTGTCACTAGAGTAGATATGGGGACAGAGTAGGCAACAAGGTTTGTTACAGGGACTGGTTCCTGGGTTAGTGTTTCTGTGGTGTGGTGTGTAGTTGCTGGTCAGTATTTGCTTCAGGTTGGGGGCGCTGTCTGTAAGCGAGGACTGGCCTGCCTCTCAAGGTCTGTGAGAGTGAGGGATCATTTTCCAGGATAGGTTGTAGATCGTTGATGATGTGCTGGAGAGATTTTAGCTGGGGGCTGTATACGATGGCCAGTGGTGTTCTGTTATTTTCCTTGTTGGGCCTGTCCTGTAGTAGGTGACTTCTGGGTACCTGTCTCACTCTGTCAATCTGTTTCCTCACTTCCCCAGGTGGGTACTGTAGTTTAAAGAATGTTTGATAAAGATCTTGTAGGTGTTTGTCTCTCACTGAGGGATTGGAGCAAATTCGGTTGTATCTTAGGGCTTGGATGTAGACAATGGATCGTGAGATGTGTCCTGGATGGAAGCTGGAGGCATGTAAGTAAGTATAGCGGTCAGTAGGTTTCCAGTAGAGGGTGGTGTTTATGTGACCATCCCTTATTTGTACTGTAGTGTCCAGGAAGTGGGTCTCTTGTGTGGATTGGTCCAGGCTGAGGTTGATGGTGGGATGGAAATTGTTAAAATCCAGGTGGAATTCTTCAAGGGTCTCCTTCCCATGGGTCCATATGATGAAGATGTCATCAATGTAGGGCAAGCAGAGGAGAGGTACTAGGGGACGAGAGCTGAGGAAGCGTTGTTCTAAGTCAGCCATAAAAATGTTGGCATACTGTGGGCCATGTGGGGACCTATAGAAGTGCCACTGACTTGAAAATATAAGTTGTCCCCAAATCTGAAATGCTTGTGGGTAAGGACAAAGTTGCAAAGTTCAGCCACCTGTTGTGCCATGGCCTCATCAGGGATACTGTTACTGACACTTTGTCGTCCATCCTCATGTGGAATATTGGTGTAAAGAGCTTCTACATCCATGCTGGCCAGGATCGTGGGGCAGAAAGAGAGTCCCTGAGTTAGGACAGTCTCTTCTGCTGGGCTGTGTGTGTGTGGTTGGATAGATTAACAATATTGTTGGGTGAGTTAAGGGTACCAGTGTTGTAGCCCCCTGTGGCATGTAGGAGTTTAGATAGTTTACTGTCCTTTTTCCTCTGTAGAGAAGTAAAATTTGCGTTGTAAATGGCTTGTCTTGTTTTTGTAAAGTCCAGACACATGGAAATTTATGTGGAAGGTTGGTTTTGTATGAGAGTCTCCAGTTTTGAGAGCTCATTTTTGATCTTCTCATGTTTTCTGTACAGGATGCTGATGAGGTGGTTCGTCAGTTTCTTTGAGAGTATGTGGCACAATTTCTCACCATAGTTAGTGTAGTATGTCGATTGCAATGGATTTTTTACCTTCAGTCCATTTGGTATGATGTCCGTCTGTTTGCAGATGATGTCTGTCTGTCTCTGTGCGAGTTTTTTCATGAAGTTGATGGATTTCTACTTCAAAATGGTGTGTTGTGCTGTTTTTCCAGCAGTGAAGCTACAACTGAGAGTTCGCTCCAGCGACAGAAGCTGTATTTTTCTCCCTTTGCTGTTCTTTTCGCTCTCCTTTTGTGTGTTTTGTCTTCAAGAAAACAGAATTGGACTAACAACTAACAACAACTTGAGCCCATCTCAACTAACTTCCTCTTCTCCCCCCAAAAGGATAGTTATTCCCCTCTTTAGCACTATCTGAAAGATTGTCAAACAAGAAGTTTTCCTTCTAAAAATTTCCTCCGTGTAAAGACAAAGGGAGCAGGGGATATGGTTAATATGAAAGCATTGTTTAATAATATTTCAACTGCTGTAATTGTTTCCCCTTCTTTTCTGTATCTTTAAGACAATGGTACAGTTTTTAATGGTGTATTTGCCCTAAGCAGGCTGAGGACTCTGTATACCAAACCCTGAACTCTGTTTACAACTGTTTAATGTTGGACAGTGACAGGGACACGAATACCTTTGGCTTTTTGAGCTCATTTATTCCATCAAAATTAATGCAACATATCTGTGCTGGGGATAGTCAGAATGTGGCTCCAAGGATTCAGGGTATTTATTCAGAAGTGGTTTCAGCTATAATTAAAAGAAATGGGATGAATTTAAGATGGGAAAAGTTTGGTGAATATGAAGTAGAACTTCCTAAGCGTGAGAACTATCTGGCCATAGAATAGGTCTCCTATAAGAAAGTAGTGGAAACACTATTACTTGGGACTTCCAAAGCTAATCTGGAGAATGCACTGCAGGGAGCACTATAGGGAATGAGCCTGCACTGTCAGGTAGGGGGACTCAGTGACCCACTGGTATTTTCTGTCTGTAACTGATGATTCTTTGATAAATAATAAGGTGGCTGTTCATTTTCAACTAGCTGAACACTTCTCATTGCTTCTGCTTCCTAAAACATTTCTCTTTTCCTGAGACTCATCTTGACATCCTTTTAAATTATTAAGGGCTGGGGGTGCTCATTAAGAGAGAGATTAGAAGACATAGTAGACGTGAGTAATTATTAAAGGCCCAAGAAGGGGACACACGGTGCATTTTAACTGAGGCCTTAGCGGATTGTTAAATTAAATGAGTGGTTTAGTGATAAACTGGTTGGAGTTAATCAATTGAGTAAAACTATAGGGAGGCTGTGTAAGTGAGACTGGATTTGAAGGGTTTTATAAGTAATCACACTTTGAGAGCTACAGCTGCTTCATATTTGTTTAATAGTAGACTTCATGAGCAGCTAATTTGTCAGAAAATTGTGTGTAAGGTCTAGTGCTGTTTGAGAGCTGAAGAGGGGACAGGTCCTGAGTAACTGTATGAGAGGCCTGAAATTCTTTAGTGTCACAGGCCAAAACTTTGCAATGCTGAGATGAATATTGTGACACAAGTGTGATTTAATGATTATGATGAGCTGGCGCAGAGCACAGGTTCAGAGAGGTTTTATGCCAATGACTTTATGAGTCTTTTAACTTCCTGAACTCTTCAACTTCCCCACAGTGCTTGTAACTCCTAAAGGCACAATACATCTCATTTGCAGTGGTTACTAATAGGGATAACTAGCAACTGACACAATAGCTGCTGGTCAACTGACTCAATGATAAGAAGTGGGATATGGAGCTTTTTCACTTCTTCGGCCACTGGCTGAAGTTGGTAAAGAATTAAAATAGTTACCATCTGACAGCTTATTAGGTGCTTCTGTGAAATGTGTTTGTGGTCTGACAAGTGGTTGGCTATATTTTGGAACTGAGTAAGTAAATTGTAGCACATATGCTATGAGGTTAGCCTTTTCTGTTCATGGATTGTCTAAGTAGTTAAAATATTTAATCAAATTTCTCTGTAGGATTCTTGGACTGTATGTTGCTTAGGAGCAGTTTGTTGTGTTTGATAGGTGAAATTCAAGCTTTTAGTTAGTTTTAATTGGACACAACAGTCACATGATATTGTTTATTCCCTAATTGGGAAATAGCTTCTCAGTGAATATTCTTGTAATTTTCTCCTAGAATTCATTATTTTTTGCCAATATTCTCATGCACTCAACTATTCATGGAAGTTGAACAAAAAACCAAAGGAAAAGTCAATTAATTTTTTTATTTAAATATTCACAGAAATATTTTTGAGACTTGCCCAGCTTTGCTAGGTGTCAATCACAGCTTACACAATTGGCACCCTTGTAGCAGAGAAGCTGTACGACTGCTGAAGTCTGAATGGACAAAAGCAAATGAACTGTCCTTTTATCCTTAGTGCTGGTCCCTCCAGGTCAGGGTTGAGGCATATTTGTGGGGCAATGTAATAAAGATGATGCTATTCCTGCTCATGCTGTACTGATTCTGTAGATTAAGAGGGGGCTTGATTTCCCAGGGTTGCAATGTGTCACTTTCAATGAGCATGAAATGTACTGTTTGAAAAACCCACTGTGATTGCTTTCCATAAAGGTGTAGAACTAAACAAAACGTTTTGCAATGAAACATTTGTTGAAAATTGCTTGGTTTCTAATTCACTTAATCTCCAAGAAATGAGAACAATTTTGACAGTTTACTGCTAGGGTGTTGGTAAAAAAAAATAAATGAAAAACCACTTTTAATTTGTGAATTTTGAAAATGCAAGAAGAAGAGGAGAAGCCATGCAGGCTGGTATGTGTTGCTAAGAAGCAAGGGGTTTAGAGTTCTAGTCTATCCTGGCCTTAAGCATGCATTGCCTTTAACCTTTTCTGTCCCCGCATGTGAGATGAGCGGGTAGGGAAAGTATTCAGTTGCTAGCAAGGAAAAGAAAGAGCTGCCCCTGAAAGGAATGCACTGGTTTTGGCAGCTTTGTGCTGATCGCTCAGGAGAGCAAAGGATCTTTTCCTACATTTAGTATGGTATCATGCACCCCCTGCCTATATCACTGATCTCCCCACTCTTCGTTGCTTGCTTGGCCTGCTTTAGTTGCTCACTAGCAGCAGAAAGATGATGGTCCAGCCTCTCTCCTCATCTTGTTTGGCGGGTGCACTTCTCAGCTGGGACTCAGCCCATAACTCTCCTCTATGTCAGTGGAGCAGCGCCCCTCCCTTCTTATCAGGGAGCAAAGCAAGGGGTGAATAAATACTAAACTTGTTCTTTAAATGAGGTTTCTTTTTATAAGACAAACCGCTTGGGAGTTGCCTGTGAGAGCCTTATCCATTTCAGAGAAGTACTCGGTGGGAGCAACAGTTCAAACTAGCTGAAGGGCTTGACTTTGTTTAGTGGGTAACTTCTGATATAATTAACACTTCAGCTGTGGTTCACACTTACACTACCATTTTATTTCAGCATTGTTTGTATGGAATGTATACAGTGTCCTGTGCACATTCATTTAAAGAGATAACGGTTCAAATCCATATCTTGAATTTAACTCCTTAATGGTCTTATTTTCATGATATTTGGGCATGCAGCTAGGTGCTGGGATGAGCTAGGGAATACATTTAAAAATATGAGCCATATATCTATTTTAAATTATTTTTTCAGCACAATTGTCTGTGTGTTTCTCTTGCATTAATAAAATAATATGGGCTCCCTCTGGTGGGCCAAAAAAATACCTTTTAATTTCTGTGTACCAAAGCTTGCCTAAAGTCTGTTTAGCTTAGTGGATACAGCATCTTTTGTACATTTCAAAGGTATTGAGTTCAAATCCCGAAAGGCTGATGTTTCTCCTCTCCCCGCCCATTTAAAAGACTTGGTATTTTTTTCCTCTGTCAAATGGACCAAATGTTTTCAACACTTAAATATTATCATTCAAAAATACTTTGCCTATAAACAATTTTATTGAAGTAACAAAATATACTACACAAATACTAAGAGCCTAATCACATGACATGCTGATGCTTATAGGAGGGGGCAGCATTCAGTGCTAAATTGAAGTCACAGTTACTGCTGTGATGAGTGCTATAGTAATTCCCATACATAAACTGATGTGTGTTTTTCATGAGATTTTATATAAAGATAGTTTGTATATAGAAGCTATTTATTACCAAGGGCTCTGTGCATCTACACCTCATGAACATTAACTGTTTGTTCAAAATCTTATTTTTTCTTTTGTCAGTTTAACTATTTCTCTTAATTTCTACGGAATTGCAATGGCTCTCTCTCTGCTAAATGGTTTGAGCCCTACATTTTCCCATCCTTTTTGCTAATGTTCTGATTTCCTTAATATATTTTATTTTCCTACCCATACAATTATAGACTCATTCATTCTTCTGACTTTCCTAAACAGAATAAAAATGTTTATTTCACATGTACAAGAAAGCTAAATTGGAGGGGAAATATTTCCACAAAATAGATGTGATAGCTATGAAAGTGGCTACATGAGAAAAGGCATAGCCATTTCCATGGCATAGTTAATCAAGACACAATTAGGATTAACATGATTATTCATTCCTCATCTTAGAGCTCTCAGACATGGATTTAAGGGAGACTAAGAGCTTGTCCTCACTGACCCGCAATTTGGACTATGGGTATTTCAATGGTAGTGAGCACCAAAGTACGGCAGTGTAACTCCCCAAACTAAAAGGGTCCTAGTTTGCATTAATGTAGTTCTCTTCAAACAGAATTACATTAATAAGAATTAGGAACCTTTTAGTTTTCACCCACAGCATCCACACAGGGGAGTTACAGTATAGCATTTTGGTGTAAACTGCTTTCTCACCTCTGTAGTCTGAACTGGGTAGACGTGACCTAATTGATACCTAAATGTATCTCCTTCAATGTGACCATTTACATGATTAACCCTTTTGGCCAGTGTAGTTTCACTGGGTAGCTATTTGGTTTAGGATTCCATTTGTTTACATGGCATGTTAGTGCCTGGAAAGCCAGTATGTGAATCTACAGTGGATTAGCCTGCTGTGCACTAACTCGCTGTGTGGCCTCTGCTACAGAGCACTAAAAATTCTGTACTGCTCTTTGATGTACTTTGGTTTTGTCTCACCTTCAAAGATAAGGAGCCCCAAATTGGGTTGGAAATCACCCCCAAATGTCAGCACAAATAAGGAATGGGAATGAATTTGATAGGCGGTAACCAAAGGAAATTCAAGCTGAAAGAGAATAAGAGGCTTAACTGGAACTTTAATTTGTTTGCTTCTTCTGAAGAGACTTGAGTAATGTATCACGAAGCAGAAATTCTCATTGTGATCATGGAACTATGGTTCTGCTGGTCTAGGTGTAAATTGATAAAGCTCTGAAAGATGAATCACAGTTGACACTAAGTCTGACCCCAAGAGCATTTAGGAAGCTGATGAACAAGAACAGACCACTCCACTGAATTGTTGTCCTTTAGGAAGACTAAAGTATTTCAGATCCATATTCCAAATAGTCATATTAGTGTCAGTAAGTACCTGCTGAAGAGCAGTAGCCTCCATTTGTATGGAAAGATGGTAAACGTTTAATGAAAGGATCTGCTTACAATAAATTGTTCTTCTCTCTACTATGTGGTTATTGGCAGTGAATGTCTGTATTCTCTGCTCTTATATTTGCCATGTTTTTTTAAAAGTTTTAATTGGAGTATGGAGAAGTATAAGTTGTATTCCGAACTGTATTTTAAATTCTCCAAATGCTTGGGCATATGGTAAAAAAATTCCAAATCTCTAAAAGATGAGCCCCTGCTCCTTTCATAGACTTATGCATTCATAGATTCCTAGATTCCTAGATCCAGAGATTCCAAAGCCAAATAATTCCAAGAATTTATCTTTTAGGAAAATATCCAGACTTGGATTAAAAGTTATCAGTGATGGAGAATCTACCAGAACCCTTGGTAAATTGTTCCAATGGTTAATTACTCTTAAAAACGTATGCAGTATTTCCAGTCTGAATTTTTCTAGCTTCAGTGATGGTCCCTTGTTGCCTGGGAATCTACGCATCTATGAAATCTACCCTCTAGAATACATATTCTAATGCTGTATGTTTGCAAATTATCAGACAGGGTAATACAGCATCAGCCAAATGGAAAAAAATCCCTCTTTTTTGCCTAATTTCACTTTTGTCTGGTTTGAGATCTTTAAAATATACACTGTAAAGTGACATTTTATTGGTACTTAACAGCTCACATTTAATTATTGTTTTGTGGTATACAAATTAAAATTGAAATAAAGTAAAATATCATGCAACTGCTTCATAATTTCTCAGTCAAAAATAGAGGACATGACATTTGGTGAGTGAAATCATGTATGATTGTTCTTGTGTTTGAATCTGTTTTTCTTCTGAGTTCTGGCTGACATCCAGGTTTTGCTAATTGTTTTCATTGTGTCTGGGTTCTGCTTCCTGAAGAGGTCCACTCAAGTTCTGATATGTTGCTATTCTTTTTCATGCAAAAATTGTGTTTATAGTTACTTGTGTTGGGTTTCCAGTGTTGTCCTAGGTGAGTGGTTCTCAGTCTTTCCCTTATACCTACCCCATATTACAAGAGAAGAGTGTTGATATCTCCCACCCCCTGTAGCCTTAAATAAAGGCAAAGTGATCATGATCCCTAGGTGAGAATTCGTGCCCTTTGGTGTCGGGATTTACATGGAATTATCCTGTGCTAGAATATAAACTCCGCTGTGGCTTGTTCTTGTTCTTCTTGTTAATAATGGGCTAAGAATGAGTTTAATGGAAGCAACCAAGTGATAAAGATTTAATCCCCTGCGAGGCTCCTTTTATATTTTTCTCATATTTTTTCTTTGCCTTTACGATCCAGACTTTATTTTGCTAATTCCTTAAATATCAGAGAAGCACAATGGGAAAGATTGTCGTAGTTTGACTCAAGTCCCCCTTTCAGAGGAAGCCATCAGTGCCTGAACTTTTGGATACTTATCCAGACTGAACCACCAGCATTTTCATGTTTGCCCTTCACTAGTTTCAACTGCTAAATACTATTACTCCACTTTTTCTTCCAAGATACAATGTTCAAGAGGCTATTTTTTTCTCCTTATACCTTTCTTTCCTCAAAATTACATCCTAATGTTGGGTAAATATGAAGGAGCCAAATTCATGCTTGGGGAAATGGCTGCACCTTGACCAATTTCTGTGGAGCTGCAGCCCATTGCTCCAGAACTGGATCAAATTCAAAGTCTTTTGTTCTGATAAAGAACATCTTCTCTTGGCAATTGTCTTTTTCTCAGATGGCCTTGTTAGTGGTGGTGGTGGTAGTAGTATTTATTGTGTTTGACGCTGCCTGAAGAACAGCAAAGAATGACTCATTTGCCACAGTATCCCCATGCTTTTCACTGTTGTGGAAATTAATTAAGAGATGTTGATTTTAAAGTTTACGCACTACCCACCCCTTAGTATCTCAAATATTTAAACAATTTTTGGCCATATCTTTTTTTTTTATTTCTCTTTTCTCTCTGTTTGTAATAAGATTAATTATGTGTGGTGCACCACTGCTTATCCCCATGAAAGAAAATCTAAAACGAAGGATTTCAGCTTCAAGAAGGCTATTTTGTCCTGTTTCCGATGTTCTAAAGGGATTAATTTACCATATCGTATAGCCCTGGAAGACTGTGATAATTGAAAACATCCATATTCATTGCATGTTCAAAGGGATCTGTCTGACTTTGTAATGTAAAAAGTGCATTTTTAACCTGAACGGGGACCTGCATCTGGTATTGCTTAATCCTATTAGTCCGACAGTTCCAAAGCTTTAGTGTATAATCATTAGCTCGTGTTAATCCTCAGACATGCCTCCAGCTTCAGCCTGTCAGAAGGAGTCCCTGTAGGGAAAATGTGGAGGTGCTGATAGCACAACACCAACTAATCTTATCTTAAATGCTAGCAGCAGCCACTATCTGTGATAACCAGCGAATTAAAAACAAAATTTTTATGGGTATTGGGTATCGCTTTTCCCTCTCTCAAACACAGTTCTTCTACCATGCCCTAGTTTTCTCCCCTCCCCATTCTTTGTCAGGGAAGGAGCAACAATGATGGTAGCTGCCTGCGTGGCAGTGAAGGAAGTGGGGGATGTTTTAAGATATTTACTATTCTGTCATAAAAATAGCAGGGTAAGCTACTAAACTTTCAGGTGCTTTGCAGACTTTTCCATAGAAGAATCTCAATTCTATCTCACATGGGCATATAATTTATATCCCTTTTCAATGGACTGTAGAGTAACATAACTACAGCAGCTATGATCTCTGGCAAAGAATGGCAGCCCCAAATGCTCGCAAGCTCACCTGTGTTTGCCTGGCAGGCTTCCCTGCTCTTTGTCCATGATTAAGGGTATGGAACACCTTTCATGTGAGGACAAATTAAAAGGATCTGGACTGTTCAGCTTGGAAAAGAGACAATTGAGGGGGGGAATATGATAGCGGTTTATAAAATCATGAACGATATGGAGAAAGTGTTGTTTACCCCTTTCACATAACACAAGAACCAGGGTTACCCAATGAAATTAATAGGCAGCAGGATGAAAACAAACAGAAGGAAGTACTACTTCATGCAGCATGAAGTCAACCTGCAGAACTCATTGCCAGGAGATGTTGTGAAGGCAGAAAGTATAATTGGGTTCAAAAAAGAATTAGATACATTCATAGATGATAGGTCCATCAATGGCTATTAGCCAGGATGGTCAGGGATGCAAGCCCATGCTCTGAGTGTCCCTAGCCTCTGATTTCCAGAAGCTGGGAGTAGACGACAGGGGATGGATCACTTGATGATTGTTCTGTTCACTCCTTCTGAAGCAGCTAGCATTGGCCACTGTCAGAAGACAGGATACTGGGCTGGCTGGACCATTGGCCTGACCCAGTATGGCCACTCTTATGTTCATGAGAGAGTTGAGGGGTGAACCCTGAGCACTCAGCCTCTAGAACAGTACCTTCCTTTTCCTTTTTAAAAGCACAACGAGACTGCAAGAAGAAGGGGAGAATATTCACAGGTTGAATACTACTCTCACACCACTGTAACCTCATTGACTTTGATGCAATTATTTCTGATTTGTGCTAGTGTATCAAAATCAGGGTCAGGCCCAAAAGTAACTACTTCATATTTAGACTCACTGAAATGTAGGCTGCTCCAAAATGTTAGCTTCTTTATATTCTTTTTCTCTATTGACTTTAATGAAGTTTGCAAGAGGGTCCTCATCATGACTCAGGAGCCTGGCAAACCTGTTTTAAGAAGTCTTTATTTTATTTTATTTTATTTTTTATTTTTCCTTCTGAGCTCATTCAGCTGTAATTAAAACTAAGGGGCTTTGCACATTTTTTGTGCACTTAAAAATCTGTTTTTGTTCATGCTTGTTGTTAGTGTCTGAGGTAACTGTTCTGAAATGATCTGTAGTTCATTTTAATATGCTTATATGGGCCACACACATTTTAAGTTACCATTGGGCATTCTGGTCTTCATACCTATCCACACATATTGCTGATATTCTGTGGACATTTGACAAATTTCACAAATCCTTATGGGATGAATTCTGGTTCCACTAAGTCAAAGGTAAATCTCCCATTGATATGAAAAGCGAGCAGAGTCAAGCTCTGTTTGTGTGTTCAGTATGGACCCCATTGCATCTTTGCTAGTGTCACACTTAATACCTCATCAAAACAGCTTGTAGGTTTTGACTTTCAGCCATTGCATTTTACAAGAACAATAAAACTTGGCACTTCCACAGTGACTTCCATCTGAGGATCTAAAGTGCTTTTTTTAAAAAAATAAAATGAATGCATAGTTCCATTATTGCATTTTTAACATGGGGGAGCTGAGGGGCAGAGAAGTTAAGTGACTTCCCCAAAGTCATGCGTCAAGAGAGAGCCAGGAATAGAACTCAGAATTCCTGCCTCCCAGTCTTATGCTCTGACTACTAGAAAGCCCTCCTTTCAATTGATATTATGGTAGTGATGCTTATTGTTAAGGTTACCTCATACTTTCCACTATAAGCCCCAGTACACAGAGTGAGGCAGAGATTCTGTGAAAAAAAATATATGATCATGTAATTAAAGACTGTATCATAATGCATGGCCACAAAGGGGTATGAATTAAAGTTGCACAGCCAGCTTTACTTCTGGCATTTCCTAACTTTTGAGTGTTTCACTTTGCAATCAACTTGCATTAGAAGAATTTTATATTTTTAATTGTATTGAAGATACAGTGTTGTCATTGTAATATTAGGTAGATAACAAAGTACATACAGTCAATGCAATTAACAGAAAACAGAGAATGTAATATTGTCCATTTTACTGTAGCAAAAATGTTAACTAACGTGAATAGTCTCCTTGAAGAAATAACTAAAGTTTGGATATAGTAATTATACTGAAAACATAAAAATTGTTTCCCGCCCTCTACCGCCCCCATTCACATTGAGCTGATATGAAAAATGAAATATCAAGGAACTCCTACAATGATGATATATGGTATTTCATTGCATTGACTCTAGGAACAGTGAATATAGAATGTGTGTGGGAGGAATAAAGTATTTAACGTCTATCTCTGACTGCACAGCAGGACAAAAGGTATGATGCTGCTTGATGTTCTCTGATCTTTGCCTTGCCTGTCATAAACCTGAGTTCAGCTCTTTGGTTTTACAATGAATTGGAGTCTGATATTGCAATTGCAAGATTGCAGTTCATGGAGAAACAGATTACTCCTGATTTTTAGAACAACTCAAGTCATTTCCCTGAGGAAAATAAAGACAAACTATTTTTCTCCCTTGTGGCTTTTCAGATTATACCAGGTAAGGACTCTCTCAAGCACCCATGTCAAAATCTTGGAACCCTTCCTCTATAAATTGAGCATACTTCCTTTCAGTAACAAAGTCTGAACCAGATGTTGTGGAGAGGCAGGGGGCAGTGACTACAGTGTCTGTAAAATACAACAAGCCACATCCTCAACTGGTGTAAATCAGCAGAGATCCACTGCCTTCGGTGCAGCTCTGCTGATTTACATGGGTTGAAGATCTGATTTTATTGGGGGCATTATTGTCCTCAACTAGAGAGAAAATATTCAGGAACATATTGAAAATATACGTAGACTCACTTGGGAAAAAAAGATGACATATTGATGATAAAAAAAGACAAGGGAAGCTCCATGAATGTAAATACAAGGCACAGCATTCTTCCCAGATGTATAAGGTGAAATATATAATGCATATATGTGATCTGAGATGTAAAAATATGATCCCACAATCAAAATAGCATTGTAAGCCAATTAAAGTTACTCCAGGACACAATTCTCCTGCCTGAATCAAAAAGTAGCTAAGCCACGTCCACATGTGTGCCCTATTGCTAGTATTGCTGAGGCCACAGTCCATCCAGTAGGAGTCAGATAAATATGTTCTTCTATGTGTGGAGGTGGATGTGGTTTCCCTATGCATGGTATGTCATGGTTAGTGGACAGTGTGCTGACTGGTGTGGAAAATATGGGCAAGACTTCTCCTTCTGTCATTTCTTTTCTGTTAAGGGTTTAGATGGGTGGACTGTGCTTTGAGGCAATGTCAACTGGTTTGTAATTTTCTTCCCCCATTTAAAGGGCCCTCATCATCCATGCCCCTCAGTAATGTGCCTTCCATCCATTAATATATTATTTTGTTCCAAGGACATTTTCCTCCTCAGACCATTCTTGTCTGTCTGACAAACCTTTCTGGCTTGTTGGACTATGTCAGCTGACGAACCAGACCTGATTTGTCGGCTGTAGAAACTGTGTTCTGAGTGGAACTTGCAGCTCTGCTCCTTTATGTTTATTTTAAGGGAACGGAATAGAGAGGATTATCCCTGGAGCTGTCTGAAGGATAAAGATCCTAACTCTGATAGTAAGGCAGCTTCCTAGGTGGCAAGCTAGCTGTGGTGTGTCAGCAGGGCATTGCTGTCTTGAAGAACCAAGGCCAGACAGCATGATGGGAACAACTTCCCTTTTCCCTGTTTCCCCAACTCCTGCTTTTTGCCCTCCCAGAACCCCCTGAAGATCCCCTTTTCCTACTGTGTTCCATACAGCATGGGGGAGTTTGGGGGAGCTAGCCATGTTCTCCAGGGCAAGTCCCACAATCATGACTCCACCTCACCAATAATGCTGCCACTTAGAGGAATGTATTTCCCTGCCCCCTCTGTGGCTTATCGGACCTGCCTTTCCCAGCTTGTGAACCACAAGTAGTTCCTCCCAACCCAAAACACTTCTTGCAAATATGACAAGGAGGTAGGGAAGGGGGCAGGAGTTACTCCTTTAGTTTGACAACTGGAATTAGCCAGTGCAATTATTTAGCTATCCTGGATACACTTGGCAAAGCTCATTGCAGTTATTCTGTATTAGGGAATGTCTTTTATAAAAGTAAATATTGAAATATTGATACTTTGTGGAATACAGGGGACCAGCATGTATATATGAGGGGAGTTTGTGGTTTCTAAGGACTGTGGCTATATGGCATGAATGTTCTGAAGAAGGGTGAGCCTTTCCCCTCCGCCTTAATTTTCAAAAAGGGTTTGGGTTGTTGTTGGGTTGGTTTTTTTTTTTTTTGAGGTTTTATATTTTATCCTAAAAGCATTTCTCAACATCCTCAAAAATTCAAGGACCCCTCAGAAGACTGTTTCCTGCTTCTAATTTTTTTTAAATAACAGATGGTTAGAGCAAGAGAGAAGCTTTAAAGGTTCTAACAATGGCAAAAGCTTTGACTTAATCTTATATATGGCTTCACTACTTTACCATAGCACCGCTTCTAGGGATAGTTTCCACACAGCACGGACTTCAATAGAGTCAGGATTTCAGCCTGTAACTTGAAATGTTCCGTGCATGTGATCTGCATGTAGTGTGGTTCCCTAATGCGTCTCACTGCCTTGGGATCATAAACTGTACAAACAGTGAAGTGCAGTAACAATGTTCCCTCCCTCATTCCTTCCCTCCCTCATTTCATCCTCCCTTATCCTCTTTTCCCTACTGTTATCTCCTCCCACTTCCTTCCTCACCTGCCTGACCATAAGTCCACCAGCCTTTGGGTCACGAGCACACAAGAGGCCAGAAGTAAGGGGCGGAAGTGGATGGAGTGGTTCCAGAGTGCTACGGCTGCTGTACTGCGGTTGGCAACTAGCTGCCAGCAGCAGTGGAGGCAGTGGTTGCGGAGGTTGGAGGTGAGCACTATAATGATTTTGGGTTTTTTTATTTCTTTGTATAAATCTTTCATTTTATTTCATTTTATTTTGTATTTGCAAAAAAAAAGAAAAAAAGAAAAAAAGCATCTCTACCCTACCCCCACAAGACCTACGTGATTAGGGGACAGGCTGAGATGGATGCTGACCCCATTTTCCACCCTGGATAGGGGACCAGGAGGCAATCCCACCTCTAGCTTCCTTCTGCCAACCTGCCTTTCCTTGGAGAGAGGAATATCGCTCCAGAACAGAAGCTGAGTCCTGGCCAAGTGAGGCCAGTGGACTGGCTACAGGCCACCTAATTGGCTCTGGGCCAATCAGCTGGCACAAGGGTGACTGTGGAGAAGTTACATGCAGCTGAGGTCTGAACATGTGGAGTTTGCTGTCACTGCTGGAAGGAGCAGGCCCAAGTGCAGAACTCCGCCACATACGGGGCTTCTTTGATCTTGCCACAGTGAACTCCTCAAAAGGGATAGTGCATAAAACACCAATATTGCAAAAGCATCAGCATGGGACTCCATATGGTTGTAGGTGTCTGCCTGCCTGCACAGATCTGACTCCAGGATCAAGGCCATATTTACTTCCTATAATAATTAAAAGCATGAAAAAGAACTAAGCTTTCTCTCTGATTCTTCAAAATAAGAATGGAAACATTATAGAGGGATTTTTTCCACCGTCTTCTCAGAAAACTATTTTATTATTTTTAGATCAAGAAGACAAGATAATATGAATATCTGGTCACAGGGTGTTAAGGCACAACAATACTGTGTAGATGATTGCTACTAGGATGCCTGTAAATAAAAATATATTAGACTTCACTTAAAAAAACAGCAAAGGACTGATACTCACAGGCTGCAGTCATTTTCCCACTCATCCAAGGATTTGTACCTCATGGAGGAAGAATGAGAGAGAGACACACATGCTGCTGGGGCTTGATTACATCAGTGTAAATCAGGAGTAATTCCACTGAAGTCATTGCAGTTACATGGCTGTAAAGCCAGCATAAGTGAAAGGAGAATCAGGCCCTTAATGATCGAACAAGCACACACACCTTGAAATAAAAGTATGCTAGAGAGAAAGCTAAGAAGAGTTTCATGTACTGCCAACTCGAAGGCAAATTCAGAGGATTTTCCTGTATTTCTTCCAGCAATCTCTCCTGGCACTGGTGAGCCTTTCAATTCATGTTGCCAGCAAAATGTTAGCTGACTCTACTCCATTGGAAGGAGAATCTTCTTCTTTCCAGTGCCTCAGCAGGATTTGTTTTGGCAGATGCACATGCAATAAGCAACTGCTTGCTCTGTGAGGGAGAAAATAAGCATTCATTTATAGTGCCCAATGGACTTACTTTGGAGGAAGGTTCAAATTCAGTTTGAAGGGTTAGCAGGATTCCAGCTCAAACATCTTGTCATCATTTTTGGAGCTCAGCAACAGCATAGACCAGGACCATTTGTGACAGGAGCAGAACTGACATGTCCTGATGGCATTTCCAGAATCCTCTTGACTCTCAAACCCTGCTTCATGGAACCTGTATGCAGACAGCCAGGAACACTTATGGAATATTATGCACTAAAAAACCAGAGCAATTAGGAGATTCCTGACCTTTTTTTTTCAAAATGCCATCAACTATAGGAATTGTTAATACCAGTTTGTAAATAGATACCATTCAAATCTCTAGAAATCTGGGACGAAACAGAGAAAAACAATTGATTTAATTACTAGTCAAGTGTCTTCTGATAGAAGAGAAAAGGATCCTTTAAAGGACATAGATCAGCTTCAAGGATAGACAGTTTAATGATAGACATCTGTTTAGGAATAACTTTTATTTTGCTTGACACCGTGGGCAATGACTAAAAGTATTGCTGACCCCAGTTGCTGAGTTTAAAACTTGTTTGTGATGTATGTACTATGTTTAATGAGACTTTTTTGACACTGATATTTATTCTAATGCTCTTGAAGGTAGAATAATCAAGGACATTAAAAGAAAAACAGATTATCTCTGTTGTTTGGAATGGCATTTGAGTGTGGAGGGTGTTTGCGTATATGTAGCATTTATCAGAACATTCAGGGGTTCTATATAAAGTCAGTCCATGGATACAAAATATGTTTATCTTTCAGTAGAACAGAACCTTAGGAATTGTGTGTGTTTTCTTAGATGTGAAGTTCTATAAGATGATTATATTGACTTTTTTTTTTCATTCTTTCTGAGTCTATACTTCAAGTATGTGATCAAAAAGTGTTCTTTTCTGATTCTTTTCTTCTCTCTGCCTACTCACCTTTCTTTCTCCCTTTACTTCCCATTTTCTTTCTTCACCCCACTCCCACTTTGTCTCTGTCTTATATCTGCTGTAGTCCCACTTTTCTCAGCACTCAGGACAGTTCTTTTTATTTTTCTCTGACTGATTTGAGGTGCAGTGTCCAGGTGAGTTGCTTAGGGACTAGTAAGACCAGCAAGTGGACTAGCTGCTGCAGGGACTATTTGATTTGGCTTATTAGCTGCATGGAATTTTGGGAGGCCTAGGTGTTGCCAGGAAGAGGTGATTTGGTAGGTTTCACTCTTCCATCTCAGACACTACTTAACAATACCCAGCATGGTGCTGGTCAACATTCTGATGCTAGGGATTACATCTTTGAAATAAGACATAAAATAGGGATCCTGCCCACATTAAAACACCGTGTCATTGCATCCCCCCCCCCCCAGGTTGGAAAGTTAGCCAAATAGACTTAGTTCTAATCTAGAAAACTATAATGCTTATGTAACTTGCCCTTTCCTTGCGTCCTGCCCTAAACTGTTGCACGCTGTGGCTGTGCCCTGTCAAACAGCTCCACATTTGAAGAGGTGGTTGCATTTCATAATGGTTAATTCCTACATATATAAAGGGCCAGACTGTGCCACACTGAAACAAACTTAATGGCACAACCCTCTGTAGAGGCCATTGCAGTCACGCTGGCCCAGAGGGCAGGTATGTCGAAGAATGATGATTATTGGGAATGCAACTGTTGTGCATCCCAGCATATAGGTTGGTGAACTCTATTAGCAGGTGTGGAGAGGAGCTCTGGCCAGGTACCAGCCTTGTCCCTGGTTCTCTTGGAGAAGCTACCATTTGGGGGGCAGCTAGTCCTGTCATGTCCTGCTTATACACAGTAGATTGCAGGGCCAATACTAGCAGGTCTGGCTCCAGTACCAGATATGGACTGGCTACAGAGATTCCATCGTGGAGGGGTACAAGAGATGCATTCTCTATGAGATACTTTAATGCACTGCTGGTTATAGTGATTATCTGCTCAGGTAAGGTATGTTACATATGGTGCCACCTAGTGTCTGTACATTATTATACAGTTTTAGCATTCCATTACATCTCCCCCACTAATTTTTACATTCCTACCATTTACAAAATTTACACTATCATGCTATCTTTGAAGTTCAGTATGTATCAGTTTAAGGGTATGTCTGCACTATGAAATTAGGTCGAATTTATAGAAGTCGGTTTTTTAGAAATCGGTTTTATATATTCGAGTGTGTGTGTCCCCACAGAAAATGCTCTAAGTGCATTAAGTGAATTAACTCGGCGGAGCGCTTCCACAGTACCGAGGCTAGAGTCGACTTCCGGAATGTTGCACTGTGGGTAGCTATCCCACAGTTCCCGCAGTCTCTGCCCACTGGAATTCTGGGTTGAGATCCCAATGCCTGATGGGGCTAAAACATTGTCGCGGGTGGTTCTGGGTACATATCGTCAGGCCCCCGTTCCCTCCCTCCCTCCGTGAAAGCAAGGGCAGACAATCGTTTTGCGCCTTTTTTCCTAAGTTACCTGTGCAGACGCCATACCACGGCAAGCATGGAGCCCGCTCAGGTAACCGTCACCGTATGTCTCCTGGGTGCTGGCAGACATGGTACTGCATTGCTACACAGTAGCAGCAACCCATTGCCTTGTGGCAGCAGACGGTGCAATAGGACTGGTAGCCGTCATCGTCATGTCCGAGGTGCTCCTGGCCGCATTGGCTGGGAGCGCCTGGGCAGACATGGGCGCAGGGACTACATTTGGAGTGACTTGATCAAGTCATTCTCTTTAGTCCTGCAGTCAGTCCTATTGAACCATCTTATGCTGAGCAGGCAGGCAATACGGATTGCTAGCAGTCCTATTGCATCATCTTCTGACGGGCAGCCATGAGATGTGGATGGCATGCAGTCCTTCTGCACCGTCTGCTGCCAGCCAAAGATGTAAAAGATAGATGGAGTGGATCTAAACAAGAAATAGACCAGATTTGTTTTGTACTCGTTTGCTTCCTCCCCTCCCCCGTCTAGGGGACTCATTCCTCTAGGTCACACTGCAGTCACTCACAGGGAAGGTGCAGCGAGGTAAATCTAGCCACATATCAATCAGAGGCCAGACTAACCTCCTTGTTCCAGTAAGAACAATAACTTAGGTGCACCATTTCTTATTGGAACCCTCCATAAAGTCCTGCCTGAAATACTCCTTGATGTAAAGCCACCCCCTTTGCTGATTTTAGCTCCCTGAAGCCAACTCTGTAAGCCGTGTCATCAGTCGCCCCTCCCTCCGTCAGAGCAACGGCAGACAATCGTTCCACGCCTTTTTTCTGAGCGGACACCATACCAAGGCAAGCATGGAGGCCGCTCAGCTCACTTTGGCAATTAGGAGCACATTAAACATCACATGCATTATCCAGCAGTATATGCAGCACCAGAACCTGGCAGAGCGATACCGCGCGAGGAGATGACGTCAGCTCGGTTGCGTGAATGATCAGGACATGGACACAGATTTCTCTGAAAGCATGGGCCCTGCCAATGCATGCATCATGATGCTAATGGGGCAGGTTCATGCTGTGGAACGCCGATTCTGGGCTCGGGAAACAAGCACAGACTGGTGGGACCGCAAAGTGTTGCAGGTCTGGGACGATTCCCAGCGGCTGCAAAACTTTCGCATGCATAAGGGCACTTTCATAGAACTTCGTGACTTGCTTTCCCCTGCCCTGAGGCGCATGAATACCAAGATGAGAGCAACCCTCACAGTTGAGAAACGAGTGGCGATAGCCCTGTGGAAGCTTGCAACGCCAGACAGCTACCGCTCAGTTGGGAATCAATTTGGAGTGGCAAATCTATTGTGGGGGCAGCTGTGATGCAAGTAGCCCACGCAGTCAAAGATCTGCTGATATCAAGGGTAGTGACCCTGGGAAATGTGCAGGTCATAGTGAATGGCTTTGCTGCAATGGGATTCCCTAACTGTGGTGGGGCCATAGACGGAACCCATATCCCTATCTTGGCACCAGAGCACCAAGCCGGCGAGTACATAAACCGCAAGGGGTACTTTTCAATAGTGCTGCAAGCTCTGGTGGATCACAAGGGACGTTTCACCAACATCAACGTGGGATGGCCGGGAAAGGTACATGACACTCGCATCTTCAGGAACTCTGGTCTGTTTCAAAAGCTGCAGGAAGGGACTTTATTCCCAGACCAGAAAATAACTGTTGGGGATGTTGAAATGCCTATAGTTATCCTTGGCGTCCCAGCCTACCCCTTAATGCCATGGCTCATGAAGCTGTACACAGGCAGCCTGAACAGTAGTCAGGAGCTGTTCAACTACAGGCTGAGCAAGTGCAGAGTGGTGGTAGAATGTGCATTTGGACGTTTAAAGGCACGCTGGCGCAGTTTACTGACTCGCTTAGACCTCAGCGAAACCAATATTCCCACTGTTATTACTGCTTGCTGTGTGCTCCACAATATCTGTGAGAGTAAGGAGGAGACGTTTATGGCGGGGTGGGAGGTTGAGGCAAATTGCCTAGCTGCTGGTTACGCGCAGCCAGACACCAGGGCAGTTAGAAGAGCACAGGAGGGCGCGGTACGCATCAGAGAAGCTTTGAAAACCAGTTTCATGACTGGCCAGGCTACGGTGTGAAAGTTCTCTTTGTTTCTCCTTGATGAAACCCCCCGCCCCTTGGTTCACTCTACTTTCCTGTAAGCTAACCACCCTCCCCTCCTCCCTTCGATCACCACTTTCAGAGGCAATAAAGTCATTGTTGCTTCACATTCATGCATTCTTTATTCATTCATCACACAAATAGGGGGATGACTACCAAGGTAGCCCAGGAGGGGTGGTGGAGGAGGGAAGGAAAATGCCACACAGTACTTTAAAAGTTTACAACTTTAAAATTTACTGAATGCCAGCCTTCTGTTTTTAGGCAATCCTCTGTGGCAGAATGGCTGGTTGGCCGGTGGCCCCCCCCACCGCGTTCTTGGGCGTCTGGGTATGGAGGCTATGGAACTTGGGGAGGAGGGCGGTTGGTTACACAGGGGCTGCAGTGGCAGTCTGTGCTCCAGCTGCCTTTGCTGCAGCTCAATCATACACTGGAGCATACTGGTTTGATCCTCCAGCAGCCTCAGCATTGAATCCTGCCTCCTCTCATCACGCTGCCGCCACATTTGAGCTTCAGCCCTGTCTTCAGCCCGCCGCTTACTCTCTTCAGCCCGCCACCTCTCCTACCGGTCATTTTGTGCTTTCCTACACTCTGACATTATTTGCCTCCATGCATTTGTCTGTGCTCTGTCAGTGTGGGAGGACAGCATGAGGTCAGAGAACATTTCATCACGAGTGTGTTTTTTTTTCTTTCTAATCTTCACTAGCCTCTGGGAAGGAGAAGATCCTGTGATCATTGAAACACATGCAGCTGGTGGAGAAAAAAAAAAGGACAGCGGTATTTAAAAAGACACATTTTATAAAACAGTCGCTACAGTCTTTCAGGGTAAACCTTGCTGTTAACATTACATACATAGCACATGTGCTTTCATTATAAGGTTGCATTTTGCCTCCCCCCACCGCATGGCTACCCCTCCCCCCTCCCTGTGGCTAACAGCGGGGAACATTTCTTTTCAGCCACAGGCAAACAGCCCAGCAGGAACGGGCTCCTCTGAGTGTCCCCTGAAGAAAAGCACCCTATTTCAACCAGGTGACCATGAATGATATCTCACTCTCCTGAGGATAACACAGAGAGATAAAGAACGGATGTTGTTTGAACGCCAGCAAACATACACTGCAATGCTTTGTTGTACAATGACTCCCGAGTACGTGTTACTGGCCTGGAGTGGTAAAGTGTCCTACCATGAAGGATGCAATAAGGCTGCCCTCCCCAGAAACCTTTTGCAAAGGCTTTGGGAGTACATCCAGGAGGGCCGCGAATGCCAGGGCAAATTAATCCTTTCACATGCTTGCTTTTAAACCATGTATAGTATTTTAAAAGCTACACTCACCAGAGATCCCTTCTCTGCCTGCTGGGTCCAGGAAGCAGCCTTGGGTGGGTTCGGGGGGTACTTGCTCCAGGTCCAGGGTAAGAAACAGTTCCTGGCTGTCGGGAAAACTGGTTTCTCCGCTTGCTTGCTCTGAGCTATCTACAACCTCATCATCATCATCATCATCTTCTTCTTTGTCCCCAAAACCTGCTTCCGTGTTGCCTCCATCTCCATTGAAGGAGTCAAACAACATGGCTGAGGTAGTGGTGGCTGAACCCCCTAAAATGGCATGCAGCTCATCATAGAAGCGGCATGTTTGGGGCTCTGACCCGGAGCGGCTGTTCGCCCCTCTGGTTTTCTGGTAGGCTTGCCTCAGCTCCTTAAGTTTCACGTGGCACTGCTTCGGATCCCTGTTATGGCCTCTGTCCTTCATGCCCTGGGAGATTTTGACAAAGGTTTTGGCATTTTGAAAACTGGAACGGAGTTCTGATAGCACGGATTCCTCTCCCCACACAGCGATCAGATCCCGTACCTCCCATTCAGTCCATGCTGGAGCTCTTTTGCAATTCTGGGACTCCATCATGGTCACCTCTGCTGATGAGCTCTGCATGGTCACCTACAGCTTGCCACGCTGGCCAAACAGGAAATAAGATTCAAAAGTTCGCAGTGCTTTTCCTGTCTACCTGGCCAGTGCATCTGAGTTGAGAGTGCTGTCCAGAGCGGTCACAATGGAGCACTCTGCTGGGATAGCTCCCGGAGTCCAATACCGTCGAATTGTGTCCACAGTACCCCAAATTCGACCCAGCAAGGCCGATTTAAGCGCTAATCCACTTGTCAGGGGTGGAGTACAGAAATCGATTTTAAGAGCCCTTTAAGTTGAAATAAAGGGCTTCATCGTTGGGACGGGTGCAGGTTTACATTGATTTAATGCTGCTAAATTCGACCTAAAGTCCTAGTGTAGACCAGGGCTAAGTGTCTTTGAATCGTACTGGTTTTCTAATGACAAGAACCAAATGTCTAACAACTTGATAATCTGGCTGTCCGTTAGTTGCAATGACTGTCTCTGGTTGGTTTGGAGAATCTTTGAGTTGTCTTCTTGTTCTGCATCTGCCATCTGTGGAGTGTGCTCTGTTGATTGTTCTTTCTAAGAAAAAAACTGAAGATGTTGGCAATTTCTGCTGAACTTTCCACTATCAACCTCAATCAAATATGATCTGGGTAATGATTTTTTTTTCCTTTGCAGCAGTTGGAGTTCTCCATCCTTTTTCTCCACTGAGTTTGACACAAACACAATCACTAGGTAGATCTGGCAGTTCTTTAACTGAGTGAAATGTGTTATAAAAGTGTTCATTTGCTCTTTTTGCCTTTTTATCCAGTTTGGCTACTCTCTTCATGTCTGGCCACTTTGGAGATTGGAAAATAATCTAAATTGGAATAGTAGTTCTGATTTCCCATCAGGAGGGAGGTATGCTGGATTATATCCAATAGCTGACATTGGTGAATGGATCTTCCTGCTGTAGGATTTTCTTGGCTGTCAGTGAAGCTCTCTCAGCCTTTCTAGTCACTTGTGGGTAATGTGGGCTGCTAGTAATAAGAGCAATATTATATTTCATTTGGAATGACTTAATCACAGCTGTGGTGAATTGTGAGCCATTGTCTGTCACTAGTTGTTCTGGAATACTGATGTGAGCAAAAGTACACTTCAATTTCTCAATAACACTGCAATATGTTAAGTCTTTCAAGTCCATTATTTCTATATACCTGGAAAAACAGTCCATTATGATTATGTAATGATCTCTGAATTTGGATAAATCTACAGCTAATCTCTTCCAAGTTCTGTCTGGTAGAGGTGTTTGTATAATGTATGGTTCAGCATTATCTCTTAGGGTTATTTGTACTGGATCTCCTTTCAAAAGTCCGATATCACCAAATGCTCCATTGAATTGTTCCACCTTCCTCACTTTGCCCATTGTGGCTGCTGCTGAAAAGATTGCTGGCCTTTGCATATGATCAAAGGATCTTTCTGAAAGCAAAGCATTTGTCTTTGTAAATTGTTTCTGTGATGAACCAGCCCATACAGTTCAGAATATCACCAAAACTAGTCAGGGCTGTGTCAGGAGAATTCAGCTCTGGGTGGGATTGAAGGTGATTATAGTCCCTTCTGATATTAATGCCATGTCTGCTCCCAAGTCAATCTTAAAGTCAACACTCTTTCCATGAATATTCAGTTTCACTCCAGGCAGGATCTGTGTCATCACATGTCATAGATCCCAGAAATAATGGCTCTTGTCTGTCTATAATACTCAATTCCTTAACTGCATCAGTGCAGCAAACAGCTGCAAAATGTCCATATTTTGTGCATTTATTACATCTAATACCTTTGGCTGGATACACATTTCTTGGACTATAAATTTGTCCACATCTTGTGCATTTAGTGTGAAAGGTTTCATAGTTAGGCTGGAATTTGTCCCTCATAGAATCACAGTCTTATGATAATTACTTCTAGCACTCATGCTATATCTCATATAGACTTTAAGGGACAGACAGAAGGGACCATCATGATCATCTAGTCTGACCTCCTGCACATTACAGGCCATGGAACTTCATCAACCCGCCTCTGTAATACACCCATAATCTCTGTACTGCTCCTAAGATAGTTTCTAATTATTCAGGTTTGGCAAATTGTTTGTTTTGCTGTTTTCCTAGCTCAGTCTGTTTTGTTATTTGGAAAGCCAAGTGGAGGATTAAGTCTCCTTTTAATTGTAGCTGCTGCAAGAGACACTTGTCTGTAAGCCCAATAACTGATTTGTAATATTTTCACATTTTACAGTCCCACAATCACATGTCTTTTCTGTCAAGACATGTAAAGTTCTTATAAAAATTCAACATTTTCCTCTGGTTCTTGAATTCTCACAGTCATCTTTGCAACTGTCATCAGTAAAGGCGAAAGATTTAAAGATATGCTCTGCCTGCTTCCCCATATCATAAATTAAAGACACTACCAGAATGTCTCCAGTTTCCTTGTGGAATTTAGTAGCAATATGGAATCTTGCAAAATGCCGCTTCCATTCTGTTCATTCTGAAGGTCTGTCAAAGCCGAAGTTCACTGAAGAATGGCTTGTTGAGAACAATCCTGCAACCTTTGATGCCTTTTTTTCCTTTTGTTTGCAACCTTTGTTGCTCGTTTTTCTTCTTTCTCTTATCCTCTGGAACCAGGTAAGCTACCTTTACTTCTGACACCATGTCATGTACTCCTTGTACACAGTAGGCTGCACAGCTGCTACTGACAGAGCTGTACCAAATATGGATTGGCTACAGAGCTTCCATTATGGAGACAGGTACAAGATATGTATTCTCTATGGGATACTTTCATGCACTGCTGGCTATAGGTGTTACCAGCTCAGGTAGGGTATGTTACACATAGCATCATCTAGTGGCTGTATATTATAATACAGTTTTGACAGTCCATTACAAGCCCCAAACAAGTTTTGTGCTTACAGAAATGCAAAGGCTAAAGGTGTGGCTGGTCCAAGCATGGGGCAGAAGGGAGAAGGAGTAGAATGCAACCTTTCCCCATGTGCACACGCTAGAATGAGACTGGTCACAACACAGCACAAAGTTAGTAAAGTTCTTTAGAATGGATGTTGGGAATGTAAAATACTATTTATTAAAAACTCACAAAAACAAACAAAAGTGTGTAAGGATCCATGCTTCTGTTGTTGATTTACAAAATATTTAAAAATGTTCACAGATTCATAGATACTAAGGTCAGAAGGGACCATTATGATCATCTAGTCTGACCTCCTGCACAACACAGGCCACAGAATCTCACCCACCCACTCCTGCGAAAAACCTCACCTATGTCTGAGCTATTGAAGTCCTCAAATCATGGTTTAAAGACTTCAAGGAGCAGAGAATCCTCCAGCAAGTGACCCGTGCCCCATGCTACAGAGGAAGGCGAAAAACCTCCAGGGCCTCTTCCAATCTGCCCTTGAGGAAAATTACTTCCCGACCCCAAATATGGCAATCAGCTAAACCCTGAGCATATGGGCAAGATTCACCAGCTAGATACTACAGAAAATTCTTTCCTGGGTAACTCAGATCCCACCCCATCTAATATCCCATCACAGGCCATTGGGCCTATTTACCATGATATTTAATTACCAAAACCATGTTATCCCATCATACCATCTCCTCCATAAACTTATCGAGTTTAATCTTAAAGCCAGATAGATCTTTTGCCCCCACTGCTTCCCTTGGAAGGCTATTCCAAAACTTCACTCCTCTGATGGTTAGAAACCTTCATCTAATTTCAAGTCTAAACTGCCTGGTGGCCAGTTTATATCCATTTGTTCTTGTGTCCACATTGGTACGGAGCTTAAATAATTCCTCTCTACTCACCAAAACCAAATCTAAAATGGCATCCCCTCTCGTCGGTTCAGCAACTACTTGATGAATGAATCCATCAGCTATCACATCTAGGAAAATGTGAGCCCTGTTATTATTACTAGCACTCGTCCTCCAGTCTATATCTGGGAAGTTAAAGTCTCCCACGATCACGCAGTTTCCATTAGTATTTACTTTATTAAAAACATTAAAAAGGGCTCTATCCATATTCAAATTAGATCCTGGCCGTCTATAGCACATCCCAAGCACTATCCCAGGGGAGGCTCCAATAATTATTCTTTTGAGAACATACTTGCTACCATATATTGAAAGTACCTTAAGATTAAAAAAGAAATCTAGCAGCTAGTTGGGCTGTGCACTTTTGCTGATGGGCTCTGATGGCTGTTATGTTCATTTGGTAGAGGTTGTTTACAACACCTGTATGATGGATTAACAGGTTTTCACTTCATATATTTGTTGAGCAAATTTGAACTGTGAGTATAATTAGGAAGTGCTGTACTCTCCACTTTGTCAGGGCACCTGGATGACCTCTCCTATCGACTACTCTAATTACAGTGGGAGTGGGCTGCTGGGCTCTGATTGCACACAGAGAGGCTTTTGTTAGTAGAATTTCCCTCTTTTATAAACCCTTAACCACTGGCTGGCAGGGAGCCCTATGAGCAATTGATAATTAAGCTTCTATCTAACTGACTTTTAGTCTAAAGCCTATTGAGACATTCAATGATCTGGCTACAGTACTGCACTTGAAGAATTGAAGGGGCTGGGGGAGGGGGGTAAGAGAACAAAAGGAAACCTTCCTGAATAAGGATCCAATCATCAGGTGCCATCTTTGGCACTAACATTTAGTAACTGATAATTGCTGTAACTAGGAAGAAGAACAGGAGTACTTGGGCCATTGAGTCCTGCAAATATTATCCAGAAAATTTTAATTAGCACCCTGGGGATTGAAGAGTTTCAGAGTAAGCTCATGGGAAACTCCCCCAACCAGTGGCAAAGTGTGCTGAGTAATTTTAGATCAGCCTGCTTGTCAGAGTGGATCAGTGTCATCTTGCTGCTTATGCTGAGGAAAATGCACCTGCTTCTACATGGAAATAAGGTGCATTATCTGCCAATTTGTGCTGCTTATTTTCACTGCTGCCCGCATTTGACAAGTGGGAAATGTGAATGCATGGATTATTTATTCCTAAACCAGGGGAATGGGGAGGGGTGAGATGGGGTGTGATGCACTTGGCATTAAAGGGCACACCATAAATTTCCTAATTTAGTTTTTAAAGAAACATGATATGGACTTTTACTAAAAGTTCAGAGTGGCATATACTTCTGCCTTATATCTATGGCAGATATGTTTTTAGCCTAAAGAGGAAATCTAGTCATATGGGGACATTAAAGTATGCAACAACACTGCTGAGAACAGAGCAAGCAATATTATATTATTTTTAATAGCCATCACTTTTCAAGAGCTCATAGATTTTCATATCAAATGGTCACACTAACATAGCTTCAGTTGCCAAAGCTCTAAATCCAAGTCTTCACTGACACCTATACAAACTGAACTGCAATGTGCAACAGTTAGCTATGTATATTCAATGTCTGTAGCTATGTATGTGCTTTGAGTCTGGTTCTCCTCTTACTCCCGATTTAAACCAGTGTAAGTAACTTAATTGAAGTCCATGGAAGGCTGGACTCTGATTTCAAATAGAGAAGGTTCCATTAGCCTATAGGTCTGAGGGGCCTGTCTTACAACTAATGCAAAAGAGCAAGGGATGATTTTGCAGGAGAGAGATGGAGCCAGATCTTCACCATGGCTCCATTGATGAATTGTCCTGCGGGGGTTAATGATATCTACTGAACTGGTATCCAACCAAACATAGTGTTTCAAAAAGGTCAAGGGGCTATCCTGAGTAGTTTGAGGTAGATTCTTTACCTTGTTCCCCCAGTCTTGGGGAATCCTCAGCAGGTGCAGAGCTAATTCCAACATCTACTGCTAGTAGCACTGGGGCTGGGAAGGAAGTGTGGTTGCGGCACACTGAGATTTGGCTCTCCTCATCTGATGCATAGCCCTTTCTGAGGCTGATGCAGGGAATCCAAGAGTTATCATTTGTTGTTGGTTCTCCCACTAAGCCCCTTTGCTGGTGGACCAGGCAGCCAGTGGGGGAGCTGTTCTGCAGCTGCAGAGAACAAAACAGCTGTTCAGAGTACTCCTAGCTCATAATAGCAGCCCCCAAGAACCGCAGCTGCCTTGAGGACCACAGGTTAGGTACCACTGATTTACTGTATAACTCTGTCAGACGTAGGTGGTGGTTTTGTTATATGTACCATGGTAGCACCTAGGGGCCCCAAACAAGGTAGGGTTGCTATTGTGCTAGGTGCTGTACAAACACTTGGTGAGAGACTGTCCTTGCCCCTAAAATCTTACAATCTAAACAGACAGCGTAGACAAAATGTTGGAGGGGAAATTGGCACAGAGGAGTGAAGTGACTTCCCTAAGGTCACACAAGAGATCTGTGGCAGAGCCAGGAATAGAATCCAGGTCTCCTAACTTCCTGTACTATGCACAGTCCCCTAGACCATGCTCACTCTTCAGTGTCTTGTAGTTCTATACATGCAGTTCAAAGGTGAATCCTTATAGTATAGACTTCATAGGTAATTCCTGCGGCCACATCCAAGAGCTTCTAGTTTGAAAACTGCCATCTCTGCTAATATATTACAGAAGTTATACAATTATTTCTCCTTTGTCTTAAAATGAGAAAAGGATGGATATTTAGAATTCCTAAGGTTTTTTTAAAAATACAGCAAAAAACAGATTATTGATATAGAAGCTTCAGAATACATTGTTCCTGCAAATGGTTGTGAAAAGGTTAAGCTCTTAAAATTGTTTAGGCCTCCGGAGTGGGCAACATTCTTCAAAAAGTGCTAAAGGAAGTGAGGACAGGAATTGGAGAAGCTTTATCTTATATTGTTACAAGTTCACTTAGTTCAGGAGAGATCCCTGAAGGCTTGGAAACTGGCCACCATAATCCAATTATTAAAGAGGAGGCCTAGAGCCATACCAGGAAATTTCAGACCAGTTAGTTTAACACCAATTGCAGGGAATGCCTATAGAAACTATTTTAAGGTTTCCAGGGAAATTGGAAAAAAACACATTTAATCAAAGTGAAGTAACATGCAGGGAAAGTCTATCATGCTGAGGAATGCTATGATTGCAGAGTCTATGATTTTTGCTCAGCTTTGTGACGTTTCACTTTTTTCCAATTTATTTTTGGCATTTCTGTAGTGCTTATTGCCATAGTACCCGACTCTATGTCTCTCTATACCCTGCTAGCCCTGCAATCTATTAAATGACTTTTTTTTTACAATAGTGGATAAGTGGTGTCATTGGACTTTAAAACCTATTTGCTATAATTACGCCAATTATCTAGTATTGTCAAGCAGATCATTTTGTGTAGTGCCAGTAGGCCACCTTTCCCTGCTGACCTAAGTGTCTCCTCTGTGCTTGTGAAATTAGTTAGCACACTCTGGTAGATGGTACTTTTTTTCGATGGGGCCAGTTCAGTGGGGCAGGATCAAGTAGTGTTGGTCTGACACTGCTACGTAGAAAAAGGGAGCAAAGAAGACAGAAAAAAAGAGGTTTCAGAGTAGCAGCTGTGTTAGTCTGTATTTGCAAAAAGAAAAGGAGTACTTGTGGCACCTTAGAGACTAACCAATTTCTTTGAGCATAAGCTTTCGTGAGCTACAGCTCACTTCATCGGATGCTTTCGTGAGCTACAGCTCACTTCATCGGATGCATTCAGTTTGCATCCGATGAAGTGAGCTGTAGCTCACGAAAGCTTATGTTCAAAGAAATTTGTTAGTCTCTAAGGTGCCACAAGTACTCCTTTTCTTTTTGAGAAAAAGAAGAGACATTGAAAGAGAACAGAGTAGCTGCCAAGTACCAAGCATCTCATAAGAGTCTGCTGCATCTGGACATACCTCCTGCACTGGGCAAATTCATCAGACCATAGCTGGGTACTAATGAAACCCATCCACCCTATTGAAGACCATTAGTAGTATTATTGAGTCCCTGCTCGTTGCTCTTATACTTCTATTATCTTTTAGAACTAAATAACTTCAAACAGCAGTACGCAGTTCAATGCACCGCATTTAACAACTGGGAAACTGAGGTTCAGGAAAGATAACAGACTTGCCCAAGGTCATAGAGTAAGTCTGTGGCAAAGCAAAGATTAGAACATGGGTTTTATGATGTCTAAGCCACTAGACTTCACTGTCCTTCAGAAAGATCACTTATATTCACTGAAATCACTGATTTTTTCCATCATCTGTAAAATCAGGAAAATGTTTCCCTCTTAAATAATATTTATAAAGTGTAGAAGTGCAAAATAACAGTGTCATTCAGAGGCAGAGGTAGGAATAGAAACCAGAGCCTCTTGGCTCCTCATCTATGTTTAAAGTGGCATTTGGGATGGAAGATGAGACTACAGCACCACTACCTTTCCTGCTGGGATTTTTCAAAATTCACAACAAATTTTCACATTAAAGCAGATTTCCCATTCTTCTTGAACACCCAGAGAATGAAATATTTTCCACATTTTTTTAATTGTTCCAATTTCACAGATGTTTTTCCAAACTGAAACAGACAAATTTATATAGGGAAGATTGGGAAGAAAGCTTTTTTATGAATATCTTGCCCAGCTCTAACCATGAGGCCTTTAGTTCTCTTTCATCTCTGAATGGTGGGTGTCCAGTCTAGTCTTGAAGAATTGGTAAGAGCAAAATAATACTGTTGTCACATGTACAATTTTGTAGTGACTCAGCTACAAAGAGCTAAGAGCTAGGTCCCACCCTTACTGTTAGGAGCTGTGGACCAGCAGTAAGAGCCAAAAGCTATCTTACCAGCACAGGACAAAATAGAGAGAGTAGGATATATTTGCACACTGCTCTCTGTGGCATACATAGTATGCCCCTAACTGGTAGAGCTTGCCTTTGTGGGGTGATGGTATGCTCATGATCTCTCTCAATGGGAATCCTGCCCCGCTGCATGGGTGTGTTGAAGTGGTAATAGACAAAAAAGCAGCTGTCCTACATCCAGCCATGCAATACTGAGTAAGATTTAGCCCAAACATATCCTTATGATCCCCCTAAAAAGGAAAAAAATAAAGCTATTTCCTCCCAATATGGACAGTTGTAGTTATCAACATCTTTTTGAAATATTTTCACATTGGAGCACGTTCACCCCGTCATCATACTGGAAATACAGACCAGGTCTACCACAAAGCTGTGTCTGCAGCCATTCTGAAAAACTAATATAAATGTCAGTGAAAGCAGGTCTTTATTACTCACTACAGTGCTTTCCTAAAAAAAAAAAAAAAGTTTAATGGGAAAAGATAAGTTAAAAGCACTGTATTGTTGGAGGGAACTGGTTTAAAGCAAAGCTCAGCACAGGAGTATAATGACATCAGGATGGGCCCGCAAACAGAACAACAGAGCGCTACACAAAATTACATGAATTCAGCACTTGCTTAATCCTACAAATCCATCAGTTTAGCTCCCTCTCCCACCAAAACTCATCAGTTCCCCTCTCTCCCATTACCTCTCAGTGCTGGTTCTTGGAAGCTCATACTCAGGCCTTCATGGCCACGTGGCTGTAGTGTCCTGCTACATTCTTCGCTGGACTGAGCCACCTCAGCAGTGTGCTGCCTCATACATTTTTAAGGCCAAAAGGGAGCACTATGACCATCTAGTCTGCATTCCTAGTGATTGCAATGGCTGGTTCCTCTCTTCCCATGCCAGGTTCCTGAAGCTCTTCTCATCCTGGTGGCTACCGTGGCTGGCTCAATTCTCTTTCAGTGCAATACCCCTTAAGTACAGCTGCATGGCTTCTCTCTTCATGACTGATCCATTTCTCTTGGTGGACGTACAGATCCTCCTGGCATACAGGCGTGGGATTTACACCTTTAATATTGCTCTGACATTCTTTGAGTGAAGGAAATTATTCGTGTGTGTATGTGTGTATGTGTGTGGTTCTGCCCTTACTGCAAATGAGAGTGCATTGCAAGCTGGGAGAAATGAGACCAATTCACAGCTATATTGACTGCAGAGAACATGTGACTTAAGCCACGGAAAACAAGTTAAATGAGAATCGAAACTGCCACAGGGCCAGAGGCAATGCATTAGTGCAGCCCTGGCAAAGGGCCAGAGCAGCTGGAAGTCTGGCTGGAAGGTGATCAGCTGTAGTGTGAAGAGCATGCAACCTTCATGCCACTGGAAGACTCTGTGGTTTAGATGGGGTTATGGTTAGGGTTTCTGGGAGATGCATTTGATTCAGGGCATCTCAGACCTTCTGCAGAGTGGGGCAAAAGAGATACTTTTTCAACACAGGTTGGTTAACCCAATTATAAACATCACTTAGCATCTATTGTAGACAGCGTTGAGAGACACTAAAGTTGACAAGCTGCCATGCTTTTAAATACCACTGCCTTTGTGTACACTAGGTGCGGAGTGGTATTTGAAGTGTGTTTCATTAAATACATTAACATGCTTGCTAAACGTTCTCATTTTTATAGTCTAGACAGAGCATATAAATGGCCTGTCCAAAACCATATTAAAGCATGTTGATAGGACTGTGTAGGAAGGCAAGTGATGCTACCTATGCCTGCTGTGTAGATAAGTGGAGGGCTTCTTTTTCTGGTGTTTTTAATCCAGCACCTTACATAATGAGCAATAGATTCACAAAGAAGAAAAGTGTGTGTGTGTGTGATCACACTAACTTTGAGTTGTTTGCTTAAACACAAGCACTTTTCAAACTACTTTACAATACAAAGACTTAAAACTATCCATACATTATATATGAGAGGCATGTTACAACATGATTTGTTATGTTAGTAAAATTTTACTGTCTCATACAGCCAACATTAAAGATGCATTTTAGATTTTGTGTCACTTAGTTAAAACACCATTTTGGGTGAAGTTGAGGTAACCAGAAGAAGACAATGAATTAGCAGCATCTGCTTGGAGGAAACAAATTAAGTTTCTGTGTGACATGCTTCTTGCTGTAGCAGAACAGGGTGAAAAGCTTTGCATTTAAATGGAAAGCTTCAAGTCTGAACTTTTTGACAGTTTCCAACACAAGAATCGCTAACTCTCTCACTCCTTCCAGCTTTAACAAGGGTTTGCCAGCAGAATTTCCTTTTATTTTAGTGAAAATGAAATTTTAGGCTTTAAGATAAGGGCAGGAACTTTTAACATTATGAAAATTCAATCAGTTCAATCCAACTGATCAGCATCTGTTAATTTTCAATTAGCATGGCAAAAAATTCCATTTCCATAAAATCCATAGCAGTTTTCCTTGTTGAAAACTGTTTTTCACTAAGACCAATATTTGAGAGAGAGATTCGCTCTGCTTGTAAAGCACTTTAAAATCCAAAAGGCATCAGTTTTGCTTTTGATCAGAAACATTTCTTGTGGCTCTATTTGCTCTATGTTGCGCAAGCCAAATCCTACTCATGTGATCAGCTGTGCTCAGTCACACAAGGAACCTTTTTAAAAGGGGGGAAGGAGCTGTAAACGCGCTGTAAACAGAATAAAGCCTTCAGATTTACTCTCTTTAAAAAAAATGCGCTGTGACTTAACAGTATTTGATTTTTCTTGATTTTTTTTCTTTTTTTTAGCCTTAAGGAAAACGAATGATCAAATTTTAAAATAATTATAAACAATGGCTTGCAAAATAATACACATGCAACTACTGTCATTTAGAAGTTCCGAGTTAACTGTTCCATATCTACCATCTTTCTTAGGCACTTATTATTGTGGTATCTGATCTCAAAACACTTTACTGAGGTTGTGAGTAGTATCCCCATTGTATACAGTGAGGTTCAGGGCTTGTCTACACTTAAAACACTACAGCAGCACAGCTGCAGGCGTGCATATGCATTGCTGTAGCTCTTCAGTGTAGACACTACCTATGCCAATGGGAGGGGTTCTCCCACTGGTGCAGGTAATCCATGTCCCCGAGAGGCTGTAGGTAGGTCAATGTAAGAGTTCTTCATTGTTAGGGTTAGGTAGGCATAGCTACATCTCTCAAGGGTGTGTTGTTGTTTTTTTCTCACTCCTGGGAGACACAGCTATGCTGATACAAGTTTTCAGTGTAGACCAGCGCTAAGTGGCTTGCGTAAAGTCACACAGTAAGTTAATGGTAGAGTTGAGTTGATGATTCAAGTAATCTGACTCCCTGCTTATGTGACATGTATAGTGTTAGCGTGTGCTCATTCTACAGAAGTTTATTTACTAAACAAGACTGGTCACCAAGTCTGCTCCATAGAAAAATAAGACACCGACTGACCAGGTGCCAGCTCTTGCCAAGGATTTAGGCCTCAGCCGAGCACTGGAAAATTCATTTCTGGAAAGCAGTCTGTTTCACCTGTGTGTTAGTATGGTTACGATGGGTATTGGACTTATACCAATGTGTTTAGACGTTATGTAATACTTGTAAATTGCTACATGCATATACTTTCTTGAACACATACTATAAGATAATATTTGAGTTTTTGCTTTGTAACTGCAAAAAAATGTTTCTCTGAAACAGTGAACCCAGTGAAGAGGAATCATCTCCTGCCCACCAAGAAAGCCTATCAAAACTAAGTGGGCCATTGTGGGACATAATACAGCCCTTTACACCCATGAAGAGGCTACATTCAAAAGGGCTCATCTCATCAGCATGGATTCTGGACGAAGGAAATAAAAATAGCTGACAAGAAAATTTTTCATCTCTTTTGCTGTTTGGACTCTCATAGAGCCGACGCTATGAAACAGAAGTAGGGATCCCCAGGGTCAACGTGGGTTAGCCCTAAAAGACGTTCAGAGCTGGCAGATTACTACAACTCTGTCACCTTTTGAAACCAAAGACTCTTACTCATTTGTCTATATATGTTTGCCTGTTTCAACTTTGTAATAACTCTCTCTGTCATTTCTTTTCTTAGTTAACAAATGCTTAGATAGCTTATTATAGAACTGGTTACAAGCGTTGTTTTTTTAGTGTGAAATCAAAGATGCAAATTGACCTGGGGTAAGTGACTGACTGGTTCTTTAGGACTGGGAGTAACCTGAATATTGTTGTGACTTTTGGTATAAAATGACAATCTGTTACTAAGTCCAGCTTGCTGGGGTGGCAAGAAAGACTGGAATGCTGAAGAGGACTATCTGTGGCTCCATGGTCAGACTGTTATAGTGCTTTAGGAGTTCACACTGGTAAAATCTAATTATTGAACATACTTTGGGGTGTGTGCCCTGCTTCTTGACAATCTGCCCTGAGGTTGGCATTCATTGTCATGAGCCACTGCAGACAGCATGACAAAGACAATTGTTAAAAGATAAAGGGAACACATCTTATACCTCAAAGCCAATGGGGTGCAAGTAAAAATTTGAGCCTTGTTCTTCTACCTGTTAGACTGATGATAGGTGTCAGATGGTAAAAAGATGTAGCCAAAATAAATGCTCCTATTCCCACATCATGAGCTCTGAATAACCATCAAACAGCTTTTTATTTAGATGCCATGAAAGGGGTAAAAAAATGAGAAACCATTGCTGAATCACAAGGGAAGCAGGTAGACCTGAAGCAATGAGTAAGTGAACAACATACAGTACAGAGCAAGAGTTATAAGATATTGTTCAGTCCATAAAATCCTCAGGGAAAAGACCATGAGGTATCTAGTTTGTTCTTAATGCTGTCTTCGCCAGTGTTCTCTCGTGGTTGTATTTTTATTGACAATTCAATGGCAAAGTGATATATTACCATCCATTCTATGCCATAACTGATTCTGCAGCCCTTACTCAGACTTACTCATGCAATTAATCCCATCTCTATCAATGGATTTACCCATGTGAGTAGTTCTGGTTATGACAGAAAGCAGCTGGTGAGTAATATGATTCTTATAAATATATTTGGCTCTGAGTCAGAAAGCATCCCTATTCAGACAGTACTTAAGTGCATGCTTAAGTCCTATTGAAGTCAATGGGATTTGAGCATATGCTCAAAGTTAAGCATGTGTCTAAATGCAGTCCTGAACAGAGATGGCTGTACACACATGTTTAAGTGCTTCAATGAATCAGGGCCATATCTTGTAATGATTTTGTAAAGTCCACTGAGTGATTTAGGGTCTGTGGATGGCAAGGAGGGATATAAACACCATTTATTAGTACCCACTGCTGTTTGTTTTGCATATGAAAATGAAAACCTTTGCAAGGAAAAAAAGAAAACTACCGCGTTAGCTTTATCCCAAACTCTGTTCTCTCCAGGATTTCTACTTTGAAGCAAATATTGGTTCCTATGACCATAGACAGAGGTTTAGTTTGTTTATTCTGGTTTACTTCAAGCTGCCTGATTCGCATGTATATTATATTCCACAAGTCCAGGACTTCTTTACTAGCAATGTTGAGAACGTTCTGGGGATTTTCAGGAGAAAGCAGCAGGCATCACCCAGGAGCCACAGGGATAAATCCCTTAGTCTTTTTATATTGTATAGATTGCTTGCTTTTCCTGCCTTCCATTGCATTAGTTAAGACAAGTGAGACACCTGGGGCAAACCACACATGCTGCCTAGAATAAAGACAGCATTACTTGGCCATAAAGGTCTAGATAGGACCTTTGGTGCACTAGAGACCAAACATAGTGATCAATTCACTGACAACAGTCCAGATGTGGGAGCTGACAGTACCAGCCTCAGCAAAGGTTCTTACAGTAAGCCATTTCTAATTCTCATTCTACACAGAGAAAGACAAGTTGAAAAGGCAGGATAAGTACACTGTCTCAATATTAATCATTTACAGTAACTTTAAATGTTTTACAAAATTTATGCTGGAAATTAAGCTACAGCACAAAATACACTTTGCCGCATTCAGGCATATGAGGATACTGTAACACACATTCCATTGTTACAGAGGATTCTGTAGATGACAGTAGTAACCGTTCCAGTTCATATATAATAACACTTGGCAATTTTAATCTTCATTAAGCTTTACATGCCCTGGGCCTGATTCTCCACTGCCTTGCACCTACTTTTGGTCCTTTACAGCTGTGCAAAAGGCATTTAAAATGCGACTGTATCTAAATTGATACCCCTTTATCCCTACTTTACCCTGGTGTAAACAGCTACACAGAGTGCAAGCCAGCAGAGAATCCGGACCATTAAATACCAATGTTAACAAGCCCTTCCTCCAGCCCTGTTTGTTTTGATCCACTCTGCAATGCTGACTCACACTCCTCTGTCAAATTTATCTAAATGCAGTTTAAAAATAAATTGAATATTTTTGAAAATCTCTCTCACACACAAAGCAGCAGAACAAAGATGATGCCAATGTCTTCAAGTTCCTTGTTTTTGCAGTCTTATTGTGTACTGATCTCATAAGTCCTTTAACCACCCCATAATGTCTTTTTCTAGGCCATGTCTAGCTTGGACTACATGACCTTGGGAGCATATCTTCCATTTGTCCATAAATTGCCTTTCCCTCCTGGTGCACTGTACAACTGATTAGTTATTACTAACCTTCACAATACCCCTGAGGCATAGAAAAGGCCCCAGTCCTCTGAGCTGCTTCCAAGGAACCCTGTGCCCAAGGGACTTTGCAGGGGCACAGTGGTCTGCCTGTATGGAGAACTTTGTAGTTACCAGGTTTTTACAGGTGGACAAGTTGAGGCAGAGCTCAATATATCTAGCAATAGAACTCTGAAAGTACTGAAAGAACGAACTGTACCTCTCCCCAAATAAAAGAATAGTGGTTGGCGTGAGGTGAATTTTTAGGTTTCATTATATTACAACTCCTAAACCAACCTATATTGGGTAAGGGTGAAATATAACTTTTTTTTTTTCAGTGCCATATGAAAGTAAGGCTTGAATTTGAATTTTCTGCAGTAAAGAGGATGGCCAGGATTAACACAGTTGGTAATCTTAGCTGCTTGGCATCCACTGTACAGTTCGAGCATATACGGTATGATACTTCGTTCTGACAGAGCTCAGGTGACTGATGTGAGAATGGTTCTATCTTCCGAAAATGTACAGCACAGAAGATGCTTCCAAATGAATTATTCATTCAAAGCTTCCACCAAAAGAAACAAGTTGCCTTTGATTCAAGGAGGATTGTGTTGACTGGGATCATGTTTAATAGGCACAGGTGTGATGATAAGCTTGAAAGGAATGTGAGGTAACAGTTGCTAAATAAATGCAAGGCTACATAAAAACATAATGACAAATTCATTTAAAAATAGTTAAGAGAATAACATTTTTATAAGCTATACCAGTGAATTTAGAAATATGTAGTAAAGGAAGAAACAAAGGACCCTAGAAAGTCATCTTCACATTTAAAATGCGGTGTAAATAGTTAAATGAATGCACCACTATTTTAAAGTTTTATCAGAATTAGAAGGAATATATCACACCTCCCTGAGGAAACTTCAGGGCAAAGAAAAAAGAAATAAGAAGAATTATTAAATTAATTTTGGTTTAGGCATTGTCAGAGTGAATACATTCAGGTACATAGTATTCAATATATAGGAAAGAAATTCAATTTACTCATGGAGGCCCAAATCAGCAAAGCACGTGAGTCCACCCCTGTTCAGCAAAGCAACCAGGTAATAATTTATGATTGCTAATGTCAAGAGCTGTCTTTTTTGATCAGAGCCTTAAGCTGCCCTCAGTCAGGAAATGATTGTGTGCTGCTCTCCCAAAGGGAAGGCAATAGTGGGCCACAGCTGCCCTCCATGGTTTTTACCAGTCAACAAGGATGAGGATTGAACTTGCAGGTATGGTTCCCCGGCATCTGGTTTTTGACTGGAATGCCCGGTCAAAAAGGGACCCAGTGGCTTCAGTCAGCATCACCGACTGGGCCACTAACAGTCCAGTCGCGGCGCAGTGGGAATCTCGGGCTAAGGCAGTCTCCCTGCCTGCCCTAGCTCTGCACAGCTCCCAGAAGCAGCTGCCAGGTCCCCGTGGCCCCTAGGTGCTGGGGCAGCCAGGGACTGGGAGGCTCCATGCGCTGCCCCTGCCCCCAGCACCAGCTCTGCAGCTCCCATTGGCCGTGAACTGCGACCAAAGGGAGCTGGGGGTGTGGAGAGGTGCACACCACGCAGAGCCACCCAGCCGCCCATGCACCTAAAGGCCACAGGGACCTGACAGCCATTTCCTCGGAGCCACAGTAAATGCCTCCGGGACGCCGCACGTCCTCTCACACCCCAACCCCCTGCCCAGAGCCAATATCCCTTCCCACACCTCAACCCCTTGCCCCAGCCTGGTGAAAGTGAGTGAGGGTGAGGAAGAGTGAGTGATGGAGGGAGGGTGAATGGAGCAAGCAGGGGGTGGGACCTCAGAGAAAAGGTAGGGCATGGTCGGGGCCTCAGAAGGGCAGGGCAGGGGGTGGGGCAGGGGTATTTTGTGTGATTAGAAAGTTGGCAATCCTACTTGCAGGTGGCTAGATGAAGCTCTCAATCCCTCCTCTGTCTCACTGAATGACATAAGAGCCATTTACCACCAGTACAGCAGCAGGTTAAAAAGCTCAGGATATACTTTGTTTCCCACAAAGAAGGTGCCAAACTGTTCACAGGAAGTAAAATTCAGTCTGGAAGGGTGGAGGCATTCTAGATTCACCAGCCTGACCAGTGCTCTGAAGAGTTAAACTTGAAATTCCATGGACTGTGATAGAAGAAAATAATTTTTTAGGGCTTGTCAATACAGCAAGCTGCTACTCAGCAAGCCAGGATCTGAATCTACATCGCATTAAGCCAAACTGCAGACCGGGACTTTTAGTGCACTGTAGTAGTGTCCACACAAGCCAGTACTGAGCAGCAAACTGGTGTGCTGCAGATTCACACATGTGCTTTCCATGCAGGAACCTGCCATGTAGACGAGCCCTTATCTTCATCGTAGTAGTGGCATAATACTAAAGCTCTACAAATGATTTGATTTGCAGTGCATCTTCCATCACAGTTGCTTCGCCAGTTGGAGGCCATTTATAAAGTATAGTCACCTCTGAGGAAGGAATGATGAGATGTCAGCTCATGTTTAATGTTAAGCTTAAATAGCATTGATATATATGGAGTTCATACACAAGTGAAATTTTCAGAAGTGTCTAAGTGACTTGGCAGAAAGTCTCATTTGTGCTCCTAAGTCACTTAGACACGGCTGAACATTCATTCATATTTCATACTTTGCTGAATCTGGACCTAAACAGAAATGAAAAAAGATTAACAGTTATTTATTTTTTTTTGCTTTCATGAAGCAACAGTAAATTATGGCTTTCTTAGAGATGTTATAAATTGTATAGAAATTCTATTGTAAAGTAGTATTGATTCATGTCCAGTAAACAAGAATACAACCAGTGCGTTAGTAATTTTACTCTGGGAATGTTGGTTTGGCACACAGTGGGAAAAGCTAGAGAATTCTGATTTCAATCCCCATGGTGATAATTCTGGTTTTGGTCAGCTGCACATTAACCACTATTATTAAAAATAGCAACTCTTGGAAAAAGAACTGGATAGATGACATTTTGTAAAAGGGAACATGGCTCCATTGACATGACAGAAAGATATAGGCCTTGAGTTCTGCCATCCTTATTTATGGTGAGTAGGAACTTACTTTGTGGGGTAGTCTCATTAAAATGAGTGTTCACAAATGTGGTACAATTCAGCATGTGTAAAGATGGCAGGATAGGTCCCATAATGCAGTATGAGTGGTAAAGATTATACCTTTCAACAGGAAATAGTCTTATAGAATCATAGAAATTGAGGCCTAGAAGGGACCTTGAAAAGTCATCAAGTCCAGACACTTGCACTGTGGAAGGACCAAATAAACCTAGACCATCCCTGAAAGGTGTTTGTCCAACCTATTTTTAAAAACCTCCGGTGATGGGGATTCTACAACTTCCCTTGGGAGTCTATTCCAGAGCTTACCCTTACTACTACCCTTACTACTACCCTTACTATTACTACTACCCTTACAGTTAGAAAGCTTTCCTAATATCTAACCTAAATATCTTTTGCTGAAGATTAAGTCCATTACTTCTTGTCCCACTTTTAGTGGACATGAGAACAATTGATCACAGTCCTCTTTATAGCAGACCTTAACGTATTTGAAGACTTTTATTGCCCCCATCTTCCCCCCAGTCTTCTTTTCTGAGGACTAAGCATGGCCAGATTTTTTTTTTTAACCTTTCCTCCTGGGTCATGTTTTCTAAATCTTTTATCATTTTTGTTCTCCTCTGGACTCTCCCCAGTTTGTCCACATCTGTCCTAAAGTATGGCACCAGGAATTGGGCACCATACTCCAGCTGAGGCCTCAGCAGTGCTGAGTACAGCATGACAATTACCTCCTGTGTCGACATCAGACACTCCTGTTAATATGTCCTAGAATGATATTCATTTTTATCACAGCTGCATCACATTATGAACTCATATTCAATTTGTGATCCACTGTAACCCCAGACCCTTTTCAGTGGTACTATGACCTAGCCAGTTATTCCGTATGTTGTAGCTGTGTATTTCATCCTTCCTTCCTAAGTGAAGTACTTTGCACTTATCTTCATTGAATTTCATCTTGTTGAATTCAGACCAGTTCTCCAAGGTAATTTTTAATTCTAAACCTGTTCTCTAAAGTGCTTGCAACCTCTCCCAGCTTTGTATCATCTGCAGATTTTATAAGCATACATTACACTCCATTAGCCAAGTCATTAATGAAAATATTGAATAGTACAGGACCCAGGACCAACCCCCTAGGACCCTACTAGATACACCCTCCCACTTTGTTATTAGTATGGCAGCCACAGTGTGCTAGGGTTTTACAGAGACAAAGACAAAGGCCAAGATATTCTTGAAGTTAAGCTCCTAAATCCATATTTAAGCATGTCTATATAAATGATCTGATTTTTCAAATGATCTGATTGACTTCAGTGACAGCTGTTAAGTGCTCAGCATGTCTGAAATAAAGCCATTTATTTAGGAGACTAAAAAGACCCAAAAAGAAAAGGCACCTTAGAGACTAACCAATTTTTTTGAGCATAAGCTTTCGTGAGCTACAGCTACAGTATTCATCAATGAAGTGAGCTGTAGCTCACGAAAGCTTATGCTCAAATAAATTGGTTAGTCTCTAAGGTGCCACAAGTACTCCTTTTCTTTTTGCGAATACAGACTAACACGGCTGCTACTCTGAAACCTAAAAAGACCCAGATACACAATATGGCAGTGGGAGTTAGGATCCTAAGTACCTTTGTGGATCTGGGCTTTGGTCTCTTTCCTAAATAGTAAACTCTCTAAGGCCTTGATCCTACAATGAGCCCATATGGAGCTTCACTAAAATCACTGGCGCTCTGCGCTATGAGATATGAGTGTGACTGAGTGGTAAAGCGTCATTAGTTCCAGGATGTTTGTTTGGAATTTTTGTTTGTTTTTGTTATCTTGGAAGCCCCCAAAGCATTTTACAGAACCAGAGGAATATAGACACCATGGGAGTGGATGCCACTAACAAACTGGTATACAGCACAGTGTACAGCAACGTAGGAGGAGAAAGTAAATTTCTACTCATATAATAAGTGCTGTGGAATACTTTTAATGGCTGCAGAAGCTAAGGATAATATACAGTGTAATTGTAAAGTATAATGTAATGGAAGAATTACTATAGAACAGTAATCCTGAATTTTTATTAGAATCTGAATAGAACCAGTTGCATTACATAGTAAACAGTGCTTATTGTAACTTGCAATACATGTTAATTCCATTAGTGAACATACATGATTTATGCACAGAATTTGAAACATGCCTCCTGTTAGCCATGCTCCACAGTGAGTAGAATGCTCATAGGGGAAAACATCCTTACTCCTACATAGTATGGGAAATCATTTGTTTCCATATATAAATGTAGTTGATGGCACACATGCATCTCTTTTAAACAAGGGTAAAATGAGCTTTTTGATGTACTAAATTGATAATGTTATACCGTGCCATACAAATTTTATCTTGGCTATGATGACAAAACTGATGTTTGGCATGACATTTGATTTAAAAACAAACGAACGAACAAACAAACAAAAACTCCAGTGATTTTTATTACCTGCTTTCCCAGATGCTTTGAGACTACTATTTTCAGTCTCCAAATTGCAGTGAAGCTTACTGTATACACCACCGGTCAACCAACAATCTTCCCTCAGTACTCCAAGTCCTTGTATCCTACAGACAGTCTGAGACTGAAAAGAGCACATGTATTTTAGCAGTTTTTTTTCAAATATAGTATAAGACCTGTTACAGGGGACTGATCTGATTGGATTCAGAGATTTCTTCTGCAAAGGAGTTAACTGGATAATTCATTTATCTTTCATTATGAGTTAACCTCCAACAGTGTGCCAAGTGCTGTATAAAACACACAGGAATGTTTGGTTCCTGATACACTGAGCTTAAAATATAAGGGCTCAATTATGTTTTTAGAGACCCCTCTAAAGCACAAATCCTTCCCTGCTTTCTCTTTTCACTGGAAGTGGTGGGTTTTAGGGGGAGGAGGAATAATGTACTGCTAGTCTAAGCATAACCACTCAGTTGCTCAGCTGCACTGACTGGCATAGACGGGCAGAGTCTTAGTGCTTCCTATTTCTGGCCTCTTCCCACTCACTCTCCATTCACCTGATATGCAGTGGGGGAAGTAAGTTAGCATTCTCCATTGTGCCTATATCCAAGGACTGGGTAGACCATGGAGTGGTTCTTACTCCTCTTTACTGCCCTGTACAAATATGTAATTCAAGTCACAGTCTAGCTCTAAATGAGTAGGCCAAACAAGATAGGTACAAATTACCCTAGCAATTGCAGAGTGCTGCATTTTTAATAGATATGTAGCAGCACTTACAGGCCAAATCCTGCATTCTTTCCACAGATAACACTCCCCTGGGAGTCAATAGGAGCATTTGGTTAAGAATGCATTATCAGGCCCCTAAGTGCGTTATCACTAGGCTTGGCAGAAGGAAGTGTGTTTTAATGGGACCATGAGTGCATAAAAATTATTTATTTTTCCATGCCTTTGTTTTAATAAATTCGCCCCACTCTTTGCCCAAGTTTACCATTACCCCACTCAGCTAGCACTGGAGAATGTAAACACCTGGTTCATTTGCAATCCATATGGCATTTATAATAATATTGCCATCCTTTCAAGACTCAGGTTTATTGTGAAATATGTGCTATTCCTAGAGTTCCCCCACAAATTATCTGACAGATTATATATCATGAATTATTCTTAATTATTATATAGATTGTACATGGGGATTTTTCTTAATTATTATAATAATGTAAACTTAATGATTTATCTTCTCTTAAGAACAATAATTTCAACATTACTAATTGCATCAAAATTAATATGTTCTCCTTTGTGTCCCTTGAATGAAATTATCCTCTTTAGTTGGTTCTTGGATTTACACATGCTGTACGATTTAACTATCCCAGTTCCCTCTTGATATTTACATTTTTATCCTTAAACTTTTGAAATGACAGGGCATTGTAAATAGTTTTTCTATAATTCCCTTTAAAAAAAAAATAAAGACCTGTGGACCGATGGGAAAGGCTCACTGGCTTCAGCTGCTATTCCTTAATAGGTTTAAACCTCAGTCCAGAAAAAAAAAAAAGCATGTCTTTTTAACTAATGCCATGTCATCTCTTTAATCATGCTGATTCTGAATAATTCAGCCACTATGGAAGTTGCAGGGTGAGGATCTATAGCTCTATCTCTCACTGGGGGAAGTTTATTATTACTGAGTCTGACAGCAGAGAGCCCTGGCAGGTTAATTGCTGCAGCAAGACTAGCTGGGAGTTTGCTGTTGATATATAGTGACTAAAGGGAATGAAGGAGATTGACTATGCCTGTTACAGCACAAATATCTTCATGCGCCTCAGGTTCCTCCAAAGATATGAGAAATAAATGTTCGCTGTTCATTTTCTGTCTTCACAATACAAATAGCCTTAGGCTAAATGTGGCAACTGCAGCATACAGAATATAAAAAAGAGGAAATTCACAAATTAACATTATTACAAACATTGCTGCCTGAAAGTGCTGAAAATCTATTTCAATATATTTTGCATTTTAATGAGGTGCCAAAGAGATAAATCAGCCCTGTTTGAGTTGAGGAATGCTCGGCTGGCAATGATGTTTTCTGATCATATCATGTTTTCACAGATATTAGATGAAGCAAAACCAGTGTTAATTGAAGGTGTGGGAAATATAACTGCTAGTTAATGTAGTAAACTCATGCTGGTTATGTAGAGCCATTAATCCAAGTTAGACAGCCATTCACCAGGAACAGCTGCCTCCTTTCTCCCTTGAAAAACAATAGTGCTCAAAATTAATGACAAGGTATGTCGGCTCTCAGAAAACAGGCTGAGATCTTTGCAAGGTTTATCAAGACTTTTTTCCATAATCTGTCTGGATATATTCTATCCTATGAATATAGCATTTGAACCCAAGATGCAAAGCAATCTTTTCTCATGGTGAACAACAATTCCCAGTTTTTCCAATTGGGGGGAACGGCTACTTATGTTTCTTTCGGCAGTTTTCTAAACTTTTCTGTATCCAGAGAATAACTAATCAATAACTTGTTTTATAATCACAGTTCAGTTCTTTCTTACCCCAGCTTTGCTTCTCTTTCCCCGCTGTTGTTATAGGGAATATGCACAGTGGGCTCTGCTTAGTCTGTATAAGAACAAGCAACCCTTCTGCACCTGCTTATTGTTCTCACTAAGTGCACTTCACTGCCCCTTATTCTGACAATGAAAACTAACAAGGATATTATTTTCTGAAATTAATTAAGAAATATCAACAAGCAAATGCCAGGTCAGTTGGCAAAATGAAAGATACGGGCCTGATTTTCCTCTCATTCACACTTGTTTGGCACTGGTGAGACTCCGTTCACTTCAGTGGAGTTCTTCCCCATTACTACTAGCGTGAGAGAAGACTCATGCCCTACGCACCAGCAATGGGTGTGGTTTCTGTATACACCATTCAGCATTAAGGTACTATATTTTAGTGCAATATACATCTAAAATGGAAGTTTGTTTTAGGAGTTTAGTTTGGTTGATAGAGCCTGGACCATATACAAGTGCTTCACTAATATGTGGATCCTGCACTCCGTGGAGCCAGCACTTCAACTGTTTAAAAAAAAATCAATAGCTTTTTAATTACGATGAATTAGTGATTAACCAAGCTTTTATGCCTTATTCATTATAGTCACGCATTCTAATGAATAGAAAATGTACCCATTAGATATTAATGCTGTTGGATCTTTGAGCTACTGAAGGACTGTGCTGTCTGGTGAACAAGTGGGGTTGCGTAGGTGAATCAATGTGGGCTTGGAGGATGACATGCCATTAGCTTTGGTAATGAAGCTGTAATGTGAGAAGAAGTTCAGTGCCACACTTATCCCTGCGTACACTGCATACTAGTGAGGCTTCTCGTGCATCCATCAGGACCAGCCTTTTCAAATAGAACAATGGATTTTTCTGCATGGAACATAATTGGTTTAACAATTAACATTCAACAAACGTGATTTGAAAATCAATAAATTGGAGTTTTTTGTTTGCCTCTTAGACTCAGGTCATATTTCCACTCATTTCTGGGCAAACCTGAGAACTAGGTGTTTTGTTTGTTTGTTTGTTCTTAAATTGAACCGAGATTCTCATTTAATCATTCTTTATTATGATTTGTACTACTGCAGGGTCTAGGAGCCCTACTCATGGACCAAAATGCCAGAGTGCTAGGCGCTGTACAAACACAGAACAAAATGATGGTCACAGCCGCATATGCAATTAGAAGCTGAGGCTTTAATAAAAGCACCAAATCTCATGACCTTGTGACTTTTCTGTTGTCCAGAACTTGCAAGTGTACTAGGTTTTGCAGTATGTTTTGCTTTGAAGCTGAATCAGGCTGCCTGTCCTGCTGTGCTGCCACATTGTGCAACGTTCCTTATATGAGAGACGGACTGCCCCAAAATGCTCTGCAGCCTAGGGGGAAGGTACAGTAAGTTGGAAGTAACAATCATAAAGACTACTCCAAACTCTGAATGTCATTTATATTTCCATGGTCCTTATTGATAAATAAGGTCTCGTACTGCAGCTTTAGACGTCAGTCCAGTATTCGTGCTACCCTCCCAATTTTACAGATAAGCAGAGTTACTTCAGGCACAGTTGGGAACAAACTTAAGTCTCTAATATGGCACACGCTGATCAGATCTGTTTAGCCACACTGCCTTTCAGACCAACTGTGCCAACTCGGTGTGCTTTGGTTGCCTCTGTCTTACCACTAGACATCGCTCCATAGCTAGATCCAGAAGCAGAATTCATGATCCTGATCTCCAGATCTCTAGAAAATTAGTTATGTAGCCCACTGGTTGTATGCACGTTAAATCCCTCTCTACTGATTACTCCTGTAGCTCAAGTGGAATTGGTCTGTGCAGGGGGATCTGAACACATTCAAATTCCCCTAGGAGGAAGAAAATGGGAGGGGAGAGAAAAGAGACTTTATGGTTGTATGTGACAAACCAATTTCCAGTGTTTTAAAAATGGTTTAATTCACACAGTGAAAACCTCATTTAAAACAGATTTCATAGTTAGAAAACCATCTGTCAATTATGGTGCAACACATAATAAAATAAAGGTGTTCCATGTTTGGGTCATTTGTCACATGGCAATTTTGAAGGTGGAGAGCTCTGGTATAGTCATTCACACCAGCGCATTTTACACTTACTTTGCACTGGTATAAATTACTATTCATATGGGGCAGGGCTAACATTGTATTTTTTTAAAAAAATGAAATCTGAGGTTCTGATATATTCACTTGAGTCCAGGAGCTGGGGCTTTAAGAAAAAAAAATATGATGGAGATTTGCAGTAAAATTGTGAGCATTAGCAACTTTGGTGGATGTTTGGAGGCTTCTTAGCACTTGGGTATTGGAAGGTCCTGAAGTGCGGTGAGACTGTGTTGCAGAGGCACCAGGAGCCTCTACATTGCTCTCAGATGGTGATGTTCCTGAGGGGATACTTTATTATGCTGTGGTTGCACAGAAAATACATGGAATAAAGGGGAAAGATTGGGGCTTTCTGCTTGAGGTCCCACACCGATATCATTATACCTCTCTGATTATGGTCACACTAGCCCTTCTAAAAGGAGATTGGTGAGGAGGCAAGGCCCTCTGCACAGAGGTCCCCAAGCAAGGGGAATGCACACTGCCCCTTCAAAAAGTGGGCCAGGGGTCAGTCTCCTTGTGTGATCCAGGTGGCATTGTGCCTGCTTATGACACAAATCCTCTTGGAGCTTTTCCTGTGCTTGTGCTCCTCTGTGCTCTCTCCTACTGAGGCCCATGCCTTAATTGGCACTTTTAATCTCTACTTTATAAAGCCCCACATAACCAATGTGAAGTATGATAAACCATTCTAAGCTTAAGCATATAGGTTAATGACTTACCCTAGGTCTCAGAGCAGGTAGGTAGCAGGAACCTTAAAGCTCTGGATCTCAGTTCCCTGCTCTAAAGTTAATGATCCAACCAGGGGACCAAATTTGGTGATGAATCCTAGTCACATGCCAACTGAGGCACACTGCACATATGCTAAGTAGAAGACTATCAATTGTACTGCTTCTTTTGTAATTAGTTCTGTAAAAGGTGGTGTTGGTCATAAATAACCAGTGTTATAGTTAACTGTAGTTTAGAGTAGGCAAGTCTTTGAGAACTGTTCAGAGCTGGAGTCCTGAGCATATTTCTCCTCTGTTGAAACTCCTCAGAACAGGCAGAGATAGGTAATCTAGTTCCGAGCATACATTTACCTCACAGTTTTGTTTGCCTGGTTTTATATCTAGCCATGTCCATGATTTGTCATTACCAAATTAGATCTAAGAACTGGATCCCTAAATATTGGCATGAAAAGGCTGCACCACGTCCATTGATGTTAATTGGATTGATTGGCTAACCCTCTGTGACACTTTGAAACTATAGCTATTAGACTCCAACAAAGGTGTCAATTTAAGAAGACTAAAATCCCTTGAAAAAGAAATTGTTTGAAGTAAACTTTTTCCTTTGGCTCAAGTGAGTGAAATTTTGGACTAGCGATCTTTTGCAGTGTTGTTGATTTACCTTTTCAGTCTATCCTGAATATGAAAGAGCTGTTAGGCCCTATTCAGCAATCTTTACTGAGGCAATCTCCCACTTATCAGTAAAGCCAGGCAAAGTTTTTCTTCCAAAACTTTTATTGGAAAAATGTGCTCAATTGTTGTGCGCAAAAGCCCTCCTGCTCACCAGAATGAAAAATCAAACATTTCATTTCAACAATTTCTAAATTAAATATTTCTGCTTGAAACAACTTTTCATTTTAAAATTTCATTTTAAAAAAAACATAAAAAAGCTTGCAATTGAAATGAAACATCTTGATTTTAAGGTTGAACAAAACATTTGTTTGACCCAGAACTTTTTTTTTTAAATTTTGATTCATTTAATTTTTTTTTTTTTTTTTGGAATTGCCAGAGAACAGAAAAAAATCAGTTATTCACACAACCCTGCTGAATAAAGTCCTAATCAGAAGTCCTGTTCATAATTTAAGTAAATTTAAACTCTTAGGACAAATGTTTCCATAGGAATAAATAGTACGTAAACATATGCATAAATGAGTGAGAGGAAGGGATGAGTATACATTTTGGTAAATGAAAGAACCAGTGCAGTAGAAAAGCCAGTCAACATTATTTAAATTGACACTGTTTTAAAAAACCACTCCCCTACTCCCATTGATTTGATTCAGAAACTTCTGTTAAAACCCCTGAGATTGCTATAATTGTATGTCACTGGCTGACACTGATCCTTTAAGAGGGAGTAGGGCCAATGGACCCATGACTGGAGGCTGACCCAATTAGGTTTAAAAGAGGGCACCTGTGGCCTAGAGAAGCCAGAGATTTGGTGAGTCAGAGATAAGGAGTTACAAGAACCTCCTATGGTAAAGGGGGAGTTATAGCCTAAAGTATACTGAGTAATAATGTTTGTTTGTTTGGCCTAGGCTGGGAAATAAACTGCCTGCAATGAGATTCTGGGTGTGGTTGTGGGGAGAGGTTCAGCTTGTTATACTGCATTACATTAGAGATGCTTTCTACTCCCCCTGGTTTATTTTGTTTATGTGATTGCATTCTATATAGAGTCAGTTTCACTGTTTCTTCTGTATACCCCTCTGCTTGTTGTGTGGAAGAACCACACAAACAGAGAGAGAAATATGACAGGTAAATTGAAAGTGACAAAAAATGGTAGGGAGATTCAGGGGCAGCTGTGGTACCTGAAACTCTTTAGATTGCATGTGCTGTAGGTGACTAGATTATAATTTGATATAGCTCTTAAAACTCAAACTCTCAACACTCTGTTCATGTTCCTCCTTCCTGTGGTACTCCCGGAGGGAAATCCTAGAGTGAGTGTCATTCACCTTGGCCAGGGGAAAAGATAAGTGTAACTTATTATTGTAGTACAATTACATAGCTCTTCCTGGACACTTGCATCCCCATTAGGATAAATACCTGCTTGCTTTCACATGATATACAATCTCCCTTTCGGTGCATGTCTTCACTCTTTCATCAGTTACTTACCAGCTGATTCACTCCCTAAAATAAATGTCTGTCTACAGTATAATTTACTGAATTGAAGCACATATATAATATCTTTACGGTCCCATTTCACTGTGGGAGAGGAGTGCTGGACAGGGTACATCTGGGCCCAAGTGGTAGGAGGAACTTCTTTCCCTGAGGTAGGGAGAGGCTCTACCCCCACTCAAGTTAGCAGTCTAGCAATGAAACAGCTATGCTGCTTGGAGGGTATGACTGAAAGCCTTAATTGACTCAGAGAGCCCCACTTTTACAAGGGTAGCCAATTTTTTTGTGAGTGCTCTTTGTACCTGCAAAACGTATGCCTGCCTCTTGCACTCAGTTGATTTAAGCCCATGTTTTGTAACTCTTTCCTGTGGGTGTATATTCCATATCAGTAAGTGGGTGTGAGACTAGCCAAGTGTAAGCACATTTAACTTCAGCAGGAGAGCTGGCAGAACTAGGAAATTAGGTTCACTTGAAATCATCTCTGAATCTGGTCCATAGTTATCCTCATAGTGACACTGATATTACGTGTGATTGATCCTGGCAGTCATTATATACACTCTGTACCCTGTGCTTTCTTAACAGAATCTGCAGTCTCTCTCCTGGCACCCCACTCATGCTATGTTTTACCAGCCTCAAGAAAGAGGACAATAGTAGCATTTCCCTAAAATATGTCAGACAATACTCCTTTAAAAAAAAATCTAAACAAATCAACTGTTGTAATCACTTTGATTATCGAAACATAATAGACTTTTAATATGAAATAAACTGGAGTAGAGAAACATACAGGAAATAGAAGCAGAGTGGCTCTTTGAATACAGTGCACATTCCTTATGAGAAAAAAAGTTTTGTGAGCTTGCCCTTATCATGCAGGATAGAAAACATAAAATGTTCATATACCTAACTGCCCTGCCAGACATCATGGCCCCTCTGTCACTTGCATGACGTGTAAGACTTTCCTTAGTGTTTCAGCTCGCAAAGAGCCTAGCACAGATATAGGTCAATTCTGCTTTAGTGGGTAAAATTATTTAGCTTCCCTTTTCTTGCGATATTACTCTCGCTCACCTTTAATTCAGGTGCATTGTACCCTCACCACAATTTCTCTTGAGACTTCAGATTCCCATCCTACTTCTTCTGCTCATATGTTGGGGATCAGAGAGGCTGTGCTGGATCACCATGATCTAACCTGGGTTTGAGGGTGGGGAATGGCACCACCTTTACCTCACCCAAATACATTGGTTGTATGTAGGTGAAGTGAATTTTGCCCTATGTGAAATAAAGATAGAGAAGTAGACATTGTTAGGGGGAGCTCTTTGAATGAAGCATCATTACTGACTATATCAAACACTTGCAGGAGGAATGACTACAGGGATTAAATATATTTATTTAAATATAAGTCACTTGGGCCAAGTGTCTTTTTAGACAGTTTCTGATGTTTGAAAATCATCGTATAATATATTTGTATGTGAAGATGAGACTATAATAAGAAAAGGAGGTGTACACAATTCACTCACTCACCTGCAGTATAAGCCTGCTGCAAAAGCCCATCAAAGTCAATGGAAAGATTCCCATTGACTTCCAGGGGCTTTGGAGTAGCTCCTGCCCATGTGGATGAATGTTGTGTTGGGAGGTACTCTGCTGCTCACCCGTCCAATTTTCTCTGCTGTTCCCACCTTACTCTGGAGAAACTGTCTTTTGTGACAGCTCAGTGCTGGGTTCTCTAGTTATTACATCCATGTGCTAGGCTCACTTCCCTCTCAAAGTATTCCTATCAAGGGTGCGATTGTAGTAGTCTCTGATGTTAAGTATTATAGTTAATACTATATTCATGTTGCATAGCTAACTCACTCAGAGCAATTTATGTTTCCATTTCTATATCTGGGGCTCTGGTACTTGTGCAATTTACAGTCTGCAAATAAACGTACAGTCACCATTTTTAGTGTAAGCATTTTCTCTTTTGTAGAATCTCATCCTTTATGCTCTTCCCTTAGTCTTCCATGATAAAGTTCTGTTCACCAGGGTATTTGTCCACGTACAATTTCATGCTCTAAAAGTTACGTTCCACTTCTACAATGGTTGTTCTTGACAATGTTGTCAGAATTTATTTTATAATAGCAAATATAAAATATTTACAGATGCAATTAAGGGATTTATATCTATTCCAAAGCAACAATTGTGCACTTGTGATAAAAGTTTCTTGTTGATTTTTAAAGTAATGCAGCTTTGTATATATCTATTTGTCAAGTTAAAAATTACATTGATGTTCTAAAGTTAAATATCTATGGCTGAACCAGAAATTCTCAGGACTAATGCAGTGACCTAACTACTTCCTCATTAACCGCCAGAGTCGATAAAAATATCATCCAGCCAATTGCAAAGCTGTCAAAGCCCTGGGAAAGAATATAAATAATCAAAAAGCTAGATTGTCTTTATTTAGAGGCAGATTTACTAAATCTTCTTTCAGGACTCTGGTTTACAGTGAACAGAGGCTAAAAAGCAAACAGTAAACGTACATGAAATTACAGGACACAATCTGTACATGTAATTGTAAAATTTTACAATATTTAAAATGGGAAAAATCTGGTTCCCACTGAATTAAACGGCATTAATATTTGCCCTATATGCATAATTTAAAATATCCTTACATTAGTTAATTTCATATATAAAATTTAGAGGCACGGCTTTCTTAGCTGAAAATAGTAAACTCTCTCACTTCTAGCACTTATCTAACAAAAGCATAAGCATGTAAAATGTTTTGGTAGTCAGTTCTGTATTTATCTTAACTTTTAATAAATACACATGAAAATATTTTGACTGTGGATGAAAGATAGCAAACTACTTCATCTCAAGACTTTCTCTAATGAGAGCAGAAATTGTATTTAACAACAAAAGACAGATTAGAAAGCAAATTTTTACCAAAGGGCATTAGGGCCATAGTAATAAGATTACAAAATTGAGCCTTCAGGAAATGGCTCAGAAATTGAATTAAAATTGCTAATAAATCATAGAATCATAGAATATCAGGGTTGGAAGGGACTTCAGGAGGTCATTTAGTCCAACCCCCTGCTCAAAGCAGGACCAATCCCCAACTAAATCATCCCAGCCAGAGTTTTGTCAAGCCTGACCTTAAAAACTTCCAAGGAAAGAGATTCCACCACCTCCTTAGGTAACACATTCCAGTGCTTCACCACCCTCCTAGTAAAAAAGTTTTTCCTAATATCCAATCTAAATCTCCCACACTGCAACTTGAGACCATTACTCCTCGTTCTGTCATCTGCTACCACTGAGAACAGTCTAGATCCATCCTCTTTGGAATCCCCTTTCAGGTAGTTGAAAGCAGCTATCAAATCCCCACTCATTCTTCTCTTCCATAGACTAAACAATCCCAGTTCCCTCAATCTCTCCTCATAAGTCATGTGTTCCAGTCCCCTAATCATTTTTGTTGCTTTCCGCTGGACATTTTCCAATTTTTTCACATCCTTCTTGTAGTGTGGGGCCCAAAACTGGACACAGTAGTCCAGATGAGGCTTCACCAATGTCGAATAGAGGGGAACAATCACGTCCCTCGATCTGCTGGCACTGCTCCTACTTATACATCCCAAAATGCCACTGGCCTTCTTGGCAACAAGGGCACACTGTTGACTCATATCCAGCTTCTCGTCCACTGTAACCTTTCTCATCCACTGTAACGTCCACTGTAACCTTTTCTGCAGAACTGCTGCCTAGCCATTTGGTCCCTAGTGTATAGCAGTGCATGGGATTCTTCCATCCTGAGTGCAGGACTCTGCACTTATCCTTGTTGAACCTCATCAGATTTCTATTGGCCCAATGCTCTAATTTGTCTAGGGCCCTCTGTATCCTATCCCTATCCTCCAGCGTATCTACTGCTCCTCCCAGTTTTGTGTCATCTGCAAACTTGCTGAGGGTGCAATCCATGCCATCCTCCAGATCATTAATGAAGATATTGAACAAAACCGGCCCAGGACCAACCCTTGGGGCACTCCGCTTGATACCAGCTGCCAACTAGACATGGAGCCATTGATCACTACCCATTGAGCCCGACAATCTAGCCAACTTTCTATCCACCTTATAGTCCATGCATCCAGCCCATACTTCTTTAACTTGCTGGCAAGAATACTGTGGGAGACGGTGTCAAAAGCTTTGCTAAAGTCAAGGAATAACATGTCCACTGCTTTCCCCTCATCCACAGAGCCAGTTATCTCGCCATAGAAGGCAATTAGATTAGTCAGGCATGACTTGCCCTTGGTGAATCCATGCTGACTGTTCCTGATCATTTTCCTCTCTTCTAAGTGCTTCAGAATTGATTCCTTGAGGACCTGCTCCGTGATTTTTCCAGGGACTGAGGTGAGGCTGACTGGCCTGTAGTTCCCAGGATCCTCCTCCTTCCCTTTTTAAAAGATGGGCACTATATTAGCCTTTTTCCAGTCGTCTGGGACCTCCCCTGATTGCCATGAGTTTTCAAAGATAATGGCCAATGGCTCTGCAATCACATCCGCCAACTCCTTTAGCACTCTCAGATGCAGTGCATCTGGCTCTATGGACTTGTGCTCGTCCAGCTTTTCTAAATAGTCCCGAACCACTTCTTTCTCCATAGAGGGCTGGTCACCTCCTCCCCATGCTGTGCTGCCCAGTGCAGTAGTCTGGGAGCTGACCTTGTTAGTGAAGACAGAGGCAAAAAAAGCATTGAGTACATTAGCTTTTTCCACATCCTCTGTCACTAGGTTTCCTCCCTCATTCAGTAAGGGGCCCACACTTTCCTTGACTTTCTTCTTGTTGCTAACATATCTGAAGAAACCCTTCTTGTTACTCTTAACATCTCTTGCTAGCTGCAACTCCAGGTGTGATTTGGCCTTCCTGATTTCACTCCTGTATTCCTGAGCAATATTTTTATACTCTTCCCTGGTCATTTGTCCAATCTTCCACTTATTGTAAGCTTCTTTTTTGTGTTTAAGATCAGCAAGGATTTCACTGTTAAGCCAAGCTGATCACCTGCCATATTTACTATTCTTTCTACACATCGGGATGGTTGTCCCTGTAACCTCAATAAGGATTCTTTAAAATACAGCCAGCTCTCCTGGACTCCTTTCCCCCTCATGTTATTCTCCCGGGGATCCTGCCCAACAGCTCGCTGAGGGAGTCAAAGTCTGCTTTTCTGAAGTCCAGGGACCGTATTCTGCTGCTCTCCTTTCTTCCTTGTGCCAGGATCCTGAACTTGACCATCTCATGGTCACTGCCTCTCAGGTTCCCATCCACTTTTCCTTCCCCAACTAATTCTTCCCGGTTTGTGAGCAGCAGGTCAAGAAGAGCTCTGCCCCTTGTTGGTTCCTTCAGCACTTGCACCAGGAAATTGTCCCCTACACTTTCCAAAAACTTCCTGGATTGTCTGTGCACTGCTGTATTTCTCTCCCAGCAGATATCAGCGTGATTGAAGTCTCCCATGAGAACCAGGGCCTGCGATCTAGTAACTTCTTTTAGTTGCGGAAGAAAGCCTCGTCCACCTCATCCCCCTGGTCTGGTGGTCTAAAGCATACTCCCACCACGATATCACCATTGTTGCTCACACTTCTAAACTTAATCCAGAGACTCTCAGGTTTTTCTGCAGTTTCATACTGGAGCTCTGAGCAGTCATACTGCTCTCTTACATACAGTGCAACTCCCCCACCTTTTCTGCCCTGCCTGTCCTTCCTGAACAGTTTATATCCATCCATGACAGTACTCCAGTCATGTGAGTTATCCCACCAAGTCTCTGTTATTCCAATCACATCATAATTCCTTGACTGTGCCAGGACTTCCAGTTCTCCTTGCTTGTTTCTCAGGCTTCTTGCATTTGTGTATTCAAACCCTTAGTTTCAGTTGCAAGTGAAGCCACTTTGGTGGTTTCATCCTAGTTCCTTATTGAGCACACCACCAAAAACAAAAACAAACAAACAAACAAAAAATTACACAACTTTACACTGTCAGTATTTGCTGAACAAAGATCAGAAATGGTTCAGGTCAGGACTGAAGAATATTGGCACTACATCAATGGAGTTTGTCAGAGTCAGTGCTATTAATCTGCCATTCTGTAGAGCACTGAATAACAAAGAATGTCTTGACCCAAGGAAACCGAAGATGCATATTAGGAACAACTTTTTTCATAGAACATGAAGTGGTGTTTCATTTGGGATATATTTCTCAACTCTTGTACTGGAAGGAACAATATTTTACAAGTGCTCTAACCACTCTTGAGAACTCAGTTACACGTAGCTCCTCCTATTTGCAGAGTGAGCATGGTCACAGACTGAAACAATTCATTAGGAAAGTGTGATGGGCCGAATAAATCCCACTCATTAACGGAAGCCTGAGACCATTAGGTCACTGAATGGCACCTGGAGAGGGGTGTGGCATTATTAGATATCGAACCCAGTGTAGAGGATGGACCTGGGTTCCTCTACCAGCTACTGGGAAGGTGGCCCCCCTGAGGTAAGGGAATTAAGGACAATTCAGAGCCCAGAGTGAGGAGTGTACACACCACTGCGCCCAGAGTCAGGGGCTAGAGACCTGACACATGGTCTTGGAATTATTTGCTGGACTTTTGTTTTGTTGGACTCTATTATCCTGGAAGAAGTGGATTTAAACAGGATGTAGCCTGAGAGATGAGCTACAAGGAGACAGAACATCCATGCATCTGCCTGTAGATGGGTACCAGCAGTGAGTCTGCTTTTCTATACAGAGTAAGATAAGATAACTTAGATTTCAAAACACACAGAGATCAACACCAAGGCAATAAAGTTCTTTGTATTTTGCGATGTCTCTGACAGCTAAGGCCTGAAATGTACCTTGATCTCAGATAGCTCAAGCTACTGCAGATGGACATGCTTTGGAGAGAGTACGTGAATGAGACAGTGATGTCAAAGGGGGGGGGAAGCACATTACACACAATACAGGCAATACTTGATTTTATGAGCAGATTATTAAAGGAAGTCAGAGACAGAAAAATATGGAACATTGACAACATAGAGCTCAACTGTAGCTCAGCCATGTGATGATGTGCATGGGAGATACCGTGACTGAGTCACAATGGCTCCTGTGCTCCTCTGGGGAGGAGGTAAGCTGCACTGGGTCTATTCCTGGTGCAGCATATGTTTCACCTGTGTGAGGGGTTCATAGTATCTCTGCAGTGTCTGCTTCCTCTCCTATGCTGCCACACAACCTGTATTATAGTAGTAAGACTGATTTCCCTCCTAGCTACATGGACTTACAATCATACTGGGATGCTGGCCCTGGTGTGTTCAAGGGCCTGGATTCATCACAGAACTGATGCAGAGAATTACAAAGAAGTGAAAATTTTAAAAAGCAATTAATAGGACAGGGAGCATAGAAGAGCATGTAAGCATGAAAGAGCAGGGTTGCACACCTGCCACATTACTTCTGCCTTGGCACAAGAGTAAGGCCAAAAATGGGGTGAGGAATATAGCTAAGCACCAGCATAGTGTGATAACGGTATCAATGCCTGGGTTCATCTGAGCCTGACTCCACCCATGCCTCATCCCTCACTTGAATGCAAAGAGATAAGTGGGCAAGGAAAGAATGTAAAACATGCATAGCTGTGTCAACATTTGTAAGGCTGTCAGAAACTTCCGTGCCAGGGGCCAAGAACCTAGCTAGAGATGTTAGCTTGCTATATAGCAAGAACAAGTAATAGTGAGAGAACAAGGTCTAATCTAACTTTTGACCCCGCATAGAATCTTCTCACATGTGTACTGGAGTTCAACCATCTCGTGTGTGTACTGCATGAGGACTCAGGATCTAGGCCAAAGATAAATGATGTAAGATGGGAGGAATGTTAAGGAAGAATGAACTAGTCATTTCCAAGTGTGTGGTAAAGGACATGTTTAAAGGAACTGAGTCTGAACTCTTGAGAACTGAAGTCTTTGAGCACAAGAAGCAATGTTTTATACAGGAATATTATACTTAGCCCTTTATAGCTTCACTAATTAATCCTCACCTCAGTTTGTGGGGTAGGTAATTAAATATTTTCACCGTTTTTAAAATGTGGATACTAACTGAAAAAATGCTTAAGCCTGCACAGCACAAGGGGGGAAGAACAAGCAAGAACCATGGAAATTGTGTGGTAGTGGTCTGTGTAGATCATAGACTCACTGGCCTCAAATCCAGGGGGAAGTATGATTATCTGACCATGAAACAACAGTTATGACATGGCGGTTCAGTGCCTTATCTCCTGCTTATGGGTCGGGGAAAGATTCTTTCCTCCTCAAATTGTTCTGTAGTTTCACTGCCTTTTAGTTGGTCATTTTTCACAGGACAAGGGGTTTGGTTCAGGGGTTTTTGAAGTGGCAATTCATAGTTCTTCATAATGACAATGAGTAGCTATGGGCCATGGAAAGAGTGCACTATCAGGTGTGTGGGAGACCTGAGTTCAAGTCCCTGCTCCAATGACTATTTAGTAAAAGGCAGAACAGCTTCAGCAGGAGAGACTTAGAGACATCTATGAATATCCCAGTGGGTAGGGTGCTCTCTTTCTGTAGAAGGGAGAATTGAACCAGGATCTCCTACATCCTGGGTGAGTACCCTAATTACTCTGCTAAAAGTCATAAGGAGAGCAGCTCCTCCTCTGAGAATAGCATCTTTAAACGCTGGGGGCAGGGAGGGGGAAATTGGCTGAAACAATTCAGAGAATTCATTCAAATTCATGAATAGCTTTGGGACCACCAAAACTGCATTATTATTTTTTTTTTTGGTCAAATAAATTATTAGTCCAAAAAATTCTTCCAGCTCTAATTTGGATTGATGAGTCTCAACTTTGTGTACATGCAGGTCTATCTAATTAAAATATACATCTTCACTTGCCCTTGGCTCAGCATAATGAATTAATTACAATCATTGGGATCTTGGATATCAGACACTGACTTTGAAAAATAATCATTTCATCCACATGACCATGTTAACCAAGACTGTTTTACTAATTCTCATGATCCAGATGACGTTCTGTTCATGTTCCAGCACACAGCAGGTGGGAGAGTGGATTTGTTAAGCTGGGTGGGTTTATCCTCCTTTTATGTGTTCATTCAGTTTTATGTTCATTTACTTATTGTACACATATGGTGATAGAAGCTGCTAAAGCAATAACTGTTATCCTGCAAACAAGCCAAGGCATAGAAACAGATGTAAGATTTTTTCAATATTTCTAATGGAAGTTCTGGATTAAAGACACATTTCTTTTTCTTCAAGGGTTTGGGCTTTACACTCTTTGTTTTCTTAATTGTTTCACCAGAGGCTCATAAACTCTGTTCCATGAAGGGACAGAGCTGGAGAGAACCCTGTACAAGTGTTTAAACATAAATAAATAAAACTAAAACTTTACACTGTCTCCAGATCTAAAGTGGCTTTAAAATCATGCATTTCCAAAATCATGACTGGGAAATACCCTTTTTCACCACTGAATGCATTATATTGCATGTTACCTTTGCAACTGAATCCGTTCCAAAGGCATTATAGATAATGTACCTTTTCTCTAACAGAGGGGGGAAAAAAACAAATATTGGTTAACCTAAAACTATTAATCAGAAATGTGCTGTAGGGTAAAAAAAACATATCTGGTATTCAGCTCACATGCTTCTGAGGAAGTTGGCTTCTGTTTTCAGTCACTGTACCATAACATGACCCAAAAATCATGAATAACTAAGAAAATAAGTGGAAGAATAAGCCTAAAAAGGGGAATGCATATTGCATTATGTTAGGTGGAATATATTAAGATTTTATCATTGTAGCATGTATAAATGCTTCACTAAAATGTAGCAGTTTTGGGGAGGGAAATCTTTCTCAAAAAGGGCTTTCCCCCCCTCCTCATTTAGGCATTTGACATACAGTGATTGGTTCACTGAAACTGCCTCCTTTATACATTAAACCTTTTTGAAAGCCTTCCATTTTTTTTCCTCCTAGAGGCTATTTGTTTCATGACAGCATTGTCTACATTCCTCACAAAAATGTAGGCATTTGTCCTGGCACTAAATGCTGACATTCTGTGATAAGAAAAAGCTAAAAAGGAGAAGAATTGAAGGTCAATATTTTTATTTTGCTCTCAAGTGAATACGGTGGATAAACACCTCTTCAGTGACTGCCTACTTGCTACAACACAAAGTTTAAAGATGCATTTGAATGAACATCTAAATTACCATTAATCTGAACAGGAAAACAAACTTCAGTTGCAAAAGCATCTCATTAAATGGAGGGCAAAAAGCAAATGATAATATTATTGTGCTCACTCCCCCCTTCCTGTTCTCTTCAAGTTAATTTTTAAAATTTCAGTTCATTATAGAAAATCCACACAGCTGTCAGTCATCCCAAAAGGTAAGAATCAGCCAGAAGGAAGGAAATAAAGCATATTAGGACCACATCTGAAATGTTTAACACACAGCTCTGGTTTGTTTGGAGTAGAAATTTCATATAATGCTATACTGGCTGTTTCCTAGCTCCCCTCCCCCATGCTTAGAATCATATAATCATAGAATATGAGGGTTGGAAGGGACCTCAGGAGGTCATCTAGTCCAACCCCCTGCTCGAAGCAGGACCAATTCCCAGTTAAATCATTCCAGCCAGGGCTTTGTCAAGCCTGACCTTAAAAACCTCTAAGGAAGGAGATTCTACCACCTCCCTAGGTAACGCATTCCAGTGTTTCACCACCCTCTTAGTGAAAAAGTTTTTCCTAATATCCAATCTAAACCTCCCCCCCTGCAACTTGAGACCATTACTCCTCGTTCTGTCATCTGCTACCATTGAGAACAGTCTAGAGCCATCCTCTTTGGAACCCCCTATCAGGTAGTTGAAAGCAGCTATCAAATCCCCCCTCATTCTTCTCTTCTGCAGACTAAACAATCCCAGCTCCCTCAGCCTCTCCTCATAAGTCATGTGTTCTAGACCCCTAATCATTTTTGTTGCCCTTTGCTGGACTCTCTCCAATTTATCCACATCCTTCTTGTAGTGTGGGGCCCAAAACTGGACACAGTACTCCAGATGAGGCCTCACCAATGTCGAATAGAGGGGAACGATCACGTCCCTCGATCTGCTCACTATACCCCTATTTATACATTCCAAAATGCCATTGGCCTTCTTGGCAACAAGGGCACACTGCTGACTCATATCCAGCTTCTCATCCACTGTCACCCCTAGGTCCTTTTCCGCAGAACTGCTGCCTAGCCATTCGGCCCCTAGTCTGTAGCAGTGCATTGGATTCTTCCGTCCTAAGTGCAGGACCCTGCACTTATCCTCATTGAACCTCATCAGATTTCTTTTGGCCCAGTCCTCCAATTTGTCTAGGTCCTTCTGTATCCTATCCCTCCCCTCCAGCATATCTACCACTCCTGCTAGTTTAGTATCATCCGCAAATTTGCTGAGAGTGCAATCTACACCATCCTCCAGATCATTTATGAAGATATTGAACAAAACCAGCCCCAGGACCGACCCCTGGGGCACTCCACTTGACACCGGCTGCCAACTAGACATGGAGCCATTGATCACTACCCATTGAGCCCGACAATCTAGCCAGTTTTCTACCCACCTTATAGTGCATTCATCCAGCCCATACTTCCTTAACTTGCTGACAAGAATACTGTGGGAGACCGTGTCAAAAGCTTTGCTAAAGTCAAGAAACAATACATCCACTGCTTTCCCTTCATCCACAGAACCAGTAATCTCATCATAAAAGGCGATTAGATTAGTCAGGCATGACCTTCCCTTGGTGAATCCATGCTGGCTGTTCCTGATCACCTTCCTCTCATGCAAGTGCTTCAGGATTGATTCTTTGAGGACCTGCTCCATGATTTTTCCAGGGACTGAGGTGAGGCTGACTGGCCTGTAGTTCCCAGGATCCTCCTTCTTCCCTTTTTTAAAGATTGGCACTACATTAGCTTTTTTCCAGTCATCCGGGACTTCCCCCGTTTGCCACAAGTTTTCAAAGATAATGGCCAATGGCTCTGCAATCACAGCCGCCAATTCCTTCAGCACTCTCGGATGCAACTCGTCCGGCCCCATGGACTTGTGCACGTCCAGCTTTTCTAAATAGTCCCTAACCACCTCTATCTCCACAGAGAGCTGGCCATCTCTTCCCCATTTTGTGATGCCCAACGCAGCAGTCTGGGAGCTGACCTTGTTAGTGAAGACAGAGGCAAAAAAAGCATTGAGTACATTAGCTTTTTCCACATCCTCTGTCACTAGGTTGCCTCCCTCATTCAGTAAGGGGCCCACACTTTCCTTGGCTTTCTTCTTATTGCCAACATACCTGAAGAAACCCTTCTTGTTACTCTTGACATCTCTTGCTAGCTGCAGCTCCAGGTGCAATTTTGGCCCTCCTGATATCATTCCTACATGCCCGAGCAATATTTTTATACTCTTCCCTGGTCATATGTCCAAGCTTCCACTTCTTGTAAGCTTCTTTTTTATGTTTAAGATCTGCTAGGATTTCACCATTAAGCCAAGCTGGTTGCCTGCCATACTTACTATTCTTTCGACTCATCGGGATGGTTTGTCCCTGTAACCTCAAAAGGGATTCCTTGAAATTCAGCCAGCTCTCCTGGACTCCTTTCCCCTTCAAGTTAGTCCCCCAGGGGATCCTGGCCATCCGTTCCCTGAGGGAGTCGAAGTCTGCTTTCCTGAAGTCCAGGGTCCGTATCCTGCTGCTTACCTTTCTTCCCTGCGTCAGGATCCTGAACTCAACCAACTCATGGTCACTGCCTCCCAGATTCCCATCCACTTTTGCTTCCCCCACTAATTCTACCCGGTTTGTGAGCAGCAGGTCAAGAAAAGCACCCCCCCTAGTTGGCTCCTCTAGCACTTGCGCCAGGAAATTGTCCCCTACGCTTTCCAAAAACTTCCTGGATTGTCTATGCACTGCTGTATTGCTCTCCCAGCAGATATCAGGAAAATTAAAGTCACCCATGAGAATCAGGGCATGCGATCTAGTAGCTTCCGTGAGCTGCCGGAAGAAAGCCTCATCTACCTCATCCCCCTGGTCCGGTGGTCTATAGCAGACTCCCACCACTACATCACTCTTGTTGCACACACTTCTAAACTTAATCCAGAGACACTCAGGTTTTTCTACAGTTTTGTACCGGAGCTCTGAGCAGTCATACTGCTCCCTTACATACAGTGCTACTCCCCCACCTTTTCTGCCCTGCCTGTCCTTCCTGAACAGTTTATAGCCATCCATGACAGTACTCCAGTCATGTGAGTTATCCCACCAAGTCTCTGTTATTCCAATCACGTCATAGTTCCTTGACATCACCAGGACCTCCAGTTCTCCCTGCTTGTTTCCAAGGCTTTGTGCATTCGTATATAAGCACCTGAGATAACCTGCTGATCGCCCCTCATTCCCAGTATGAGGCAGGAGCCCTCCCCTCACAGACATTCCTGCCTGTGCTTCCTCCCGGTATCCCGCTTTCCCACTTACCTCAGGGCTTTGGTCTCCTTCCCCCGGTGAACCTAGTTTAAAGCCCTCCTCACTAGGTTAGCCAGCCTGCTGGCAAAGATGCTCTTCCCTCTCTTCATAAGATGGAGCCCGTCTCTGCCCAGCACTCCTCCTTCATGGAACACCATCCCATGGTCAAAGAATCCAAAGCCTTCTCTCCGACACCACCTGCGTAGCCATTCGTTGACTTCGACGATTCGACAGTCCCTACCCAGGCCTTTTCCTTCCACGGGAAGGATGGACGAGAACACCACTTGTGCCTCCAACTCCTTTATCCTTCTTCCCAGAGCCATGTAGTCTGCAGTGATCCGCTCAAGGTCATTCTTGGCAGTATCATTGGTGCCCACGTGGAGAAGCAGGAAGGGGTAGCGATCCGAGGGCTTGATGAGTCTCGGCAGTCTCTCCATCACATCGCGAATCCTAGCCCCTGGCAAGCAGCAGACTTCTCGATTTTCCCGGTCAGGGCGGCAGATAGATGACTCAGTCCCCCGGAGGAGAGAGTCCCCGACCACCACCACCCGCCTTCTCCTCTTGGGAGTGGTGGTCGTGGAACCCCCAACCTCAGGACATCGCATCTCATGCCTTCCAACCAGCGGAGTCTCCTTCTGCTTTCTTGCCCCAGACATATCATCTGGTCCACTCTCCGCAACGGTACCTGTGGAGAGAACATGAAAGCGGTTAGTTACCTGTGTCTGTGTTACTGGAACCCGGACATTCCGCTTACCTCTTCTGGAGGTCACATGTTGCCAAGCTTCTTCACTGGCCTCTTGGCTCCTCTGTGCAACCTGCTCTATATCTTTAGAGCTTTGTGCCCCTAGAAGCATATCCTGAGTTTTGTCCAGAAAATCCTCAGTTTCTCGTATGCAACGCAGGGTTGTTATCTGTTGCTCCAGACCTTCAATCTTCTCTTCCAATATGGAGACCAGCTTGCACTTCATATACCACTCTCGCTAACCTTTTTTACTATTGATTAAGAGAATATACAGAAATTGTTAGCTGCTTATTTCCATATTCTTTATAATCTCAGGTCTATGATTATAAAAATGTGATCTTAGATCCACTGTATTTCTTGAACTCTAAAGTGCAGCAAAAAGGTCTGCAAAAAGAAATGGCCTTAGTCTAGGCTTACTCTATTTAGAAAGGGAAATTACAAACTTTCTTGCCAAAGTATGGAGAGGATCAAAAGCCCTACAAAAATGGCGGGGGGAAAACGGGGAAAGACACGTATACCTCTAGCAAGTGTTAGCAGTCAGGTGTCCACATTCCTACACTGTATGAAGTCTGTAAAGGTAATAGTAAAGGGTAACTCTTTTAAATCATACTTTTAAATTGTCTGTACTTTTGGTGTAAATTATTATCTAGATTTGAGGGAATCCTTGTCTTTCCAGTTACGTGCTTTGACACCCACCTGCAGTACAGTTCAGTACTTCATAGTCACTTTTGTGACATTGGACTAAAAATTGAGCTGCACAGCTCTAGCAGGTTTCTGAGCATATGTGGACTACAATTTTTTTTCCCAAAGTTTTATAACTCAGCCAAATTAAGGCAGACTTTCATAAGGATGCTATTTGAACTTGAGTTAGTTAACATGGATTGGCTAACCCAAGTTAAGAACATGTTGTTTTTGTTGTTGCAGTGTAGATGTGTGCGTGCAGGTTAGAGACCCCCCACACTACTATAATGTTTAGTCACAGTTGCCTCTTTCGTTTAAACCAGGATCATTACATGCTGTTAACCTTTACTGACCATGTACCTTAATAGGGCTTCTGTTTCGATGGCTTGTCAATTTTTATGGCACAATAATATTGTCACTTTCAACCTTGGTTTCATCGGGGGAACTGGAAGGCAGTATGCCAACTGATTTTATTTTTAAGGCATTTGACAGAGCCATTGAACTAAACAATTAATCTCAGCTGCTCCTATTGGACGGTTAAAATGGGATCTGATCAGATGGCAGGAGACAAAGCTAGTGAAAGTAGAGCTCAGCGTGATGCGGTGTAGACACTGCATCAGCAATAGAGACTAGGCCCTGAAAAAACTGGAAATAGAACAAATTTTTTGCTACTGCTGTCAAACTGGCTGATCAACTACACCTTGGCCTCTTTAATTTGCAAAAAAAGCACTTAGGGTTTTAAAAGCAGTTCTTGTTTTCTGGGGAGCTAGAGAGAGTAATACAGAATCTAAACACATTTAAAAAGAACTGTGCCAACTAAGCTATATTCTGTTACCTCAGTGTCCCTAAACACTAGGGCCAGGGGACAAATCTAACAGTTGTAACTAGAGATGGATTTTTTTTCCTCTCCAAAAAGATGCAGTTTTGAATATACTGAAACTATTTGAATTCAACTCTGATTTGCTGAATAGTTTTGGCCAAAACAAAAAAATTTCAGACTCCATTGACAGGGGGACTTTGATGCTATTCACAAAACCACAGGAGGAGGTGATGCCTTTTCTAACCTGATATGTCAGTGGTTAGGACGCTCTCCTCAGGTGTGGGAGACCTGCAGGATTCAGAGCAGGGACTTGAACTTGCATTTCCCATATTCTGAGTGCCCTAACCATTGGGATCTCTTGCTCTTCTGTGGAAGGTGTGCCACTTTGGGCCACAGAGAGTGAGTGAGTGATTGTGTCCTGGTGCTGAGAGCACTCATCTGGGAAGAGGTCTCGCTTCCAGTCCTTATTCCTATTAAAATTTTAATACAAAGTGGAACAGCTTCACCAGAAGAGAGTGAAATCCACCCTAACAACTGGGCAATAGCATGAGACCCCAGTTCCACCCACTGCTCTGAATCGGGGAGACCAGGGACTTGAATCCAGGTCTCTTGCATCCCAGGAGTGTGTCTTAACCACAGGTTGGCACATGTAGAGGTTGCATCACCTTTCCTCATGTGATAGTGTGAATGGCATTTCCAAATATCCTCTTCTTTTTTTTCTTTTAATTCATTAAAAAGCAGATACAAATGCCTGAAATCAAAACAAAACTTTTCAGCTCAAATGAAGTGTTTTGTTTAACCCCAAATTTTCATTTTGTTGTTGTTGTTGGTTTTTGGTTGGCTGGTTGGTTTTTTTTTGCTGAGAACCAAACCAAACAAAAACTATGTTGGTTCAACCAGAAACAATTTTTTTTAATCTATTTATTTTTCGGTTCAGTGAACCAAAGAAACACAGTTCTTGGCACAGCTGTAGTAGTATCTCCATTGAAGGCAGCTTGCTTGTGAACATTATTGAGTGACTGCAGGATGGAGGTATTATAAGTTATAGGAAACATAGGGAAATAAGCGTTTATCCTAGTTGAATCATTCCGGAGAGCTTTACTTAGGCAAAACTGATGTGTATGTGAAACATGGAGCATCTTCTGAAGATTCATGACTGACCTGAGAGGAGACAATCCAAAGTACAGAAAAGGATCACTAACTCCAACAATCTCCAGAGAAGGTTCTGGCCAATTCTTATTCACATATTGGAGGGGGAATTCACCCTCTAAACTTGATCATCATGCATTTTATACATGGGGTTTGCATGTGTGTAGGCAAAAGAGATCATTAGTTATACAGTTTCCAAAGGTTTGTATTGGTCAAATGCAGATTTTGCAGATACAAACACATGTACACAAATTATGCATGTGCAAGTTGAGAAGCCATTTAGAAAATGTAGTCTTATGAGTGGTTTTAGAGTAGCAGCCGTGTTAGTCTGTCTTCGCAAAAAGAAAAGGAGTACTTGTGGCACCTTAGAGACTAACCAATTTATTTGAGCATGAGCTTAAAACTGACAGACCCCAGGCATTGGAGGGTGGGATAGAACCTGGGAAGCTAAATGCATGAGCCTCTACTCTATGAGCTAAAAGCCAAATAGTGCTTAGCTTAGGGTATAGCAGTCTCATTAATCTCTAAGTGGCCTCGGTGCCACTAGAGGGCCAGAGCACCACATCCAGGAGTTGTGTGGGTTAATAGGCATTTTCAATATGACTTTCTTGTCAATTTAAAATCACTTTGTCTGCATGACATTCTACTCCATTCTCTTTGTACTAGACATCTGTAGAGAATTAAGGCCTTATTTTCAAAAGTGACCTTTACTTTTATTTTCCGTAGGGTGTGGCTTTTTGTGTGTGTGTGTGCTCACAACTGTGGATTCAGTTTTGTTAGCACATCAATCACGTTGCAAGAGTTGTTCCAAGTGGCTTGAAATTCACTTGTTGAGGCTGATCCAAGAAGCCTAGTTACAAGTAATGGGTAATTCTGAGGGGAAAATTCCAGAACTATTTCCTATTTTTCATCAGTCTCTGGCAGGTTGACTTAAAGAGGAGGGCGGGGGTGGGAGGGGAAGCAGCTGTTTAGAGGTTAGGAATTTTAGTAGATATTCTGAGATGGATTAGCGGGCAGAAGGCAGGCTCTCAACAGTGCCTGATAAACTTATCACATGGTTATGCAATTTGCCATATAAATTTCACAATTACACATGGGATGTGTGTGTACGTATGAGGTTATATCTTGTCAGTACAGAGAAATAGAAATAAGAAGCTGGAATTTGGTAAAGATAAAACTGAATCTTAGAACTTTGACAGTTTCCTATATGCGGGGGTGTGAAGGGGGGAGGTACAAAAAATGTGTTCAGAGCTGCACTGATTTGTAAATCTTGAGGCAGAATTGCAACTTATCTTTTAAAATTTGTGCATGCAAACTAAGCTTCAAACATCTAGATTGACATCAGACAAATAGATAGTCAGCAGTCTGGGGAAGCAGGTAGAAAGGTGATCCACTGCCCATGTTTGCCTATAAGCACGGGACTGCTTTATATGGATCCAATTTGTTGTGATTAACTATAGTCTCTGGCAATGATTTCACTAACTAAACCATTTAGGGCTAATTACACTTGCCCTGCATGGTTGAGAGCTGGCAAGGAGACTTCGTTCCCAACAGCACACTGTTGCTGAAGGCGGCTTTAATATGACTCTGAGCATTCTGACGCTCTAATCATAGGAGATGGCAAGATGCCACGAGGGTTGCTTCTGACTGAGTATAGCTGTGGCCATGCCTTCCCATACTGAGAGTGCTGCACTGTATGGAGAACTCCATGTACCTTTTTCAAGCTGCAGGAAGGGGTCTCTCTGTCCTCCAAGCTAAACCCCAATTGCCAATAGCCATAGTGCCTCCAGACACTGGTGCTTGAGCAGTCCATCTTCCTACTATCCCAATATGGCTCAGCCTCAGAAGAAATGGGTTTCTCCAAACTCTAGCATGCAGCCACACGATGCTTCTTTTGAGGAAGATGAAAAGCTGTGTTTAAAGAAATGTCAATTTGGAAAAAATCTAGAATATTTGACTTTCAGAATAAGTTGTGATGGTCAGATTCACTTTTTAGGGCCGCCCAGCGTAATAACTAGTTCCTCATGTATCCTCTGGACTTGCCAGATTTCTTGATCTTTTCAGTGGAACTACGTGTGATGTATGGTGCATCTCCATGTCAGTAAGGGTGGAAAAAATCTGACTTTTCATTTAGTAAATGGAAATAGTGCTGATGGAAACTTTTGGGAATAAAATGGTAGATCTACTTTCATTTGATGCCTCTGTGGTGGGATAGGTTGCATAGGGCAGTGTCACCTATCGTCAGCCCACCTAGTCCTTTAAGGGTTTGGAAGGTCCAACAGATAGAGTTAAGGGTCCTGGGAATGAATGGTACAGAGAAGGCAGGGTAAGTCTCCCTTCCCACCAATCAACTGGGAAGCAATTGTCACATGTCAACACAACTGAACTTGTATTTCCCCTTAGTGGCCCAGAGTGAGCACCTGGTGTAAGGCTTCTGGCTCCCCAGCTCTTGCCTCCCTTTGTTGGAGACCCATGTCCCTTTCCCTTATAAGCTGGGCATTTCCAGGCTGAACAGTTTCCTGCCTTCACTGTGTATTTCTTAGTACAGTGATACCTGTGGATACCTGCTTGCTTTCTCTTCAGAGACATGTGACTGCTGTAGTCATAAGGTACCACACAGAATTTCCTATGCAAGCCTACATTATTATTTAAGTAAAAAGCACTACAAAGGAAACTTATGTAAAAGAACCTCAACATGTGCTAAGAAGCTTACCAGAGTTAACCCCAACCCTAACATAGGCTTGGACAGGAGCTGTCCTTCAAGTCCCCACCCAAAGGGGATTTCTTGAGGTTACCAGTTCATTACAGCTTTGACTCAGAACAAGCATGCAGTCCTTCCAACTCTACCTGAAGCGTTAGGGCCATCTGTGGATCAGGGGTTCTGATCACCCCATCTGGAAATCAGGAGGTGCTCTGCAGGTGAGAGGTGTGATTGAAGTCACTGACCATCCCTCCTCTCTCTACATGAAGAGAAAGGGTTGAGGAAAACAACAGAGGATTTTAGACAGAGAAGTCTAGTGGCAGAGAAGGGTGAAACATAAAGACCTAAAGGGGTAATTGAAGAGACAAGGTGGACATCTTTGCTGGGTGTACTTGAATGAGCTGAGATGATGAACATTGCAAATCTTTCTGGTTTGGAAAGGTTGCTTAAATTTTCCTGTGAGTTGGCCAGTTTTTTTCCTTTTAGCTCAAATGTGCTTTATAAAATGCTGTCATGACATTGACTTTATCAGTCATTAATACTGCTTAAAATAACCCACATGTTGCCACTATAACTTGAATTGCATTTGAATGTGTCATGATTTCTTGATCTTTTCAAGCAGAATTTTCTTGTAAAGTTTGGAAAATAATGCAATGTCCAGGCTTGCCTGCAGAAGGGATTCCTGTCATCATACAGTCAAAATGTGAAATCATTTCTCACCTTGTAAAAGTCAAAGGCAATCTCTGCATTTTCATTATTTTGTTGCAATCCAAATATTATTCTTCCATTCGCTAACTTTCTCATCACTGTGATCAAACTATTGCCAGGAAAGTAAAGGTTAGATTTATCAATCAAAGTTTGCTACCAGCACTCCAAATAATTGAACCCTCAGGAGAAACAGGCCTTGTTGTTTCAATATCTCCATAAAAAGTCATTTCAATATGTTTGGTTCTGTGGCAGGAGGTTTTATGAAGTGTTTATTCTTTTCACAGTTCTAGACAGCAGACTTTATATATATATATATATAATGTTTTTGCCAGTTTAGTGCCTGAAAAACTTTTTTCATGAGAATCCCAAGCTGCATAGCCTATTAAAGCACATTGGAGGCCTTATAGACAGGTCAAATTAAGGAGTTTTATTATTACTGGGTCCTATCCAGTCTCTCTCTCTTGTGTGACCCACAGCAAGTGGATTCAACAACAGAGAGGGACACTGTGGTTCCTTGGCCCAAATTGCACTGTGTAGAGAATGCATAGGTCTCTGTAGTTGCCCAAGTTAGGTGTTTATAATTAGGACTGGTCAAATGTTGTACAAACCATAGTCCCTAACAATGGGTTTTATATTTTTATATATTTTAAAGAATGATGCTCTAATAATAAAGCCACAAGAGGGTGTGCATTTAGACTATTAACTTCTAAGTTCGTTGAGGACACTGATCTTGCCACACAACTTATCAGAACAATCCCATTCATTTAATGTTTAACGAATCACAGGAAATCACACTGGAAACTACATATGCAAAAATCTCTGGAATAGGACGCTAAAACCTGAGTTCAGTGTAAAGTAACCATCTGAAAGCACACTGCAGTCCATCTGATAGGACAGGCTGATGAGAATGCATGACACAGGGCTCTGTATGGTGCATTAGGTACAAATATAGTACAGAATCCAGTTCAGTGGGATTTGGATCAAACCCTATATTAGGACTGTGAAGTCAATGGGAGTTTTTCCATTGATTTCAATGGGATTTGGATATAACCCATATCGAACCCTGAAGGACCAGGGGCACAGCTACTTCAGAAACACACTGTGATCAAAAGGAATGCTGATTTAATAGAATTTTCTCAGTAGAAGACCCATAACTTTAAAACTAGCCTCTGCCATCGATCAGCTATAATCCGCCTCTTGACTTTAGAATACAATGCAATACCATCTCTTCAGGAATGCATTGTCCTAACAATTACTTGTTCCGGGGTTGTACTGAGTCCCCTAAAATAAAAGGAGTACTGGTGGCAACTTAGAGACTAACCAATTTATTTGAGCATAAGCTTTCGTGAGCTACAGCTCCTAAAATAGGAACCTAAATGTAACATTAGAGATTAAATGAAAAAGTAGGGAGACTCTTAACCATTCACCTCTCTTCCTTGTACATGATAAATTCTATGAAGAGCCTCTAGATTTTCTGGTAATGAATATTGTAAATATATTTATATTAATAAAAAATAACATGAGTTCAGCACTGGCCATTCTAAAAAACTCTAATGAGTTTGTATTTGGCTGAGAGTAATTCTGGCAAAAAGAGGGACTGAACTTGTAAGAAACTATATCTTTTTGGTCTTCAAAATTCCCTACATGGAATTGCATTTGAAAGATCAGCAGACAATGACTTAAACTGGCCTGTAAACTACACAGTAGCAGTTATTGCGTGTAGTCATGGCATTTATTCAGCATGTAATCTCATTACTTTTAAGAATGAGTGGCTTGTTATCGAAATATTTTAATTGGAACTTTGGACAAGTCTGTGTTTCATATACAAAGACAAATCACTTCATGAATGTTTTTTAGCATCAATAAATTCTTTAACTGAAATTTGATTCTTGTGATTCAATGTTTAGGTTTCTCCCATTCCAGTCTCAGACAGCAATCTTCCTTATATCAGGGATAGAAAAAAGCATTTTCCAAAAAGACTACCCCCCCTTCATTCTTGGAGGGCCTGGGGCAGAGGTAGGTCACTAGTAGGATCTAATTCTGTGCTTTACTTAGGCAAAACTATGCACACACTTCCACATTCCTAATTTATGCTGATGAATACCTCACTGTGTGCATTTGGAATCTGTACACAGATATGGCCAATTAGGTGCTGGATATATTCCCAGAGTAACTTTACCAGCAAAGTTAGAGAATAGAATTTAGCTGGCCGTGGGCTTTTCTGTTTTGTTTTTGTTTTGTTTTTTCCTTTGGTCACAACACCTTAAAGAAAAATTACTTTTCAACCAAAATAAAAATTTGTTGGAAAAATTCATTTTGGTGAATTTATTTGTAATGAAAACAAAAAGTTTTTTTGGGGTAAATACTTTCAGTTGTCAAACACTGACAATGTTTACTAAAAATCGTGTTTGAAACCCCAAAATATGTTGGTTTTTCATTAAAACCTCCCCCAAAATTTCATGCAAAACTTTGGGGGGAAAATTGAACTTTTTTTATGAATATTGAATACCGGTATATGAATTCAGAAAAGATGAAAGAAGATGGTAGTCTTCCTCATTCCTACATTGTCTGTCTTGTGTGTAAAGTACCATTGATGTGTTTCAAGAGCTGTTCATTGACAATGGCTTTCTAAACTATAGAGGCCCCACAGTTGTAATCTGATATATTTAGGGCCCAATTCCCACTAAAGTCAATACAGAACCAAAACAACTGAAGTATCAGAAAATGAAAATTAATATAACCCTCACTTATTCCATCTCTGATACATTGCTTTCTAGTTCCTTATTTTTAAATAAACTCTAATGAACTGGTGAAACACTGGTAAAAGTATATAAAAACAAAATCCTAATTCAGAAAGAATTATTTCTCTACTGTAAATTGCATGAAAGTACGGAACACAGTTGACCTTTGTAAATTCTCTTAATAAGGAATATTTTTAAGAACTATTACAACTGCAAAAATACATGTGTATATGCATCTGCAAAGTATTGTTCTTACAGGTGAGAAAATAGTGCTTGGTTAGCTACAAACAAGTTAGTGGCAATAAATTTAAAAGTCAGTTTCAGGTCAGCTGCTGAGAGTTTGAAGTTTACCACTGACACTATGGAACTTATATTGGACACACTAAATCTTGGAAAGAGGTATCTTAAAGGGCTGAAATGTGCTTTTGTGGCAAAAATTGTTTCAAATAAAAGAGTGACTTTTTATGGCAAGATTTGTTGCCATAAACTTTCTTAATCATTTTCTGTTGTATGACTCACCAAGAGCTAACTACATCTGTATACTCAGGATTATATAGACATACAGTTTACCTGTAGCTGTTCATTAAAGGTTTTATCAATAAAAAGAAAAACTTACTCTGTTATATGATAAAACACAATCTTCTACAAAAAAATAAATGCACCCATGATTGTATGTACTGTATGTACTGTTACTGTGTATCTGCTGTCTATTTACAGAAGGGCAATTCTTTACTTTAATATTTGATTATATATATTACAGTCCACTAAGTAAAAAAAGAACAAATAGCAGGGTCAGCATTACCCTTTCATCAGAGTGCAAATGCATTTTGCAAACGAGTAGATTTTTTTTTAAAGCTGTACTGTTTGCTCAATGAACAACTAGACCATCTTCCGAGCAAGGCGGAAGACTTACACATTTACACAAGATCTTCACATTTAGGAGGTTTGTTCCTTCCCTCCTATAATGAAGAACATTAGTCTATTTTTCAGGAGGAACCCTGCATAATTAATTCAGAGGGCACAAAACAATAAAGCATTTAAAATTTTACACCTTTCAGTCTAAATTTGTACTCTTTACTTGTCATCCTGCTTGTTTGTTTGTTTGTTTGTTTGTTTATGCAGTCATCTAGTCTTGCATATTTCTGTTTTGACAAAGAACTAATACTGGTGTAGAATTCTAATTGCCCTGCATGGATACGCAAGTAAGACAAGAAAGACTCTTCCCTGGTAGGGTTCCAAGCCAGTGTTCATGGAAATATTAGATCCTGCTTCTATACACTAATTGTGTGATTTAATGGTATGAACTTGGACTATCTCCTCAGCTGGCTAATACTGTTGCTGCTGTCTGCAGCATGGACTAAGTTGTGGGTGCATGCTACTCCTTTTCAAAACAGCAGAAGTGGGAGTCCCATCCCATGCCCTTCTAGTTTTGCCCTATGAAATCATTTCCTGGCGAGCACGATTTGTAGTGGTGGGGGTGCACCAACCATTGTCCCTGCTGCTGTTGAATGAGTAAGGTCGCCACACAGAGGTTGAGACCCAGTTGTTTTAATAAGTCCAAATAAAGCTGAATGTCTGAAACATAAATGACTACATTTTTCAGATTTATAATCTATTCCATGAAATGGCAAAACTAAACCACACCATCATTGGTTGGAGTCCTGCTGTTGTGTTAGGTTGCATCTGAGTTTGATATAGTCTTGGAAAACACTGTAGCAAACTTCATTCTTGCTAGTGTCCAATGTTGCCAGTCTTGTCAAAAAAGAACAATCGATAATAGAAACACCTGCTTTTATTTTTTAACAAAAAGCACAGGACAGTTACACCCTGATCTGCTAAATAATATTAATACTTAACTAACCCTGTCATGATTGCAAGACTATTAAATATTTAACGGAAGGGAATTCATGTTTACTCAGCAAAAGGTCTCCCCTGCCCATGTTTCTTTTTAATAAATTAGTAAATAAAAAATGGATGAACTGTATTGTTCCACAGGGAAGAAGAAAAGAAAATCTGAGTCTGGAGGAGTTCAAAATTAGTGCCTGAGATTGAATGCATTCTGCTGTCCAAGCTTTTTAAGAGCAGGTAGAAAAAAAACACTAGCATAAAGAACAAAGATTCTCAAATGTTCTGCTGATTTACAGTTCAGAGATCTCCCCATTCAGGTTTAAATTATTTGAAGCTGTCCTCCCAAAAAAGAAAGTGAGATGAAATGCCACATCTGGACAGTTAGCCAACAAATGAAGACATGTATCATTTTGTTTTGTCTTCTCTATGTAAATAGTATGACGTATCATAGCTTTGGTTGTTCTTATGACATTTGTGTGAAGTACACAAGCAGAAAACACTATTGTATATTAGATCCATGCCCATTCTCTTCTGAGGCTACTGCTATTGGATACTGCTACCCTGTTTCCAGTAATGCAATTTTTTCCACTTCCTTGAACTTTTTCAAATTTTAGGCCATTTGCCCCACTGTGTTTTCGTTTATGAGCTCTTTTGATAGAACAAAACTGCAGGGTGATTCTCTCACAGTTTTTAAAAAAGCTCAGAAGGGCTATAAATGAGTTGTTGTTTTTTTAACCGAAACAAGAGGGCCAGACAGTGTTGAATCTTGTTAGAATCACACTTGGTTTTTGCCTGGAAGACACTTTTTTTTTTTTTAAATTCTTCTAAGGCATATTCTCATTTAGATTCCCCCCTCCCCTTGTTTAAATTCAAATCTGAGGGTGAGGGGTTAAACTACACAATGATTATTTTTCACATTCTGAGCAAAACTCTTCCTTGAGCTGCAGTGGACTGGGAAGGTGAACAGAGGCAGCCAGTAGTGTCTGACAGAAGTCAAAGCATGATAGCTCAGAACAAACAGGAAACGTTGTGTATTGGTGTGTCTTATTGTTCCACGCAAGTGGGGTAACGTGTAGAGCATCTTTTGGATATATTTGCATATGCAAATAGCTGTGGGCCTGGCCATGCACAATGTGACAGAATATGCCATTTTAGAATAGTCTAGTCACCATGGCTGTTGGCAGTCCCACAGTCTAATACTCTCTCTTGAGTGGCAGATTGCAATCTGGTCCTGCTTTTGCCTGGGGAAGAGGTTCCCTTCAATCACTTCCTCAAAGTACAACCATGCAGTACAGAGTATTATGCTACCTTAAAGGCCAAATTGTAATAGGAATTGCCAAACTGGATCAAAGCCAAAGCTCATCTAGTTCAATAGCACGTCTCTAATAGTGGCCAGTGCCAGATGCTTCAGAAGAAGGTGCAAGAACCCTGTAGATGAGGGGTATTCTGCCCCCCTGCATTAGGTCTCATCCTGGCCTCAGAATTAGAGATTGGCTTGAATTGTAATGGTACTCTCTTCAAATTGTGGCAATAACCTCTTCGGTGATCTATGGATCCATACAGAACAGAGTTAGATATTGTCTTATAGGTTCAAATTCTGCACTGGTTCCAAAATGAGGGACTTTCCAGGTCCAGTGGAGGGGCTCTTCAGAGGTCTGATTCTCTGGGATGTGTGCAATTTAGCTTCTATGTTTAGAATGTTTGCTTAACATTTATCAGGTTATCATTTTCACTCAATCTAAAAAGAATTCTGTTAGGGGAGGGGGAGAAAGAGTCTCTCTCTCTCTCTTGCTAGTTTAGGGCTGCCTAGGAAGTTAAATGACTAAGTCTTTATCTACAGCACTGTTAACACTTTTCATTTACTTTTCTATTCTTTTTAAAACCTTAAGCTATACTACTTGGTGGTATAACTTCTCTTTTTCCAGGAACAGTTTACAAATTCTGTTGGAAACTTTAGGCCTGATCCAAAGCCCATGGAAGTCAGTGGAAAAGCTCCTGTTAACTCCTGTGGGCTTTGAAGCAGATTCATTGGTGATGTACTAGGTTACGTTACACCCTCCTAGTGCTACTAGGGGCAAATCTTGTATCAATGCTCAATGTGACCTATGTGGGCTTGCTGAAAGAGTTCTCAATAAGGAAGGAATAATCCTCCTTTCCCAAGCTGCAGAACTGAATGAAGTCACCATTGTAGAATAATTGCTTCAGAACCTCCAGTCACTCGTGTGTGTTTTGCATCTTCTCTAAACTGAGGGAAGAATGATAGTGAATCTCCCAGCTGCAGATGCAGCAGCCCCCCTCCTCCCTAGCCTGCCTGGCCTCCAAACTTCTCCTCCATACTGGGGTCCACTGAACTATCATGGAAACTGTACTCTGCAGTGTACCGGGAATGCAAACTAACTTCACAGGATCCAGGCTTGCCACTCAGTAAATCCTGCCTTGCCTCTTGGTATTCTACGACTGTGTACAGGGCTCTATCTGGAGCCACAGAGAAGATGGCAGGATTTGATGTATGGGAAATGGGGACTATGTTCTATATTGTTGATAAAATATCCTTATTCAGCAATAATATGCAATGGACAAGTGTAGTAAGTACAGTCCTTTCATTGAACGTATAAGTAACGTATGTGCATCCACTGAAAGTCCCCAGAGGAAAACAGAGCAAAAGGTGTGTTAGCCACAAATGCTGTGAGGATCCATTAACAGCGTTGAGCCATGTGGCTTAAATGTTAAGAGGGGACAATAGGCTACACTTATTGTCCTCCTTCCCCCACAATTCTCCCCACACACTATACACAGCTAACTATGCAGCTGCTCTAGTCTTGGTACGGGGCTGGAGAGTACTCCTCTTAGACCCAGTGGGTTGCAGCTCATTTCATCACTAGGAAAGTCCTTTTCCTTGGGTTTTGTTCACTTTTTCATTAGAAAAAAGTGACTTGGATTAAGTGTAAGATTCAACAGTAAGTAACAGCAGAACGCAGATGAGCTATTAAATAAAATCAGCTAAAAGGAGGCTTTAAACTGTCTCATCTTCGTTTCAGTGGAAAGCTATTCCACAGAATACATTCTGAATTAAGATACTCGTTTGTATTTAGCTTAATTAAATATTTAATCACATGTCATACAGATATTATTTCTGCTCCTACAATTTTCTATAACCCTCTGCAGATTTAGCTAATTTTTAAAAAAATTTGTTGACTTTCTGGAAATTTAACACTATTGTTTTATGCTATACTCTAACTCATGTTCGTACAGTTTCTCCTTTCCTCATCAGATAAAGCTTTGTCGGTTACAGTGATGAATTAGAAATTGCTCACTGCATTTGGCACCTATGCCAAAATGAAAAGCTTCTTGTATATCCAAGATGAAATTTGAATATCTCTACTGCTGAATAAGCGATTTATGGGTCCTTTCTTTTTTTTTAATCTGAAGGAAAATGTGAACACTTTGTCAGTGTGATGTTTACATGCCTTATTTGAGGGATGGATATCTCGATGATTCAGTGCGGGAAAAGGGTGACAGGGAATCAAAATACTTGCTTAGTGTTTGTTTAGTGTTTAGATATTAGAAATGGTAGGATCCTTGTAAATATCTAAGATGGGTGGGTGGATAGAAAAATAATGCAGCAGGGAGAAGCGGTGGCAGGGAGTCAAGTAGAGGCCTTAATTAAAAGGTGCAAGGTACGTAGTAAAATTCTTCTGATCTTAGAATAGTGCCTGTGTAACCCACACCTCCTGGGGGTGTGGTGTTCTGTCCCATCTAGTGGCATCAAGACCACTAGAGAGAGAGAGAAGAAGAAGTGCCCTGCAGTCTTGGCTAACAAGCAGTTGGCTTTTAGCTCATGCACTAAGCTCCAGAGGTCCCAGGTTCAATCCTGCCCGCTGATGACTGGGGTCTGTTAGCGTTACAAGCTTAGAATAGTGCCTGTCCCAGCCCTTATCAGGCTCATCACTATAGTATCAGTATAAGGGTCTAATATAGCTCTCATTAAAATCAGTGGAAAGAATCCTATTGATTTAATGGGAGTTGTCCGGGCACACAGGTTCTCGTACAGACAAGTTAATATTTTCGAAGTCAAGACAAAAACCACTTCTAGGCTTCTGTGCTACCAACCTAATCAAAAAACAGAATTTGATTGCACTAATGGATGGTTGCTTGAAATAACATCTTGAAAGGAAAAATTTTCTTTGGCGATATCCTTAAATGTAGAAAAACTATGGTGCAACAAGATACAGAGAAAGCTGTTTATTATACAGTCTGTTAGGTATCCTCAGAGTTTACATGAGTAATATATGCAGCAATTTTGGCACATTAACTAATTAACTCATTGGAAAACACTGTGTATCCCATTCTCCGAAATTGGGAAGGGAAGAATTCAGGGAGATGGAGAACTCATGCTTTTTTTTACATACCTTGAGTAGCCTTACTCAAAAGATAGGTCCGCTGATTAATTAATCCCAAAACACAAACATTTATTACATCAACTCTAAATAGAAACTTGCCAAAGGAATTAAAGGAAACAGACCATGTTTTGGCGAAATCATTTAGGAGTTGACAAAAGCCCAACCGGTTGAGTGACCTGTGCCCTCTCTGGAGTTTTGTAATGTTTTCATCCAAGGTAAGGCATTATTCTGCATGTGGAGGTTTTTTGTTTTAAATAGATCATGATATCTTAGTGAGTCAAGTTTTCCTCACAAGTGCTCCAGGATTCCATTTTTATTTGCTGTGCTTGTGGAATTGTCAAGCTATATAGAAATCCTTTGGGCACATTGGTCTGATTCTTCCATGCCTCACAGCATAGTTAGTCATGTACATCTGTGCAAAATGGGTGTAATAGGCTACCAAATTGGAATGGTAGTATTTACACTCACTTTACACAGGTGTAAATGATAGCACATGGAGAATCAGGCCCATTATGCTTATCTGTAATATTCTGATTAAAGAGTGGTACAACTTATATATATAGTAATATAGTACCAGATCATGTTCCTTCCCTCTGCCCCCAATTTCATTTCTTTAACTACTCAGCTGGAATTCCCATCTTTGCACTGACCCTTTCTCAATTGTGTCAAAAGATGTTCTTCTGCTGCTGAGGATCTGGCTTATAAAATTATTATTATATACTATCTCCATTTTCAATAAACTTGGTTTTTTTATTATGGAATGTCACTATACCAGACACCTCAGACCACGTTATGATCAAGGCAAAGGACACCTTTGAGTTTCCTTTCATTGCTAAGGAAAACAAGGGTGTTATTTTTGCAGAAAATAAAATCCAAGATTAATTAGATCAGTGCTTGTGGCCTCCAAGTTTGCCAGTTTCTTTTGTACTCAGTAGACTTCGATACTGAGATGTTCAAATGGCACTGTAAAAGTATTCCTGAAATGATAATCACTAATACCAGTGGAATAACTTCCAGAGTCTGAAGTATGGGGATAAGGATCATTGGAGTGGTGGTACTTCCAGTCCCTTGGAAGTTTTCTTTGGGATACCCTTGAATCTTCATTGTGAGAAGTGAACAGCTTTGTAGATAAGAATTCTGTTACTGTAGTATTGGTTCTAATACATTTTTCAGCAGCAAAATGTCTTTGTACCACTAAACAACACCTCCTTGCAAGTGAAAAGGGAACAAAAGCTCATAAAACTGCAATAAAATATTTATTTCTCTTCAGCAATAGGATTAATTTTATCACTGTAGATTTATGACCCTGGAAATTCTTTGCTGGATATTTAATATATCAAAATAGCAGAGCAAGGAATCTGTGTTAGAAAATGCTTTTTGAAACTTGTGATTTACTGGTGATTTACTGGAGAGAACAGATTTCATTTTTTCATAGAACTTAATAAAGTCACAGAAAAATTGAATTAGCTTGGCATAAAGTTTAATTGCCTGACAAATTTGCTACTGCGATTGTGTTACTGTTTATGTACAGAATATATCAGATGTAGTTTTTTTCCCCCCATCTGATTGAGGTTGGGGGACTTCTCCATAAAATGGAAAAGTTTACTTGCTCATGGCTTTTCCAAAGATGGAAGGAGCTGGGTAACCACATTCCTATTTCACCCATTCAACACACTCTCTTTTCAGAGGTGGCCTTCTTGGGAACACCAGAGGTCTGGAGTGTTAGAACACCTTTTATTCATAGGCTTTGCTAGTATTCAGAGCTAAGTAGCTGGAAGTCTTTTTCAACCCTTTTTTGACTAAAATAGCCCATCAGCAGGGAGCTAGCAACAGAAGTGGGACTGAAGCCCCTACCCCCACCATCCTGCTTCCCACAGGGCTGAAGGCACAGGGCTGAAGGCTCAAGGCACACCCTGGCTCTTGAACTTGTGAAGATTGTCGTATGTGGCTCAGAGGGTCAGTAAGTTTGGCCACCCCCAGTGTAGACCCAAGTCTTATTATGGCTAAGTGTGTGATACTGTCTTGAAAAGACTTCCAAACCCTTGTGCTTGGTTATGCTGTATAATGTTACAAAATTTTCATATATAATGGACTATGTTGAGCATCCTCCTTTAATGGCTGGTCAACAAATAATGAGCAGCTTTCTAGTAACAGGCAATGTTGTTGCTTCTGTAGCTCAAGTGCTAGAAGTGTGTGCTGAAGGTTCAGAGCCCAAACCATGCTGATGATGGGGATAGGATTGGTACAGATGAACATAATAGAATTTGGCTTTGCCTTTATGTACTCTTAAGGAAAAAAACCTATGAAAATGGAGTACAAAATGAACTAAATTTTAAGAGCATTATTAAGGCTACAAAGTCAAGTATGGAAAGTTACAAAATGCCAGAATGAATGTTGCTTGGGCAGGATATTTAAAATTATATAGTCTTTCTAGAGCTATTAGTTTATTGGTACAGAGTGCACTTTTTCAAAATTAGCTTGAATGTTATACATAGTCAACTGACTTTGAGCCTGTGAGAAACAAACAAACAAATCCTTCTTCACTGAATTCATTATTATTGCTGAGAAATAATGCAGCATTATATTTTTCATCAAATGTAAAGCATTTGCAGGTCAGGGTTCCTGAAATGATAGATTCTTTATGACATATTTATTTGTCTAATTCATATAATTGGTGTATTAAAATGAACAAATTAGAAATAAGCAGCCACAGGGTACTGGATTAACAGGAGCCTTAAAAGATTTGCAGTTTCCTCATATAATTATTGGGAAACCTTGTTTAATTAGCATAAAGTGCATTAGTAACAATTAAACAAAGTTGAGGTCAACAAATTAACCTTTCTTAATTTAAAATTGACTTTTTAATTTTAGAGTGCTATCATCCCAGAAGAAAACAACATTAGATTAAAATGGGATATTCTGATACAATTATAATACAACAAGGCTTCCCCCACTTTTTCTCTTAAGATCTAAGATTCAGTGCCAAGAAGAACAGCTGCACATACAATTTTAAAAAACTACGCTTGCTGGACTTCTTGATAAATGGAATGACACTTACATAGTTGCTCTATTTCCTAATCCCACATCATGTACATCAATTGAAAGGGGTTAAGAGCCCATTAAATTCTCTTCTTGGTCCATAAGCTTCTTTGCAGTACCTCTCCCATGTTGTGAAGAAAATTTCTTGAAGGTTAGCCTATAAGGATTACTGTACTCCTGAAAATCCTTGACTTATGTCTTGAAACATAGGGTCATTTTAATTACCTATAGATGAAAGCCTGTGGTTTGACTTCAGACTTAAGGTGTTTCTTATAATGTTAAGGTGTTTCTTATAATGTATAACACCTTAGGAACCCACGAACCAGCTTTTAAGATTCAAATTTAAGAGGTTGTTGAGTTTCTTCTAAGATTTTCTTCTTCTTTTTCTTACAGTGCTTTTGTGTGAATTGTTATTACTGACTCTGGAAACTAAGAGCCTAGTTTTTATGGATGGAAACATGAAATGCAAGCACAGAATAAAGGCTGTGGAAACTGAAGAACTGATAAAAGGGATCCTGGTCTTATACTTACTACTTTGTCAGCCATTAGGTGGTATTACAGTCACAATTTAACAGAGACTATGAAATGGTGGGTGTTAGAGCGGTGTGGGAAGGAAGAGATATTACAGTGTGACATGGTCATCTGTAGCAGAATAGGCAAAGCATATTCCAGTGAGGTTTAATGTCAAGAGAGGAAGTGAATGCATCTAGTTTATAAACTTCTGATTGTTCCATAGCATTAGAAACAGAAAGGGAGAAGTTTGGCCAAATGATATTCTGAAGTTTGGCCAAATGTATACCTTACAATCCTGTTATCCTCTTAGCTCTCACAAATTGATTGTTTAATAGTTTGTTCCGGTATCTTTCCAACTACGAAGATAGGAATTACTGGTCTGTAATTCCCTGGGTCCTCTTAGTACTTATTTTTTAATAGGAAAACTATGTCTGCCCTTTCTCCAGTTCTCTGGGACCTCACCCATCCTGTATGAGTTCTCAGAGATAATTGCTAATGGTTCCAAGATCGCTTCACTTAGTTCCTTAAGTACCCTTTTGCAGGGGTGAAAGTAACTTAAAGGACTTACTGGTAGGCCAGAGTCCTGAGCAGGGGCTGGCCTCAACTGGAAGAGGTGTGGCCTCAATCGGAAGAGGCGGGGCCTTTAAATCACTCCTGGAGCTCCCAGCTGCAGAGGTGGCTGGGAGCCCCAGGGCTCAGGGGTGATTTAAAGAGCCCGGGGCTCCAGCCACCGCTACTGCTGTGCAGCCCCAGCCCTTTAAAGCACTGCCCCAGCGCCGCTGCCTGAGCCCCGGGGTAGTGGTGGCAGGGCTTGGGCAGTGCTTTAAAGGGCCTGGGGCTCCTGCCATTGCGGAGAGCCCCAGCCCTTTAAAGCACCAGCCTGGGGAAGCCATTCCGGCTTAATTTCACCTCTGCCCTTTTGAAAGAAAGTAGTTTCCACAAAATCAGAATCCATGTTGCAGAAAACATTTTTATTTTTCTGACAGGAAAAACTAAAAATATTGTGATTTTGGCCAGTATGGCAGAAATCAACACATTATGGTTTTCTGAACCAAACTGAAACGTCTCATGTGGGATCCTTTTAACAATAGCCTGTCTGAGCTTCCGTGGTGCCTCATGGCAGTTATAGTTTGAGTACCTCATACCCCTAGTCTCCTCTATGGGCTTGACTCAATCTCTCATGACATATTATGGCCTCCCCTCTGGATCATGGGAATCGCATGACCATGGTGCATCATGAAGTCCCCCTGAGGAGCCAAACCAACAAAGGCAAATGGGGGCGTGAGGTGCCTGAACTGCAACTCCTATGAGGCACTGCAGCACCTTAAGAGGACACAGATGAATTTTGAACTAAGCCAAAATGAGATCTTTTGACATTTTAGAATAAAAATGTTCAGAACTTGCTATTCTGTGAAAATATTTTGCTATTTCAACATTTTGTCCCAATGCAGTGAGAAAACAAGTTTCTATATATCTGAATTTCCCACAGGATGAAAATTCCACCACCAACAAAAAAGGAAGCAAAACTGTTTAGAGTGTCATAAGGGAGCATGATTAGTAATAGGATGAAATTCAGTAATACAAAATGTACACTCAAACATTAGGAGCAGTGTTCTAAACATGGGATACATTAGACTGTAGAACAAAAAAATGGTGGAAAAATCCATCACTGGAGTAATTTCAAATCCACTTGTCAAAACATTGGAGAATGTTAGAATCAGCATTGGCAGGAGGATTAAATAATTAACAGGTCTCTTAGTTCTGTGTTCATTGTCTGCTTTTATCTGTTGATAGCATATGTATTTTTGCCTATTTTGATAGAGGATATGACTGTTTTTAATCTCCAAAATTGATAACTCTTTTTTTTAAGAAAATCATTTCCCTCCAAAAACTAACAAAGACATAAATTTTGATTTTGGCCTCACACACTGTTACCATTGAGAATTTAATTTATCAGAAATCAGGACACCAAGTGTCATTAAGGTTGAAACCTCAACCTCAAATCTGCCCCCTGCTTTTATGTTTTAAACCACAATATATGCATATCTATGTCTATGTCTCACTTAAAATATAATGCTATACAAACTGGCATTTCTTGGAGTGTGGTAAATTCCAACAACAGAATTGTTCTCGTTTTTAAGTCTCAGTAAGATCTACAAAACAAGCTAAGTTTGGAGACAATTGACTCAGAAGTTTAAGTTTAGTCTTTGAAGTTGAAGGGTTCAGATTCTGAAACAATTACAAGCTTCAGATGTTAACTTCTAAATTTTCTAAATTTGAAACAATCCTATTTCTTTCTTGACTTTAGCAAAGCTTTTGACACGGTCTCCCACAGTATTCTTGTCAGCAAGTTAAGGAAGTATGGGCTGGATGAATGCACTACAAGGTGGGTAGAAAGCTGGCTAGATTGTTGGGCTCAACGGATAGTGATCAATGGCTCCATATCTAGTTGGCAGCCGGTATCAAGTGGAGTACCCCAAGGGTCGGTCCTGGGGCCGGTTTTGTTCAATATCTTCATAAATGATCTGGAGGATGGTGTGGATTGCACTCTCAGCAAATTTGTGGATGATACTAAACTGGGGGGAGTGGTAGATACGCTGGAGGGCAGGGATAGGATACAGAAAGACCTAGACAAATTGGAGGATTGGGCCAAAAGAAATCTGATGAGGTTCAATAAGGATAAGTGCAGGGTCCTGCACTTAGGACGGAAGAACCCAATGCACAGCTACAGACTAGGGACCGAATGGCTAGGCAGCAGTTCTGCGGAAAAGGACCTAGGGGTGACAGTGGACGAGAAGCTGGATATGAGTCAGCAGTGTGCCCTTGTTGCCAAGAAGGCCAATGGCATTTTGGGATGTATAAGTAGGGGCATAGCGAGCAGATCGAGGGACGTGATTGTTCCCCTCTATTCGACATTGGTGAGGCCTCATCTGGAGTACTGTGTCCAGTTTTGGGCCCCACACTTCAAGAAGGATGTGGATAAATTGGAGAGAGTCCAGCGAAGGGCAACAAAAATGATTAGGGGACTGGAACACATGAGTTATGAGGAGAGGCTGAGGGAGCTGGGATTGTTTAGCCTGCAGAAGAGAAGAATGAGGGGGGATTTGATAGCTGCTTTCAACTACCTGAAAGGGGGTTCCAAAGAGGATGGCTCTAGACTGTTCTCAATGGTAGCAGATGACAAAACGAGGAGTAATGGTCTCAAGTTGCAGTGGGGGAGGTTTAGATTGGATATTAGGAAAAACTTTTTCACTAAGAGGGTGGTGAAACACTGGAATGCGTTACCTAGGGAGGTGGTAGAATCTCCTTCCTTAGAGGTTTTTAAGGTCAGGCTTGACAAAGCCCTGGCTGGGATGATTTAACTGGGAATTGGTCCTGCTTTGAGCAGGGGGTTGGACTAGATGACCTTCAGGGGTCCCTTCCAACCCTGATATTCTATGATTCTATGATTCTATTATTCTATTTACCACTGCATTGATGCTAGCTTTTTGCATGGAAAGTAAAGGGGGGCAGGGAAGAGAAGATTAAGAGACACCATTTTATATTCTATTTTTTACTCAACATTGATTTCAATATTCTATTCAGGATTAGTGTTTTGTTATTTGTTTCTTCCCTATCATGTTTGTCTTTCTTTGAAGAATGAATCAATGTTTCCTGAGCAAACATTTGAATGATAAAGCTGGTTTTGGATAACACCGTTTTTGTGTAACAGTAATAACATAAACTTCAACTTCTTATGGAGTAACACTTTCACACAAAAGCATCTTGGTTTATGCATCAGTATGGTTGATTATATCCACTGAGGGAATACTGCTAGTTAGTTAACTGCTAATGAAGGACCAGCAGGAGGCAGTGCAAAACACTGCATTTTGTGATATTCATTGAAACAGTGACTATTGCTATTTTTAAAAAATTGGAAGCCAAGGTTTTTTTTTTTAAAAAAATGGCTGCCTTAAATTAACCTCCTAAGTCTGTTCTGAGTCATCTAAATAAGTGACTTGATTTTTTATTTTTTTCAAAAGAGCTATGCATCTGGCAGCTTCCATTGATACTATTTGTTTAATGTGAGTAAATGGAGTACTAGAACACTATTCTGTTAATTAAATTTTCTTTCATTAACTCTGATGGTGCTTTATGTCCACTGGCAGCCCTCATCATATAAGGTCAGGTAGGCCTCCTTGCACTTTTTCGGTTCCAACCTGGGCTATCACTTTTTGCCAATGCAAAAACTCTGCCAAGTTGCAGTGTGGGAGGTTTAGGTTGGATATTAGGAAAAACTTTTTCACTAGGAGGGTGGTGAAACACTGGAATGTGTTACCTAGGGAGGTGGTGGAATCTCCTTCCTTAGATATTTTTAAGGTCAGGCTTGACAAAGCCCTGGCTGGGATTATTTAGTTGGGATTGGTCCTGCTTTGAGCAGGGGGTTGGACTATATGACCTCCTGAGGTCTCTTCCAACCCTGTTTTCTATGATTCTAAACAGGTGCACAAGATGGAAGTACTATATAAATAACAAAATGCAATGTTCATTATTTGTAAAACTTGGAACAAAATAAAAACAGACATAAATAAACAAGCCCCCCCTGAACCTGTAGAGATCAAGCAGGGTATCAGTTATTAAAGTGACTACATTACTTAATAAGTGACAACGTAACCTATCAGTACTGGGGACTAGTATATACTTAACTGAAAAAGCATGCAATAGTTTCATGTGTGACCAGACAGCCTCATATTTTTTCCAAGTGTTTCAATTAGCCAGAATCAGGTTTCCCATTAATGCAATAGTAGCGAGTTCACGAAGCCAGTCTGTACATGAGGGAGGAATTGCAGATTTCCATTTTCTTAAAATAACTCTTTTGATGACTAAAATAGTCTATTTCTTAATGATAACTGGTAATACCAGCTCATGCAGAACCTCTAAAATACACAAGCCTGGAGAAGGAAAGATAGCAACACAAAGTTTTTGAGAGAGTACTGAATATGGTGTTCCAGAACACATGAATTTTCTGACAGGTATAGAGGATGTGTGAAAGGTTGGCATGTGGCTGTTTGAATCTCCAGCCGTCACCGCATGTTGCCAATCTAGCCTTAAACAAATGGTCTGGAGTCTAGTACTACCTCTTTAATATCCTGTTCTGGAAGAATCTCAAGGATAAAGAACTTGAAGTATCTTTCACATTAAGCCAGGTTTCCTCCCAAGTTTCTGTTGTAATGATAAGGCTAAATTATTTTCCCCATTTTTCTTTTGAGACTGAGATTGGGAGGGTAATGCACAGCATTAAGCCATCTATAAGTAGTTCCTACAAAGTGACTTTTTGTTTCCATATTTCTTAACATATTTTTCTAGATGTGAGAAAGTTGAAACAATGAATTGTCCCGTGTCTTTGTATGAATCCTGGAGCATAGCCACTGAAAGCAGGAACTGTGAGACAGCAGTAGCTTATGTTTGTTAGACTGGCCTCCTTTGATTACACATGTATTATCCTGTATTATATTATATCTTTTAATCCTTTTTCTGTTCAAAGTGTCTTAAGAGTGGAGTTGGTCTTGATCCTGAGGCACAGGTTATCCCATAATGGTACGAGAAGAGAATTAGTAATATCAGATGCTATAATCGTCTTAATGCATTGCAGGATGACCCATGTAGATGCAAAAACTGGATTTTTCCTTAAGAATATGGGTAGCCACTTAAGGTATATGAAAGAAGAGAGGGAACCAAATGACATAGCTAAGCTTTTTTCAATCACTCAGCCACTGTTAGGGCCCTAGGCTGGGATGCAGTGGAGTGGGTGGGCCTGCGTCCCTTGCCACCCCACCATCGGGATTGGCAGCCTCCCTACCTTTGGGTGTGGAGGCCTGTATTGCTCTGGCACCTGCCCAAGCTAGCATGCCAAATGTTTTGGCTGGCTCTCTCACCAGAGAGCTAATCCCCCCTGGATTGTTGTTTTGCTCTACCTGACTGAAGGCCAGAGCCATTACCTGACCGCTGACCTGAACAGAGCAGCTCAAGGAGCATTGCAGTGACAGGACATGGTCTCCCTCCCTGACAGATGGTGAGAGAACCGTGACCACCTTACACGGATATTGTTCCAAATCCGATGTGTTTGTGTTTTTTTTTTAAAGGATAGCCATTAGATAAGGCCATTCAACCCTATCAAAGGCTTCCTCTGTATCTAGAGATAAGGCTAAGGCTATCTGACATCTGAGCTTGCCTGGATCTAATAAGCAACTTTTCTTGTATTATCAGCAGCCAATCTTCCTTTAATGAAACAAACCTGATCAGTATGTATAATTGAACGGATGATGGTGTTCAGTTATGTCGCTAACATTTTTGCAATCTGTGTTCAAAAAACAGATGGGGTGGAAGTTGCCACAGTTACAACCATTTTTGTTCTTCTTTAATATTAAAAGTAATTCAAGCAGTTCTCATGTCGCAAGGCATGGTGCCTTCCTGGAATGTTTAAGTGAAGACCTTTGAAAGAATAGAAGATAGCTGATACGTTTTACGGAAATCTACTAGAAAGTCATCCATCCCAGGTTCCTTGCCAGAATTCATATTTTTATAACCTGTCTGATCACTTGCATTGTGATAGCTTTGTGCATAAACACTTGTTCTGAAGTTAGAGTATTAAAAGATAGGCCTGCAGTGAAATGATCAAATTTATTAGAGTCAAATAGGATGTTTGATTTATATAAAGCTTGATAGAATTGCTTAATTATTTATATCTATTGGTTCAAGGATGGCACTCCCATTGTCTTGTAATAAGGAAGAAATGTTGTTGTTGGCTAGTTCCATCTTAAGTCTTCCGGCAAATAGTTTACCTCCTTTATCTCTCCATTCATAATATTTTTGTTTGACCCTGTTGAGTGCAAATTTGACTTGGCTGGATAAGCATTCATTATATTAATAGTTGGTTTGATTAGAGAATGTAGGTGTTTTTCATAATTTGGGTAAGTCTTGTGTGTTCTCTGTAACTCATCTATTTCCTTGTCCAAAGGAGAACAACAGAAGAGTTCAATCATCTACTAGGAGCTGGAAGATTATATAAGTGACCATTATTAGATCTACAAGGATACATAGGAAAAGAAACTGATTTTTAAAGTTGTCGAGGTATGCTTTCTATGATAAAAACATTCTGCTATTTTTGGTCAAATCTGGTCTCAGTCTTTGAAGTGTCTGCCAAGCTTCAGTGGGGGGTTTGCAAAATTTTGTGGAATCTGCTAAATCCATAGTGAAGGTAGATGTGTACTTGATGCTGTATCTGATATTGATCCCTCTCAAGATTTGTTTTATGCCATTGAATGCAGCTCTCTTTTTGTTAAGCTCAGCTAAGAAGTCAGGAAAAGAGAAATGTTGTGGCCTTTGTACATAGGGGTTTCAGTTTTTCTGGCAGCATTCATTAATGTTACTTTATCATTGAACTTCAGCAACTTGAAGATGATGGGTCTGAACTCCCCAGACTCCTGCCCTCTAGTACTTAGGCATTCAATGAGCCCTTTCAGTATCTAATGGGGGAAGCTGGGAGTCCAATTTAACTATGTCAGGGAGCAGCATCTGAAGAAAGCTGTTTATATCCTTCCTCTCTAGACCCTCAGCAATGCCCAAGAGGCGAAGGTTGTGTCTTCAAGATCGGTTTTCTAAGTCATCCTGTTTTTCTTCCAGTTTGTCTAGTTTAAACTTTAAGGAGGCAGTTTCTTCTTTAATGTCACTGGTTTCAATGGCATTCTTTTGTAGCTCATTTTCCAAGTGAGCCATTCAGCATTTTACATCTCACAGATCTTTAGGGAGGCCACAAATATTTTTTGAGATTGCATCCAGTTGCTCTTTCTTTCAGTTGCTGCAATATCTTGGGCTAGGTTTTGTTGTGGCCTTGCTATCTCCCCCTTCAGCTGCTTAGGTGATTCAGTCTTAGGTCCTTTGTTCTCTCATTTTTTCACTGGAACCATATTCATAGTTTTAAGTTTATCTAGGGGATTAATTTAAACTTTTACGACAAACTGATTGCTAATTTGCTAGGAAAGTAATTATTAGAAATGAAGAAAGCCAAGGAAAGTGTGGGTCCCTTACTGAATGAGGGAGGCAACCTAGTGACAGAGGATGTGGAAAAAGCTAATGTACTCAATGCTTTTTTTGCCTCTGTCTTCACTAACAAGGTCAGCTCCCAGACTGCTGCGCTGGGCATCACAAAATGGGGAAGAGATGGCCAGCCCTCTGTGGAGATAGAGGTGGTTAGGGAATATTTAGAAAAGCTGGATGTGCACAAGTCCGTGGGGCCGGACGAGTTGCATCCGAGAGTGCTGAAGGAATTGGCGGCTGTGATTGCAGAGCCATTGGCCATTATCTTTGAAAACTCGTGGCGAACCGGGGAAGTCCCGGATGACTGGAAAAAGGCTAATGTAGTGCCAATCTTTAAAAAAGGGAAGAAGGAGGATCCTGGGAACTACAGGCCAGTCAGCCTCACCTCAGTCCCTGGAAAAATCATGGAGCAGGTCCTCAAAGAATCAATCCTGAAGCACTTGCATGAGAGGAAGGTGATCAGGAACAGCCAGCATGGATTCACCAAGGGAAGGTCATGCCTGACTAATCTAATCGCCTTTTATGATGAGATTACTGGCTCTGTGGATGAAGGGAAAGCAGTGGATGTATTGTTTCTTGACTTTAGCAAAGCTTTTGACACGGTCTCCCACAGTATTCTTGTCAGCAAGTTAAGGAAGTATGGGCTGGATGAATGCACTATAAGGTGGGTAGAAAGCTGGCTAGATTGTCGGGCTCAACGGGTAGTGATCAATGGCTCCATGTCTAGTTGGCAGCCGGTATCAAGTGGAGTGCCCCAAGGGTCGGTCCTGGGGCCGGTTTTGTTCAATATCTTCATAAATGATCTGGAGGATGGTGTGGATTGCACTCTCAGCAAATTTGTGGATGATACTAAACTGGGAGGAGTGGTAGATACGCTGGAGGGGAGGGATAGGATACAGAAGGACCTAGACAAATTGGAGGATTGGGCCAAAAGAAATCTGATGAGGTTCAATAAGGATAAGTGCAGGGTCCTGCACTTAGGATGGAAGAATCCAATGCACCGCTACAGACTAGGGACCGAATGGCTAGGCAGCAGTTCTGTGGAAAAGGACCTAGGGGTGACAGTGGACGAGAAGCTGGATATGAATCAGCAGTGTGCCCTTGTTGCCAAGAAGGCCAATGGCATTTTGGGATGTATAAGTAGGAGCATAGCGAGCAGATCGAGGGACGTGATTGTTCCCCTCTATTCGACATTGGTGAGGCCTCATCTGGAGTACTGTGTCCAGTTTTGGGCCCCACACTACAAGAAGGATGTAGATAAATCCCTCGATCTGCTCGCTATGCTCCTACTTATACATCCCAAAATGCCATTGGCCTTCTTGGCAACAAGGGCACACTGCTGACTCATATCCAGCTTCTCGTCCACTGTCACCCCTAGGTCCTTTTCCGCAGAACTGCTGCCTAGCCATTCGGTCCCTAGTCTGTAGCGGTGCATTGGATTCTTCCATCCTAAGTGCAGGACCCTGCACTTATCCTTATTGAACCTCATCAGATTTCTTTTGGCCCAATCCTCCAATTTGTCTAGGTCCTTCTGTATCCTATCCCTCCCCTCCAGCGTATCTACCACTCCTCCCAGTTTAGTATCATCCGCAAATTTGCTGAGAGTGCAATCCACACCATCCTCCAGATCATTTATGAAGATATTGAACAAAACCGGCCCCAGGACCGACCCTTGGGGCACTCCACTTGATACCGGCTGCCAACTAGACATGACTTGATTTGAACCTGCAGTTTATTCCATCATTGCTACAAGCCTGAACCAAGAACTTTGCCATTACTGTATGTAATTTATTTCATTTAACCAGTTTTAACTCTCATCTATATTTCTTTCTTTTTATGAATAAACCTTTAGATTTTTAGATTCTAAAGGATTGGCAACAGTGAGATTTGTGGGTAAGATCTGACTTGTATATTGACCTGGGTCTGTTGCTTGGTCCTTTGGGATCGAGAGAACCTTTTTTCTTTTACTGGGGCATTGGTTTTCATATCCATTCGTCCCCATAACAAGTGGCACTGGTGGTGATACTGGGAAACTGGAGTGTCTAAGAGAATTGCTTATATGACTTATGGTTAGCCAGTGGGATGAGACCGAAGTCCTCTCTGGTGTGCCTTGGTGTGCAAAGGACCCCAGCCTTGGGCTGTATTGGCCTGCTCTAATCAATTTGTCCTGAATACTCTCAGTTGTGTCCCGCCAGAGGCAGCATCGTTACAACAGCATATCTGCCAAAGACTCTATATGGAAAAGTAAATAAAGTAGCAAAGAAAACATCCTTGACACAATGAGAGAGAAGCACAAATCCACCAGCAGCAGTCCATGCAAGCCATTCTAGTCATCATAATAAGGTACGGGTTCTATGTATGCCCTCTAAAATCTATAATGCAAAGTCAGTCTCATGTTATTTAAAGCTTTACAATGCATGTATTTTCTTGCTCTATTGTTATCACCTAGGCTTTTTATACTAATTGTTAATATCATGCTCTTCCCAGGGCCCAATAAGAAAGAGTTTGATTAGGTAGGGTGTATGGGTTGGAATGAAAAGTCAGAGTTGTTTGCAGAGGAATGACAAGAAAGAAGAGTATGGTTGGAGGAGTGAAGGCTGGAAATAAGTGTTTGTCCAGCAGGTGAACGAGCCTCTGATAGTGTGGCTGATGTTATTAGGCCCTGTGATGGTGTCCCCTGAATAGATATGTGGGCACAATTGGCAACGGGCTTTGTTGCAAGGATAAGTTCCTGGGTTAGTGGTTCTGTTGTGTGGTATGTGGTTGTTGGTGAGTATTTGCTTCAGGTTGCGGGGCTGTCTGTAGGCAAGGACTGGCCTGTCTCCCAAGACTTGTGAGAGTGTTGGGTCATCCTTTAGGATAGGTTGTAGATCCTTAATAATGCGTTGGAGGGGTTTTAGTTGGGGGCTGAAGGTGACGGCTAGTGGCGTTCTGTTATTTTCTTTGTTAGGCCTGTCCTGTAGTAGGTAACTTCTACCTATCAGAGGCTCGTTCACCTGCACATCCACCAATGTGATCTATGCCATCATGTGCCAGCAATGCCCCTCTGCCATGTACATTGGTCAAACTGGACAGTCTCTACGTAAAAGAATAAATGGACACAAATCAGATGTCAAGAATTATAACATTCATAAACCAGTCGGAGAACACTTCAATCTCTCTGGTCACGCAATCACAGACATGAAGGTCGCTATCTTAAAACAAAAAAACTTCAAATCCAGACTCCAGCGAGAAACTGCTGAATTGGAATTCATTTGCAAATTGGATACTATTAATTTAGGCTTAAATAGAGACTGGGAGTGGCTAAGTCATTATGCAAGGTAGCCTGTTTCCTCTTGCTTTTTCCTACCCCCCCCCCCAGATGTTCTGGTTTAACTTGGATTTAAACCTGGAGAATGGTCAGTTTAGATGAGCTATTACCAGCAGGAGAGTGAGTTTGTGTGTGTATGGGGGTGGGGGGGATGTGAGAAAACCTTGATCTATGCAGGAAATAGCCCGACTTGATTATGTAAAGAGTTGTCACTTTGGATGGGCTAGCACCAGCAGGAGAGTGAATTTGTGTGGGGGGGTGGAGGGTGAGAAAACCTGGATTTGTGCTGGAAATGGCCCACCTGTTGATCACTTTAGATAAGCTATTACCAGCAGGACAGTGGGGTGGGAGGAGGTATTGTTTCATGATTTCTGTGTGTATATAAAGTCTGCTGCAGTTTCCACGGTAAACATCTGATGAAGTGAGCTGTAGCTCACGAAAGCTCATGCTCAAATAAATTGGTTAGTCTCTAAGGTGCCACAAGTACTCCTTTTCTTTTTGCGAATACAGACTAACACGGCTGTTCCTCTGAAAGAAGTCTGAATATTACCTGTGCCACCTTAGCTAAAGAATCTCCCTCAGGTAGCAATAGGAATAGGTCCCTTCTCAGTTGTTGGGAAATTTCACTAGAGATTTCACATCTTCTAGTATGAAACTTACAATATGCAAGAAGAAGAAACTTAACCTTTTTCAACCTTAATAAAGATTCCTGATTGGTTTGGTTTGAGACTAGGACAAAACTTTAGATCAGTCATTATTTATAAGAAGTGTTTTACCCATTCCTATTTTCAGATTTTGTAAATGTAAAGAAACATATATTGCACCAAATTCTGTCCTCCATGCAGTCTCATTATGGTTACGGGTGTAGCATGTGCTATAAATGTGCACAGAATTTGGTCTTTAAATCTGCTTTTTCCTCTGTCTCAATTAGAGGGTTGGAGGAAGAGTAGAGGTGAACTGCGGCCTATAACACTTCTTGTGTTGTATTCTGTGCCTAATTTTCAAAGTGTATACATTGTCTGCATCAATAGCTACTCTGCTTTAAAAAAATATTTAGGTTATTTATTTAAGTGTATGGAAATGGACATTTATAATTCTTGCAAAGTTCTGCTGAGGAGAATATTTACTTGTTGATGTCAAAGTTGTGAAGAGAATTTTGAAGCCATTTTCTGATTAGAGATAGGAAAAAGACAAACACTTTTTTTTATTCTAAAGATTCCTCTAGCAACAAAACTTTGATACTTTAAAATAAATTGAAACCTGGATCCAAACCACTCCTAATTTAGGTTAACCAAACAAACCTGGCATGCTCAGGCCATTTGTATTCCTCATGTTATCCATAAGCAATAATGTATACTATTGCATGGATTTATCAGAAGACATACTACAATATATATAACCCCCAGAGGTGATGAAAGTCAAGGTTCTTGCCTGTAATTTGCAAGGTTCGAGTGCCACCAAAGAACGACTCCTTCTGGTAATCACAGTGCTGGAATGACCTCATTGCTTACCATGAAATTGCTTTACTTTTGGTTACCTAACAAGGGTCAATGCACTATTGATTTCAATATGTCCCCTAGCCTTGCTTCCATATTAGAACTTGAGATATTGTACACATTCAGACTGCATTTCAACTATGTTTATGACAAAGTAAGAATCATGGAACAGTTCTGTATCAATGCCTCTCATTCTTTTGTAATCTCATCAAGTAGCAATTAAGTATTTCTCTTTATTTCCCTAGCACTAAAAAGGAATGGTCACAATTTAGAGAAAACAGTTGATAAACATATAGAAACAGCAACTCTTGGCATTTTTTAATACTCTTGAGCGAAACAGTTTCTCCTGTCCTCCACATGTAAACAAAATAAGTTTGTGAATCAGATTAGAAAGTTAAGGGCATCCTAAGACTTGACTGAAGGGGCCAGACAATATACAGTATAAAGGAAAATCAGTGAGGTTAGTACAATCTATAATTTGGCAGATTGAAGGAAATGCTGCAGATTATGTCCATGTGCAAAAATCCACCTACAGTTCTTGCAACTGCACGTGTGAATTGCAGTTCTTATAATTGCAATGCATATTTGATAAGTACATCCACAGTAACTGCATGCATCTTTTTCATGCATGATTTGGCCATCTGCCTCTTTTGAAAAAGACTTTATCAACCATACAGCTCCAAGAAGCACCTCAAAATATAGAGGTTAAAGATATTGGGCTTGGCAACGAAAATGCCACATGACTGGGTTTCAGGAAAGCTGGTGCCCCAAAATATTCTAGTTAAGATAAACAGAACAAAAATAGCCCATGTTTCTCTGAAGATAGTAGGAAATGGATGAGTATGGACAGCATCATGCCTTACCCTTCAGTCTCAGCTGAGCCTGTGGGTGCAACAGTATGTCAATAATAATTAGGGGTTGGCACTGACATATGTTAAATCCTTTTGTAAACCTGTGGATTGTCTGATTTACTGAGTTTGCTGAACAAATCAAAGCAAGAAATTAGTGAAGCTACAGCATTTTCTTCTACAATTTCCTTAAATATAATTGGCAAATATACCACAAACTTCAGCAAACACTTCTTTAGTAATCAAAAGTAACACTTACTTAAAGGTTGCTACTGGAGATTTCTTGACTGGATTACAGGAAGCAATGCACAGGCATACTACTTTATTATGCATTCTGCCTAGAGAGCCCTTCTGGCTTCTAGTATGGTGCCCTACTCTGCCCAAAGGAAGCTCATTTTAGTCGTGTGTGTGTGTATGTGTGTATATATGTGTGTATGTATATCTCACAGAATAAGTGCTTAAACACAATCTAAAAGTTGGTAAGATCAATTAACTGCTTTTTCCCCACACACTAGTAACGTAGTGTCTCTAAATGATCTTGTGTAAGTCCAAAACACCTTATATTAAACAGGTGTTTGAGATCATGTTCATATGACCCTGGAATGCATGACTAATAAAACTTAGGTTTAGGTACTCTGGATAGACTTTTGAAAAAGACACAAATGACTTAGGAGTACAAGACCCATTGAAAGTCAATAGTACAATGCTCCTAAATCACTTAGGTTCTTTTGAAAATCCCACCCTTTATCTCATTTAGCAAAGATTATTGAGAAGATTAAAATTCTAGCCCATCTTGTGATTATGAAAATCTGGCTTTGGTTTTAGACCTATTCATATACTTACAAATGGCTTTGCTGAGGATTAGTAATGATCTCCATGATCTCTGCTTTTGTTGTGTTCCATTTTTCAGTTGTTTTTTGACACAGTTGGCCATGGGGTGCCTTAGAAACATTTGAGATGTTGAGATAAAACTTTGAGATTTCCTATGTGTTTTTGTTCATTTCTAAATCAACATTTTCAGCTAGAGACTATAAATACTTCAATGTCAGGTATTTATCTGGTGCATTATGGAGCCTGTCAAGGTTTCAGTAGGGTCCCACATTCTCCTGGCTTTTTATGGGTTGATATCAGAACCATGCCCCAGCATTACATTCTCACTTTTCATTATGACTGTCATAAATATAAAGGGAAGGGTAACCACCTTTCTGTATACAGTGCTATAAAATCCCTCCTGGCCAGAGGCAAAACCCTTGCACCTGTAAAGGGTTAAGAAGCTAAGGTAACCTAGTTGGCACCTGACCCAAAATGACCATTGAGAGAACAAGATACTTTCAGAGCTGGAGGGATGGGAACAAAGCTCTGCTGCTGACTCTCTGCATCACCTTGAGCAATTCAGTTTCCCCATCAGTAAAATGGGAATAATAATGCTTACCCACCTTTGAAAATTGCATTGTGATCTATGGATGAAAAGTACTATAGAACTACTAATGTTTTTATTTGTAGTATTACTACTTTGATGTACAAATCAATCACACAATTGACCTCAATTGCCTTATGAAGCTGTTATAAAGATTATATCAAACTATTTCTTCAGCGATTTAATTTGTAGATTACTGAAATGGCAGACCATAAGAGCCTCTTTGGAGCCTTTCCTTTCTGTTTTCTCACTGTTGTTGCTGTGAATGTGCACTTACTCTTCAGCAGACTGCAAAGCATCTCAAACTGTTATTGTTTGTTTTATTTTCTTAATGAAAAAATTTGGACAATTTCTTTTAAATCCCTTATAGCAAAAGTAGTGTTATCTTTATGGACCAATTACCTTCTCAGCTGTATTTGCAGAAACGAAATTAGTTGCTAGTCATCCACCATGCCCTGAATATAGTTTGATGAGAACCAAGGGCCAGAATCACAAAGGTGCTTGGGCACCTAACTGCCTCCTTACCCACCTAAGTCCAACATTGCGGCACCACTGACATTGTCAAAGCCACTGATTACCTGCCCACTAATCCGGTTGCTGCCTAAATACCCATAAAACTGCCTAAGTCCTGATACAACCCCACAGTTTATGAGCTGCTTGGAGCCTTCACTCCTAGCTAACCCCTGGCAACATTCACCTGCCTATCTTGCCTGCAGGGCACAATCTGGTAGGCATGCTCAGAGCGTGCCTAACCTGTGCAAGAGACAGCCGGGGTGGGTCAGAGAGAGAAAGTGTGCTCCCCACAATAACACAGTGGTTTAGAGTACTCACCTAGGATGTGAAGGATCCACATTCAAATCTCTGCTCTGCCAGCTTTGGAGAATGGACCTAAACCCACATGTCCCATGAGAGTGTCTTGACAACTTGGCTATGGTATTCTGAGTTAGGGTCTTTTTTCAGTTAAACCTGTTGTACTCTGTATGAATATTTATTGGAGTAGGGACTTGAACCTGACTTCCCTACATCTGAGCTGAGGGTCATTCTCTCTAGGCTATAGAGTCTCTCTTTCTTGCTCTCTGCCTCAGTGAATGTTTAATTATTTAACTCCTTGCAGTCAGGCAGGATAATATCAAACAGGTAAATTGATGTGACTATATCTATAAAAATATACATAACTCCCTCATTCTCCACATGAGTAAGACAGTATCTTGTATGCATATTTCTGGAAGGGGGAAAAGTGGAACTCACTAGTCTATTATTGAGATGTGATCACAAGACCTTCTGAATACTATAAAATACAGGCTAGGAGTGCTAAAGAGGACAAATAAGAGATGATTCTTAAACCTTCATTTGGAAGGTAAAAGTAAAATTAATGGTCAAAAGCCACAGTGATGTTTGAGATTTGTTGCCTTCCTTTTATATACATGACTTTTAGGGTCCTTCATCAAAGGATTTATAAGACGTCTGTTGTATATGTAAAACCCCAAAGCAAATAACAATAAAAAGAATACACTGTTGGTTCCTTTCTATTTTTGATAGAAGTTCCATCCCTCACAGCTTCAGACATAACAGCTGGAGTAAAATGTGCTTTGTCATTCTGTAGTAGAAGATTATTTTCTTCCCATGTGCACTGTCCCAGTCCCCCACTCTCTGTCCCCTCTGATGTCATTGCAATGTACTACCCAAACCTGGTAAATGGAAAATGGCATTTCAAAAGCTATTTCTCTTATTTGGGGAAAGTGTGCTGCCAGGATCCAGAGGATGTGGGAACTTCCCTTTTAGGGACGGTGGTGATTAAATGTAAAATTTTGTCATGCCCCAATTTTCTTACACTTGGATACTAGAAGAATACATGTTAGTTGTGAATGTGTGTTGCGATCTCCAACATGCTTTGTTGTTTCCTACCCTCAATTTGTCCAACTGTTAAGAAGTTCACTGTAGCCTTTCAAAGTTTTTGTATTGCATATCTATTAGCCTGGTGTAAGTACTGACCAATCTGGATAAGATTCCCCCAATCCACTGGTCCAAATTTTTTCTGTGCATGTGAATGATTGCTCTTTTTTGCTTAACTTGTAGGGAATTAGGATTGAGACAAACAGCATCTGATCTCTTCAAAAGTGTATTTGGAAGTCCTATTTGGTTCATATTTTTACCCGTGTATATGAAAAACATCCACATCTGAAGATCATTCTGTGTGTTCCCTTCCTCTAACAGATTCTAATTTCTCCCCTGCCCTTGAATCATATCTTCCGTAGTGCAGTGCCATGGACATTTTAGTCTCCCTTCTTCATGTCGCTTCAGAGAATGACTTGGTGGCACACTTCCCCATCCACGGCTCTTCAGGGGTAGCTGCTGACCTGTTGGCCCATTCCCATCTTTCTAAGAAATGACATTAGGTCTTCTCCTCCTATTCTCTTCTGAAATGTGCCAGAGTTAACTGGGCTTACTCAGAATTTATCCATACATCTTGAAGTCCTTTTCTGTAACACCAATAACAATGGAGTCAATGAAGACATACTGAATATAAAATTGATTCCATAGATGGGATTATAAAATGGGTATGAACTTGTTTAGATTTTGGACCTATGTGAACTCCACACCAAAGTGTATCCACCCAAAAAGCACTGGGCATTGTTAACATACATTTTTAAAACACAAGAACATAGGAAATACAAAATAAAACTTGTCCCAACATTGTGTATATGTGTAAAATAACAGCTCCACCATGCTACACAGATTGACCCTGACTAACCATGCAGTTTTACCACTGTAACCCCTGTTCTTGCTCTCTCATTTCACTCTACTACTTTCTTGCCCTCTTTTTTCTGTCATTGCATGTTATCAGCTTGCAAACTCTTTGGGGCAGGAACCCACTTTTATTCTTTTCTGTACTTGTCATCTCACCTGCAGGTAGGTCACCAGCACACTATTGGACTCTGTAAGATAATAAAATTAAGTGGAAATACCATAAAAACAGGTTCTCCTGGAATGGCTCTTATTGCTTATATCCAGAGATATTGTGAGAAGAGCCTTTCCCTCAGTATTTCTGCCCTTCCTCTTATGGCCCCAGAAGTGACAAAGAGTGTATTCAAATAGTTTAGAAGACTGAAACATTTTTGGTTCAAGGTGATTTCTAGATCTGGGCAAAAGTTCAGAAGGCTTCTTATTCTATCTTAGCCATTTTGCCCTTGTCAAGCAAATAGTCACGTGTCTCTCTCACACTCAGACACACGCACTCACTCTGTCTGTCTGTCTCTCTCTCTTAATTGCCCTTATTTATTAACCCTGATCATGAGACTCTTTGCTTTGAGAACAAGGACTGAATGAGTAGATATGTGGAATGAATCTTTCACCTCTAGATGATCGGGTGCAGGAAGTTGCCTCTGAATTCCCAGTCATTGCAGTTCCTCCTATAGCCCTATATGTCAATTTCTAGAGTCATACAAACATTTAAATATTTTAGAAAATTCCTAAAGCTGAGTTTCATAGCATCTGTGAATCTCCGCTCTCTTTTTATGATTCTGAATTTCTGAGACTAAAGGGGCTTTGTAGTCGCAAAAACCAAAAAATAGCTTGCAGTGGTTTCCTGCAATCTTGCTGCTGTACTTTAGAGCCCTTCATAGCTTTTACTGCAAAGTTGAAGTAAGAGATTTCCTTTACAATGCCAGCCTTTCTCAAATACAACATTAAGCTCAACTGGCCATACTGTGCCTTCCGTACGAACATTCTATCATGAATGGTCAAATGCAACTGAGCCCTTGCCTCAGTCCATGTGCACCCTTGTCAGACACTAATGGAGGGCTCCTGACGTCCAGAGCAGAGGAGCTCGTCTCCTGTGGGGTGTAGCTCCACTGTTGTGCTCCTTCTGATCTGCTACAATGCACAAGAGAGGAGTTTGTCAAAAAATTATTTGATATTCTATTGTATTACTTGAGAAAGAGCATGGGACCGTATAACTAAATACTGTAGCCTAAAGAGTGTGCTGGGGGTGTGTGTGTGTGCAGATAAGGTTACATGTGCAATCTTAACTTTGTGATATCCTGGCTTTTGAATGCATAACAGTGAAAACTAAACTTTATCATAGCATTTTTGAGAGTCTGTGTTTGGCCTGTGAATAGAGTTCCTCATGGTTGTGGTAGGTTAGTGTAATTTTTGCATATCTAATCAAGCATGAGTCATACACTTGACTTCTTACCTTCTTCTAGCTGCAATAGAAGTTGTGGGTTGAGATGTACTGTACTTAGTAGCGAGAGTGCAGTAGTATATTATTGACCACTGTCTACAGCAGAACTTGAGCTGGGAGGTTAAATTAAGAGCAAAGACATAATGGTAATTATCAAACTGTCCTTCTGTGTCTGACCACACACAGGAAAGGGAGGCTGGAGGGTGTGTGGAATTGGTCTGTGGTTCATGGCTGTGAACAATGCAGATCAACTACTTTTTATAAAAAAAAAAAAAAAAAAAGACAAAAAATGTCAAGCCCTGTTGTGCGACTACAAGCAATATAATGATTAAGAGTAAGAAAGTCTTCTCTTTGTGTAATCCTTCAGAGGCCCGTCCCTAGCAGGCTTTATAAATGATTCTAAGATACTAGTCACAGCTTAGAATATAGCATCTGTGACTCATTTTGTAAGGTTAGAGGGAATATATATTCTTACCTTGCAGTCATGTTTTCAGATGCTATATTTTCTTATTTTGCTGTAGTTTTCTCTGCATTGATAAAGAAATAATGTATATAATCTCAATATAGTTTGCTTTTATGACTTTCTGGTTTGTACACAAAACAAATAATATAGTTATGTTTGCTACTGCTCTTGTTACTTACACACACGCACGCACACACACAGACACACACACACACACACACAGCTACACACACGCTCTCACATGGCTGATTTTTCATTACTGAAAATCCAGACACCCCATTAAATTATTGAAGAGCATCCTGCTATATTTATTACAGAGGTGGCTGATATTACTGGCAATTGTCAAATTTCAGTTTCCTGTTGTTGATTTTCATGCATGAGAAACACACAGAGGCTGGACTTGTGCCAGAGCTCCATCAATCTCTCTAGGCTGCTTCGACCTCAGGACATGTAAGAGTAGCGGATAAATTGGAAGATCAATGCCTTGTTCCTTGTGCTGTGCCAGCTGCTATTGAGAAATTAATATGAGGATCACTATAAATAAAAGATAAAAGATGATATGGCTTACAGTGTAAAATATTAAGGCTGGACACAATGTGCTCTATGAATCTAAACCCAAAGCTAAGCAAATTAACCCTGTAAGAGTATCCACTGCCTTTGTGGGTTTGAGAAAAGGTTGTGGAAAGGAGAAGAGCTCTCTTTGAAGACTGACTAGCTTTTAAGGAAGCCAGGAGATTTAGCAGAACTAACCACATTATCAACTAATATAGGACGACAACCCATAGTCATGGTCTTCAGGGTTATCTGTAAGTCATAGAGAAGTTGCATGTCATAGTAGCATAACTCTGGGAGACTAGATAACTGATTTGATAATGACATATGGAATATTTAAGTTACCAGTTAAAACCTATTTAAGGTCGCTAGTGGCCAAAAGCTGTTACCAACTGTGGTGAACATGGGAAATTTCTATGTCTTTATGACAGTTCGGTGTCACTCACTTTTGTACCACTATTGCTTGGGTCTTTCCAGAGCACTTGCTGGGAGCAGGGGAATTAGTGTTTAATGGACTGGATGTGAGCCAAGTAGATATGTCTGGGTTCATATGAATGAACTATCAAGAACTGCAGCACGTGAATAGCACTACCTTGGAGATACAATGAAGGCCAATGACTGGACCCTTTAAATAAAAACATCTCCCAGATGTGAATGATCCATTACCTGTTGGGTCCTAGCTCTTCCCCACCTCAGTCCAAGGAGAGAGGAAGTATATAGTATACATGAACACAGCATGACTTCAACTGGAGAGACAGGAGTAAGGTGTTAAGAGATGGGTAAAAGAGAACTTGTTCTCCCAGTGGAAGGGGGCTAATCCAACCCAGAACAGGCTGGTAAGGCCCAGGAGGCTTGCTGCAGGCATGCAGTCTGTATCCCAGGCTAGTCCCAAGAGGGTCCTTCTTAATCAACTCAGGGGAAGCTTCAATTAGGTGAGAGTTACACAGACTTTTCTTTACCATTTTAACCCAGTAACCCGTGAACACTATATTCCTCCTGACCGATAGATGATTTCTTGTTTTGAAAACACTGTCCTGTGTCACTGCCAGCATCTACTGGTTGCATAGCTCCCAAAAGGCTGTTTCCAAAGGGGTCCAAGCTCATGTGGACCTACTGAAGGAGCCACGGCACAAAACAGAGGTGCTGAAGCCAGGGACCCATTAACGGAGTTATGGGGCTCCCCCTTGAGCAAAGTGGCGGCTCAGGGCCTATGAATAAGAAGAGGATAGGTCCCAGAAAGACTGTGGAAGGGTCGAAGGCATAGCATGTGCTGTAGTATTGTGACACCAACTGAGGGCTTGTTGGTAGCATTTGAGAACTGGATTTGTTTCTCAGTCCAGTTCCAGGGGTCACGTGTTCATATCGCAACCCCCCCACCAACCCACACTTTCTTGGCAGTGTGAGCAGAGAGGCAGAGTACTGCTCCCCCCTCCTCCAGGCTATGTCCTTGCAACCAGTCTCCCTGCACTACAGAGACAAAGTAGTTTCACTGCTTTCTGCTTTTATAGTCATAATGTAATTATTTTATAGTCGTAATGTAATAATTATAATTCATGTAATAAACAATGAGTGACAGTCTGTTGAAATGCATTGGAGCAGTTTAGAGATTTTTACCACTCCTTCATTATAAGTTTTAATATAACATAATTCATTATACATTGGTTCATCCATATTTGTGTCCCCATGAAGTAAATGGCAGGCAGGGATATGGATACATGGTTATAGTTGCTTGTGAAATCTTAACTCAAATCCTCTTTATATCAAACCATTCAGAACTCGATTGTGACCTGCAACAGCCACTGGTGTGTTAAGTGGGGTTGCAGAAGGTGGCATCAGCTCCACAGAGGCCAGGTGAGCGCAATGCAAGGCTACAACTGCTTACACTCTTTAATAAGGTTTAGCACATACTCTGCCCCGTGCTAGCTACAGACTGCCAGCAGAAGCAGGGAGGGTGAAATCTGTAAGAAAGAGCATAATTTTCAAATGGATAATGCTGTTTTATAATTTATATGCATTTATTTTTGGAAGTCTTTTTTTTTAAATGTAAATCCCCATTATTTTTAAATGTCTAGAGATGTGTAATTTAATAACTAAGTGTCGTCAGATTGCTTGTGCCCTTAGGGTCCAATTTTCCCTCCAATAATTAGGCACAATTTCCATGTGATTTGACCTGACTTCACTGGAATTTCTGCTTGTGTAGCTGGAGCAAAACTGAGCCCATCGTTTTTTCTAAGCCGGTATTCATATATAGCGATTAAGGGATCAAAATCCATGGGTTTTAAATTCACCATTTAGCATGTCAAAGACTGACCAGTAGTGGAGTAGTTCTTTGATGGTGACATAAATCTTAGGGATAATTGTTTCCCCTCACATCCGCTGTCTCCCATCCTCTCTCTCACACACACAGACCTGCCGGTCTCCCTAGCTGTTTCCTAGTGGGTAGAGTAATGATTTTCTTAAATAAATAACTTAAACAGGGAGAAAGTTGCTCTTTGGGGGCCAGATGGTTCCTAGTGTGCAGGGGAAATGTAAAGATCCTTCTATGCCCTTGCCCCTCAAATTTTCTGTATGGGGCTAGTTGATGACTGAATGAATTGCAGCTTGGTGGAGTAAGGACACTTCATCCTTTCCCTGTGGGTGGGGATGCAACCCACCCCAAAGCTGAGACCAAGGCCTGGACGTCTCTCCACACCAGCCATACATGGAAAAGGGAGCAGCTGTACAATTCCTAGGAGCTCGGAGTCCGCACACAGGTGGGTTGCACTGCAGCAGCCCCAGGCTAGTCCAGCTATGCAAATACCACACTCTGGCTGTTGCTGAACACCACAGAAATGCTTGCATTTCCTTAAATAGAGAGAGATGCCACCCAGCATGAAGCTCAGACCAAATCCCAGATTGACTCTAAATCTACTGTTACAATTTGATCCTGCATCCTTCCACCCAGTCCCCAGTAGGGCTTCCTACCTTTGTTGAGGATTTAGCAAGTTACGCTGAGTTAGCTGCTTGCCTCAAAGTTCATACATTCTGTGGATAATGTATCCACATAATGGCAGTTCTACCAAGCCCACATTTCTCCAGCTTACTTAAGAGAATGTTATGTGGGACTGTGTCAAAATCCTTGCTAAAGTCCAGGTATATTATGTCCATCACATTCCCACTCTCCACCAAACCAGTTACCTTGTCAAATAAAGAAATCAGGATGGTTTGGCATAATTGATTCTTAATCAATCCATTCTGACTGCTAGTGATGGGTGGGACTGGCAGGGTGGGACTGGCAAGACATGGATGTTCTGCGGAAGCTGCAGGCGCATGAGATTTGAATAAAGCATCTGGCCAGAGCAACCGAACTGAAGGCAGCCTAGCAGTGAAAGAGAAAGGATTGGGAGAAGCAGCTACTCTAGGGGGGCTGGGAGCTCACACAGTGAACTGCAAAAGGCAAGGTGATAGAGTTATGAGCCCAGTGAATAGAAAAATGGGTCAGAAGGAAGGAAGATGAAGAATAAGATGGAAATCAGAAGGGGAAGATACCGGAAGGGAAACTGCATAAGGTTTAGATAGACACCTCAGCCTGGATTCATAAGCAAACTTTGGTGTGATGATGCTGAACATCACCACACCTAACTTTTAAGTAGCTAGAAACTCACTGGGATTCTCAAAGCCTGGGTAAGGCACCTACTTGTTTTACAATGGGGAGAGATAGGCACCTTAGAATGGAGTCACAAAAGCCAACATGCTAGGACATTCCTCACGTAAGTTAGCCAAGGGGAGGTGCTAAGCTAAGGAGTTTGCACTAACCTCCACTCCTCTTTTGGAGATAGACATCTAAGTCCATGCTGCGGAGAGGTGCCGCCTTCTGCATGGGAGTCTCAGCTGCAAACAATCTCTTGGGATTAGGATCCTACTCCATTTGAGTGGGAGGAGCTGCTGCCTCACAACTGTTAGCGCAGTGGTTAGGGTACTTGCCTGACATGGCAGATCCCCATATCAACCCTTTATTATCCTCAGACAGAAAGGGGCCTTGGACCAGGGGTCTCCCATGTCATGGATGGTTACCTAACTACTGGGCTCAATGTTATGAGGGAGGTTGTCCTCCTCCAGCCATTTTGTTTAAGTTTGCTGAAAGAGACCCAATCTGCTAGACAAGTTCTCAAGATTGGGATTTATGCCTCACATGAGAGTTGAGGAATGGCTCTTTCCCCCTGGTTTGCGCATTGTTCTGGGCTTAGGCTGCCTGGGGTGGGGCTGCACTGTACATGACTAGAGGCAGACTATAGATGCTCAGGGACCTTTTATGCTGCCGAGTTTAGGTTCCTACGGGGTCTGAGAGCAGCTGAGTGGGTGCTTTGTTACTCCCACTGGGGCCTGATTCTGCCCAAAAAACTGCCATTTTAGGTGTCTAAGTCCTTTTGTGAATCTAGCCCCTAATCTTTTCAGAGCATAACCAAGCCTCCAACCCTGCTGAGTTTTGACCATTATCCATTTGCAGTATATTGTTTGCAACCTTCAGTTGATTAACCTGCCCCCTACCCCCATCAGCCCCCACAGGCCAGAAAGAGACTTGATTAGGGAGTAGCAACATGGTTACCAGACAGCTACACTGATTCACAGTCAAACTGGGCTATTGTTCAAGCGAGACGCCACTTAGCATTTAAATCCTTTAAATAGTAATCATGTATCTAATTAGTTGGTCAATAAGTGCTGCATATAGATTTATTGGTACTTATCCCCGTCCCCCACAAAAGTCTTGCCATTGACCCTTTCCAGAGCCACAGACCTGAGCCTCCTGTCCACCTGCCTCTTGGCATTCATGGTTCGGTTCATGAGCAGCACACAGGCACATTGCCTCCTGAAGGAAAATTCACAATACTATTTTTTTCATTTTCTTATTTGTAGCCAAGCATCCTGCTGGGTGACAAAGGCTATGTCTGGTCTCCAGCTTCCTGTGTAGAATCCCCAGACGCTGTGGTGGGTTTTTTTTTCCCTTCTCTCTTTAGTCTCTGTGGTTTCTTAAGGGTCAAAAAGTATGCATTACAAAAAGGGAAAGAAAAAAAAATTAAAGATCAATGTCTGTGCTCCCTGCAGTGCCCCTGCCTTGGTTGAGAAATGAATATGAAGATCACTATAAATAAAAGATAAAAGATGATATGGCATTTGGAGTAAAATATTAACGCTAGGCACAATGTGATGTATCAAAGTCTAACCAAATTAACCCCCTGGGATAAACAGGGGCCTTGTTTATGTTGCATTTCAAAAAACAGACCTGTGGAAAATATATATGCTGAGTGTGTATGTCTGCATGCACATATGACCTATACACGGGTGTATCTGAATATGGGTTGTGTGAGATATGCACAACATACACAACGCGCTACAGCCTGCATGTATGCACACATATCTATGTGTATGTGTGTAAGAGAGAGAGTGAGTGAGTGAACAAAAGGACTATTCTGCTACCTGCTTCTTGGGTTGCCTGTAGGTGACACCTGCAAGAGATTTGGACTTGGCTTCCCCTCTGGGCTGGACAGGCAAAATAATCACTGACCGGTCTACATGGAGATAACTACTGGCAGGACCTACTTTTTTCACATTTTCCAGCAAAGAACTACCTACAAAAATATGTTTTCCATCATGATTTACACCAATCATTTTTCTAATGTATCCTTTATTAGACAAGGCCTTTGACAAGGTCCCTCGCCAAAGACTCTTAAGCAAAGTAAGCTGTCATGGGATAACAGGGAAGGTCTTCACGTGGATCAATATCTGGTTAAAAGAAAACAAAGGATAGGAATAAATGGTCAGATTTCAGAGTGGAGAGCAGGGTCCTCCAAGGAGCTGTCCTGGGACTACTGCTGTTCAACATACTCATGAATGGTATGGAAACAGGGGTGAACAGTGAGGTGGCAAAGTTTGTAGAAGCTACACAATTATTCAGAAAGAAAAGGAGTACTTGTGGCACCTTAGAGACTAACCAATTTATTTGAGCATGAGCTTTCGTGAGCTACAGCTCACTTCATCGGATGCATACTGTGGAAACTGCAGAAGACATTATATACACAGAGACCATGAAACAATACCTCCTCCCACCCCACTCTCCTGCTGGTAATAGCTATTAGGAGCATATATCCCAGCTGACCCTGTATGCCAAACCACTTAAGTTTTCACCATCACAACTAGGGGAATACTGTGACCAGGGAGCAGCAGAGACAGCAAGCATTGTGGTAAAGAGGGCAAGAATTATACCTAGTGAGCTGCCAGGAATATCGATTAGGTGTGCCCAGCACTGAGACAGCTAGGTCCATCTGCAGTTTAGCTAAGAAGGGGGCAATGGTTCAGGATGAGGTCTTGAAGGCGGGGAGCAAGCAGTGCAAGTGCAGTTCTGGCATGGATAGATCTCGTGAAATAGAGTATTTGACCTGGGGAGATGCCAGTCTGGTCTGTGGAGGGTTTGTAGGAGTTTGACTTCAAGAAAGTCAGGCTGGGTAGCTGGACTGTCAGTGGGTTCAGAGAGGAGTGGACACCATCTTTTCCCCCACCCCTTGACAAAATGCTCCTTCCCATACGTGCTTTGTTTCATAAGCACTCAACTTGCCCCAGGAGAGGTATTTACATACAGAAATATAAATACCTGCTCACCTTAGGAGGGGATACATTGGGCAAAAGCATGCTTGAAGCTAAGCTAAATGTGCTCTGCTATGCTGGCTGGCTGTTGCTGCGCAATTGCAAAGCCAAAGAAATAATCAAGGAGTTAATTTGTTCAACATAAGCTAGAAGTGAGTGTGGGACTGAGGGGAGGAGAGCGGGTCACCTCAATACCACCAAGACTTGACTGGACAGGAAAGAAAGGAGACCGAACATTGGGATAAATGAACCTTTATAACAGCAAAAAAAAAAAAATCAGTTGAAAATATGGTGGTTCTTGTTCTCCTTTCTGGGGAGAATTGGGGCTGAGTAGGCCAAGAAAAGTGGAAGGTGGGGGGTGAGGAAAAATATGGAGGACTATAAGTCTGAACAAGGGCTGGATTTAGGGTGACTAGGTGTCCCCAATTTTAGAGTGAGAGTCCCACAATTCAGGGCTTTGTCTTGTATAGGCCCCCAATTTTTCACAATTGCTATCTGGTCACCCTAGCTGGAATGGGGCAGGAGGAGCAGCTTTGGAGCAGGTGAAAGAAGGTTTGCCCCTGAGAATGAACTTCCAACTCTACAGCTGAGGAGGACAGTCGACCCTTTATTGTACTCTCTGAAATACAACAAAAAGAAATTTCCAGGAAGCACAGGTCTGCTTCATCTATAGCTTAATGGTTAGTGAGTTATGCTGTATTTGTGTAGTAGCAGAAGTATGTATGTGTTGTGGTTTTGTGGGTGCATACAGAAGGAGGTATGTAGTGTGTTTCCTGTTATGCTTTGAAGTAATTACTTTAGGATGCCAAAGTGTGGAGGGGGAGGAAGGAATGTATGAGCATAATAAATTAGTAAGTGATTATGCAATGCAAGAAAAAATGTTACTGTACATAATATATGACCCTACAACAGACCACACAGTGTTTGATGAATTATAGACAATAAGAATTTATGCAGGAAAGATGTGCTGTGTATATTTTCATATAAATTCCAGGAATATATTGCCATGACTTAACCATTATTTTTATGCATAGAACTGAAAATGGGTATGATTATTAGTCTGGGTCCCATGGATTCAGAAAAGAGTATTTTTACAAGGTGTTTTTTTTCTTTTATACTCATTTATCATCCACATTTTAACAGTGTTTTTTTTTTTCATTTTATGTGGCACATTTTCTTGTCTAAGGTTCCAGGTCTTAGATAAAATGCTCATTGGAACTGATGGGAAATGCATATCTATCTTAGGTACTTCTGTGCCCCCCCCCACATTACCATAGTGTCTGGGCAAATCACACCACCACTGTGAAAGTACTACCATCTCCATTGTATGGAAGGGGGCCTGAGGCAGGGGCACCAAGTGAGTTGCCCAGAGTCACATAGGATGCAGTATACCTCATCTAAATGCACTAAATGCCCCAATAGCAACTATATGGGTGAAACCAGACAATCACTATGCTCTCAAATGAACATGATAGAAGACAAAAATGCCCCATCACATGTGGGTAAACACTTTTCAAAAAGTGATCACTCCATCAGTCCTCCGCCTCAAAGGCTCTCAGAAGATGAGCCTGGGAGCTTAACTTTGCTAGACACTAAAAATCATGCACTGAATAGAGACACTGGATTTATGGCTTATTACAACAGTCTGTAACCCACTAATAACTCCCTCCACCAGCTGCTTCTCCCCCTCCCCCCTTCTTTCCTCCTCTATGACTGGAGGTGTGTTAACAGGCTTCACCTTGAAAAGTCCTTTGAAATGTGTGTTAACTACTTGTGCTAAACAATCTATTAAAATCTTGTATTTAGCAGTGACACTGAGTTAGTTTCCCAGACCTGATATGTAAGCTCTAAAGCTTGTCTCTCTCACCAACAGAATTTGGTCGAATAAAATATATGATCTCTCCTACCTTGCCTCTCTAATAGCAAGTCTGTGGTGGAGCAGAACTTAACCTTAGTCTCCCAAGGCCTAGGAGCCCTAATCTCTCGGAACAGGTGACTCTGAAAGCAATGCTGGGCCCCAAATGTATAAAGCTCAGCAAGCGGTTCCTTGGGCTAAATTTGTAAAGATATTTAGGTACTTAAAGATGCAGATAGGCATCTCATAGGATTTTCAAAAGCACTGTGTTTTCAATGGGAGTAGGTATCTAGGCACATTAGAAAATTCCATAGGCACATATCTGTGTCTTTGATCTCCTATCTAAATATCATCAGAAATCTGACCCTTTGTTCTTGTGCCAACTCACAAATAGCACAAGGTCCAGCAGAGTAGCCCCAGTCCTTCACTCTGATCCACACAAATAAAACTGGGAACAGGGGAAATGCTCTGGGAGAAAGGAAAGGCAAAAACTAAACTGATTGAACTGGACTGGAGTAGAGAGCAGGAACTGATTGACTGGCATGGGCAGGTCAGGAAGGTATCAAACTGGGGTAGGGTTCTGAATTAGTGAGTGGGGAGGAAATCTGCTGTCCCTCTCAGCCAGGGAAAAACAGAGGGGTTTTCTTTTCCCTGTCTAGCTGTCCCCTTTCCATCTCTCTCTCTGTCCATTTATCTCTATTTTTATGCAAAGTATGCCCACGTATTCAAAGTAGCAGCCTCATTTTTGCGTTGAGGTTGTCGGTAGGTATGCCAGTGCCAGCACCTTTCTACACCATGATATAACACTGTTCCCTGTGGTCACATTTGTTGCAAGTAGGGTAAAACATTCATCATAAAATGGCAATTTGTTCTCACTCCTCTTGCCCCACACAGTACAAAATATTAATGAGTGAGTCCACGTCATCAAATCTTGTGTGTTTTATGCCTTGCCTGTTACATGCTGTAGAAATATTTGTGTGTGGTCACTCAGGAGTCATTTCATAATAAACAAACAATAATTATAATTCTATCTATCTATCTATCTATATATAATGTTCGTGAGCATATGTGCCATTTAGATAGATATATTTTTGTTATATGTTCATCTCATCAGCAAAGTAATGCGTGACTCAGAAATTAAAAAAAAAAAAAAAAGCTAAAGCATCACCTTAGGACGCCCTGGACCTGTACGTCTCATGGTGGCTATGATTGCAGCCTTCACCCTTCATATATGTGCAAAGCAAATAAAAAATATCACAGTTAGTATGTTTTTGCCTGTAGAGTGCAAACTAACAATTCTGGCCCAGATAAGAACATTACTTTTTAATACAAGCTGGACCAAGTTAAACAAGACAAAAGTGGGACTGCCTCTGTAGGTTCTTTAAACCGCATATTGGAGCTCTGGGATGGAAAAAGGTGATTTTGAACATTTAAACAACCGACCTTTGGCACCATTGTATAAAATTTATGTATGGTTTATGTATGATTGTGTTCTACTCTGTGGGGAAGGGTTACCAGGGCTCCAAAACAATGCGGGGTGAGTACCCTGGAGATTGTAAACAACTCCAGAGAAACACTTGGGGCATTTGCATGCACTGGTTCAAACTGGGTTCTCCAGAGGCTCAAACAAAGAAAGGAGTTTGGGTATAAAAAAGTTGAGCTTCAGCTGACACAGGATCTTCATTTTGATTCAGTAAAGGGACATGACTCTCTGTCCCCAATTCCTTCTGCAGGGCGGGAAGGAATGTTAGTCTATCAGACCTCCCATGTAGAAGCTGGGTGATTTCCACTATATTTAGTGAGGGTTGGAGTCTGTTTATTGGTTTTTTACATGTTTTCTCTGCGTATTTTTTCCCCTCCTTCAAATTAATGTATTGTGCTGGGAAAGAACTGTGGCATCACTGGTAAAAATGCTGTTGTCCTCAGAGAGAAAGCACAGCCCAGATACTGGCCATTAGGCATACTGGTGATATTACAGTGTTTGGTAGGGGCTGGGCAGCCTTAAAACCACCCAGTCAGAAGGGAGTGGGACCAGAGTCCTGTGATGGGGTGTTCACCCCACACAAGGCCGGGAGGGGTTAAAATGGCTATGTGGGCCAATTAACTGCCCAGGCTGCACCAGAAGGAGACAGGGAGCAGGCCACTAACTGGAAAAGGGCTCAGCTGGGCAGGAACAGGAGGGGTCTGTATAAAGCCCAGGAGCTGTGAGCAGCAAGGGGCTGTAAGGAAGTAGTCTATGGTCACTCCCTAGGAGGAGGAAACTTAGGCTCGCAAACCCAGAAAGAGCTGGACCTGGATTCCCCTACCAGTCAATGGGAAGTGGCACATGACATTGGAGACACCAGCTGGTCTGGAAGGACTTTTTCCCAGAAGAGGTGGACCTTAGTGACCTCGGCCAAGCCATGAACAGGAAGCTGCAGCTTCAGGAGTGAGAGGTGCTGCAGGCTGAAAGAGCTGATGGGTAGAGGAGGGCAGCACCTGGCAAGACCTAATCTCCACGTACTGTGAGTGGACCCTGTGACAGGCCCCTACCCAGAGACAGATGGCGGCTACAGGCCTGAGACCGCACTGGACACTCCTGTCCTGGAGTTGACCCAGGGATAGAAAGGTGCAGTTACCTTGAAACTGTGACACTTTTTAATTTTCCATTGTTGAAATAGATACCATATCTTTATAAAGCAAGAATTTCTTTTAATGTATTTCATGACTGCTTTTGTAAACATTAAAATATTGTGGAGCGGATGCTGTGTAAATGACAAAACTTGATTATCTAAACACACACACAGGCTGTTTGTACAGCATTAGCTATCATCGTGTGTGTGTGGAGGGGGGAATCAAGTTATTTTTCCTCCAAAGGAAACAGAGGGATCTTACTATTTTTGGAGGTGAGGTGGGGGCGGGAGGGAGGGAGAATTGGGTCAGAGTTGCAGTTCATTGTTCTCCAGAAAACATTTTCAAGATGACATTTGTAACAAGTGCCTTGTGGGTTGCAGTTGATGGTCTCTTGTAAAATTCTCTCCACTAAGTGGAGAGGAATGTTTTTCATCTTTTAAGAGCAATCAATGTAGTCCAACGACTGTGGACAAATAAAAACACAAAAGAACAGAAAATATAACAAACCCCCACCTGAGATTAGAAATAAAAATACTATATATTTGTAACATCTATTTGTTTCATACAGTATATATATTTTTGCCTGTTATATCAAATTGTGCTAAATTATAAATGATGAATTGATCTGTGATTCAGAAAAATGTGGCACTAGCATTTAAAAGATTATGTTCTGTGTATTATAAGTTAAGTTATTCAGCTTCTATAGACTTCATAAAATAATAATTTGTTCCCAGTGCCAGAGTAGAGCATCAGGAGGCATGTACCATCCGCTTACTTCCTTTGCATTAAAACTCTTATTTCAACTGTTGACCTTATTTCTCAATAACATTTTTAAAATAAAAGACTTTCTCCTCTTTGACAATAATGTGAATGCAAAAAGAACTTTCTGTTTTTAGTTAAGAAATTTCCAAGCCAAGAAAGCGATCTCTAGTTCTTGATTTTTATTTTTATTTTGTGATCTTCATATGGTTCTTTACATGTGCATTTAGGCATTATTCTCATCAAAATTCAGTTTCTGCAGTTTAGGCCATGAAACCCCCGTGGGACTTCTCGGCTTGTCTCCAACAAAGGTTAATAATCTCTCTGATTCTCCATCCCCAGCAAGTCACCATTTCCACACAGAACTCAGAATCCAAACTTTGGCAGTACCTCCCTGTCTAGCATAAAGAAACACATGATGCTTCTCCAGATGCTAAACAGAATTATGTAGGAGGTAGCCCACACATTGATGTCTTAAGAACTCAACTTAGCATGCTCAGAGGGATCACTGAAGGCCACTGATGGATAAGGCTCTCAGAGGCTGATTGACAACATCAGTGCACCTCGTGCCTGCATGCACTTTTATAACAGGCATGGATGGGCTCAGGATCACAGGAATTGCAACCAGTAGGGATAATTTTCCACTGTATGTGGCATCATGGCTTTGCCTAGGGAAACATAATTAATCTTTTTGTGCACTTATCTTGTACTGTATGCCATGTAAACTCGGGCCTATTTCTCTACTACTTCTGCCACAGAAGTGAAAAACTGCATCTCACCCCCTACTATGCCTTTCAGAACTATGCCACTGGAGCTTGATAATTACTTCTTTAGGCAAGTGTAAGACATTTCTCCTTTCTTTGCTTCATTTACCCACGTGTTCCTATCTACACTGGCATTGTGCTTGTGAACAGAAAGCACCGAGGAACTTACGCTCAGGCTCAATAGCTGAGATACCATTATATGAGTACCTTTTTCAGGTATTGTACCCAACTGCTTCAGTAGAAGGGGTTGAAGTTGCATTGTGGTGGATGAAGAATTCTGTATGCAACGTCCATTAACGGGAGCTGAATGTTTTCTGTCCCTTGTTGCACTGACTCCCTACCTCCCACTTAATCATATTGATAAAGGAGGAAGACTTTTAATCTTCCTAAAGATTTAATGAATGATAGGGGAGGAAGGTAGTATCAAAATACTTGTCTCTTTTAGTCACAAACCAAAAGTAAGTAAATAATAATGACACTAATTATAATGACTGGATTTGTAGAAATATCAGCATTGTACTTATGTGGGAATCGAGAAAGAGAAAAAAAAAACAAGTAATCGCTAGAACATTGGATGGTAAATTAAGTAATAGGAACACTAATTGATCATTAGAATTAAAGAAATGAAACATAACAGCATAGAAGTAGTCTACACTCTAGGTTTTAAACTAGGCAGTGTGGACGCTCCTGGGTTCTCTTCAGAAAAGGTTCATAAATCAGACCTTACAGTTCAGTTTTCAGGAGTCTGAAGCAAACCATCCCCTGCAGTTTTACTTGGGAGTTTAAGTTCAGTGAGCTGGGGCTCAGAGAATTTTGTAATCTTGAGCACAATTTATCAGGCACCCGAGGGCAAAGTGAGAAATACTCCAGAGATCATGTACTGTGGGGAATGTCTCATAGTCCTTTAACACAATCCCTTGTTACCACTGTAAGGCTTATGCGGCTTCTCAGCCCCAGTTCTGTAGAGTTGGGAGCAGCAAGCGCCAAAATGCTTTTCTGGAAAAAAGCTTAAGGCTGGAATTTTCAAAAGTGCCTAAAGGAGTTAAGTGGCCATTTTACATTGACTTTCAATGGGAGTCGGCTGCCTACCTGTGCCTTTGAAAATCACTCCTGTCATCTCTCATAACCTTTCCATGTCATAAATATCACACGACACAGGTCGGAACATAGCAATCTCTGTAACAACCATTAAGTGTAGTCTCATTCTGTCTCCACGCCACACAGCAAACTGAAGGAAGTTGAGGAAATCTGTGGCCTCCAGTTGCTGCCAGATTTTCCTTACCTAGAAAAAGGAAAATTATGGACAGTGCAATAATTAATGAGGTTGTCAGTGTCAAAAAATAATTTCTTCAGCATAGTCCTAGCAATCATGTCTTTATGCTGCTGATGCCTCACCTAAGCCTTGATACTATCCTATAACAATGGACCCAGTGATTGACTACTGAAAATGGGGGGCCAAGAAAGGCATGGACCAGAATTGTAGGTTGCATCCTGGAATTCCTCAACCACTTCCAGAACCCAGCAGGGAAAACTAGTGAACACCCAACAGGAAAGACTTTGCATTTATCATCTCCTACACAGAGCTTTTGTGGCATAGAGACTGCAAACTTTGTAGCAATCTTATCTGTGAAGAGCATAAAACTTACTTTGAGAAAGATCCAGCCTAATAGGTGAAGAAAACTAGATACACCAGGGATTCACTTTTGGGAATAATTTTGCTCAGCAGTACGTGGTAGACAATATGATTGAGGAGAAGAAACCCTTCACCTCCAATACAGGGCATAAGATTCAAAAGAATGTTTATATTACAACTGGCTGGATGCAGACCATGAGCTCCAGCCTCTTTCCTTAAGAATACCCCTTAATTCACAAAACCTGTATTTGTTTGCATAAATGCACATCAAAAGCTGGTAACAATCTACAAAGGAACAGGTACCTAAGAGTTCACTTATTCTTTTTGTGCCTGCAACTGTAGGTTTTGCATGCACAATGGAAATTATTTGCATTCAGTGGCTACAACGTAGGGATAAATATCTAAAATTTGGCTAATAATGCCTCGTCATTATCACCTACTAGTTTAGCGTCTAATTGTAGTGCGACTTTTTTTTTACTTTTCTATTCTCAGGCAAATATGAAAACAGACTAAACAAACTTCACTCCAATGCCAAACAAATCCAGAATTCAGAATTCTATTTCCAGCATCGACCTACCTACATTTTTAAAAGGATCATAATATATTGTAACTTTCTTTAATCTCTGATGAATCACATTTACTACAAGGTCTTGCTAATTAAAGCGAAATACCTCGTGGAATGCCTTTTGAGTCATTTCACTCGATTTCATTAATTCTGGGTACTGAAGTCAATTTAAATTCAGTCTGGCGAAGTGAGCTAGCACAACAGCCATTTCTTCTGGTAACACAGTCAAAGGGACCGACAAACTTGCTCTGTAGTAAGCAGTACGGAGCCAAGAAAGCTGAAAATAACTACAGACAATAAATGTTATTTATGCTCAATATCTTGGAATAGAGACGTTCATCTGAAACCACGAACAAATATTTGTAAACTTGGAAGCAATTGTGCTCTGAAGAATTTGTCCTTTAACTCTCTTGCTTTAGGACTTTGTTATTTGTGCCAACTCCTGGAGTAGTTCATTTTTCGTAGGGTGCCCATACATCCCATTTTGGCCAGGACAGTCCCTTTTTTAGGCCTTGTCCTGGCCATCCTGACATTTCTGACAAAACTGGGCATTTGTCCCATTTTCTCTTGCCAAATGACCATCAGCAGGCAAGAACAAACAGGACAAATGCCCAATTTTGTAAAAAAAGTGGGGTGGGATCCTAGCGAGTGTGGAGGAACATGTGTGGGGGGGTAAGGGGACAAATGGCAATGCCAATCCTGCTCTGGAAGGAGGACTAGGATAGCGGCTCATGCCAGCTGGCCTGCCCTGTATGCAGGGGGGGGTGCTTAGGCAGCCCTGTGTGCAGGTGTGTGACAGGGCTTGGCCCACCAGCCCCACGCGCAGGCAAGTGGCCTTGGCAACTCAGCCCCCAGTGTGGACGGGTACCCCCCGTGGGGAGGGGGGCGTCGCAGGTAGGTAGCAGGGGTTCTTGGGCTGGCCCCAGGTGCCAGCGGGGAGGGGGACCTCAGGCTGGCCCTGCATGAGCAGATGGCAGGGAGGGCTCATGCAGCCCTATGTGTGGGGAAGCAGGGGAGGGAGGCTGGGGCAGCCCTGCATGCGGGGGAGCAGTAGGGAGGGGTCTGGGACAAGCCCTGGGGGGAGGAGGACCTCAGCCGGCCCTGCGCTGGCTGGAGGCAAGGATGGCTTGGGTCAGCCCCACATGGGGGATGCAGCGGGGCTCAGGCCGGCCTGAAGGTGTCCCGTTTTCCCTTTGGTAAAATATGGTCACCCTATTTTTCTGGGATTTACTGTTTTCCCTTTCATACAGCCTTCATCTCATTCCTCCCCTGCAATACAACAGGAGATTCCATACCTTTTCCCATGCCACAGATTTCCTGAAGGGAGAGAATATTGTTAAGAAGAGTCCTAAACCTATTGAACAGAGGTCTGCATCTGTGAGATTTGATAATCTAGGTTAATCAAATGGACAAAACCCTCCTCAAAGCCAGAAGATGATCAGGTATAAAATCCTGGCCCCACTGAGTTTCACTGAGGCCAAGATGTTGCCCCTGATCTACACAAGTGGTGAAGCTAATGCCTTTCAGCTGGCTTTTTATTGTTATTAAATGGTGATTCTTGTCAAAGACTGTTTATACAGAGAGAAAAAAATGGTGGAGAGAGATATGAGGGTACGTGCACTGTTTCCTTACCACTTTAGCTGGAAGGCAGGCAGTGTAGGCTGGGGAAGATTGTAGGCAGCAAGTCTACAATGAACAGAGGTAACACTCTTGTCCTTATTCTGCCACAACAGCTGCACCCATTGTGTAGCAGCCATATGAGGGCAACCTGTTCCATAGGAACCATCTGAGATACTCAGATAAGCACATGGCATTGGAGGGCTGTTGTCGCCACCACTGCTTTGAAAGCTTGGAGGAGGTGGCCACTTTCCCAGCCACCATCACTGCTGCTGTTCAGATAGGCAAGGGAGGGGGCTTTAACAGCTATTCTTCAGACAAGTACAAAAAAGATGGGCACCTTTGAACAAGGGGGAGGGGGAGGGGCTCCACCCCCACTCCCTGGAACAGAGGCCCACGGATGGTCAACGTCCCAGAAAAGGGCTTTCTGTGTTAGAGCACCCTGCCAATACTACCCAACCATGGCAGGAGAGGGCAGGGGGGACGTCTATAATCTTAACAGAGGACTCTGTTGTATGGAGGCCCCAGTCCACCTGACCAGGAGCAATGTTGGAATCTCATTATTCAAGGGATAGCTCTTGAGAGGATGACCCCTGCCACCACTACTGCAATCAATGATGGGGCCACAGAAGAATGGGGCTGGTAAGAATGGAGACATAGGGACAAGAGAAGGTGTCTGGGGCCTTTTGTTGGTTTAATCCAGCCCTCAGAGCCATACAGAGTTCTACTTTTGCAAAGAGGTCTAGAACAAGAACCCTGAAGTTTAGCCAACAGGGGCTGGTGGCATTTCCTGCTAGTTTGGCATTTGAGAGGGCTAGTAAATCTAGGCTGAATCATAGTAACAGATCAGTAGTATTGCCGGAGCTTTCGCAAAGACAGGTCAAATTCAGCATGAGTACAAGTAATTCAGAGCTTTCCCAATGAGTTAAAATACAAGGCCTATAATACTGCCACTCTCAAATCACTTCTGAAATCCAATAGAAGGTTGTTAATATTGATATGGTTAATATACATCAAACAGGATTCCTTTAATTTTTTGAATCGAAAAATTCTCCACAGTGTTGACATTTTCTCACTTCACTATCAGGATTGTTTGGTTTCAGAGACTGTAAGGCCCAAGACACATTTTGTTTTAAATAATCCTTCATAAAAAATTCAGCTTTCAGTCTAATATGATTGAAACTCTGCTTGAGTGTGTTTTATAACGCATTGAACTGGAAAGACTATAGGTGTTGAATTATTCAAAACATGATAGGGAAAATAGTGATATATGTGTGCGTACAGAGAGGGGTGATCAAAGAAATCAGTGAGACTTGATATGTCTTGTTATCTCATTTTATTTACTTTTCAGAACTCATCCAAATATTAGAGGGGAAAAAATCAATATCAATGTTCACCTCTGTCATGTTCCATCCTTCAATTATTAATGAATGTCAAATTTGACCACATTTCTTCATACCACCTGCTCTGCAGTAATATTTCTGAGCCTTTATTAAAAATGTAAAATTGTCATTGAATTTCCAAATATGATTCTCCAGTGGCTAATTCAGCTTGTTTTATTAATAAGCAGGTTCTGATGAGTAATACTAATTTAATACGCCTGCATGTAAGATTAAACCATAAATTATTCCTGCTGAAGGTGATGAGATTTGACTACTGTGTGGTTGTTAAGCAATAACCCTTCTGCATTAACCCCATAAGCACACTAGGCTAAGAAGAAAACATGTTTCTCAGAATAGTTAAACTATTAACATTCTTAGACCAGCTCAGGTATTTTTGTTTTGCTACATATACATATATTACGTATACACAAAACAAAATAAGACATATAGATTTTGTCAGCCCCCTGGCACCCACTCCTGCAGAAAGGATACAATAATGAGCATTGATTTACACTAGGCTTTGCAAAAATTCATTAATGTCACCCATATCAGAACACTTCATGGTGGCATTTATTGTCTGTATGGACTAAATTTTGCTCCCAGTTTTGATTTAATTCTAAAAGCTAGAAAATAAATTGAATTATGATGGAACCAGGACCATTAAAGCCCTCTTTAACTCATCGGGTGTTACTTGGTTATTATTTACACATACTTTTTTGGAGGGGAGGGGGGTCCAAGTTGTTTTGACCGTAGCTGCACAAACCAAAATTTATTCAAAACCTTGCATACAGTGAGGCCATTTATGAAGATTTATCTTTCAACAGTAAGCATCCAATTCTATACCCACTCTTGATATATTTAGAATCACCCAAACAATGCTTCCTATTTAACAATTACTCTTCTTGCAATACTTTGCTATTTGAAAAGTAATCTGAGGATAGTGAGACATAAAAGTACCTCTCAAGGTTTCTAGAGCATAAGATCAAAAATTGTTGACTATAGAATAAGGGAATTAAAAAAATACTATATTATTCCAATCTGCTTCCTATTCCTTCTCGTTCATAAACAAAAATCACTACATTGCTGTACATACAGTCAAACCACTCAAATGGACTCAGATTTGCTCTGATTGAAGTTCAACAGAAGTCTTTTATAATATTTATAATATAATATAATATAATTAATATAATATAATATAATTAATATAATATTCTTCACAGGGACGGAAAGATGGTGTAGCTGTGTAAGACTATTCTGGTTCAGGCAAAGCATATAGGATCTGATTCTGACCTCATGAGACTTAACACTGGTGTAATCCCATTGTTTTGAACTTTCTTGGGTCCAGTCCAAGACTGTGGAACCAACTCCCACAGGAACCAAGTACAGTGTATTATCCAGCACTTTACCAACTGGAAACCGGCATTTCAGGAGGGGGTGCGGGCTCTTAGAGGGAGTTTGGGTACAAGAGGGGGCTTAGGGCAGGGGGTTGGGGCATGGGAGGGGTTTTGGGGTCCTGGATCCAGGTGGCGCTCACCTTCGGCGGCTCCCTGCAAGCAGTGACACGTCACTGGCTGCTCCTAGGTGGAGGCGCGGCCAGGCGGTTCTGCGCACTGCCTTTGCCCGCAGGTGCCACCCCCGCAGCTTCCATTGACTGTGGGCAATGCTCCTAGGTGGAGGAATGGCCACGGGGGCTCCATGCACTGCCCCTGCCCCACTCCGAATGCTGGCTCCCCAGCTCCCATTGGCTAGGGACTGTGAGTGGAGGCAATGCGCACAGCCTTCTGGCTGTGCCTCTACCTAGGAGCAGCAGAAACTTGTTGCTGCTTGGGGGAAAGCTACCCGAAGTGAGTGCCACCCAGATCTGGCACCCTGAAATTGTCCCGTGCCCTAACCCGCTGCCTGGAGCCCTCTCCCGCACTGGCACCCAGAGCCTGTGTCCTGCACCTCCTCCCATACCCCAACCCCCAGCCCGGAGCCCCCTCCCACACCCAAACTCCCTCCCTCTTACTTAACTGGAATTTTTGACTTACTGGCACCTCGCATTCCTCCAACTTACCGGTTAACAAAGCTTTTACTGTACCATCCAAAACCTCACCATCTACTGCTCCAAGTGCCAGGTGCACTTTTTTGACCATATCTCCTCTAATAATAAACTTCTACCAAAATTAAATACTACACTATATGCACAATTTACCTCCTGGAGAGAAGATGACAGAAAGAAGGAATGACACATAACAGAGATTAATCATGGTGCTTAATACACCACTGGAATCACAGTGGTGAGTGAAGTATAAGAACCTATGTATAACTGAATAGAATTGATATCAGTGGAGTTATTGTTCTTTTATGCTCATCAGTGACATCAGAATTGGGCCTAGTCAGTCCTACCAATGAACACAGTATTGTAAGAATGATCCAAACACATTTTGAAAGAAGATTAGAGTATTGAAGTAACATGTACAAGTAGTTGGCCCTGTCAACACTGGTTCTCCACTTGTGAGGTAACTCCCTTCTCTTCATGTGTCAGTATAATAATACCTGCATCTGTAATTTTCACTCCATGCATCCGATGAAGTGTGTTCTAGCCCACGAAAGTTTATGCCCAAATAAATCTGTTAGTCTTTAAGGTGCCACCGAACTCCTTGTTATAAGACGGTTCAGTAACAGAATGGGAACCTGATGCTGAGTTTTGAAATGAGATTTTTCTAACATACAATTTATAGCAAGTCTACTGGGTTAAACTTGTAACTTCTCTTGGAACAAAAACCACTTGACAGGATATTTGTATGTAGTGCTTTTCTCTTGGGTATTACAATAATAAGTGCGTTTTCTGCTGGGAGTTACATTACTGGTTCAACATTGCATGGTTATTATGAGAACCAAAGAGAAATAAGGGGGAGCTGTTCAGGCTTTTGGTTGCCAGGCTTGTATCCACCCAAGCCCTCAAAGGTTCCAGACCCTTGCGGATTAAAAGAAATGAGATGCAGTATCTGTTTATCATTTTTTTAAAAACAGAGACAAAATTTTGAAATATGTCACCAAAGCTAAGCAATTAATACTAATATTAAACTGCACTAAGATTAAAGCATTACAGCTATAACATTAATATCAAGTCAGTATTAGACTGGACTTAAATCAGCAATTAAGTTAAATCATCAAATTAATAGTAAAAATAATCAATTCTTAAGAATACTAAAGATGATTCTAAGAAGGTTGCTGTCCATTTGGTTATAAATCCAACTAAAGGGTTTGATCAAAGTCAATGAGATCTACAACTTGGAGCTGATTAAATGTCTTAATATTGAAACCAAATTATCTAAAGTCTGAACCACAACCTCAGTGCCAATTATAAAGCTTTCTGCTTAGAACTCTGTTGTTGTGTGGTGGCTAATCCTTTCCTCCAGGCCACCCCCCAGACATATTATAACACAGACTTTACTATAACACTCTTGATAAGCAAAACTTTGACAACTCTTATTTACCAGAAATTACAGAGGACAAGTTCAACTCTCTCAAGACTTTTAAACATAGGACACAGAATACACTCTAATTAATAGTTATATTAGCCAATAATTAGGGCTGCAAACAACTAAAGACAGCAGTTAGGAAGTACTGCGATAGCACATAAGCAAGTCAGTGCCACGTAGAGATTTTTAACATAGGTATTGTCATACCACAGCAGATTACTGGCCCATTTTTTAAAGTTATTTAACTGAAAAATTGGACTGGAAGTCTTATGGTAATAAATTTTGTTGAGACTATTCCCCTCCATTTTTCCTGCAGCCACGAGAGCCAGAAATGCTGTGATTACAGCCTTTTTGATACCTTCCCCACTATTCCTGGAGAGAACCTGGGAGAGGAGGAGTGTGTAAAACATAGAATGATCACTATTTTGTGAAAAACGAAATTACCAATGACTGGTATTATTAATGGAGCAAAGAAGCGGGATTCAAAATGGCATGACAATATGGTAGCCTGGCGCCATGCAGGACAGCTGGCAGCACTGTGCAGCATAACAGCTGCCAAACACATCAGTGGTCAATCAGCACATAGTGCACAACAGAGAAAACTATAGTAAATAAGTGATAAAAATTCGATCACCCACAGGACTTTAAGGAGATAAAATAGTTTTAATAACATAAAGAGAGCAGTTATTGTAGAGAAGAGAGAATGAGAATTGGAGCTAAAATAATACGTCTGTGTCCTAACACTCGCTGGCTGTTACTCTGAAAGTCTCAGCTTCCTAGTCAGTCCTAAGAGGATAAAGGGAAATAGGGGTGGGGAGAAAAGTTGCTTCAGCACCACAATCCCAACCATAAAAAGAAAGTGCTAAAGTCAGTGATTAGTTTGTCAAATTCCTGGAAGGTTGGGGAGAGCGGAAGCCACGTAAAGGGTCTGAAGAGCCTGCTGAGGTAAAACGTGTGTTGCGTAACCTGTTTAAGCAAATGATAATACAAATCACAAAAAACATATTGAAAGGAGAAGGAAAATGTACCCATTGGGTAAGGAGTTACTGACTGTTTAAAGCCAGGGATCACATACAGTTTAGAGGGAGAAATTTCCCTGGCTGCACTCACCTCTCCCTTACAAATTAATCACTAGCTAAAATACATTCAACTTAAAATGTGGCTAAAAAAATGGTAGCATGCACAAGACTGATTTAGATGTGGTTTTTCATTTAGAAAAAAAAAACCCAAACAAACAAACATTTTCTACTTCAAGAGACTCAAGGCTAGACCTTCAGTTACACCAGAGCTCCAGCTGACACAGCAAACGAGAGAATGGAGGGCACTTGTACAGGGTGATGTTTAAGCAGTGATGTGCCGTCTGTGTATGCAAGGCATGCATTGCATGCCCCAGGACCTGCTGAGCCTGCAGGACAATTCCGTCTGGCCATTCAGTGCTAATGGAGGGTGCCATTTTGTTCTACAGATGTGCACCTCACACTGCATCGAGGACAGCATTTTGCATGCAAGTGTAGTGTTGAATGCCTGACTAACTGTGTTACAGCACACCGCTGTGTTTAAGGAAGATTTAAGGCCACTTTTTCATTGACAGATCAGTTCAAAGAGGCAGTAGCACGAGCCTGAGTCTATCTGCAACATGTGTTTGACTAACACTTGTTCACTTTAAAACTATAACTTCTCTTCCCCTCCCCCAATCCCAGGAAGTCTACTGCAAACAGATATTCCACATCACTTGATTTTTCAGATTCTGTGCGCCTTATTCCTTCTCTGTCACACCTGGATTAAGATGGTGTAACTCTATTGAAATCAGAGGCGGTACAGTGGTATAAAACTGGTGTAACAGAGTGGAGACTCAGACCCACTGTGCTTTTTCACTGGCTACTCCCTTTATGCTGGGGTGGCTCCAAAACAAGTTTACATCATGGAACGCTTTTTATCCACAAATGTGACTGGGACGGAGGCTCTGAAGATCCAGTGCTGGAAGAAGAAGACGACTTACCCACTTCCCTGGTTGTATTTAGGCTAATCTCTAATCTCCCAAGGGTGGGGAAGGGGAAGGCAGGGGTTCTGTACCTGCAGAGATATCCCATGGAACCATGTGAGAGTTAGACCTTTGCCCCTCTTAGGTGAATGCCCAGGGTCACTGCTAGCAGAGATTATCAACACTTTGCTCAGCAAGTCTGATTCCCCAGCAACCATAATCTGCCTGATGGTCCAACCATGCTCAAGTAGCCATCACTAAATACAACTTTGCAACTGCCACCTCATCTCCAACCTCTCCTTCCTGGGCAAGATCTCTGAGCAGGTGGTTTTAGGCTAACTCTGGCAACACCAGTCTCTTGCAACAATTTAGATTCCTTTCAGTCTGTCTTCAGACCAGGATTTGGCGTAGAAACAGCACCAGCGACAATGATGAATGGTTTCCTCACAGCTGTGTACAAAGATCAAATGTCCTTACTGGTGCTGTTAAACTTTCTGGCAGCCTTCAGTACTATCGATCATCATGAAGCACTGCCTGCAGGACCCAGTATTAATGGATGGAATGGTATTAAATTGGTTTAGCTCCTTCCTATAAGTTAAGCCCCAGAGGGAAGTGATAAGGAGAGGCGCCTATTCACTGGAAGCCCCCTCAGAAGAATGGACATACTGGATCAGATTTCAGAGTAGCAGCCTTGTTAGTCTGTATCCGCGAAAAGAACAGGAGTACTTGTGGCACCTTAGAGACTAACACATTTATTAGAGCATAAGCTTTCGTGGGCTACAGCCCACTTCATCGGATGCATAGAATGGCACATATAGTAAAAAGATAGATAGATAGATAGATAGATACACAGAGAGAGAAGGTGGAAGTTGCCATACAAACTGTAAGAGGCTAATTAATTAAGATGAGCTATTATCAGCAGGAGAAAAAAACTTTTGTAGTGATAATCAAGATGGCCCATTTAGACAGTTGACAAGGTCTGAGGATACTTAACATAGGAAAATAGATTCAATATGCGTAATGACCCAGCCACTCCCAGTCCCTATTCAAACCCAAGTTAATGGTATCTAGTTTGCATATTAATTCAAGCTCAGCAGTTTCACACTGGAGTCTGTTTCTGAAGCTTTTCTGTTGCAAAACTGCCACCCTTAAATCTTTTACTGAGTGGCCAGAGAGGTTTAAGTGTTCTCTTGCAGGTTTTTGAATGTTATGATTCCTGATGTCAGAATGTGTCCATTTATTCTTTTGCGTAGAGACTGTCCGGTTTGGCCAATGTACATGGCAGAGGGGCATTGCTGGCACATGATGGCATATATCACATTGGTAGATGTGCAGGTGAATGAGCCCCTGATGACATGGCTAATGTGATTAGGTCCTATGATGATGTCACTTGAATAAATATGTGGACAGAGTTGGCATCGGGCTTTGTTGCAAGGATAGGTTCCTGGGTTAGTGGGGTTTTTTTGTGTTGTGTGTGGTTGCTGGTGAGTATTTGCTGCAGGTTGAGGGGCTGTCTGTAAGTGAGGACTGGTCTGTCTCCCAAGATCTGTGAGAGTGAGGGATCATTTTCCAGGACAGGTTGTAAATCTTTGATGATCTGCTGGAGAGGTTTTAATTGGGGGCTGAAGGTGACAGCTAGGGGTGTTCTGTTATTTTCTTTGTTGGGCCTGTCCTGTAGTAGGTGACTTCTGGGTACTCTTGTGGCTCTGTCAATCTGTTTTTTTCACTTCAGCAGGTGGGTATTGTAGTTTTAAGAATGCTTGATAAACACCTACAAGATGTCTGTCTGTGTCTGAGAGACTGGAGCAAATGCGATTGTATCTTCGAGCTTGGCTGTAGACAATGGATCGTGTGGTGTGTCCTGGATGGAAGCTGGAGGCATGTAGGTAAGTATAGCGGTCAGTAGGTTTCCGGTATAGGGTGGTGTTTATGTGACCATCACGTATTAGCACAGTAGTGTCCAGGAAATGGACCGCTGGTTTGAATAGAGACTGGGAGTGGCTGGGTCATTACACATATTGAATCTATTTCCCTATGTTAAGTATCCTCACACCTTCTTGTCAACTGTCTAAATGGGCCATCTTGATTGTTGCTACAAAAGTTTTTTTCTCCTGCTGATAATAGCTCATCTTAATTAATTAGCATCTTACAGTTTGTACGGCAACTTTCACCTTCTGTGTGTGTGTGTGTGTGTGTGTATATATATCTATATCTATATATATCTTTTTACTATATGTGCCATTTTATGCATCTGATGAAGTGAGCTGTACCCCACGAAAGCTTATGCTCTAATAAATGTGTTAGTCTCTAAGGTGCCACAAGTACTCCTGTTCTTTATACTGGGTCAGACCTATTCATTTAGCCCAGCAGCCTGGTCTTATGGTGCCCCATTGATTATCCTCCTTTCACCAAGTTTCTGTCATTCATTTAATGCCAGGCACTTTTAATATTTAGACTTCTAGCATTTGTATACAAGCACTTATGCATTTTGTCAATATTCAGTTGCTTGCCTTCATATGTTAATTTTAAATGGGACTTTTTACATTTGACTGTTCCCCACTATCTCCTACCAGTACTTTACCAACTTCTTTCCTATCCTCTTTACCAGGATATAGACTTCCTCCTTTAATAAATTCATCCTCATTGGATGTCTCTGCCCAACCCGGGGGCTCCTCCACCATGAGGTTTAGTTTCCTCCTCTCTACTTTTCAACTTATGTTGTGACGTTGTCCGAGACAGTATGAACTTGTATGGGACAGTACAGTATCCAAGAAACACCCAGCCTTGCATCTCCTACTCTAGTGCAGACATTGCTATCTCTTTGCTGGCCTAGGGTCTGAAGTAAATAGGAATCTGGATGAACAATGGCTGGCTTACGACAAAAAACAGGTAAAACTGAAATGATTCTAGTGACAAGGGGAAGCAATTGGAGGGAAAGGCAAAAATGTGATCTCATCTGATATTGAAGCACTTGCCCTCAAGACTGGATTTATGCAAGCCACTTTAATTCACACTAAGTCAGAAGTAACAGGTTGTGCTGAATCTGGAGCTAAATCAATCAAATCCCCACCAGTTTATATTAATTGAGCTCTGATTGAAAGACATGCAGTTGGCAGAGTGGAGACATAGCTGAGGGGATAATTGGGTTTCCAGCACCCAGGACTATATAAGCAAACAGAAAGGGACTGCTCAGAGGACAGTAGGGAGCCTGAAGGAAGGCAGGAGTGGTGGCGGCGGTGGCGGCGTACCCTTCCCCAGAAGCAAGTTTAGATTCTACTACTGATTGTAAATTTAATATATAATAAAGCACAGTGGTGATTAAGAAGACCTGGAGCAGTTGTGGACAATGATAGCCAGCCAGAGATTACAGATGGTTCAGAATGCAATTGCCCATTTGTTGAGCCTAAGGAAGCATATCACAGCAGCATTCCACACTACTCTTGTAGTTACTTGTCCAATCCCAGGTGTAGATTTTACAACTGTTCTCTTAGAAGGCTGACAGTGCTGCTCAATCTGAAATGTAACTCTGTAAAAACGGCATTGTGGGGTTGCATTGTATTGTTTCTCTCTCATTCTATATCAAATTGTCTCTGTTTCCAAGGGGAAAAAAAGACTCTTTCTAACTGCCAGCCCTGCAGCATCCCTGTGGGCTGGGAATGTCAAGCTAGATTTGTCCTTCTCATGTATCATCACCAGAATTAAAGATGCTGAGTAGACCTGGTGAAAGTTTTCTAAAGGACTGTTTCGGCATCAGAAAATGCTGATTCATCAAAGGTGAACCTTTCCACAGAAACATGTCCATTTTAAGGACATGGCATTCTCAAAAGAAAACGGAATGGAACAATTTGATTTTCCTTTCCAAAATCACTTTGCTCTGATTTTTTACGTTTTATATAATATCATATATAATTCTTAAAAAGTCAAAATCAGAATGAGACACACTGATTTATCAAAATGAAACATTTCAGTTGACCCAAAACAATATTTTTCCAGAATTTTGTTTTTCATTAAATTTTAATTGGGGGTGGGGTTGTTCCATTTTGGAATGGAAAAAAATGTCAAAACCACAGACTATTCTGTAAAATAGAAAATGGAAAACCCAGTTCTATTCTGCAGGTCATTTCATGCACTCAGTGACACTTGCTCAAAACCAGTGTCTTTAAATTTGCCCATAATTACACCTGTACAGCACTAGTGATGGCTAATGCAGTTTCTCAGGGTTAACCCAGGTCATCATCTGCAGGCAGTGGTGTTGCACAGTGGTAAGTGAAAGCATCATTTCACCTGCAGAATCTTTTTTTCACTGCACTGATCTTCATTATCATTACCCTTGCCCTCATCATTACTCATTCATCCTTCACCCCCAATGACAAAAGGGCATCACTGAGCATAATATTTAAAAGAACCAGGGTTTGAGCAACTCACCCCATCCTCTTTCTCCATCCCCACTCTCAGCTCTTGCTGTAAATATCACTTGAAATAAATGACTTAAAAACCCAACAACATTCAGAGACAGAGCAATCCACCGCTCTATTAAGCAGCTTCAAACATTTTAAACATAGTCTTCATTTAGAACATTATTAGCAGACATTAGTCATTATTAATGGAGATGAAAAGACCAAAGGCCCAAATCCACAAAATTACAGAAATACCAATCATGTTCTGGAGAAATTGGCCACAAGTATGTTTCATTTCGTTATTAGGAACAATGAAAAATCTCTCTTGCTCTCCACCCTCTTAGGCTCCCCCCCCTTGCTGAGCTATGAAATCTGAAGGAAAAGAAAAAGCCATCTAAATCTAAAAATCTAATCTAAAAAGAGATTGGCCTGCTTATCCAGCATAATAAAGGCAGTTTCAGTGTGCAGTGAAGCTGAGACAGCGTTACAGTGTTGACGGTGGGAACATTATTTCACTGGGGAAGTATATGTGAAAGTATAAAAGGAACATTAACCAAAATCCCCTGAATTTTAACATCTTTCTGGCAAGAGTTTTTGTATGGGCACATAAGCATGGTTACACATACCACATACATGGCCTGGCATATGCATATACACAGGGCTCTATGTATATATACACAAATGTCTTTATTCTTTTTTTTGTACAGTACTTATGATCTTTTATGTGCATGTATACCTGAACTTTCATACACATATGCACAGGGACATGGCTTGGCATGAACCCATAGCCTTGGTTACACATGCCTACATATCTACATGTTGGAAAAGGGATCCCTTCTACGTGGCTAGTTTAATACGATATCAATTTGGACAAATTGCCTCAAAATTGGGAAGGGAAATGCTAAGCACTAAAACACTCTCTCTCACTGTTTCTTCAGGACTGAACAGAAATAAAGGCACTGCAGGATAACACTGGAAATAAATCCTTTTGATACCCTGGAGGGTGTTTAATGAAGAATTATTAAAACCAAACAGCCAAGTTTCCTGGAGTGAACTTCGACTCCCTTTGACCTGTGACCCTCTCTTCTATCTCAGAAGATTCTTCTAATGTTGATAATTATACTGATGGCTGGCCTGAGAAAATAGGCCACAGAAATAAGCTGAGTGTGATTCCATTAATTGCTCCACTAGTCAACCAGCCAGGCTCTTTATTCATGCCTTAGAAACCTTTCATGAAATGAGTAGATTATTTCTAATGCATATTAGATGGGATGAACTCATCTCAAAGAAGCAGAAAGTGGGCGTTAATATATGGCATCTACATTTTTAAAAGAAAATTAAGAGAGACTCACTTCCTGACCTGTAGCTAAATATTCTGCTTAGTTTTGCTAGTGGTGAATTCTAGCATTCTTAACATGCTGCTAACAGACAAGCAGCAAAACAATTTACTGGTTTACTGCTTTTGATTTTATGCTAGTTGCAGTTGCACGATGTCAAACAAAAATAATTACAAATATGGCAGTATGCAAATCAGACAAAAGTATTTTTAAATAAGTATTTCACATGCATATCCTGTTCTAGGCTTCAGAGAACTAATAGATAAAACACTGAAATTTTAACTCTGAGGTCCAGGTTGACGTCCTAACTAAAATATGAATTGTTGGTTTAAGCCAAAAGACATGCTTGGGCAAAAATACCATGCAATTCCCAGCTCTAGAGAGGACTGACTGCACACTGCTAACTGACTTACCTGTCACAGGTTGGGATACTGACTTGAAAATTATCACCTGTTACTCAGGGGCAAAGACATGCACTTTGCTAGTCATTATTAATGGAGATAAAAAGACCAAAGGCCCAATTCCACAAAGATATTTAGGCTAACTCCCATCGGGATCCTTTCTGGATCTGGGCCAAAGAGAGGATCCACACCCTGGTGCTGTACAAGGCTAAATAAATATGCCTGTAGTCATCGATCACCAAACAAACACATAGCACAAAATAGAGGAATAGTATCTATAAATTAAAGCATTGGGAGAGTTCTCCTTCCTCTCTGGGGCTTGAGGGAGATCAGCCTCCTGAGATCTCCCCTTCCTTCTTCCTCTTCACTGGATAATAAAATAAAGACTCCTTAGATGGGAGAATATGAAAGAGGAGGAGCTAGTGCCTGCCTGGGGAGTATAGGTGGGTCCCATTCTTCCCACTAGTAGGAGCATCAGCATCAGCATCTGAGGTGGGAAAAATTGTCCATGCTGGGAATCCTCTAGCTGCCCTCTTTCTTCTGCTGCAAGACAACCTCCACTGGGTCTTCCTCCCTCAAGAGAGGTAGAGGGCTGGACTCCTTCCAACTGTCCTGTCCTTCCATGGGGAAAGGCAGTGACTACTTCCAGCCTATCTTCCACTGATCAGAATCCAGGGAAAAAGAGAATGGCTCTGTCAGTTTTGCCCCTGTTCCACCCTTCTCCACCAGTCTCTCCATAGTGGGATGTGTGGTTGGATCAGCTGTGGGAAGGATGGTTGAGAGTCCAAAAGTTATGCCCTTACACAGCTCCACACGGATACACACTTATTCCTTTGGCTTCATTCTTGTCTCCTTGCCATGTCCCACAACACAAGATGTCACCTCACCCTATTATTTTGTGGTAGTAAATCTTTAAGTAATGGTAACATCTAAACACCCTCATTGGGGTTGAAGCCCCCGGTGCTGTACACACACAGAAGAAAGACAATTTCTTTCCCCAAAGCCTTGCATTCTACAGGCATCTGCATCCAAGACGACATGTAACCACACAAAATGCTAATGCTTGTGCTCTCACCTACATTAGCCACTGGTTATATCAGAGTTTGATCACAGGGAGACAAACTTGTCCAGAGCTTTCTAATAAAGACAGAAGTAAAATAAACATAATAATAGATGACTATCACAACAGATTAAATTGCAGGCACCAGCAATAACTCAACTACACACATAGTAAAACAGAATGTTATATTTTTGTTTCATACTCCATTACATTTATTTGTCCTTTCCTTTTACTGTCATATATCTAGAGGGGTTTTGGTGTTGGGGGAGGACGGAGGTACCAAAACTTGCATGTAAAATATACTTTACACAACATCTTCTTTCTCTCTCTCTCTCTTTGCTAACTCTCTTGCCTCGTTATATGTTTCATTTTGGCCCAAAGAAATATTCCAGGATCCTTTCCCCTGGCCTCTTCCCACATAATTTGTTTTATTTCATTATTCTTGCAATTTCTTCAATTGCATCTCATCTCAGAAAGTCCTGCAAAAACATTTAAGGGATGAATGGTGTCACACACCCTATAACTTGTCCCTGTAATTTTAGATCAATTAGCAGGTCTTTCTAGAGACATCCTCAAAATATTTCTATTCCAGGCACATTGTGAGATGACAGTCCTTGATATCCCTGAAGTAGCATCTTGTTCATGAAGCAATGTTAGAGTGCTCATTACAGGTCCAACTGTGGTGATCTAATGTTGGTGAGCCCTTCGTTATGCCAGTAGTCCCAGTTTTAGTGGTGCTAATCATGTGATTTAAGTGCTAACATGAACATTTTTCATTCAACTCTTTTTTTCGGGTGGTCTTCAACGTCTCCGATGTACCATCACTATACATGCTTGCTTGCCTTGGCCTGGCATGCTTTTCAAGAGGATTCTGTGGAATATCAGTGTTTGCATTTCCTGGTGCCCCATCTCTTCTTCCCTTTTCATTCCACTTGTGAACTTGCTGAGGTCAATTCACTTCCAAGGCTACAGGTCCCTCAAAAGCAGTAAATCTGCCACAAATGGAGAAAGAACTCAAGCCATTAATGTTCCTACAAAGCCTGGGGCCTTGGCGTATGATATGGGCAGAGCCCGGCTCAGACAGGGCAGAGCTAGGCTGGCTGAGAAATCTGCTGATTTAATGCATTTCTTGGGGGGCCTTTGCTACCAGGATTCCTATGAAGCTCTATGGCTGTAAAATAAAGCTTCCCCTGCTCCCCAAATAGATTTTGAGAGGAGCGGGGGCATGGATCCTTCAGCCTATCCACCCCTGGAAGTGAATATCAGTGCAGCTGGCCACATGGTTGCAATAGGATGAAACTGTACCTCCTGTGCCTTCTGGGATGACTCTACTCTTTAGTTTATTTTTTTTCCTTTTTCAACATTGAAATGTAGTATGACAATAAATACAATAATTGATTATGACTTATATATTGGGTTTTTCTTTGCTTTTCTGAGAATTGCCTTTGTCTTTAATTATTTGATCATAAATATTTAAATCCCTAAAAATATTCAGAAAACTTTGTTGTTGAACATTAACAATAATTAAATAGATTCACTTTGGTTAACGATACCTATTGTTAGCAAACATCTTTTATTCTGCTATCATATAGTGCATGTTTTCAATGTGTAATTTATAGACCAAATCCTCAACTGACAAAATAGCTCCATAGTGATTTACACCAGCTGAGGACCTGCTCCTAAAGTCTCACTACTTCTTTTTTTTTTTACAAGGTTACTACAGTATGATACTGCAGTGCTCAGTGCTAATGGCTTTGGACTGAAGAGAAAAGGGTTTTGTAAGCTACCATAAAAACATGAGATTCCAATTTTTTAAGGGTTTTTACCTTATTATTTAAATTGAATTTTCCATCCTTGGTCTAATTAATTTAATTTCCATTTTGGAATATTTTGCTTTTCAAAGCGCTTTAAAAGTGATGTTTAACATGTTTCCCTACTTCTTCCTTGCACTGAAAGGAGTATTAAAAGTGTCAGCAGATGAAATGTTATGTAACTCAACGGGAACACTAAGCTAGATTCAAAGTAGGGACAATGAAGGCAGAGTTCCAATTTGTAGAATGTTAAGAATTAGAGGGTATTTCTACTCTTTATTTGCAAAGAGAAATTAAGATTGCACTCATTTCTTACCAATCTATGCAAAAGGTTGCAGGTTTCATTAGCAACTATAACTTATTCTCTACCGGCCAAATATAGGCCCCACACAGTCCAAGAATGCAAAGCGCAATTTAATTCCTTTAATTTCAACTGGCCCAGAATTTCACCTAGCCCTTTCAGAGTGCAAAGGTGGAGACTGAGGGGCAGACCTCAGAAAGGTCATGAAAAGGGATTCCACAACTAGATTTGGACAAAAAATTTTGGACAAAAACTTTTTTATTCTTCTGAAAATGCAGATTTGTGTTGACCAAAATATTTAGCAAATTTGTGTTGAGTTTGCAAAATTGTTTCAGTCAATAAACAAACAAAATCAAAAAAAGACAAAATGTTTCATTTAGAAATTTTCAAAATGAAACAGATTCAAAATGGCCTTTTCTTTTTACTTTTAGTACAATTCGAATTTCTTTTTTTAAAAAAATAAAAAGGTTTAAAAAAACCCCAAAACCCAAATGAAACATTTTGCTTGGACTGAAATGAATTTTTATTTTTTTACTTTTTCAGTTCACTGAAAAATCAAACATTTTCATTTTGTGCCAACCTGAATCTCTGCCGCCCTCTGCCCCCCCCCCCACCCCCCGGTTTGGCCACTTGAACCAAAACATTGGTTGTTCACAGAGCTCTATCCACAACTTCCTATGAGCTGTGGAAGAGTATTATACAATGCAAGAGTATTGTATTCCTTCCCCAGGAAAGGCTTGGGGGGATATTTTGCGGGAAGATGTCTCCAAGTGGGCTCTTTCCCTGTTCTTTGTTTAACACACTTGGTGGTGGCAGCATACTGTTCAAGGACAAGGCAAAGTTTATACCTTGGGGAAGTTTTTAACCTAAGCTGGTAAGAATAAGCTTAGGGGGTCTTTCATGCAGGTCCCCACATCTGTACCCTAGAGTTCAGAATGGGGAAGGAACCTTGACAAACCCCATTTTTAAAAAAGTGCAAGTCTTGTAGCTGTTGCCAAAAGGTAGTCACTGGATAATCAGAAGGCAAGAGAGATGTGTGCCCTTACCTCTCCAGTGGGTGTGCCTCCAACAAGTGGGCAGGTTTCTGTCCTCCCAGGTCTTGAAAAATTCTGTGCAAATCAAAATATAGCTTTGAACAGAGGACCAGAATTGAAACTTATGGGTCAAACCTGGAGCCCTTCACTTAGGCAAAACTCCTCTTTCATTGAAACTCTGCTCAAGTAAGGACTTCAGAAGTAGGCAGTAAAAGCTGATACTAGAGTGTGCCCAGCATTAGCTCACTGGTTTGTACTAAGCTAGTTGTCTTAGCAGCCAAACAAATTTTACATTTGTACTTGATATTTGTCTATAGTTAATAAGAAGGAAGGAGCTTATGCTGTTATTTAAAGCCCCTGGAAATCATTTTTCTAATTTTCTAAAAATAGGATTGATATTTAAAGAGTGACTCGCACTAAACCAGAGTACATTTTTGAAACGATTCTTCATGGTAAAGACTGAGCAGGGATGGAAGAACACAGTCAAGACCCATGATGTAGCTCTAACATAATCAGGCCAACAGCCAACCCGGATATAAACTCCAATACAACCAACTCAATCGTCAGATTATAAAATCTGCTACACCTCATTTGAGACTCAGCATGCACATTTTACGACATCCCTTCCTAAGTCTAGGGTACGTGGTCTAGGTTCTTTTTCAGTGTCTTTGTTTTCTCTCAGAGTAATTGTCCTGAGTTTTTAAACCATTTAAAAATCACTCCTGTTTTCTTTTTTAAATTGAGCTGCCACCTCTTACGTAATTTTACCTTAATGCTTTATTCTCTCTCTCATCTCATCACCTGTTGCTGTCCCTTCTTCTGTGCCTCTCTTCCTCCCATTACACCCGTCAATCTTGTCTTTCCACTATTGGAGTTCTCCCCCCATCATTGTGCTCTCTCACCCAGTACTGTCTATGTATCCCCTCCCTACTCCTCAAACTGTGTCCATGCCTGGTGCCTTCTACTTCCACTAACCCAGTGATGTGTGTGTGTCCCTGGTATATGCCCCTATTCTTTCCACACTTTTCTGCCCAAGGGAAACTGAGTCAGTCAACACTCTACTCCTGCTTCTATCACCCCGATTGCTGCTCCTCCTCACTTGCACCCCGATTGACTGCAAGTGAGCCAATAGAGGCAGTGGTGAAAGAGGAGGTGAGGTTACACGATTGCTTGGTAGTCACAACAGCAACCTCTGCTAGCTTCATCTGTCTTACTTCCTTGACACTGCACATTGGACAAATGCCTCCTCTCAACTAGGGTTGTCCAAAAAGTCTTAAATTAGGGTTTCCAATGAACCTATCACACTTCTTTCAAGTGTGGGATTGCAGAATATGGTGGGCAGGAAATCACAGATGAAATCAAAGGAATGACACCTTTTATGATAATTGTGCTTTATACTTTTTCTCTGAAAATAAGAGTTTCCAAGCAAAGGGTTAGTGCTTTTTAAATAAAGAGTCAGCAAACCTATCTCTACAACTTTAATAGGTGGCAGGCAAAGTTACAGTGTTACCGAAATTGTTACCCAGTTGTGGAAAAGTCGTGGCCAAAGGTATGTCCAGCGTTCCTCAGAAAGGTCTGTCCTTGGTTTTACTGAGCTTGCCAAGACTAATTTCAAGCCATACTGCTGCACCTGAAGTTACACCCAACTGATTATGGCAACACTAATGTTCAGTCTGCCAAATGGCAGTATGGAATTATTGTGTATATATATATATATATATATATATATACACACACACACAAAATAAAAAGATGTCTAGATACATCTAGTGGACACAGCCAATCAGCAGAGTTTATCATCTCACTCTTGATTCATTGCACATGTGCCCTGCACACCACCTCAGCTAAAACAGATGCTGGAACCCTGCTGTTCACAAATAGCTGTTGTAGCAGGTGAGCTAAAAGGAACTTCCTTTTGGTAAAACCATTCAGCGCTGGACATAGCTTTTCTCTGCTGGAAGCAAATTGTTCTTACATAGCTCTCAACTACAGCTGGGCAAAATTTTTCAGCCAAAACTTTTTGCACTGAAAAAATGCAGATATTGGGTCAAACAAACGTTTCAGGAATTCATGTCAAATTCACAGAATTCTTTCGGTAGGAAAGAAATCCAAAACAATTCCAAAAAACCCTTTTCATTCCAACATTTTCAAAATGAACCATTTCAATTTTTCAATTCAAAATGACTTTTCATGTCAAAGTTTAGTTTACTTTTTTTTTTTAAAGAAAGGAAAAAATGAAAATGAAACAGTTAAAAAAATTGTTTAAGGTTGAATAAGATTTTTTTTCAATCTAAAAATAAAATGAAATGTTTTGTTCAATCCAAAATAATTTTTTTAACTTCTTGAGCTCACATCATTTTTTGTATCAAGTGTTTTGGGTTGACCCAAAACAAATTTTATTTTTTTGGTTTTGTCTCCAAACTGAAACTTGCAGTTATTTACATAGCACTAATCTCAGGTAAAATTTTAAGGTGAATTGCTACACTCACTTGCACTTTGTGCAACTCCACTAACTTCAACTGGAGCATGGGGAGTACAGATTTTGGTTGTAGAGTCCAACTATGCATCCATTATTGGCCAGTCACTCTAAACAGCAACGATTGCAAATTAGCCAAAATACAGTCAAGATTTATCAGCTATTACTACAGTAAAGAATCTGAGATTTTTTGCCCTCAACTGCGTTTTTTGTTCCTTCCCTTAAGCATCTGGCCACTGACAGAGATAGGAGACCACTGTGTACCATAGTTATCACCATTCTTAAATATAATTCAGATAGCACATTGTGGTAACTAACAACTTTCTAATGATTTCATATATTGCAAGGCATTTGTCTCACTGAGCCAGTAAAGATTAATTTCATCTAAGCAATGCAAGCTCAGGGAAGTAAAAATATTAGTTATGTCCACTGGCTGTACCTTTAAATTGCCTTTGTAATTCTGATATCTCTTGGCATTGTATATCCTCTAGATGTTGCAAAAGCTTCTTGTTGTGTGGAATGTGGCTATTCTATTTCATACATTCCAGGGGAGGTTAGTTTGATAATAGATTTTTATCTCATAGCATTGCTCATTATCTGCAGTCAAAGCCAATGGGTTGATTTCCCCCTTCCTTTCAATTAGGCTTCTGCATCTGTGGGCTTTGGGAAAGGCACAGTACTGACATAAATTAACTTTTAAGTTACCTTTTCAATATTTCAGAAAGATGGGCTAGATCAGTGATGCTCAGTCTTAAAGAGCTACAGAGCCACTTAGTCACCAAAAAGAATCAAAACTAGCCACAAAATAGCTCTCAAGTGAAACCCTGAAAATGGATTGCAACGTTTGAAGCATGAAGCTGTGTCAGATAAACACAACTATGGTATCTTGATTCAACACATAATGGAAACATTGCAACACAATGGCAGGAAGACATTGTGCTGAGATTAATTTGTGGGTCTCAGTGATTCAGTAACACTTCTCCGTCTCCTCCCCCTCTTACTTGCATGTGTGTAGGGTTTTTCCCTTCTATCCGCAATACAGTATTTTGAGTCATCAGGCAAATAAAACTTATAGCAAAGTTCATTATGTTTCACACTAGCTCCTATGCCAACTTTGAAATTACTCGCCATCACTATTACAGTGTGGTACGTAAAATTACACAAAGGGAAGAATAAGTGCTCAGATAGCAGACTACATAAAAAATGGAGATTACTCAGCAAAGTCTATTGACAACTAGTGGCAGTGATGGTTTGATAGAAGTAAGAATTGGCTTATACATAGCCTTGATCCAAGGCATTTTTAAATGGTTTATATAATTGATCCAGTCTAGAACTAAGGGCTCTTCTGTTCCCAGTAATCCTGTCCTCTGACGCTAATATCTTTCTTCATATCTTTCAAAATCTATGAACACATTTAAGCAGTTCTGGTAAGCTTTTCTGGTCTGACAGTGGTCTTGAAATCTTACACAGTCTAGGGTTTTCTTAGAACGACAAGCATGCATGGTTTTTTTTCAGTAACTGCATTGGGGCCAGGACTTCACCCACAATGTATTAGGAAACACCTCTTTGATCCAGGAAAGCCCTGGAACATGCTGGGGAGCCAACCAGTGTTTAAATTGTAATGAAAGAAGTGCCAGGGCTCAAGCAATTTGGTGTTGGGGCTCAAGCAATTTTTTTTACATTCATAACTGATGCAGCAAGCCCAGAAGTGCCTGCGCTATGAACTGTCAAACCTACAGGTGTCACGGCTCAGCCCTGGCAAGCCCTGGCACAAGTTAAGCACTAGAGCCAACACAGCAGAAACTACCATTCCTCCTGGAACCCAATCATAAGCAAAGGTTGGTTGCTGGATGCAGAAAGACCTTGTATTGGAGGACACAATGAGATGAAAGTGTGAGGGAATGGAGAGAGAGTCATTGGCTTCAAGCCAGTGCAAGTGACCAGAGCTGATTGTACACAGAGGGAGAATGGGAGATGAGCAGGGGTGTCTGGGGAGGAAATGAAAAGGATCCTGAGCTGGAATAAGAATGGGACATGGAGAAAAGAAATGAAGGTCCAGATAAGCTTCTTGGAGCACAGCCAAACAGAACCTTTGATCACTACTGACCCTACTCTAACCACTGTTACATTTGTGTTCTTGGTAGCAATGAGAGAGTAACTAATTAAAGTATATTGCAAGTGCAGGGACCACCCCATGTGTTTTTATTTGACCTGTAAAGTGGCTACCACATTTTTGGGCACTGGATAAATAAAATAATCATAACTCCTGTGACACAACGGTCAGAATATTTTGTCTGCATATTCACCATATTTCCTGTCAACTACTGATCCCATAGGGCAAAGGCTGAATGATTAGATGATTCAACAGCATATAAAAGTGAATGGAAATAATGTACATGCATGTTTACTTACATAGCTTAAGAACAGAAATCAACTTATCACATTTAATTTTTGCTGTCTCTTCATTTCTCTTGAAAGGACCATTCTGGTATTGTTCCTTCTAGGACTAAAGACTAATCTTTACTCCTGCGTGGAAATTTACGAGTGTCATTCTGCCAAAATAAAGTGTATTTTTATTTGACACCACTCAAAGCTATCTTCCTCCAAGAGGCGAGGAGGAAAACACAGGAAACGATTTTAAAACACAGATGAAACACACATTTATACTTCGCAGCACTTGTGAACAGTTGATTTACTGCCTAGGAAAAAAATATATTAACAGCTAAAGCTCGCTTCATTATGTGTGTAATAAAGTGGCTAATGTTCTTTTCTTCCCTTTTGTAGCAATGGGAAATGAAGATTTGCATTCTGGGTAGAACTTTCTGTTGGGGAAGCAAGAGAGGCCTAGACTGACAATCCCTAAGCCTCAAACCTTGTTAAATGTAGTTTCTGTCCTGGGGACCTAATGCACTGATTGCTTCCCTAGTAGGAGTCTCATTGCTTGCTCCATTCAGTCCAATTACTGAAGGTCTAATTACATCTATTATGCTGTTCAGTTTCACAGAAGGTTATTGAAGGGTGGGAGGAGGAAAAAACCCAAAAGGGTAGGGGGAAAAAAGCACAGCCTCCACTATTGAAAAGTGAACTGATGACCAAATCACTTTGTGAGATTATATCTAAACCACGCAGTATGTTACTGTAACAAGACAAAATGGAGAGGGTCCCAATTTTGTATTATTGCCCAGGCAACAGGGAACTAATTACTCTGTCAGAATCTTAGGTGCTGAAGCTTTAAAGCTTCACAGGCCTCAGCTCAACCAAACACATTTTAGCCAGGAAAAAAAAAAAGGGGGCGGCGGGGGCATGGAGGAAGCGGTAAGTGAAATATTTTCTCCCATGTTGTAAAACTGCATTTACATTCCAGGCTTCTCAGTCCTCTTTTTTTTCTCTCTAATGCAAGCATCACATGCCATGTTATGCTTCTGTGTAGCCTAGATTAAGACTGTTATCATAGCCTAATAGAGCTCAGACTGGGTAGAGGGGACAGAAGGGGGAAAGCGACTCATTATTTTTAGATGGCTTCACTTTTCCCATAGGGTTCCTATAGATCCTACTTAGCAGCAACTCATTCTAACACTGATTAAGTGGGAAATGCACAGAATCTCAAAAGGTCAAACCTATAATCAGCCACCCTAAGGGATTGACATGGAAAACTTCTTAATCCAAGTTGGATTTATTGCACTCTTATAACAAGGTACAGTAGGTGATGTAACGCACGGGGGGAAAAAAATGATAAAGGCTCGCCTTAAAGAAATTCCTATGGCAGACTCCTTTTTATGGCAACCCACCTTACCTTGAACTTTTTGTCAAGATTAGCAATTATTTCCAGAGTTTATTTTGTTTTGATATGTTGTTGGTTTGTTCTCCTGTTGCTGTGTGATGTTTTTGTGCATAATGAATCAGGCCATAAATTAAACTGAAGATCATTATTGGCTGAAATTTTGTGTAATAATAATTTGAAATGTGTATTTTATTTATTTCCATATGTGACTGTACTTAAAGGAACTCATCTATTACTCTGCATGCTTTTGATGTTATCTTTAAAAAAACAGTACAATGAATCCAGCACCAAATCCCCAGAAAAACACCACCCAACACAACAGAATAGAGGGGACTTTCCCCCCAAACATTTGTCTCCCAAAAATATATATATGTCACATCAAGCTCCAAAAGTGCTGTCCAGACCCCTCAGGCCAGCAGTCACGCACTATTTTGGGCTAAAGGCATCTTGGTTGAATTGGTATATTGTATTTTTGATGTGTGTTAAAGTAGAAGCATTACAAAAGGTAGGGGGAAAAACATTCTGAATATACTAGGGTCACTTTGAAAAAAGTATCTTGTTTTTAAAAGGCAAATTTTATGGAAGTGCGGGTAGACATCCATGCGAAATACAATGCATTTGCAAACCAGGGCAAGGATTCTGACTATAATTCTGTATATAATGCATTCAGGTATGTTCATGCAATTTACATTTTACATTTATTTTTAATTTTTAATTTAAAAATTTCATTCTGAAAGTTCATCTGCCCCTGCTGCACAACCTTCACCAACCACCGTATTCTTTGTTTGTAGCATCACAATTTGTCACTGTCGAAATTATCATGATACCACAAAGTATAAGGAATAAGGAACCTAGGAAGATGATCTGCTATGAAATAAAGATCTCATTTTAGTCTAATTTTCCTTCTAAAGAAAGGAAAAAAGGCAATAACAGAAAATCAAGACACAGAAGCAATATATATTCTCAATATATGCTTTCTCGAAGCTTTCTCTGCAGCATCAGCTGCTTTTTAAAACTTGTATGTTTTCTGCAGTTTGTTTAGTAGGGCTGAAGTTTATCACAAGGCTCTATACAGGAGTAAACTGTCATAGAATCACTACCTTCAGTGTTATGATCATTTACACCTGCTGAATATGTGACCCTATGTGCCTGTAAATATCCGAAGAGGTTTTCTACATGTTGGTAGTCCATCACTGATGAAGATAATGATATTGTCACAGTTCTCATCTATGGCTACACATATGACTCCGAAGTCCGAACCCTGATGCACAGAGTCAGCCATACTGAGGGCATGGGAAGTCTATATTTATGATGTTTGATGCTGCAGCTCTGTGGTACCTTTCACATGCAGCCTGTAGATGAATTTGTCGATCCTTCTCCAATCTGTTACATGCTGATCTTGTCAGAGACCACCAGTGAATCCTATTCTGAGCCATTTGCTCAAATTCTTTGGGATTGATGCCAGCCCACCAGAGACTGCTCTTCAGATTATCTTTGAAGTGTTTATATGGATGACCCTTCTTTCTTTTGCCTTGACTCAGCTGCCCATACAAGATCTGTTTTGGGAGACAGTGGTCTTACATTCTGATGACATGTCCAGTCCACCTAAGTTGTGCTCTCAGCAACATTTCCTCAATACTCGTTGTGTTTGCTCTTTCAAAGACCTTAATATTGGTCACACTTTCCTGCCAGCCAATGCTCTTTATTGAGCGGAGGGAGCGCATGTGAAATTGCTCAAGCTGTTTAATGTGATGTCTATAAAGAGTCCACATCTCAGATCCATACAGAAGAGATGTTAGAACCACTGCACTATAGATTTTCAATTTGGTGGAAAGACTAAAGTTGTGTTTGTTAAGGACTTTTGTTCGGTGTTGGCCAAGGGCCTGGCTGGCTTTAGTAATTCTGGAGGAAATTTCCTTACCAAGGGAACCACTACTTGAAATAGTACTGACCAAATACTTGAACTGATCCACATTTTTCAGCTGTGTGAAAAATGAGACAGGGAAAGCGGGTTTTTTACACAAAGTTAACTGTGTAAGGAAATCTGAACATGAAAATTCAGGCAACATCTGAGTGAAACTCAGACTTCTTCAAATGTAGGACAGACAACACTGTTGAAATGAAAGGGAAAGTATGGGAGAAGAGCTGTGTTTCATGGTTTCACGCTGCAAATGAGTTTGATTTAGGGTGCAGTGAACTTGGCATAAGACTGATGTGTGATAGATAAACGACATGCCATACTGAAGTTTGTAGCAGTCTAGGCTATGTCTACACTAGACCCCTTACAGCAGCACAGCTGTACTGCTGCAGCTGTGCCACTGTAAGGTCTGCCTGTGTAGCCACTCTATGCTGACAGGAGAGAGCTCTCCTATCAGCATAATTAAACCACCCCCAACGAGCATCTCCCACCGACATAGCGCTTTCCACACCGACACTTCTGTCAGAGTAGCTTATATTGATCAGGGGCGTGTTTTTTCACACCTCTCATTGACAAAAGTTTCACCAACAAAAAACGTTAATGTAGACATTGCCTTAGAGTGTTTACCTTAGGGTAAAATGAAAAGGAGGACTTGTGGCACCTTAGAGACTAACCAATTTATTTGAGCATAAGCTTTCGTGAGCTACAGCTCACTTCATCGGATGCATCTGGTGAAGTGAGCTGTAGCTCACGAAAGCTTATGCTCAAATAAATTTGTTAGTCTCTAAGGTGCCACAAGTCCTCCTTTTCTTTTTGCGAATACAGACTAACACGGCTGCTACTCTGAAACCTACCTTAGGGTAGACCTTCGGAGCTCAGGGAGTCTTAAAGCTTGCTGGGTCACATTTTTACATTAAAATGAGCGTAAATTATATTTACACTTACTCCAAAACCTCTTTCCAGCACTCATGTGGTATAAAATGACTTTAGTGTAAATAAGAGTTTGGCCCAAGATTCAAGGCAGGATTTGGTCATATAAGCATCTGATCTTTTGGGGCCTGATTTCCATTTACACTGAAGCCCTGAAACACCACCCTGGCAGTACAAAGGGACCTTAAAATGAGAGTAAATGTAATTACACAATTACAGTTTAGTATAAATTACATTTACACCCACTTTATGGTCTCTTTACACTACTTCAGTGTAAATGAAAATTAGGTCCTTGAGATCAAGCTGTAAAAGATGCCAATCTCCAATTTTTTTGAGGAGCCTGGTAAACTTGGAAAAAGAAAAGGAGTACTTGTGGCACCTTAGAGACTAACCAATTTATTTGAGCATAAGCTTTTGTGAGCTACAGCTCACTTCATCGGATGCATACTGTGGAAAGTACAGAAGATCTTGGATCACTCTCTCCCACTCTCTAATTAAAATGAACTTTCTTAAATGGTGAATTTCTTCAGTTCATCCTAATCCATAGATGTCTTCACCGAGATTATGCACAGAAAAGGTCTCTGAGGCCCTGCCAGTACTATGCCTTAATCAAGTGAAGATAGCAACAGATGAAGAGTAATCTGAATCTTTTCGCACATTTCAAATATCTGAAATGCTTTAGCCATGTCCAGCTCTTGTTTTGCATTTCAAAGCGCTGGAGGCATCTTCCCCTGAAAACAGCCAGCTATTTCAGCAAATTCCAGCTGAACACCATTCCTGGGGCAGCATAGATGCCAGCAGCACCTAAATAAAGCATAATGCTGTTAGCTTCTACTTAAGTGATTAAACTGAAAATAAACGTATGAAGCACGCACAGAGAAGCAAGAGATTGTGAGACACATGTTGATAGATATCAATCACCCAGGAGTACAGCAAGGGTAACATAAGGGAATGCTGACACTGTCCAAAGAAAGGTGACTTGGAGGTAAGTGGTCACATTTGAAACCACACTAGATATAGAAACGTACATGGAGCAGTAGCCAAGTGATCTCAAAAACAAAACCAATGCAGAAATTTAGACCTCCCTGTGATGCTATGTATAAGAAAGGTGACCATTTATATCACTGTTCTTACCGCTGTTACACAATTTCCATAAGTCTTGTACAAATTATGTCATGTAAAGTATCGATTGAAAAGTTATGATTTGCTAAGTATGATTATCCCATTTATATGCATGTATCATCTTTGTATCTGATGTTACAAATATTAGCATACACGTATTTTATTCCTAGGTGACACTCCCAAATAGATTTAGATCAGGACTATCCAGCTACGTGTTGATGGCCCACTAAGGACACTTGGCTCTCACACTGGGCCATTGAAGAAACTCATCCTGCCCAGTAGGTTTTCCGGCGGATGCCTCTGACAGCAAGGCGCCAATGGCCACCCCCTGTGATTCAGCAAAACAGGTAGGGGCATATGATATGCTCATGTGACCCTGGATTCCATCTTGGGCCAGTAACTTTCCATACACAGGGGCTATGGGCTTAGTTTGGGACAGTAAATTTCCATGCACATGGCAGAGGATAAAAAGAGACCTGAGACATCTCCATTTTGCCTCTTTCCTGCTCCGAGTTCTCTGGACTGTGGATTTACAACTACAAGGAGTATCTTGAACTATGGACTGAGGCCCTTCCAATCTTTTGGAAGCTACCAGAGAGACTTTATCAAACCAGCAGTCAATTCCATCACTTCTATCATTTCTATGTATATGATCTATTAATCATTAATAACACTCTTTTCTTTCATTACTAAAATCTTTATTTAGTTTACTAAGGATTGGCTGACAGCGTGATATTGGGTAAGATCTGAGATACATATTGATCTGGGAGTAAGCCTCTGATCATGTGGGATACGTAGAACCTCACATATGGTGAACTGTTTTTCAGTAACCTGTCACTATATTAGACCTGTTTGTCTGGATGGGAGCCAAGAGATGGAATGCTGAAAGGGGACGGTGTTTGGCTTCTTGTTAACCAGAGTGGTGCTACAGAAGCTCTTTTGTTACTGGCTTGATTAATCTAATTGTAGAGTAAGCCACCAGTTTTGGGGGAGTGTGGCATTCACAGTGTGTTCTGTCCTAGGCACACGATCACACTCCCATCAGGAAAGAACTCTTTTTGCTGTGTACCTCAAACAGGCTAAGGTTAGGGATGGAATGGAAGGCGAGGCACCTGATTTGCTGTAACCTTCTGCCAGGTGCCAATGGAAGCAAAAATGCCTGGGTTCAATCTGTCTAGGGGTCCATTTCTAAAATAAAAAGAATTATGGCTCACCACCCCCGACACACACACACAGAGCCATATTCCTATTTTTGCCTCTCAGAAATTAAAATATAACCTCTGGTCACTCTTGCCCACTCTCAGGCACTCAGAGTCCTTGGAAACATTTAGGGGAAAAGGAAAAAACAAAAACATTACATACACACAAAACCCACAGTCACTGTATCAGGAGTGTGACCAACCCTACATTTACAAGTATTAATTGCTCAATGTGTTGAGATCCAGAACAAGTAGGCACATAACAGTTCCCACCCATGGATGCAGTTAGAGTCTGTTGTTGTCAAGAAATTTCAGGGGGCGGGTCTCCTCAGCCTGTCTGTTCCAGTCTCGATGATCCCACACTACTGGGTCACGCTCAGATGTGTAGCTACCTGTCCAATTTCATGACAGCGAAAACCAGCACTGCTCCTGGTCTGGTCAGGCCTTCTTGTGCAGTCAGCTCTGCACCACTACTACCCAATACCACCATTCCAGCCTGGTCCAGTCCTGCAGAATCACTCCATGAAGTGTGCAGAATCTCCAGGTGGGGAACCTAGAACAAAACAGATAAGAATCCCTGCTACCTGGAATAGAACTCTTCAGACAGAGCCCTCTATTTTCTCCCTAAATCCCATTTGAACTTGAATCCTGTTCCCAAACCAGAGTCCCCTACCTGCCACTTACTGCAGGGCATATCCTGCACAATTCCCATGTCCCAGCCCAGTAACAATCTATCATTTATACCACCACTGTATAAATTCTAAATAAATTTAGAATTTGGGGGGGAGGGATAGCTCAGTGGTTTGAGCATTGGCCTGCTAAATCCAGGGTTGTGAGTTCAATCCTTGAGGGGGGCATTTAGGGATCTGGGGCAAAAATTGGGGATTAGTCCTGCTTTGAGCAGTGGGTTGGACTAGATGACCTCCTGCAGTCCCTTCCAACCCTGATATTCTATGATTCTATGAACAAAGCACCGTATATGGACATGTAAGATTAGAATTCATGTAGATGAGGCTAGTCAGAGCTGACCTTTCCTTCCTCCCCATCCCTTTCCCCTGCCTGCAAGAGGAAGCAGAAGTTCCATTCTTCTAAGTATATACTGCCTTTGAATAACTTCTCTCATCTCTTTCTCCTGATTCATTTGTCTTGCATTTCATCCTGCATAGCTTGCTCCCAACTCAAACTTAACATGGCCAAAGATGATCTCCTTGTCAACTCTCCCAGGCATTCTCTCCATTTTCTGTCTCTGGTGACAGCCCCACCATTCTACCTCTCGGTGAGGTCTGCCTTTACTTATACTGTACGCGCCTTGAGGGAAGGTTTGTGGCTTTATGTGTGTCTATACAGCGCCTAGCACTGGTGGGATGCAGGAGGAGAAATCATGATTGGACAGGACTAATATAAATATAAAATAAAATAATAATAATATGCTTCTTTCTCCTCTCATGTTATTTCTTTTCTAGGAATTGAAGGCAGAGATGAAGATTGAAGCTATTGGGGATTTTATTAATATGACAGAATGGATGCACTGAGGTCTCAGTGAGCTTATTTTCGACGTTCTACTAAAAGATGTGAAGGCATGTTTGTCAGGTCACTCTTTTTAATAGAGGAAATGCACACACATTTTCTTTCAAATGTCAAGCATATTGAAACATGGCATAAATTGAAGGCTAGATGGCTGAAACTTAATCCACATAAAATGGAAGTGATGTTGGCAGGGTGGGGCAAACAACTGCATGATGGGGAACAGTATACCAGCCCCCTGGATAAAGTGTGTGCATTTGTTTGTACTGGTTGTTATTAAGTTCCCAATCTTGGTCACATTCCCAGTTGCTCTTAGGTTAGCAGGTAGCAGCAATGTCCACCATCTCTCTCACACCCAGCTCTTGCCACCAGCATCTATGCCTTTGTCATCTCATAATTAGACTATTGCAAAGCACTGTACCTGGGGCTATGCCTCACATCTGTTTTTAAACAGAAGCTAATACAAACTGTGTCTTCTCAGTCGTTAAGCAGCCTATCTCCCTGATAGCCAGTGCTCTCTGATCTGCATTGGCGGCCTATTGGTTGTAGATGATGTTTGAGCTGTTCGTGTTGCCCTATACAGACTTGTTTCTCTCCATTTCCATTTCTAGGATTGGGTCGTGAGATCTAGGACTTTTAATGGGAGGGAAGGAGGGAGGGAGGAAGGGAAGGATTGGTGGGGGGGGGGGGAGGGGTTTCTACTACCCGGGCTGGTGAGTAGATTTGGATGGTGTTTATAGCTTGTACTTGGAGGTCCTTATTTGAGTCACCATCTGCAGCTTCTACATCCCATCCCACATGGGTTGAACAATGCTGCTGTAGGCAGTGGCAGATTATCCACTGGGCCAATGGACCAGTGGCCCCAGCCAATTGGGGGGTGGGGGGTACGGAAAAATGGGCTCCAATGCACCCCGACCCGCTCTGCCTGGAACTCCAGCCCAGTGTTCTGCTCATCTGTTTTGTTTCAGGATGAAAAGTCATAAAACAGTGATCCCAATCTTCTGTTCATGTTGATGAATATAAGGTTCGTGGTTAATAAAACATTGACCACCCATGATTTGATAAAGGATGACAACCCAGCCTGTGTGCAACATATAGTTAAGATCTGGCTGGATAACAATGACAGGGCTGTTTTGGCACAGCTGTGTGCTTAGTACAGCATGAACTAAAAGGAAACTGAGGGTGAGGGATGTTGTTGTGCTGTTTACATCTGACCTGTAGTACAGGAGGTTTCCTACCCCTCAGTTAAATCTGATAGAATGTGGTGGTGATGAGCAGAACTCAGTCGAAGTTTCCTGACACACCATAACATGCACCTGAGCAGGTTATACAGAGGAATGTATAGAGAGGGAATTGTCAGGGAGGGATTTGAAAAAAAAAATCCAGGAAGGCCAAAAAAACAAAAGAAAAAGCAGAAGCTCTGCAAAACCAGCATCTGAAACCATTCCTATGGGCAAATGCACAGGTGTGTGAGATGACTCTGGAAAAGCAATTGGAAATTCCCTGCAGCCCCAGTATAAATCTCCTTCATTCAGAGGTCACCAGTTAGTGTTTGCAGCGAAGGAGCACCTTGCACTGGCTACTCAGTGTGCTTCTGTTTATATGACAGTTTTTATCCTGATGCTGAGAGAACCCTGTCAGATGAAGTGTAAGCCACATTTACCTGTAAGTGCCCCACACTAGCTTGTGATGCCTAATCTCTTTTATTGATCCTACTAGCTGGTTTCTGGAGCCATTGATTTTCCTTGCTGTCAGTTTGTGGCCTTGACTCCTTAATGTTTATTTAGGCTGGTCTCCATAAATTGCTTCTGGTGCTGAGGGCGAGAAAAGCAGCAGGAGGTCAGGGGAGCATGTATACCTGTCCATAAATATAAATCATAGCTTTTGTTCTTCACTGTTGTTTGTGAACACTGTTTGCTAGGTGCATAAAAAGGAAGTATTCTGCTAAAACATGGAAAACCCATTACTAATTCCCCTGGGTGTGCATTTTATTGGAGTCTAGGTTTTCAATTTTCTGTATCCTAATGGTACCTCTTGTTATCTACTCAAACATGTAATGTTTCTTTTTGTTGAGGGGAGGGGAAGGGGAAAAGAGGCAGAATTGTTTGTTTGCCAGCAGAGAACTGTACTTTTGATAGTGTGTAGGGGGAAGGGGGTTGTTTTGTATTGTTTGTTTTTCTTCCTCCACACACACATTTGTTCATGAAATTTCAGTCTTTGAGGAGAACACTAAGGTACAGCAGCATTGGAATTAAAGACACTTGTGTGAACAACTGAACAGCATCTCTCTCTATGACTACCAAAAGTCTATCCATTTAAAGAAGGAGCACAGACTCCTTGATCAGAAATGGTTTTGCATATTGCACTGACTGTCCTAAGAGCGAGGCAAGTGCTTTTCATCAGCTGCAACGTCACTGACAGGGCTGCCAAAATGGGAAATGGTTACAAGCAGGTGTCTGCTCTAGATATAAATAATTCAAGGGCACATCCTGAAAATTCCAAGGGAAAAAAACCCACAGCTCATTATAACAGTGAGTTGCTAGAATACTATAGCCTTAAATCACTGGAAAATGTTTTGCAACAGCTAAGGGTTTTTTGTTTTTTGTTTTTTTTTTTACACTGCAGCAGTAAACATCATAGTCTGTACACGGTGACAAGTAGTTCTCCTGAGGCTAAGAGGACAGTAATCAATAGAGGTGCAGTCTATGCTACTGCTCTGCCTGTTGATGCAGAAACTTTGTGCACACATACAATACCCAGAATAAATCATCAGAAGAAGGAGAAACCTCTTCAAGACAGGTAAAAAAGTACCTTACAGGAATACTTTACTGAAAAGAATATCTGGTTCAGTTTACTCTATTTGATCTCTGCTCGCTTGTATTGGTCACTCACTATTCTAAACTGTGGCAAGTTCAGTTCCTCTTATAGGGAACACAGACAATGTTGGTGGGCCAAATATTTGTCCTAGCTTTCTCTTGATTTTTATAAACGCCATCTACTAATTTAAGTGTTTTCCCCCCCTAAAAGTTAAGAAAGAAAAATACTGCCACCACCATCTCAATACTCAGAAAAAACCTACAGTCATAAATTTGTCTTCAGATTGGACTGGGAGGCAGGAAGGGTGGGTGGATGTGTGTGTGTGTGTGTGGAGGGCGGGAGTAGGGGGGGGGGGATAGCCAGGAAACAGATTAGTTTCAGGATTCCAAAGGATTAATAAAAAATCTGTAAAAATTTCACTGAAAATATTTTAAATACCTTGAAATTGTCTTTTTAAAGGGGCTAACTTATGCCTTTCATGTAATATTCACACAACTTCTGTAGTTGTTCCAAAGCATTTGAAGTGGGAAGTTGCACTGTACTTTATACAACTCAATATATAAGAAACCACATTTTGCAGCCTAATAATATAGATTCTAGCCTATGTATACTAGAGTGAGGAAAACAATGTTCTGTATAGCACTTAGGGAGTGACTCACACTACAACGGAAAGAAAGAGGTGCAACTATGGAGATCAGCACCATGAGATGTCAACATAGAGTAATCAGAAGAGTGGCAGACTCATGAATACAAGACACCCAAAGAAACAAATGGGTAAATATGTGTGAGAGATGACTGGGGGCTAATAAAGTAGAGCACGAGTAAAGATTACTCACATAAGTAAGGGCTGCATGTTGCCCAGTGTTAACTGAAATATCATACTCTGTAAAAAAAAAACCACCTTAACTACAGTAGGGGCAACTCAATGAGGCCCTGAACTAATTGTCAATGGGAGTTCTCCCATTATCTTCAGTATGACCAGACTTTAGGAACTGCTGCTGGATAGGGCCTTTAGTCCTTAATCATTAGAAAAAATAGATAGAAGTTAGAGCTGGGCGAAGATCAAATGATTTAGGCGTTTCATTCAGGTGAGCACAGCAAACATGCACTACTTATTGACATGGTTTAAATCTGCAGGTTCAAAGTACCACAAGCTCCCCCATCTCCAGCTGCAGTGAGTGGTGCTTAAATAAATTTCCCTTCATCCCAAGTAAGCCAACCAAGTTTCCCCCATCAGATTTTCCATCACTAGCATGGCCTATTTTTATGTATACTATACAGCTCAATTTAAAAATGCACAATACCTCATTAGCACTGAACCACACAAAATGTTTCTTTAAAGGGTGTGTGTTTTGTTTTTACTGAAAAATAGGCAGGCTGTTGAACTTTATTTTCTTCTGGAAAGACAAAAAGTGTTTTCCTTCCAAATTTTTTCCATCTGAAGACAGAAGGAAAAATACATTAGAGTTTTCCTTATTTTTCTTCATGACTGATAAAGTACCAGAAATGGCAAGATTGTAATTGGAATAATAATTCATTTACGACTATAAATATCTAAGATACATTTAGCTAGGAGGAAACAGATGACCTAACAAAAGATGAGATCTTGGCAAGTTTACTTACATTGGCCAAACTCTGCCAATTAAATTCCAGCCAGCTGGTTGCTTCTAATCCTCTCTTGTTCAGTCTGTTTCTGTGATACTGTAGGTGTTTTTATGCCACATCCATCCATCACTTGAAACTCTAAACAAAAAACATTCTGGGTGAGAACAGATCACAGATGAAATGTCTGGGGGCTCACTAGACTGGGGAGGAGGCCAATAGCGCTTAGAAAAATGTGAAACTTCATCACACCCCTCTAACTCCCAAGTTAGCAACCATCAAAAAACCTCACTAATTTAAAATAGGAGTCAACCTACTGCCCTAGTAGTTTAGTTAACTGGACATTAGCCAAATGACCCTTTCTTAATCCCAGATTAGATTGTTTCTCACCCACAGTATCAGAGTGGAGGGCAAAGAGAGGTCAAGGAAGAGGACTGAATAGCTATTGGGCTGCCTTTCCTGCTCACATACTGCAGTCAGTTAGTTTGGTTCCTCTACGCACTTTGAAATTGTTTCTTTCTAATGACTGTTCCTTATTTCTTATATTCACTTTGCCTTTTAAAAACTTTGCTTTACTACTTTAACAGCGCTAACATGCAAACCAACTGGCTGTTTTGCTTCCATGGGGAATTCTTTCCTCCTTGTGTGACTAATTCTCTTTTAAATGCGAGATTCTAGCCATCAAGATCAGAGGGGAATCCCATGTCCATATCTGAATCCAGCTTGACATATGCAGAGCTGGTGCAAGGACTGAACAGAATGTCTAAATGAAGCGTACCTGGTTTGATTCCTAACAGGATGTAGGGAGAAACAAAGGGAAAAAATACACAGATAAAAAGAAATAATTGCCTCGTGGATGTTGCACATTTCAGTTTCTGTAATTACATGGGAACTTGATTTGTCACAGTCTCTTTGCATCAATGAGCTGATGGGGAGAGATGGATGTGTGGTCCTGTCAGAGGAAAGAAATTCACTTTGCACACAGCTTTGACTCTGTAAATGGCACTAGGATAACATGACTACAGTCTAATTACTTCTGACAACTTTCAGCACCTTTTAATGCATGAAATTAAACACAAAGTATGGCAGAATGAGGAAAAACTCCAGCCCAATAAACAAGGCTCTGATGATTTATAAACTCAAAATAGGACAACAGTAGGGTGTGGTTCCCAGTAAAAATAAGCACATAGTACTATATCAGTAGTAGGAGTAGCAAATATTTATATTATGGTAATGTGCAAGGGGCCCAGTCAAAATCAGCGCCCTATTGTGCTGGATGCTCTACACAGTGGTTCTCAAACTTTTCTTTTCACGGACCACTTGCAAATTGCTGAGGGTCTTGGAGGACCACTTAATGATATTTCCAAATGTTGTTTGTACCGTTAGCTAACTATTGTAAAGCACTTTGGATAAAAGCTCTATAGTAAAAAAACTCTTAATAATAATGAACTGTCTTTTGTTCTACAAATAAAAGCACACAACTCACATTTTAGTGTCAGTAGTCTTATCTTTCAAATGCTATGGATGTGCCCTTTCTCTCCCCACCGTGGCAGCCCCTGAGCTGGGGCTGGGAAGGAGGGGGGGATCTCTCCCTCTCTCCCCTGCCACAGCAGCCCCCAAGCTGGGGCTGTAAAGGACGGGATTCTCTCCCGGCCACAGCAGCCACAGAGCTGAGGCTGGGAAGGAGGGCCGTCTCTCCCCGGAAGCTTCAGCCCAGGGGCTGGGGAAAGTCTCCTCTTTCTCTGGCCACCGCAGCTCTGCACGTCCCAAATTCCCCCCCACTCCTCCTCCCTCCTACCCCCTAGTGCCCCCAAGGCCACCACCTCACCTTACATGTGAGTCTTCTCCAGGGTCCAGGCACCTAATTAATGGAGCCACTAATTCGGTGAGTGTCCCTTCATTCTCTCGTGTGTGGCCACCAGATTCGCATCTTAAAGGGAACTATCCACGGACCACCTGAATGGAGCTTGCGGACCACTGGTGGTCCACGGACCACAGTTTGAGAACCTCTGCTCTACAGAAATAGCGACAACCCCTACCCCTGCAAGCTCATAATATAAAAGACAAAATAGATAAAAAATAGGGGGCAGGTATATAGCATACAAATAAAATAATATGGTAAAGAACTGTCACAACTTTGTTAGTTACATGCTTTTTGGTTTTCTCCTGGTTTGACTTTTTAACACTGAGGTAGGGAATGAGTAAGGAATGGGAAAGTTCTTGCATGCTGATTTTAATTCCATGAGTGCATCAACACATACTATTTTTCACATCTGTAACACTTTCTAATCAATGAACTTTACAAACATTGGGATGAAACTGAACTTACTTCAGTAACCGTATACAAGGACTTAGACACTACCCAAGCCCCACACGAAAGGACAAATCTCCGTGGTGCAGATTGCCTCATACCTACAGAAAGCCTACCTCTTATTGAGCACACCACTACAGGGCACTCTGTTCAGCTCAGGGGTGGGGGTGGGGGGTGGGGAGAAGGGATTGAGGGAGTGGTAAGGGGGGCTAGGTGGATCCCATCATTTCCACCCTACGAGTAAGGGGACAGCCAAACTCAGCAGCTGTGGAGCAACTCTACAGCCTACAAGAAAATAGGTTTCAGAGTAACAGCCATGTTAGTCTGTATTCACAAAAAGAAAAGGAGTACTTGTGGCACCTTAGAGACTAACCAATTTATTTGAGCATGAGTTTTCGTGAGCTACAGCTTCATTTCTAAGGTGCCACAAGTACTCCTTTTCTTTTTACAAGAAAATAGTTAGCCTCACCAGACTAGCAGGCTGTGTGCCTCAATTCCAGGTGAGACACATGGGCCTCGTGCAGGCTCTCTGCCCTAAAGTCAATGTCCCCCATTACAGCAGGATCTCCTGATTATAAGTTCTATGGCCCAGCTTCTAAGCTACCCTTTCCCTCTGAAGCCCCGTGGAACCCTACTTAGTCCTTGACCCAAAAAACTGAGTCTCTTTTTGTTATGGGGTTGCACAATGATTAACACAATGGAACTTGGATCCATGACTGGGACATTAGCCACTTCTCTGTTACTTTTAAATAATAATAATACAAGCAGCCCAACATCTTATTTCTCTAAATTTCAAGTTTAATATGAGCTACAACTTGGGTGCTTTGCAATTTTTGTACTATGCACCAAATTTCTAAAAGCCTGTTAAATTAGATATCAAGTAAAAGTAGCATGAATAATGGATTACTTCAGTTTACTGAAAAATTGGAAGAAAAAAAATCCACTTGAGTCATGCCAGATCTGAAACTCATGAAAATTTCCAGCAAATCAAATATATTGGATCAAATGAATGTGTGTATATGTATATCTATATATATATAGGATCAAATGAAAACATTTGTTTGGGGCACTTTTAAAGTGCCCCAAACAGCTAGAATAGGAGAATGTGGTCTCCGTGTAACCTTTAGCCCAGCAGTTAAGGCATGCACTTGGTTTGTAGGAGACCCAGGTTTAATGATCCCCTTTACTTGCTGTGGAGAAGTGACTTGAACTTGAGTCTTCTACTTTGTAGGAATGTGCCCTAGCCACCAGGCTAGACAGTCACTCTCATTCTCTGCCCTAGCCCAATGACTATTCATTGTCACCATACAAAATACAGAGGTAATATAACCTCTCTACTATTCCCATTTGTATATCCAGGGATCACAGAAGCCCTTTTGGCCACAGTGTCACGGTAGGAGTTCATGTTCAACTGATTATCCATCATGACCCACAAATAACTTATTAAAGGTCAGTGCATTCCAATGTATTGTAGAAACACTTAGGGAAATAATGCAATATCCACCTAAATCTCCAATGAGCTCATTATGATTAGCACCTTGACAATAGATACCAAATTAATAATAATGACGACAGACATTTAAAATAATGTAATGTCATTACCACTGTTGTAATTGCTACTCTAAGAGCTCTTCGTAGACCAATGTTGAATTATAATAATCAAATTTACCATATTAATATAAGTTTATTTGATTTGGTGACAATAAATTAACACATTTCTAAATGTCTTTGGCATAAAGGGTAGAGTCGTTAGCGTAGTCCACTTCAATCACAGACAAAATAAAATTCAGTCTGGGATTTATCAAAAACCACTAGCTAATGAATTATGCCAGGAGACTCAGGGAATCCTCTAACTATGCAATACAGATTTCATCAGCTAATACTTTTCAACTACAACAGCCGTCCTCTCCATATGCTAATCCCAGATGGAATATTTTAACATCCCTAAAATGGAAGTCTAATAATACCTTTGGTAAAAAGTAATGTTTCCACAGCTGCTCAGTCTTTTCCACTGATGTTGAACTTGTACTGATTTTTGTACATGGGAAGAGGGAAAAAACAGAGTTTCCGGTTTACCCTGGGACCTGCAGTCACAAGGTTTGATTATTCTATAATGGCCTGATCCAGTGCATGGAAGTCAATGAAAGAGATTCTAAGTAATCAGAAAGAGTAAAACAATAAACAGAAAGAGATTCTAAGTAATTTCCCCTCCCAGTTCTATTTGGTGGTGGATGTTATCGTCACAGTAACACAACATGTGAGGAGAATAGGCACTGCAGGGCTTTTTATTTCTTCCCCCCACCCCTCCCATGAAAGTGGGCAAGCAGGGACAGAGACTCTTGACTCTACTCCTCCTCCCTCAACTGAGAGCTGAGTGAGTACAGAGGCAGAAGTAATCTGTTGTTGGCCTAGGGCAAGATTACTTTCCCCCTTCCGCCAAAAGGAAAAATCATGGAATGAACTGAGGCTGTCCTGGGGTGGCCCAACTCTACACTGTCCCTTCCTCAGGGCAGATTGTAAGGCCTGTACAATTTAATACAAATGAAGCCAACAGGCCTCTATAGAAGTCAGTCTAAAGGCCTGCATAATTCAATAGAGAATGCCATCCTTTCTTCAGGTTTTTTAAATGATCCTGCAGAATGCTATAACAGGGCTATAACTTTCTGTTAAATTCTCTAGGACAGTCCAAAAGTAAAAAAATAGGTAACAGCTTCTATAATAATTTTCCATGAAGGCAGAAGTAATAAATGCCACAGATGGGATTAGAAACCAAGGGTAAAATACTGGCCCTATTGAAATAGATCTGTGGCTCCTACTGACTTCAGTGGAGCCAAGAATTCAGCCAGATATTCCTGGCTCCCAGTCCTGTTCTCAGACACCTTGACAACATTGCTTTCTAACAACATTTGGTTTGTGCTTGGATTGCCTTGCAGGGCTTGAAAACCACAATACACCTATTGAGCTGAGAGGCTCAGTCATGTACCTGGTGATACATTGGGGTGTTTGTTTTCTCTGTTAAATAGTCTGCGACAAGCACTTTGAAGCACCTTAGAGACACCGCACCTGTACTTGCTGAACCTAAATGACGTTTTCACTCTTTAGAAGAAAGAGCAATGTTGTTCTAGTGTGCACAGAACATATGCTAATCAGCTGTACTCTTCAGGCACAAATGAGATAATGTGCTCATTGTTTAGACACTGGAATTGTTCATTACAAAATGACACAGTGTTTGCCAATTTTGTCTTCATTATAAATGTAAATATTAACTGGCGATATGCAAAAGAATACAAAAAGTCAACAGCAATTAATTGGCTTCTGCAGTAATTAGCAACTGGAAGGCAAACACTTAGGAGCCGTTGTAATTGTCTGCATTAGGAATACACCTCCTGTACAGATCTAATTAGCAATTTAAATAGTTCAGAAATTATATGCCTCTTGCCTTTACACTCCCTGAAGTACTGTTCATTAATGGGGGAAAAAAATTGCTAGTAAATGTCATTTGCATTGTCTCACGTTAAGAGCTCTACATCAAAGCCTCTGCATTATTGCCTCATACTGAATAATACAGAGCTGTGGCTTGTGGACCAATACAGCTGTAATTAGGCAATGATTCCTTTGTAAACAGGAGGCACAAAAACTTGACAGGAGCTTACTTTGTTCTGAGGTAACTTCTTCACAATTTAAGCCATAAATAAGAAAAAGCAGATGTACATTAGGGCTGCAGCTACCAAAAAAAGGTCTAGGATTAACGTAATCACTATGAGCTAGAGCTGTGTTGACAACGTGGTTTAGCACAGGCCTGGTCTGGGTTCTGATGTGCCAGGGATCAAGGTCATAAAGGTGTTGTGTTCAGAGTCAAGACTGGCACCAAGCACTTAAGCATGTGCTTAAATCTGCCAAACCTATCATGTTTGGATACTACTACTTGTAGAGCTGCTGAGCTGCTATTGCAGTACCAAGGAAATCGGTAATGATAATAGAGACATGATGTCAACCAGACTAGTACATGAGAGCTGAAGTATAACAATATTCACTGGAAAACAGAATTAGGGGTACCACCTCCGTTTGGGATAGATCATAATCTTTATACATTGCATGCCTAATTCTTTGTTTGTTCCAGTGTTTCTGCACCATTATACCAGTGGCTCAGGGTCAGTGCAGAATCAGGCCCCAGGGAATCCCGCCAGTGTAGGGGTATCACTGAGGGAATAGCCACTACTGTAGCTGATTTACATGCACACTTCTGCTATTGTAAAGTGCTTTCCTGGAAAAAAACAAAACCAAAAAACAGTATGGCCAGAGCATCTGAAACAGAGAACTGGGCCCATTTTTCTCTCTCCCACCCCACAACCTGAACCCATTAACCAGTCTTAGTTACTGGCCCAAATCCACAAAGCTATTTGATTTCAATGGCAGTTAGGAGTCAAAATACTTTTGTGGATCTGGGCAATAATCTTTACCAGATCATTGAAGTACCCTTTCTATGGGATATGGTGTCCCTAGCCTCTGTTTGTCAGAGAGTGGAGATGGATGGCAGGAGAGAGATCACTTGATCAGTGCCTGTTAGGTTCACTCCCTCTGGGATACCTGGCATTGGCCACTGTCGGCAGACAGGATGCTGGGCTGGATGGACCCTTGGTCTGACCTAGTATGGCCATTCTTATGTTCTTATTATATACCAGCCAGGGAAGAGACTTGTGAAATAGCTGAGTATCAAGATAATAAAAGGGTTGGTAGTTTTGCATTAATTTTTCCAATGTAAGTCCCTCAAAAGTAAATAGTTTTGCCCTCAATAATAAAATCGTTGCATTGGCTTTTATTGCAAAATTCTTTAAACACTCACACTTTGATTCCCCATTAAAAAGTCATTTTGATGCAAAAGTTAAGATTATTCACAAGGGTAAGAGCCAGGATGTCTGATGTTTTCTTTCACATTCCCCCCTTCTCCTGTTTACCCATGTAAGGCGCCAACAGAATTTGGCCCTTTCTTGGGAAAATAAAACATACTATATGGATTTTATTTTTTGGCATTTAAGATTTTCAGTATAGAGTGTGTCTTATTCCTGAAGTGACTAAAAAATTCAGCCAGTTTCCCTATCATTTAGGAAAGCCTGTGGGGGACGGAGGGGGGGGATGGGGGAAGAAAAGGGTGAAGGAACCAAGATAGGGGATATAAATTTGGTGCAGTAAATATATGCACCCAAAGGCATAGAATTCCTTCTTCAAGGCCTGCTGTTACTCTCAGCCTTAATGGGTCAAATTTATCCATTGCAGTCAATGAAGTTACACCAGGGATGGTGATTTGGCTACTAAGTGCTGAAACTAGTTCCAATAGTTGATCATTCTTCTGATGTGCAGTATGTAGACTATATTTATCACACAATGTCAGCAGGATTCTTTTCAAGAGGTTGTGCAAAACTCCACACTGGAAAACGATTTCAGGGTACTGCAAACTCATTGGTACATTTAACTGCCTATGAAGCTGTGAGTTTTGGAAATAAAATACTAAAAAAAAAAAAAAAAAGCTCATCCGAGTAACTGCAAGAAGCACAATTCGTATTCACGTTACTTACTCTAGCTCCTATCACAATGTCTGTAGGTGCTCGTACAAATATTTTAAACTTACAAACCATGGCCTGGATCCTGTAAACACATATGTGCATTGTCATAAATATAAAGGGAAGGGTAAACCCCTTTGAAATCCTTCCTGGCCAGGGGAAAGCTCCTCTCACCTGTAAAGGGTTAAGAAGCTAAAGGTAACCTCGCTGGCACCTGACCAAAATGACCAATGAGGAGACAAGATACTTTCAAAAGCTGGGAGGAGGGAGAGAAACAAAGGGTCTGTGTGTCTGTCTGTATGCTGGTTTCTGCCGGGGATAGACCAGGAATGGAGTCTTAGAACTTTTAGTAAGTAATCTAGCTAGGTATGTGTTAGATTATGATTTCTTTAAATGGCTGAGAAAAGAATTGTGCTGAATAGAATAACTATTTCTGTCTGTGTATCTTTTTTGTAACTTAAGGTTTTGCCTAGAGGGGTTCTCTATGTTTTTGAATCTAAATTACCCTGCAAGATATCTACCATCCTGATTTTACAGGGGGGATTTCTTTATTTCTATTTACTTCTATTTTTATTAAAAGTCTTCTTGTAAGAAAAGTGAATGCTTTTTCATTGTTCTCAGATCCAAGGATTTGGGTCTGTGGTCACCTATGCAAATTGGTGAGGCTTTTTATCCAACATTTCCCAGGAAAGGGGGGGTGCAAGTGTTGGGAGGATTGTTCATTGTTCTTAAGATCCAAGGGTCTGGGTCTGTAGTCACCTAGGCAAATTGGTGAGGCTTTTTACCAAACCTTGTCCAGGAAGTGGGGTGCAAGGTTTTGGGAAGTATTTTGGGGGGAAGGACGCGTCCAAACAGCTCTTCCCCAGTAACCAGTATTAGTTTGGTGGTGGTAGTGGCCAGTCCAAGGACAACGGGTGGAATATTTTGTACCTTGGGGTAGTTTTGACCTAAGCTGGTAAAGATAAGCTTAGGAGGTTTTTCATGCAGGTCCCCACATCTGTACCCTAGAGTTCAGAGTGGGGGAGGAACCTTGACATGGTGGCATAGTGGTGGGATTAACCTGAAATCATTTTGAGATCCAGTTGAGATTTTTTGAACTAGAAATACAGATTTTAAAAAGGAAATTTTTTTTTCCTTTGGAAAGGAAGTCCAGAAAGCAGCTGAAACTGAAAGCAGCTTGTTTTTTCTCTGCTTTGTGGCCAAGCAGAGACAAAAGGGGATTATCTTTGTGAATTGCAGGTTTTCTTTGCCTGGAGTCAGGGTAATTAACTCCTGCAGGGAAATTCACAGTCTTCCAACCCAGAGGTTTTTTTTTTCTTCCTAAAAGTAAATAGGGGGTGTGTGTTCTACCCATTTGCTTTTTCTTTGGGCTGGGTAAGCAGGTTTCCAAGTAGTTGGAGGTTTTTTGCTTTAATTTGGGCCCAGAGCAGAGACAAGGGAATTGTCTTTTTCTGTAGGCTGACAATCACTATCAGAGAATAGGTATTCTATTCCAGCACAGCAAAATTTTACAGCCAAGTTTTGTTTGTTTATTTCTAAATCTCGGGTGTAAAGTTAGTTAAAAACAGAGAGGTTAGAATGACAAAATCCGTGGCTCGACTACAGCTCGAATTAGCCAAATTTCAGGCTGAGGAAAGACAAAGGGAACATGAAAGACAGATAGAACTCATGCGGCTGAAGAAGGAACAAGAAAGGGAGGCAGCGAGAGAAGCAGAACAACACCAAGCGGCTGCTCACAGGACAGCTATGGAAGCAAGGGACAAAGAACTGGAGGAGAAGGAAAAAGAGAGGAAGTATGTGGAGGAGATGGAGAAGATAAAGGCTCAGCAGAATATCCCAACAAACCCTAGTAATCCTTCTCCAAGTACCACTTCCCATCCCAGAAAGTTCCCCACCTACAAGGCAGGCGATGATACTGAGGCCTTCCTAGAAAACTTCGAAAGGGCCTGCCTTGGGTACAACATCTCTACTGACCAATACATGGTAGAGCTGAGGCCGCAGCTCAGTGGACCCTTAGCTGAGGTGGCAGCTGAAATGCCTAAAGAACACATGAACAAGTATGAACTGTTTAAATCCAAGGCGAGAGTCAGAATGGGGATAACACCCGAGCAGTCTCGTCGGAGGTTCAGAGCCCTAAAGTGGAAACCAGACATGTCATTTACCCGACATGCCTACCACATTGTGAAACATTGGGATGCCTGGATATCAGGAGCAAGTGTTGAATCTCCAGTAAATTTGCCCTTCCTAATGCAAATGGAACAATTCTTAGAGGGGGTTCCTGAGGAAATAGAAACATACATCCTAGATGGGAAACCCAAAACTGTAATCGAGGCAGGAGAGATTGGAGCCAGATGGGTGGAGGTGGCAGAGAAGAAGAAAACTGGTCGCAGTTGGAGCGGAGACCAAAAGAGACCACCCCAGACCACACCCTATTACCGGGGACCGCCCAAAGCCCCACCTACCTCCCAAAGAACCCTCCAGACCCCTTATCGTCCCACCACCCCGTTCTCCAGCAACCCTCCTCGCCCCAGTGACCCGTCAGCTGGACGATGTTTTAAATGTAACGAGCTGGGGCATGTAAAGGCCAACTGCCCCAAGAACCCCAACAGATTACAGTTCATTGCACCGGAATCACACCAGAGGTCCACAGGCCCAGATACCTCCCAGATACCCTTGGAGCGGAGGGAAACTGTGAGTGTGGGCGGGAAGAAGGTCACCGCATGGAGGGACACCGGAGCACAAGTGTCAGCTATCCATGCTTCCTTAGTGGACCCCAATTTAATCAACCCAGAGATCCAAGTGACGATTCAACCCTTCAAGTCCAACTCTTTCAATTTGCCTACAGCCAAGTTGCCTGTCCAGTACAAGGGCTGGTCAGGAATGTGGACTTTTGCAGTCTCTGATGATTATCCCATCCCCATGCTGTTGGGGGAAGACTTGGCCAATCATGTGAAGCAGGCCAAGAGGGTGGGAATGGTCACCCGCAGCCAGGCTAAACAAGCCGTGAGGCCTAGCTCCGTTCCGGAAACTTCTATCAGGACCCGGTCAGAGGTGATGGACCCAGACCCCAGGCCAATGTCTGCAACAGCAGTAGTGGATCCAGTTCCAGAGACCCAGACGGAACCAGTCCCAGAACTGGAACCAGCCGAACAACCAACACCAGACCCAGTGTCAGCACTGAATCCAATACTTGCAACCTAAACACCAGAGGGCCCCACCGACCCTGAACTGGCAGCAGCCGATAACCCGACCCAAGAGGCTCAGCCGGAACCTGAATCCCAACATAGTGCACCAGCGGAGAGCGGTTCACAGTCAACAGAAACAGCTCCATCCCCTATATCGCTTCCAGAGGGACCAAGCCTAGGTCCACAATCCAATGAGGAACTGATGTCTCCAGCATCAAGGGAACAGTTCCAGACCGAACAGGAAGCAGATGAAAGCCTCCAGAGAGCTTGGACGGCAGCACGGAGCAACCCACCACCTCTCAGCTCTTCTAATCGATCCAGGTTTGTTGTAGAAAGAGGACTTTTATACAAGGAAACTCTTTCTGGGGGACACCAGGAAGACTGGCATCCTCAGAGACAGTTGGTAGTTCCAACTAAATACCGGGCCAAGCTCTTGAGCTTAGCCCATGATCAACCTAGTGGCCATGCTGGGGTGAACAGGACCAAAGACCGTTTCGGGGGGTCATTCCACTGGGAGGGAATGGGCAAGGATGTTTCTACCTATGTCCAGTCTTGTGAGGTGTGCCAAAGAGTGGGAAAACCCCAAGACCAGGTCAAAGCCCCTCTCCAGCCACTCCCCATTATTGAAGTTCCATTTCAGCGAGTAGCTGTGGATATTCTGGGTCCTTTTCCGAAAAAGACAGCCAGAGGAAAGCAGTACATACTGACTTTCATGGATTTTGCCACCCGATGGCCGGAAGCAGTAGCTCTAAGCAACACCAGGGCTAAAAGTGTGTGCCAGGCACTAGCAGACATTTTTGCCAGGGTAGGTTGGCCCTCCGACATCCTCACAGATGCAGGGACTAATTTCCTGGCAGGAACTATGAAAAACCTTTGGGAAGCTCATGGGGTAAATCACTTGGTTGCCACTCCTTACCACCATCAAACAAATGGCATGGTGGAGAAGTTTAATGGAACTTTGGGGGCCATGATACGTAAATTCGTAAATGAGCACTCCAATGATTGGGACCTAGTGTTGCAGCAGTTGCTCTTTGCCTACAGAGCTGTACCACATCCCAGTTTAGGGTTTTCCCCATTTGAACTTGTATATGGCCATGAGGTTAAGGGGCCATTGCAGTTGGTGAAGCAGCAATGGGAGGGATTTACACCTTCTCCAGGAACTAACATTCTGGACTTTGTAACCAACCTACAGACCACCCTCCGAACCTCTTTAGCCCTTGCTAGAGAAAACTTACAGGATGCTCAAAAAGAGCAAAAAGCCTGGTATGATAAACATGCCAGAGAGCGTTCCTTCAAAGTAGGAGACCAGGTCATGGTCTTAAAGGCGCTCCAGGCCCATAAAATGGAAGCATCGTGGGAAGGGCCATTCACGGTCCAGGAGCGCCTGGGAGCTGTTAATTATCTCATAGCATTCCCCACCTCCAACCGAAAGCCTAAGGTGTACCATATTAATTCTCTTAAGCCCTTTTATTCCAGAGAATTAAAGGTTTGTCAGTTTACAGCCCAGGGAGGAGACGATGCTGAGTGGCCCGAAGGTGTCTACTACGAAGGGAAATGTGGTGGTGGTGTGGAAGAGGTGAACCTCTCCATGACCCTTGGGCGTATGCAGCGACAGCAGATCCAGGAGCTGTGCACTAGCTACGCGCCAACGTTCTCAGCCATCCCAGGACTGACTGAACGGGCATACCACTCCATTGGCACAGGTAATGCTCACCCAATTAGGGTCCAACCTTACCGGGTGTCTCCTCAAGCTAAAACTGCTATAGAATGGGAGATCCAAGATATGTTACAGATGGGTGTAATCCGCCCCTCTGAAAGTGCATGGGCATCTCCAGTGGTTCTAGTTCCCAAACCAGATGGGGAAATACGTTTTTGCGTGGACTACCGTAAGCTAAATGCTGTAACTCACCCAGACAACTATCCAATGCCACGCACAGATGAACTATTAGAGAAACTGGGATGGGCCCAGTTCATCTCTACCTTGGACTTAACCAAGGGGTACTGGCAGATACCGCTAGATGAATCTGCCAAGGAAAGGTCAGCCTTCATCACACATCTCGGGCTGTATGAATTTAATGTACTCCCTTTCGGGCTGCAAAATGCACCCGCCACTTTCCAAAGACTTGTAGATGGTCTCCTAGTGGGATTAGGAGAATATGCAGTCGCCTACCTTGACGATGTGGCCATATTTTCGGATTCCTGGGCAGACCACCTGGAACATCTACAAAAAGTCCTTGAGCGCATAAGGGAGGCAGGACTAACTGTTAAGGCTAAGAAGTGTCAAATAGGCCTAAACAGAGTGACTTACCTTGGACACCAGGTGGGTCAAGGAACTATCAGCCCCCTACAGGCCAAAGTGGATGCTATCCAAAAGTGGCCTGTCCCAAAGTCAAAGAAACAGGTTCAATCCTTCTTAGGCTTGGCCGGTTATTACAGACGATTTGTACCGCACTACAGCTAAATCGCTGCCCCACTGACAGACCTAACCAAAAAGAAACAGCCAAATGCTGGTTCAGTGGACCGAAAAGTGTCAGAAGGCCTTTAACAAGCTTAAAGCGACACTCATGTCTGACCCTGTACTAAGGGCCCCAGACTTTGACAAACCGTTCCTAGTAACCACAGATGCGTCCGAGCGTGGTATGGGAGCAGTTTTAATGCAGAAAGGACCTGATCAAGAATTCCACCCTGTAGTGTTTCTCAGCAAAAAACTGTCTGAGAGGAAAAGCAACTGGTCAGTCACTGAAAAAGAATGTTACGCCATTGTCTACACTCTGGAAAAGCTACGCCCATATGTTTGGGGACGGCGTTTCCACCTGCAAACCGACCATGCTGCACTGAAGTGGCTTCACACCGTCAAGGAAACTAACAAAAAACTTCTTCGGTGGAGTTTAGCTCTCCAAGGTTTTGATTTCGACATCCAACACATCTCAGGAGCTTCTAACGAAGTGGCTGATGCACTCTCCCGTGAAAGTTTCCCAGAATCAACTGGTTAAAATCGTCCTTGAGATGTGGAAAATATTGTTAGTCTTTATGTACTTGGTAGTATATTTAGAGATGCATGTGTCTTATTAACTCTGTTTTTCCTAGAGCTCCAGGAAGAAATCCCAGCCAGTGTTTCACCCTAGCTGAGATTTGGGGGGCGTGTCATAAATATAAAGGGAAGGGTAAACCCCTTTGAAATCCTTCCTGGCCAAGGGAAAGCTCCTCTCACCTGTAAAGGGTTAAGAAGCTAAAGGTAACCTCGCTGGCACCTGACCAAAATGACCAATGAGGAGACAAGATACTTTCAAAAGCTGGGAGGAGGGAGAGACACAAAGGGTCTGTGTGTCTGTCTATATGCTGGTTTCTGCCGGGGATAGACCAGGAATGGAGTCTTAGAACTTTTAGTAAGTAATCTAGCTAGGTATGTGTTAGATTATGATTTCTTTAAATGGCTGAGAAAAGAATTGTGCTGAATAGAATAACTATTTCTGTCTGTGTATCTTTTTTGTAACTTAAGGTTTTGCCTAGAGGGGTTCTCTATGTTTTTGAATCTAAATTACCCTGCAAGATATCTACCATCCTGATTTTACAGGGGGGATTTCTTTATTTCTATTTACTTCTATTTTTATTAAAAGTCTTCTTGTAAGAAAAGTGAATGCTTTTTCATTGTTCTCAGATCCAAGGATTTGGGTCTGTGGTCACCTATGCAAATTGGTGAGGCTTTTTATCCAACATTTCCCAGGAAAGGGGGGGTGCAAGTGTTGGGAGAATTGTTCATTGTTCTTAAGATCCAAGGGTCTGGGTCTGTAGTCACCTAGGCAAATTGGTGAGGCTTTTTACCAAACCTTGTCCAGGAAGTGGGGTGCAAGGTTTTGGGAAGTATTTTGGGGGGAAGGACGCGTCCAAACAGCTCTTCCCTAGTAACCAGTATTAGTTTGGTGGTGGTAGCGTCCAGTCCAAGGACAACGGGTGGAATATTTTGTACCTTGGGGAAGTTTTGACCTAAGCTGGTAAAGATAAGCTTAGGAGGTTTTTCATGCAGGTCCCCACATCTGTACCCTAGAGTTCAGAGTGGGGGAGGAACCTTGACATGCATGTTCAACCTTTTCCATGTGAGCAGTTCCATTGACTTCAATGGGACTATTTACATATATAACATTAAGCACACAAGGAAGTGTTTGCAGGGTCAGAGCCCAAAAATTCCTTTTTAAAAAAAAAATCCCAGTGCAAGCAATTTACCTTATGAAATCAATCCTAACCAAAAAACACCCCCACCACAAATCAGCCAGGGGGGAAAAAACACAGGAGAGGGGTGGGTTTCAGCAGAAAATTTCGACTTAGTCAAAATACTTAAAAAAATAATTGGTCTGAAAACCAAGTTTTAAAAAACTTTCAGATTTTTACTTTTGATTAAAAAACTAGAACATCAAGTATCCTAGACTCGTTATAAGATCATGAGAGCTGGCATTACTAAATCCTGTGTATTGTTTAGAAAGGTCAAATTTTGTGCTAAGCCCTCCCAGTTACCACCATGCCTAAAAGCATGCAGTAGCATCTTGAGAACAATTAGATTCATTTATAAAGTATTTGGCCTCTGTGAGCATGGCCTTATCATGCTATTGAAGAGGCATCAACTCATAGCACTGCTTCAGCAAGAAAAGATAGCATATTCTTTGCAACATAAAGAGCAGCCAACTGCTGTCAAAAAGCAGTCATCAACTTTTGTGCATATGTCAGAACAAAGCACAATTTAGTTTTTAACTTTGAACAATGCAACTACCTATGTTACTATTCACCTTCCTTTTTCCTGACCTAGCCTCCAGCTACAAGATTTGTAATATGTATTGAATTCTTGAGAATCAGTTTTGCACTGGGCAGCTACCTAGAACAACAATTAATGACACACCAACTTCTTGCTAAGACTATTTTAGTGTTACTTCGACACTTCCTATGTTAGATTAAATCCAAATCCCTAAAGTGACGCTATCCACATACCTTGGCATCCAATATATAAACAGCCAAATCACTGTACTTTGGATATAAAATCCAGATGTTGGATCACTGAGTACAAATTTAATACACAACTGAGAATGTCACATCACCCACTGAGGTGCCTGGAATTGTTTATTTATTAGTGAAAAATTGGTGTTTATCAAACAGCGAGCACCAGGATCTGCAGAATCAAAGAATCACTTTAGTTACAGAGCTTTTGGCCTAAAAATCCTACAGCCAAGAACAACAACAGTGGCAATCAGAGTAAAGGTCTTTGCAAGTCCTGTTTCACTGATTGGTTTAGTGACATCTTACTTATGAGAAGCACCAAGTACATTGTGCAATCAAAGCTTAAATATAGGCTTTAACTCATGCTTTATGGTGTTTTAATTCACAGAAAGCAAATGTATAACTAAATCTTGACAATCACTATATTCCAAAGGAGGTGTCTTGGAAACAAATAAATAATGTAGTAAGTATAATTAGAGATGGGTAAATACTTCTTTAAAATGTCCAAAAATACTTACTCCAACTATTATTATTGCTGTGGCAACGAACAATCTCATCAGAGATTAGAACCCCATTCTGCTTAGCAATACATTCAAAAACACACATAAGGGCAGCCTAAAAATAAATATGTTCCCTTTAATCTATCTAGCTTTAGTTTCTGTGAACATTAATCCTATCAAGTTTTATGAATATGAACATTCATGAAAAGTGAATTTCAAAGTGACTCATGTATTTGCAGAAATTTTAAATTCACACCCATGAAGCACTTCTGGCACAAATATTCAATACCCCATTGCTTACTATCCAATCACAAATGATCATCACAGCTTGCATAGCAAACATCTAGTACTTAAAGTTCACAATCATCCCATAGAGCTAAAAACCTTTTAAAATATGATTTAATACTTCTGAAAATTTGAAGAAGCCATAATTTGTAAGTGTAATTTTGTTTGGACTTATTACTTATATATATTATTTATAATATGGTGGGATTTGGTAGCCTCAACTGAGATTGAGACCCCATCATTCATTTATACTGTACTTTTGAATAAGTGTGTTAAATTCTCAAATCTTTATCTCTTTTCATTGCTTTGCATGTCATGGTGAATACTTTTAAGATTAGAAGCTAGCGTGCTCTGAAAGGTAACCTTGTTCAAATGGCACTGAGGCATCCTACATTCTTCTAGTTTATTTGTATGAATGGTTATCAGCGTCACTTTGAAAAAAAAAGAGAAAATATTCAAATCATACTGTTTTGTTTATCAAATAGGAACTTGAAACCCTGAGCTGAAGCGTGAACGGGAACATGAAATCACCTTTGCTAAGAAACTGTGGTGTAAGGGCACCTTTGAGAATAATAGGGGATTTCTGAATTATTGCTGTAGTTGTTTTCTTGGAAATAATAATTCATACAATAATTTGCTTCCAATACTGCAAGAGTGAATGAGATTATTAAGTGATAGGTAATGTATTGTGGTCTAGGTCTTCCCATCAAGTCAACAAGATATGAAAACAGGAAAAAGTTTATAGTTAATTTCAAAATACAGGTGTGATAGGCATCCTTCTCTCTAACATCTTCTAAAGAAAAAATCCCCAGCTAAGAGCTCCTTTGGGGTTTAAGCCCTTCTCTTCTTTCTCTCTTTCTAAGTGCTTAAAATTGCTTTGGAAGAGGTGGTTTTCATTATAGTTTCTCTTCACTTCTACAGTGACCATTTGACTACTGACCCTATTAAAGACAACTGAAAGTCCTCCATTGATTTCACTGGACACTGGATAGGGCTTTAAATTCCCAGAGGGAAATAGGCAACATTTGGCCAGCTAAGCACTACCCAGGCCTTTTTGCCCCTCCTCATTACTAAGCTCTCCAAGTCTCTTTAGCTTCCCTAAAGGGAACACTTCTGCATGGATCGCCGAACTAGGTAAATTAATTCACCAAGTTGCTTCACTTTATCATTTCCAAATCTTAACCTAAACTTCCTTTTTGAAAGACCAGTTATTCTTTGTACTTTACGGAAACCAATACAGTACCTTATTCCCTGATGGACCTGCTTGGTTGCTTATTTAAAAGTTTCTGTAGCCAGTGCTGATAAGCCCCCCCTGAAAGAAAAAGTTATATACACCTCCTAGAAACACTCATCATAAGGACAGCTGCGACAAGTTTTTCTACTTAGAAAAGAAAATATTGAAGCAGAACCAAAATGTTTGTAGAACTTGTTAAACACTAACACATTTGGCAAGTTTCACTCTTCTCTTACCTGGTAGGACTGATGCTGTAGGGGTCCTTTAATTATGTTCCTTTTGCTCCTGCTGCTTTTAAACCTCCAGGTCACAAAAGTTGGTAATCTGGGTTATGTACTAACAGTCACATCATCTAAGAGTGACTATCACAAAAAACGAGCTTAGTAAATAGAATCAAACAACTGGTGAAGATTCCAGTTTTCAGTGGGTTCAAGAAAGGTAAAATATTGGGTGGTATTTTCCTGCACAATGGAGGAAAAAGAAAAGCAGTTTTCATGGAGAAAAAAAATACCCATGACTGACCTCCACATTCTTCCTCTCTAACATAAATATTATACAATGTGTGGAACAGCTGCTGCTGTTAGGAAAGAATGTGGCTGAGGCTGCAGAGATCAAAGGTCATCCTCCATCTTGAAAAGCAGAAATTGGGACTGCATCCAATAAGAGGATCTGGTTGCTGCTGGGTTTTGTGTTTTTATGTAATAAAAATAAAATTAGTTGCTAATACAAACTCTCCATGCTTTAAAAAGCTGATGTCATACAGGCCTTAGGATTTATACTGTACAGAAGGCCTTGTCAAGGCAGATTAAAAGAAAATGAAGTCTGGGTTATCTACCAGTGTATCCTGCCTCATCCTCTGGCTGCTAACATGCTCAGGACATGCGGGACTACTTCTGCCAAAAGCTACCAGCCCTGCTGGCCTCAGTAAGTTTCCTTTAAACTTTGGTTTAAATTCTCTGCTGGGAGTTAGTGGAATTATGCCAGCAATGAATGTGTCCCTTTGAGTCAACATTATTCCTGCTGTTATTGACAAAAGCAATACATTCTGGGGTTTAAAAGCAGCTGAAAACAGATGCAGGAGATCCATATTGGCTGAAGACAAGTAAGCATTCAGGAAACGGATTGTGAAGGTCAAAGGTCAGGACAGAATGGTGTGATGGGTAAAGAAGAGGAGAGCTGGTATATATCTCACAAGAGAATGTCAATATTCCACAGTTTTCAGTGCATTGACAAAACTGCAAAGCCACAGTCTCTGAATGAGTTTGAAATTTAGCAGTCTTTCATTCTCCATTTGTCTTCACCATAAGAACCATATTATCTGAGGAAGAAAAGGGAAAGAGATATTTAAGATAAGAATGATTGCTAGATTTCTTGTGGCTATTCATCAAAAATGCAGCTGTAAAAACAGGCCAGGAAGCCACACTCCTTATTTGGAAATGTAAAAAAATCATAATACAACACAACCCTGTCCTTAAATAACTAGGTGCCCCAAAACATTTTGGTGCCCCAAAACATTGAGTGGCTAAACTGGGAAAGGAGAATCCTTTGTTGCACAAAGTTCTCACATATTGCAAGTTCTTATAAGGTTACTGCTGAATCACTTTATCTGGCTCCAAAACCCACCATGTGTAGTCTCTACAGGAAGTTATATTTTGAGGCGTAATCTATACTGATAAAAAAAATAAAAAGGTCACAAAGTGAAAATCTTGGAATCTTTCTTCCCTTCCTCATTTCTTCCTTTCTGTAGCAAAATCTTTACAAAAAAGATCTTGGAACATTTTAAAAGGTCCTGTGTTTGCCCAAGTTTTTCATTAATATCCATGAACTACTACTTTGATGCAGACTTAAAGTCTCTAAAAATAACAGCAAGAACAACCTTGACTAATATGCTTGGCTAGATGGCATAGTATGTGGCTGACACAATCAGAAGCAGACACAGCATCAAAGGATTAGTTAACTGATGTCCCATTTCAAGAAGGAAAATGTTTTGGTTCCCAGCTAGAATAGATCCTCAGGGACACAGCAGACAAAACAAAAAACATACTGCTACAGGGGACGGAAATGCACGGAGGCGGGAAGGGAAATATAAACCTGCCAGACAAAAACACCACACAACTCAAATCAAATCACCTCAAGAAGCCATTTTGTGCCACTTCAAAAAATCAGAGCAACATAGTCACTGAAACTTTGTGTAAAATAGAACACAAAAGGCATATAGGTGCCAAATCAGAAACTTCTACTATGATGGCATCATCCAAACATGGTTGATTCCCTGCCTTTTTAGGTTAGGAAAGATCTTCATGCCTCTCTGTAAATAACAGAGACAAGATTATCAAAACAACTGCTGAGGTTGGCAACAAATGAGTTGTGATATTCTGAAACTATGGTGTGTTATAAATGACATCTTTACTAGAGATGAGCAATTGAATTTTGACAAAATAAAAAACTCAAAACAAACACTTTGGCAGGTCTGAAAAAGTTTAGGTAACTTTTTTGTGGTATTATTCTTCTTGTGAGATCATCATCTCACTGCTCTGCCAGATTCTTTCCAAGGAAAGTGCTAAAATAGAGCAAGAAATTCCCTTCTCATGGTATCTGACACAGCAGAAACTATGAAAAGCTTAAAATCTCTTGAGATCACATGTGCTAGTAAGGGGCTGAGTGTCATGTTGCGCTACAGCTTTCTGTCATCATTTATAAAAGAGAAAGCCAGGGAAATACAAATGGTCAAGAATGTGTGTGGGTTTTGTGTTTTGAAAAACTTCATTGGTTGGGGCTTTGGCATTGCAAATGGTTTGGAATCAGGTCCCATTTTAAGTGAACACGCAAGATTTTAAGGGGTTCTGGTTTGATCACTGACTCCACTATTTGCCAAACTCTGTAGGATGTTGCCTTTGTGCTGATGAGGGCTACTTAAGTAGCCTATAAGAGGTAGGTATAGAGGGAAGGTAAAGTCACAAAGTTTAAAATTTAGGAGAATTTATAAGAAAAAGAATCAGTCTCCTAGTGGAGCATCAGTGCTTATGAATTATAGCGTGACCCTAGTTTTTTGAATGTTGATTTAGGGAAAGAAACAAAAATCCAATTGTAGTTCTAATACAATTGCAGCCACTGTACTACTGTACATCCTTCCCGTCTAATCTACACACAGATTTATCATACATTGTGCACATCTATTTTCCTCTGAACTTCCGTTTATTGTGCCCATAACACATTCTCCACCAATAAGAAACACAACTATAACAGTCTTCAGTGTTTTAAAAGCATAAACTACCATACTTCTGTTTGCATTTTACTGTAGGACACTCATATCCCATTCAGAAAAGACCCCTTGATACATACATAGATAAAACAGAGGACACTGACAGCATTTTAAAGTCACTCAGTGAAAGCTCATTAGAGTCTTTCTTGATTACAGCTTGATTTGCCTGTCTCAAGAATTGATATCCAAGTCACAAAACTTTAACTTTTAACAATGCGAATGATGCCCACGCTTCTTTGACAATTCACTCCTGCTACCCAGATAACCTCTCTCACCTACCAGCAGATGGTTCAAAGAGTTTTAGAAGCTGGATGTAATTTTTGAAAAGCATGCTTTTTCCAATCAGTACTTTAGGGTTGATTACAGAGCATGAGAATCAGCATTGTGATAAATGTTAATGTGGATACTATAGCGTACACTTATTTTTCACTGAATTGCAAAGTAGGTCCAATGGATTACAAAAGGTTATCTAAAACTCATATGAGCTGCTAAAGCACATGAGGGACCTGGCACCAGGCAGCCTGAACTACCACTTCTTCATTGTTACTATTTTTTTATTAAGCATTGTAATGAGTATATTTATTTTGCGTGTTGGAGCATGCCAAATCCCTATTTAGTTGGCACATTGTTCAGGTGTTTGAAAAGAAACAAAGTTTTAAACTGAAGAAAAGGAATTTGATGACTTACAAGTCATCATTACTTTCAAGGAATGTACACTACAGTTCACTGAATCTACATTTAGTTGTTCACGGTTCTCTTCCTCAGAAGATTGTAAAGAAGAACGTTGGGCTGATCCAACCCCAGCCAAAGTAAGGAGAGATTACTTATCTCAAAGAATTCCAGTTACTGTATGAGGTGTCTCCCCCTGTGGTTGTTCTACTTCAGGATGACAACCTTGACAGGCATGAGCATACGTCCATGCACACTTGATCAGAGAATTTCATCAGCAGTGTCCATGGGTCCAAGCCTGTACCTAGATATCCTCATGCTCCAGTATGTACGTATATGGGAGGGGCAGATCTGATGCCACTCTAGGTCCTTCTCAACCACGAAAGTCTAGCAAGACAACTCCAAGGCAGAGGTGAAGGAGGGCTTGTAGTGGATCACCCATTGGGACATACATCTCAAAGAACTCCAGTTACTGCACAACGTAAGTAACCTCTCCTTCGTTGAGTAGTGTCCCTATGGGTGCTCACTTCAGGAGATTTCTGAGCAATACCCCAGTTACAGAGGAGGGTGCCAAGCAGGCAGATTCAGTACGGACAGCAGAACAGTGTCACCAAAAGCAGGCACAATAATGTAGTGCAGAGAAAATGTGTAGACTAATTAGACAGGTGGCAGGTCTGCAGATGTCTGAGACAGATATGTTTTGTGGTAAGGCCACATAGGTAGATTGAGCCCTGGTGGAAGGGGCAATTGGCCTTAGTGGGGGAAGAGGCCCTAAAGTTTCATAGCAGGTTAAAATGCATCCTGAAACTCAGCTGGGAAGAAATTGAATGACTGTTCATTTGTTCTGTGATCAAGATGAAATACCGAATGGAAGTTCTGAAATTACCTACATTTAGGTAAAATGTAGAGTCCTTCTTGCATCCATTTTATGGAGGCTCACTTCTCTCAGAGAATTAGGCTTGAGATTCACACACACACACACACACACACAGGTAGGTGAATGTCCTGATTAATATGGAACTCTGAAAAAAAACTTTAGGTAGGAAGCAAGGGTGTGAACGTAGCATTACTTTGTCATGATAGAAGACTGTGGACAATAGATGCACCATCAGGGCTTTTCACTCCCCCACCCTCCTGGCTGAGATGATGGTATGAGGAATGATGTCTTGGGGAACAAATAAAAGAGGGAACAGTACTCCAGGGGTTCAAATGGGGGTTTCCACAGCCCATTAAGGATGATAGTTGAAGTCCCATGGTAGAGTAAGTTCCTTGACAGAAAGAAAAGATGTTTGAACATGCTTTAATAAGCCTCAATGGTTGGGTGAGCAAAGACTGAAGCCTTCAATTGGATAAGGGGCTTTTGAAAAGCTGTGATGGTAGCCAGGTGAACCTTGATTGATCTCTGTGATAATCTCATGGTTTTTAAATTTAACGGGTAATTGGCAATGCGTGTCAGACAGAACTCAAGAGGAGATATAGATCAGTAGCTGCACTGAGCCTGGAAATGTTTCTAGTTATGCAGGTAAGTTTTCCTTGCAGTAGGTTTTCTACTATTAAGCTATACTGTTTGTACCCTAGGGTGAGGGGGGAGAGAAGCAAATCTTGTTCTTTACCAGAGAGTCATATAGTAGGCAGGTCTTGAAGTGAAGTGCTGAGAGGTTAGGGTAGGAGAAGGAACTGAAGTGGCAGCAGGTCCCCCACTTTTATACCCTCATCTCTAGGGTGCTGTCGCAGACCTGAAAAGGCCTCTGACAAAAATCTCCAATCAAGAGTGCACAGGTGCACACATATCTTAAAGTGAACACCCACAGGGACCCTACTCAAACTGCTGAGAGTCATTCTATTGACTTCACAGGGACTTAGGTCAGGCTCTTAGACCTAGTTCAGGACAGCACAAAGCATGTATTTAAGTCTATCCCTGTTAAGTAAAGCACATTAGTACATGCAAAACTCACACATGGTACTTTGCTGCATTGCGATTTATGTGCAGAAATTTGCCATGGTTCTTAATCTTGAAATTTAAAAAAAAAAGAGTAATGTTTACTGCACAAATGTGCACAGTCAGCTTTCACTCGTAGTACCACATGCACTCAAAAAAGACATTCTGCATTTCGATCAAGGTCCAGGACTCCAAGTGCCTTTCTAAACAAGAACAGATTCTGCACTCTTTTGGAGCTTTTGTTTTTACAGATTACGTATCTGGTACAAATTATTCAAATCTCTTATAAATTTAGCTCACTGTAAGAGAACATCTATTGTTGTGGGTGGCCTGTTTCTGCATCCCAAGCAGGCACATCAGTACTCTGAAAATTGTTCTCTGACCTCTCTGTAAAGTGATGATTGCCAGCATTTTGAATGAAAAATTTCTTGCTAAAACCATTGTGAAAATGAAAGTTCCAGAGCACTGAGGCATCTTGGCTGATTTTTTCATGTTGCTACTTGAAGTGCTGCCTTTTAAAGCAGTACTTTGGGATGATGCAACTGCAAATAGACCTGAATTACATGGGAACATTCATATACTTGGATGTGTCAGATACTGTATTTTAAAAAGCACCCATCCTTAATTGAAATTCAATTCCCCCACTGTCTAAAGATTTTGAAACTAATTAATTGCTCCTTCCACCTATGCCTACTTGAACTGCTTTACAGACCATCTTTAGAAATGCTACAATGAGAAAGAAGTAGCAGGACAAGCTGCAAGGAGAAACAGGAAGCCAGGCTAATTAGAATACATACATGCTGCATGTATTGCTCACAAAGTTAACCAGACTGCAACTAATTACCAGCCACTAGACATAGAAATGACAGCAAAATAGACTGTATAACAATAATACACCTTGAGGGCTTATCTTCACGGCAAAGCTAATTTGAGTTATAACTCGGGTGCTGTCCCTAATTTGAGTCCCATCCACACACAAAAACCCTTGGAGTGTGGTGGTGCTTCTAACTTAAGCTCGTTGGGCCAAGAGACGGTGTAGGCTAAAGAATGAATCATCTCAACTCATGGGCTGCTTCCGCAACAACTCTGTAGCGTGGATGCAGGCTTGCGCCATTCAAGTACCGGTTGTCCCCCAGTGCCTTACCACAGTTTCCCCATCCACATACCCCATAAGAAGAGACAAGCTCTCACAGAGTTCACTGGGAAAGAATTCATAGAGTGGCTCCTCTAACTGAAGCACAACAAACTACGGGATACGCCCCGAGAAGTCTGAGTGCCACATACGAGTGAGTGACACATCAGCATGGACCCAGCAATTTGAGCATTATTTCTCAGGTCATGTCTACACATACAGCGCTGCAGCATGTCGGGTGAAGAGACCTCCTGTCGGCATAATAAAACCACCTCCGTGAGCAGCAGTAGTTGTGTTGGCGGGAGAAGCTTTCCTGCCAACATATCGCTGTCCACCTTGGCGCCTATGTCAGTGTAACTTATGTTGCTCCGGGGGTGGTTTATTCACACCCCTAGGCGACATAAGTTATGCCGCCATAGGCTGTAATGTAGACGCAGCTCTGACTGAAAGTTAGTCTGCCTCAGGAGAAGGAAGTCCAGTCTAGATCATTGTAGAATTAACCTGAGTTAAGACATGGCCTGAGCAAAAGCTCAGAAAGTGTTGTCACTTTGCTGAATTGCAATCATAACCACTACTCAGCGGTTAACAGTCTACAATGCTTAAGTCATCATTGCCAGCATACTTCTGGAGACTGTAAACTAAACAGGCTGCAATCCTGATATCCTTAAGTTATCAAGCCTGTTGAGGTATTCCCAGAGTGGGGCAGAGACCATATGGGACATGGCAGGGCAAAGCTTCACTACATCTGATCCTCTGCTGATGTAAGGTCTCCAAGACCCATAAATTAGAGCTGCTCCTGTGCATCTGTTACTTTTACTGGGACCCAGTGGCTCAGGAACAGGGAGCTGCAGCCTCCCTCCTCCCACACAGAGCTCTCTTACCCTCCCAAGCTCCTGGTGGAAAAAAATAAACTTGATGTCTTTATTAGAAACCAAATGACAAACATTCCACAGAAAGTTTGTAAGTGATCAAGGTGCTCACCTGTCTAATCATCATGCAAAGTTAGTGTAAAACACTCCTCTCCTGATTTAGCAGTATTTTGCACCCACTTTGCAAAAGTGTAAACACCATAAGGTGCAAGACTAAGGAGCACCAGAATCTCTCAAAGTCTTGCTACTTTTATTTCCTCCTCCAGTCCCTCTCAAACCTTTGTCCAAACCCAAGGGGCTTTCCTTCCACTTTGTGAGCACCATGCACCGACTCAGGGCAGAGGAGTTAAAGGGAGGATAAAATAACAGGCAATCAAGGACAGGATCTGTGTCAGTGAAAGCATCTAACCAGCCTCATGACCAGTGCCTGCCCAAGGCATCCAGGGACAGTTCCTGATGCTCTGCTCTCCTCCCTTTCACCTCCCAGCAAAGGTGGAGAACTGAAATTAAATAGTTACTGAACACCAGAGACCTACAGTAGCTTTGAATTAGGGTGATTTGGTTAGGCTTTGCTGACAGATGTGTTTCGTCTAGGCAATGAGCTATAAACTCAGTAGAGTCTGTGAAAAATGTGGACAAAATAAACTGCCAGCTAATTGATTGAAAGATTCATCAAGAAATATGATTCAGAAGAGATAGGTTCAAGAAGAGCCCTGATTGAATTTGTGCTGGCATTTTCATTCATTCATAATCTCCCAGAGGCAATATTCCTGGTGATAAATGACATCTGCATTAGGAATGAAACCAGAAGGCTACAATATTGGTTAGATGTGTTTAGAGAATTGCTTTTAGTTCTATGATTGGGGGTTATGAGAGCATGACAATGTTCTGGGATGGGAGGATCCATGCAACCCAGCTACTGTATAATACACCTGTCAATCTACTGGTCATTTGCACCCAATAATATATTTTCTTCCCTGTACTTGTCTAATACTTTTATAAAAAGGGTATGCTTCCTATAGGTTTTTGTGATGACTGGCTGAGTTCCTGTTGAACTGATTAATAGTGCTGGGAGGTATCCAAAGTGATAAAGGTATGTTCTCAGTTACACCTTCCATTGCCACCTTGGATGCCGAACCTGAGAGATCATGGACACAGGCAGATTCCTGCACATTCAGGTGCCACACTGTAGCCAGCGGAGCTCTACACAGATTCAGAGGTTTGTCTGCATGGTGTGGGGTTAGGATCAGGGCCTTGGGTAGTCCATTCTGTATGTGAATTACTAGATGTGTGTGTGGGGGGGAGGATTAAACAGGTGTTCTGAGAGTTCATGTGCAATTTCCCCCACCCATTGCTATTTGTTTAGAGGATTTAACTCTCCCTCTACATATTTTGCTTTTGTGACATAGCAAAAGGGATTTTCCCCCCCATTTAGTCATATGCTAAATTAAACACTTACTTAAAAAACAAAACCACTTTTAAAGAAAGTTACAACAAAGAGAAGGTCTCTTGAGCTCTAGAACCACCCCCACACTGGCTGGCTTTAACACCACCGTCCATTGTTTAGCACTTCAAAAATATTATTTGGGGCCAAATTCTGGTGCCTTTACTCACACTGAATAGTATCTTCGTCTACACATAGGCCCCATAGCATGCAGGGGCAGGAGAGGGAGGGCAGGGGATGGGATGAGGAAGAGAAGGGGATAGGGAAATGGGCAGGGGGGAGAAGCAGAAGCCCTATATGCAGTGTCCCCTCAGCAACAGCTGAGGCTTCCCCATTAAGCTGGCCCATCCCCCACCCCCGGCAGCCCATTTCCAGTGGGTACCCCTGCCACAGATACCCCCTCCAGTATTCCCCAAATATCCCTCCCAGTACACAGACACCCCTCCAACAACCCCCAAATACTCATCTTCCCCCCAGCAGTGTCCTGTGTTTGGGAACTTGAAATACGGTAACCCTGGGGTCTCTCTGTTCTCATGACCGTGATTTCCCGAGCTGGTGGGAGTGAGTCCACCCTGCCAGCAGCCACCTACTCCCAGTGCCTGGGCTGGGCACCAGGCTCACTTGGCCAAGCTCAGAGCTCAGGCTGTGACATCGCAGGGCAGCTAAGGGGAGTGCACACAGGGAGTGTGAGGCGAGTGACCCAGTCGTAATGGCAGGTCCTTGTGCAGTGAGTGCTGCGACCGGGCTGCTGAGAGGCAGGTGCCCAAGGGCAATGAGTACTCCAGGGAGCACCTCGCGGAGCATCTCATGGCAACCAGACTTCATGGGCAGAGCCCGGCTCCAGGGAGTGTCGCTGGCTGGCACCAAGCTCCTTTGGGGCAGAGGCAAGAGCGTGTCCGGGGTGCAGCTCAGAGCTGTGCCACCCCCTCTGCTTGGGGAGCACCCAGCTGTGTGGAAGCGGTCTGACTCAGGGAGCAGGGAAGGGAGGGCTACCAAGCAGGCAGCCAGTCAGCACCCCAGCTCCCACAATATGGAGAACCAGGGGCCCGAGCAGGTCAGGTGGCTCCCACCAACTTCCGATCTGCCAACTCCTGACCAGAGGCAATGGTTTTCAAACTATGGGCACATCCCCCTAAGGAGGCATTCCCCACAGAAAACCTCTGTGCTAAAGAAATCTTGGGGGGCATATGACCCCTGTGTGCTCCCCCACACGTTGCCTCTAGGACATGCAAATATGGGGACATGCTTAACTATGGCTCTGCTGATCACCATATTTGGGGTCGGGAAGGAATTTTCCACCAGGTTAGATTGGCAGAGACTCTCGTGGGAGGTGTTCACCTTCTTCTACGGCACTGGTCACTTGCAGGTTTGTAGTAGTGTAAATGGTGGATTCTGTGTAACTTTAAGTCTTTAAATCATGACTGGAGGACTTCAGTAACTCAGCCAGAGGTTAGGGGGTTCATCACAGGAGGGGGTGGGTGAGGTTCTGGGGCCTGCAATGTGCAGGAGGTCAGACTAGATGATCATGATGGTCCCTTCTGGCCTTAAAGTCTATGTGATACACCTATCTGATGTCTCATTATCACATGAACTACAGCAGAGTTTGTTCAAAAAGAATATTGAATCATGTCTCCCTTAGATTAGTGTACTGTATGAGTCATAACATCGCAGAGCTGCTGGACAGCCCTGATTAGACCAATCTGAAATCCAGTGATTTCAACATGATGGGCTAGCAATAGTATAAAGTGCTATGTGCCCGCTATGCATTTTGCACCACTTTAAGGACAATGATTTGACTAGTACCAGCACTTCAGTATGACCAATCTGAGTCAGACTGCTGAGCATTTGAATGATGCTTCTGGGTCCTACACATATGTCTTCAATCTCCTTTGCAGAAGATAGGAGACAGGGCAATGGAGCAGAGTGTACATTATGACAGGGAATGGAGCAGAGTGTACATCTACTTAATTTATGACAAAAGCAAGCAAATCTCAGGTTAGACTTCAATAATTTACAAGGCTGTGTCTAATTTAGGGAGATCAGCTGCTCTGCAATCCCAAAAAATGGATAGGTCATCAATCCTGAAATGGGAGCCAATATGAAGAAGTTCCAGATCAATGATTAGCCCAAGCTGAAAGCCAGTGTAAAATACAAAACCTGATGCTACACCACTGAAACCAAAGGGACCTCCAAACCTGTTTAAGGTTTGTCCATTTCTAAACCACAATATGAAAGACCATTTGTCTAGAGCACCTTTTAAGTTTGTTTGGATTAGGCTGTAGATTCATTTCTGAAGCAGAGGTAGGAATCTGAGCAAGATTTCAAAACATAGACATCAAGAGAGAAGTTCAAGGACTTACAAATAAATTACTTCAGTTTACCAAAAAAGTATTATTCATAGTAAGGTAGTGTTTACAAACATGTGTCACACTTTCCACAGAAGACACAAAAAGTCCCTGTAGGGATAGTCTTTTTGATTGTTCTCCAGAGTCCCAGCTCTCATTTTTTAAATGAATGAAATATTTGTTACAATTGCAAAGAAAGCCCTCAAAATGTGACACTAGCGTAACCAGTGCAGAGATACCAGCATAACCAGTGCAGAGACACCTTCCTGAATTTGCAAAATCTGAAATAGTAGCTCTGAAATGTGAACTGCCATGTTGGTTTCAATGGGTTCTAACTCGTGCCAGTAATTGATGTTTTAAATATCTAGAATGTTAACTGTTTCAGCACTTATCAGAGCATGCAAGAAAGGAGGGGAAGTATATTATGAAGAGCTCCATCAGATGTGTGGATAGGGGGAGTGGAGTAAGCAAAAAACTGGCCCAGAGGGTCAGAAGATCTATAAATGAAGATGGCTAGACCTTTAACACCACATGGAGTTTTGGGGGGAATTGCAATTAGTTTCGTTTTCCTGGAGGGACGGTCATTTACTACCTTTCCTTTACATTTTTGAAAGTGATCCAGAGAGTTGAAGTGTAGAGGTTAGATTTCAGGGTAAGAACAACCTGTTCCAAATACCCAACTTTTTTGTTTGTTTACAGTTTCTTCTGAGCTATACCCATATGACCTTATGTCAATTTTTTCCTGTCAAATAAACCTTTGTGGCACCTTACTGTGCCTCAAATGAAGGTCTCCTTAACCACGTGCTACACTGTCTGTCAGATTGGTCAATACTACTAACAAGTCAAGAGCAGCTAGTTCTTCCATAATCTTTCCATAATCATGCATCTGTATCCCCCATCATACTCTGATTTGCCAGAAGTAGTGGATTGGCCCAAGTTCAAGAGCTGTTCTTGAAGCAGAACCTCTTTTTAATCACATTTCATACTGCTGAAGAGCCAATCCATGCATGTAAGTGAATGTTACCAGAGATTTTTAATCCAAATAAAAACCCCTTCAGTAAGAGAACCAAAAATCTACAGAAATACAAAGCAAGTAAGATGTACATCTCTGAAGCATCAAACTGCTCTCACCTTCATTTAGAATTATTTACTTTCATCAGACCCATGTTCACTGCTAAAGGAGATCCTGTGCTTCATCTGAAAGTTTTGAAAAAGCTTTCAAAGTTAAGAACCACTGCAGGCTAGTGACTGCAGTCATCTGACCTGGTGAAAGATCTTGGATTGCTTTATCCATGTGGTGAAAGACTGAAAGGATTGAAGCAGGAACAAGTCATATGAGATGTACATTGTAAAACACGGATTCCCAATTTGTAGGGGTATTTTAATCAGAATACAAATAGAGATGGTTAATTATGTTTTATATTACATCATATGTGATTTATTGTACCTATCTACTAATAAGGAAGCATAACTGTATGCCGAGATAACATAGCATAACAGATTAGATTCACGACGCCCATAAACCTAAACACAACAAAACCATTTTTAATGAAAGTTATGACAAAGAGAAGCACTACTCCCACTCCTGCCCTGGCCAGTTTTACCACCACCTTGTAATGTTTAGCACTTCTCCAGTGTTATTTGGGGCCAAATTCTGGTGTCCTTACTCGCACTGAATAGTATCTTCATTCACACGATGCTAAAAACTGAGTCTTTGCTGGAACAAGCACTTAGCTGATCACTTCCTGCATGAAAGTTTCGTATAAGCAAGTTATATTGATTAACACCAGCAAAGAAACTTCAGAGGAAGTGACAAAAATCAGAGGGTTTGAAAAGATTTTTTAGAAGCACATGCCTCACCCTCTTAAAGGGCAGTAATAGTTGCCACTCCTAGGTGTGTTTCCTTGGTTACCACTCGGCCTTTCTGCCTTAGCACTCTATAGGCAAAATACCCCAGGGAACAGCCATTAGATGTTGCACCCACACATATACTCCCTACCACAGATCTGGCCATGAATACCACCATCTTCCCCTTAGGCTGTAAATCTTGTAAGAACAATTTCTTTTCTCACTGTATATCAGCATGTTACTTCTGGTTCTAACAGCAACCAGAACGTGAACAGGAGTTCTGCGAATAGGAGAGGACGGAGGAATTGATTCATCTTTTCTGAACTGGTAAAAAGGATCCATTTGGGTTTATTTAACTGCAATAAAATGTCTCCACTGAAGATTATTTATACAGAATCTAAAGCGTAGGAGTCACTTTGTGGACAAATTGAAAAACAAGGCTCCTTCCTTGAAGGGTTTACAATCTAAATAGCTTAGAGGCTTGAGGCATAGAGGCTTGGTCAACACTTAAAAATTAGATCTACCTAACTATGCTGCTCAGAGCCAGGAAAAATTTCACATCCTAAGTGCCATGGTTAGGTCAACTTAACTCCCAGTCTAGATGCATTACGTCATCAGAATTCTTCCATCAACCTGGTTACAACCTCTCAGAGGTGCATTAACTACTCTGACTGAAAAAGCGAACAACCCTTATGTAGATGTAGTGTGTGCCTACATTATGGCGCTATAGCAGCAAAGCTGCCTCACTGTAGCAGTGCTGTTGTACCAGCTGTAGTGTCGCGATACCGATAGAGAGAGGATGGGAGGTGAGATGCAGAGAGAAAGGAATGACGTTAAGAACTTATCTTACTGGTGCAAAATGGGGACATGTTGTGATGATATTTTAGGAAACAGGATTTAGGAATTATAGGTGTCTTGGCAGAAGGCATTTGAAGGGAGAAATGGAAGAGGCATGGTAGAGTGGGTCAAGAAAAGGAGTTCTGTGTGTCAGAGGTCTCATGGAAAGCAGAGGCAAGAGTGGATGATGGCCACAGAGGGAGAAGTAAGACAGGCTGTTTGGGTGAAGTAGAGGAGGTAAGGGGGAGCAAAAGGAAGTAAGAAGAGATAGGCAGGAACTAATCTGTGCAGGACCTAGAATCCAAGGATGAGGGGCAGAGTCATCCCTGTGCTGACACAGTTATGACTGCAAGAGCAGAGGGAGAGGCAGTTTTTCTTATTCAGGGGCTTCCAAGAGCCAGAACCCTAAATTACAGCCCTACTTCAATGGTCCCTCTAGCCACTGCAGGGTCACCAAATCACCAACCCAGCTACACCACTTCCTGCTCCCTCCCTTCTTTAGCCCACCTTCAATATGTATACACTCTTGCCTTCTCTCTGCACCCAGTCTGCTGGCCCTCTGTACCAGTACAAAGAGGCCATAAGGCAACAACGAATCAGGTGCTAGGAGTTTAAATTAGATGCAGGAGGCCAAAGGGAGCCAATAAAGAGATTTGAAGAGGAGCCATCTTTTAAATGTGCAGCAACACTTGTCTGCTTAAAAAGTCAACCTCCTGCTGTTCACATTTGTATTTAATTTGAGAACAGTCAGTGGAAATTTGGAGCTCACAGACATTTGCTTCCCCCCAACCCACCACATGTTTCAGCTGGGAAAATTATTATCCAAAGTGATAGGGCCTTCTGCAGCTGAAAATCTTAAAAAAAAATGTTGCTGAGGAAGATACCTGTGAGAAACATGCGCATCTTTACAACATAGTCATGCCTGCTGCCATAGAATTCTGATCCCAATAGGCTACCATTGAAGAGCTGTTTCACGCATTATTTTAATATGATCTTCCAGATAACATGGTGAACTTCAGTGCTTAGAAAACTGGATGACTGATAGCACAGGGATTACTAGGGCCAAGTAATTTGTACAAGATTCACTCTCTCCTCTCCCCCAGTTGCAGCTTCTCAGCTGTTTTACTTCCACAAGCCTTTAGTGGAAGGGCCCCCAGACTTTATATCCATTCAGTCCTTGAATTCTTGATGGGATTGCCAACAAGTGGACCACGCCTAATGACAGTTTTAAAACCATGACCAAATGTTCACCAAGTACAACCTGAGTACCCTTTTACCTAGGTTTTTATGTGCATATATTTAAATTTATACTTCACTCCTAATACTTAATCAACAGGTTTGCCTGCCTGAACATACCCCCAGTTACATCATCGGTTACAGTCTTTCTACCTCACTTTTGTTCTTAAAGATGTTCTTAAAAGGACTTTTTTTAAAAAAGGGGATCATGAACTTTTATGCTTTATTATTATTTTTATAGGAGACTTCAAGGGTGTGGTTGTGGGAGGAGAGGGGGTTAATTTAGGTCCACCTTAGAACTATCAGATTATTAGTCCTCACTTTTTCTGGAGGATCTCTGGGAAGTCTCGGGAATATTTTTGTGAACCCTGACACCTTAACTGTCCATTGCTGACTTTTTAATAAAGCTATCCACAATGTACATTAGTCATTAAAGTCAAAACCAGTAGATGTTAATTTAAAACAAAAGTAGATGCACACAATCCAACTAAAAATTGCTTTGGTTCTTGCTCGCTTGCTTGCTGGGGGCTCAATCATGACTTTACCCCAAGCATAGGCAATGCATTACTGGAGCAAACTGGAAAAGAGTCATGTTCTGCCAACTTGTCTCAAGGTCTATATCTAGCATTGCGTACTATCTCTGACATACCTATGCTAGCTGGTGCTTTGGGGACTGCAGAGCCAAGGCTCTACCCACTTCCTTCTCCACCAACTCCTGTATACTTGCACTGTCAGGTGATGGGAACTGCTTTCCTCCCTGCACTGCTACCCACAACTCTTGTAGTTGCTACAAGGGAGTGATCACACTGTCCTGTCACACCAGCCAAGTCAAAATCTGGCCCTGAATTTTTACTCTATTGGTTCTTGTGATGTCACCATTCTACTAGTTCTCTAGTGGTCAGAGCTGTATTTCTAATTTGTAAAATAAATGAATAAGAGAAAGGGGGAGGGAATAACCTAAACACCCACAACCTTCTAGATCTTTCTACAGTGTAAAGAAGCAAAAATGGGCACAAGCTTAATTCCCCCCTCCTATCATAGGTCACCTGTGAGAAATTAGCAATAAGCACATATCTGGCCAAGTAAAGGGACTTCTAATTGGAGAATGAATTCTAGCACCAGTAACTTTGTGTATTTGACTCACAGCTCTACCAGAAACATAAAGCAATGGATATTTGGGACTAATTTACTAACCTCTCCCCCCACCCCCCATTCATTTCTGGACTAAGATTAAGGGTGATAAAGTTACCCCTCAACTAATTTCTTTACATGGTCATAAAGGGGCACGAGGCAGCACATAGAATGGAATACCTCTGGAAACCTGTTTGTAGAGTCTTTACCTGGCCTTGCTGTTCTCTCATATAAATACAGTTGAGAAAGTTTTAAAATATGGTTAAATGAAATCACTTTTTAACAACTGATTTAAATGGTTCAATTTTCAATCTCTGTAGTTAAGATATGTCTATAGTAATGTAATATTCCATTCAAAAGCTATGTTAATAGAAAGTTAAAGAGATATTGCCAACTTAAAAGTTTAGACTCTGGACTTACTAAGGCTGTTCTAGCATCAGAAAATAGTAAAAGGCTGGGACTTTTAAAGAGTCGAAGGGTGCTGGGAGCCAAATCCATTTTTTTTTTCAATAGGATTTTGTCACCTAACTCCTTTTTGTTGTTGACAGTGTCCTGGTACTTTTGGTTTGGTTTTTAAACTAAGTGTAGTTTTTTCTTCCATTCATTTGAGTCAATGTGTCAGGAGATCAGACTGTAAACAGTCTGGCCCAGTGGTCAGTGCAGGAGTCAGGCCCAGAGCTGGACTCCAAATGCAGGAGCCAAGGGTAGAGACACAGTGAAAGCCAGGAATCAGAGCCCAGGGTCAGAACCAGATTACCTGGAGTCAAGGAAAGCAGGAGTAGAGCTTGTTTCAGGCAGTACTGAAACAAGACAAGGTGTGGGCTGGAGCAGGGCTAGGTACAGGGCAGCAAGTGAGCTTGGAATGAGGCAACTGCAAGACAGAGAATCCACAGGGCTTAAGAGCAAGCCACCTTACGGTCTTAGCTAATCAGGTAGTTCTGCTGTGGCCCAGCTCCACTTATTGGCTGTCTGGCAACTGGACAGGCCCAGCTGCAGGCCATGGTTCCTGACACAATGAGATAATAAGCCTGACTCAAATCTCACACTGGTTTTCTCGCCTCCTAACTCCATTTATTGGCGAGCACTGACTCCGGGCCTCACAAAGTGGTGTTCTGGGAATAAAGAAAGAATGCTTTTGAAACAAAGGTAATCTTTATTCGTTAACTCATTCCGATTGTATTCCTTGACAAAAGAAGAACAGGATGGCCCTCTGTTTAATGGCAACTTGTGTTCAAGGTACAAAGTAAACAGCACTGACTTTGAATGAGTAATTAACTAATTGTATCGTTCCATGTATTTGGTGATGGTTTTCAGTTAAGATCTTTTTTAATCAGCTAATGTTACAAGTTGCTAAATTCGCTTTCCAGAGAGACAACTTCCATAAGGCAACCTAATTTTGCGAATGAAGATATCAGTTTCCCATAGCAAATCCACTAGACAGAAAACATTTTAGCTATAAGATTAGTTTCAGAGTTCTGGTGAAGAAAATCATTTTTTAAATTTATGTTTGGGCGACACACCTTCAGGAGGACAGAAATAATGGTTTTAGGCAGAAAGACTAATTTCCAAAACAAAAGGTAAGCACTAAGTGCTTACAATGATATTATGTGCTGCCCAGCCCATTGTAAACTAATATCTCTGTTGACACATGCAACATTAATTCTGAAATGGCTTTATAATAATGATAAAAACTTGCTTCTATGTGAACAACAAGGAGTCCAGTGGAGAAGAAGTGTTTTTTTACCCACGAAAGCTTATGCCCAAATAAATCTGTTAGTCTTTAAGGTGCCACCGGACTCCTTGTTGTTTTTGTGGATACAGACTAACATGGCTACCCCCTCATACTTGCTTCTATGCGCAGCATTTAAACCATAAATCGCAAATCACTTTACAAAGGAAGGTAAATATTATCCCCATTTTACAGATGGGAAATTGGAGCACTGAGAGAAGAAATGCCTTGCCCTAGGTCATACAGCAGGTCAGTAGCAAGCCAGGAATAAAACCCAGCTTTCCTAGTACTGGTCCTGTGCCCTGTTTGCTGGATCCCACTGTTTCTTCCAGAGCTTTCAACAAACGGGGTTCTTTAAATTCTGTAAATTATTATGATTGCGTATATATTTAAGGTGTCTTTCACCATAGCCCTTAGCCACACTTTACAAAATTTGAAATATAACAGTTCACCATAAAATAGGGTTTAGATGATATTTTCCTCCCTATCATATGGCAGAGTTTGCTTACTTAACAAAGCAACATACCCAGGTGATGCAAGGAGGTAATGCCAGGAGCACCGTTCACTTAGAAGGGTAGACCAAGAAGAGGAGACTTGAATTGTACCCTAAAATGAGACGATTCAGGGGTAGGTGGAATTTCACATCTGAAGGTCTTCAATTTCTTCTTGTGTCCTTGTCACAGACTAGATGCTTTTCAAAGGAGTTGGCAAATGAGGTGGTATTCCATGGTCTGCACTTCACCACACTCGCATGGATTCGTGACATTAGAGTAGTCCTATTTGATCTACCAGTTTGCGTAAGCAGGTGGTTCAGGCATCGCCACACTGACCAATCTGTATTGGCCCCTTGGGGAAGGTTCTCCTGGGGTTCCAGATGTATGTCAGCGTGTCTGAAGATACTTAGTCTTTCATTCCATAACCTCAGTCATTCCTTGCCAGCTGTCATATCCAAAGTCACAACACTGGTTATAAAACTCTTTCACAATTCAAGGCATTTGGTTACTCTTATGTGACTGTATAATGGATGCCTTATGTCTTCCACTGAAAAGCCTTGCCCTCTATCGCCAGACAGTCCACTCTGCTGACAGACAGCCTAAGCATCTTCATTTATCACAAGTGATGATTTGGGATGCTGTGAAAGAGGGTCATGAAGAAAGAAAATGCACATCATGGAGATAACTAGGCACTCGTCTATACAGGTCTTCATGCATAAGGAGCAGGACCTAGAAGTGGACATGGAAGTGAATGGAAACAGATCCTTGTTTTCCCAGATATTAAGGAAGACTGGATATAACAAAAATTATACAGGACTCCCTCTGGAATCCAGGATCCACCTGCTGCTGTGACCAAAGTTCAGCTTTAGCAATAATATACCCCCTGCAGTACATTGCAGGGTTATTATTGCACTTCTTGGGTGGTTAAAATTTCTTGGTCTTAGGCTTTGCCTTTTATAACAGTCAAAATTTAGTCTCATGTCAAATTGTTTAAGTATTCCAGTAATACAAATGATCTAATTATCAAATCAAATTTCTTTTTAGCTTTCATTTATTGTCTTAAATATTGCATTTGAGACATTTCAGAATGTGTGACAGACATGGATCATCATCAACAAATATATAAAATTGTCCAGAGAAGGAAAAGAATAAAAACCATAAATGGACCAGATCCCCAGTAAATCAGCATGTCTCTATTAACATCAGGAGACATTAGGCTGTTTTATGCCAGCTGGGAATCTGGCCCATTTTGCAAAGATTCCTGTCGAGGCATCCACCGTGCAAACTATGAACTAAATTCTGGCAGCTCCTTGAGGGTTCACGGGGCAGGAATGGGAAGGAGCACAAGGAACCTCTCTCTTGCTCCTTCCCCCACATCAGTTCACAAACACACACAAGACAGGTATAACACACTGAACACGGGATTAGGTAGTACACTCGCTTGAGCATTACTGCATAGAGAGGGGTTAACCAGTCTCCCAGCTGTGACCCTCCATCTTCTCCCTACACACAAACTAGAGTCTAGCAGAACATATTGGGGATAGTGTACAGGAGAAGCATGCAGCAAGTCTAAAGAGTTCTACAGTGCAGAATTCCTCCCCCTTGCCTCTCCCATCCCAGAGATCACCCTGAGGCAATCTGTCTGTGTCTGCCCTACATAGGCAGAATGATCAGAGCCCCTCCATCTGAGCTGTTATGGAGCTATATCTTTTCCTTTTACCCAGCACTGCACTGAAGACCAAGGAGAAAATTGGCCTTAAACCTCAGATTTAAAGACATTATGGTTAATATTTAAGACTAGGTTAATATAACTAGCCACCAAGGCATAGTCAAAGCCATTCAACAGTCTCGATATTTAACTGGTGGACAAAGGCTCCAAACAGAAAAAGGAGAACAATTATCAGGCCAATGTAAAGAGAAATTATGGGCCTTATTTTGTTTATACCAGCATGACTCCATTGATTTCAGTGGAATTACTTCAGGTTTACATTGGTTGAAGTGGAGAATCAGGTCCAGTAGGTAGGATGATCACACCTGTGACTGAAATATACTGAACTGTGACTGAAGCTGAATGCTAGATCAACCTCTGAAATGTTCATGTATAAATTATCCAGTTGTGATGGGTCTCATCAGAAGATCCGTTTCTTTTAGTCTCATTTTGGTAAGAAGGAAGGTTTAGAAATAAATGCTGTAAAAAGCAGACACAGAACCAGGATATGGCCAGATATGACACTACTTGCTTAATTGCCCCATTACATTGGTACAACTCCACAGAGTTCAAAGGAGTTACATTGGTTTTCTACTAGCTTAAGAGAGGGTAGAATTAGGCCCTCTCCATGGACAGAGAATGATCCTTATAAGTTAATCATGGCACTGCTCCAGGACTCTCTTCTCTTTCAACATTTCTGCCTTAGAATCTCAAAGATATGTTCCAAACTACTACCTGAAAGATCTTGAGCCAAATCCACTAGTGTATTACTCCAATTTTATGCCGGTTTAACTCAACTGCAATCAATAGTTACATCAGTATAAAACTGGAATAATGCAGTGGTGAATCAGTCCCATTTTGCACCTCTGGAAGTCAGGTCTGGACAGTTTATTTAGTCAGGAGATTCCTGGAAACTGCACACTAAGAAAAGGATGGTCCAAAGCACCACAACTCAAATCATTCCTCACTGCAAGTGGTTTAAACCTCTGCTTGGCTATCCCTTAACTGCTCCAGTATTTCAAAATGAGTGAAGGGTGGGGGACAGTTAATAACAGAAACAGGGGGGGAAAGACTGAACATTAATGGTGGCTTATCAAGTTTGTAGCTCACATATCAAGCCTTCTCTCTCACTCTTTTTTTTTTTAATCTAATCAATCCCAACATTACTTTTCACTTAAAAACTGCAAGGTAACAAGCAAATCAGCTAATCAGGATCTGCATCTCCACCCATGTCCCTCTCAAAACAATCTTAAGAGCTGGAAAGTTCACATCAGAAAACCAGTGTCTCTTTCTGTGTTGACAATACCATTAAGAAGAAACCACTCTCAGATTCCTTCATTTCCTTCCCATGTGTAATATAATGCCTAACATCAACCCTGCTTCTAAATAAACATCGCAATGTGTGGCCTCAACATGGGAGCCGTTCATTGCTCTGAATGCAGCGTCAATTATTGTTTAAATATTCAAGACCAGATCTGCATCCTAACAGTTAGCAGCAGTACTTTTACTCTGCTGTTTCCTTTTGTGTAATCTGGAGGTTTTAAAAACCTCCTGCTCACAACATTAGGGCATGTTGAGACCACCTTCCACTTTATTCAGATGTGTTGGATTATGCATGTTATTTCATTTTAGCTCAGAGTACAAAAATATTTATTTCTGTTATTTAAAGTGTGCCCATGTTATACTCCAGGCACTGGTAGAAATACAAAACTAGAAGAACAATGTCTAGCCTACTCCAAAAAGACATAGACTCTCCCAAATCCCATTGAATCTTTCACAAAACTCTCTTACCTTCCCATTCTGCTCTACAGTAAAAGAACATGTGGGCCTTGCAACATGAAGGTCAACAGATTCAGGCCTTATTGAACAGAAGTTTGCAGAAAATTCAACAATGGGGTGCTCCTTGCCAAGAATTCTTCCTCCAGCCCCTCGAAATTAAACCAGACCCATATTAGCCTACATGCTTTAGGTGAGTTCAGTTGCTGTGATCAACTCTCTCCATATGTGATCTCTCTTAGGCAACCAGGGACCCAAACAATGTAAAACCAACAGCCAGAAACAAACTGGAAGTCAGTGCAGTTCACTAAGCACTAGTGTAATAGGATATGTTCCCTGTAAGAAACACTTCTTAAAAACAGATTACGGTCTTCTGCACCAGCTGCAGATTCAAAGTGGTTCTGAGGTGTAGCCTTAAGTAATGCATGTTACCACAGTCCTACCCTGAATTCACAAAGGCACCTGGGTCACTATGGCAAGGACCACATCTGACAGAATAGGTAGCAATCTTCTGACAGAGTGTAAATAATAAAAAGCATTCTTGGCCACCGTAATTATGTAAGCTTCCAGAAGAGACGGCAGATCCAAGAGGATCACCAGATGAGCCTAAGTCAAAGTGGGAAGACTCCTCTGTGTGAGCTGATATCACCACCAGTAACCCCCTCCTGTTGGTTATTTACCCCAACCACCTATACTGACCGTTGTTTTATATAGACTGAGGCTCAGCCAGTTCACTCTTAGTCAAGCTCCTATCTCAGCAGACATTACGCAAGCTGGGTCATCCATACTGACTGACTTCAATGAAGTGGACACACGTTGCTGGGTGTCACACACATAATGGAGAAACTGCAGCACTTACAGCCTCACTATCTTCCCCTCTGGGTCCATATACTTGTTGAACAAGGATGGTACAGTAAAGCCTCCATGACACCCCACATAAAATTGTTCTTGGGGCAGATGATCAATCACTAAATAGGTACTCTTTAAGTACTCTGAGCAACTAATTAATTGAATCAGTCATAATTGATTCTGTCCATCTCTTCTAGGGATCACAGTCAAGTCAGCAATATCTCGTGATCATTGATATCATAGGCAGCTGAAAGAGTTAATAAAATGTGCTTGGATAATTGATTCACCATCAATAGGAAATTATAAGTCAATGAAAGAAATGCTCTCTGCATATCTTATCTGTTGTGGAGCAGGCAGAAGTAGGGAGCACACAGAAGCATATATGGTTCCACCAATGTTGTAAGTGCTTTGTTGAATATATCCTGGAATGAGAGTCAGCACTACTTCCAGATACTGTGTACCTCACCTTATATTGCCTACTGGCATAACGCTACTGTCATAAATATAAAGGGAAGGGTAAACCCCTTTGAAATCCCTCCTGGCAAGGGGAAAGCTCCTCTCACCTGTAAAGGGTTAAGAAGCTAAAGGTAACCTCGCTGGCACCTGACCAAAATGACCAATGAGGAGACAAGATACTTTCAAAAGCTGGGAGGAGGGAGAGAAACAAAGGGTCTGTGGGTCTGTCTATAGTCTGTCTTTGTCGGGGATAGACGAGGAATGGAGTCTTAGAACTTTTAGTAAGTAATCTAGCTAGGTATGTGTTAGATTATGATTTCTTTAAATGGCTGAGAAAAGAATTGTGCTGAATAGAATAACTATTTCTGTCTGTGTATCTTTTTTGTAACTTAAGGTTTTGCCTAGAGGGGTTCTCTATGTTTTTGAATCTAATTACCCTGTAAGATATCTACCATCCTGATTTTACAGGGGGGATTTCTTTATTTCTATTTACTTCTATTTTTATTAAAAGTCTTCTTGTAAGAAAAGTGAATGCTTTTTCATTGTTCTCAGATCCAAGGGTTTGGGTCTGTGGTCACCTATGCAAATTGGTGAGGCTTTTTATCCAACATTTCCCAGGAAAGGGGGGGTGCAAGTGTTGGGAGGATTGTTTATTGTTCTTAAGATCCAAGGGTCTGGGTCTGTAGTCACCTAGGCAAATTGGTGAGGCTTTTTACCAAACCTTGTCCAGGAAGTGGGGTGCAAGGTTTTGGGAAGTATTTTGGGGGGAAAGCCGCATCCAAACAGCTCTTCCCCAGTAACCAGTATTAGTTTGGTGGTGGTAGCGGCCAATCCAAGGACGACGGGTGGAATATTTTGTACCTTGGGGAAGTTTTGACCTAAGCTGGTAAAGATAAGCTTAGGAGGTTTTTCATGCAGGTCCCCACATCTGTACCCTAGAGTTCAGAGTGGGGGAGGAACCTTGACAGCTACCCAAGTCTAAAACCAGACTCACCAGGGTCAAAGAAGTGTGAGGATTCCAGGGTACTGTCAGAGCTGCAGATCTGGGGGTCCTAATTAGAGCTGGTCAGGAATTTTTTGATGAAATTTTTTTCACTGGAAAACACCAATTCTTTGAAACTGAAAATTTTCATGGAAACATAGTAGTTTTGACAAAAATAATTTTGGAATGATTTCTCAGATCTAGTAAACAGATTCGTCCCAGAATACCCAACAGGGCACTCATCTGGGATGTGAAAGACCCAGTTTCATATCCCAGCTCCAAATCAGGTAGAGCAGGGACCTGAACCAAGTCTCCCACATCCTGTGTGGCTGCTCTAATCACTGGGCTAGCAGCCTTCCTGCAGGCTTGCTCTCATTTTTTTCATAAATTTTTTTGAAAGGTGCCAGTTTTATTCTGAGGTGGAATTAAAACAAATTCCAAAACTTCAAAATTTTTCATGAAATGGAATTCTTGTTGTCTGGCCAGCCTCAGTCATGATCTGGACCTTGAATGTACACTAAGAGTCAAGTGATTAAAGTTTTTCATTACTCAACTCATGTTTACGTGCAGACTTTGGAAAGTGCGTATGTCCTCATCCTCAGCTTGTGCTCAAATTTCTGATTTATATCTTAGTCCATCATTGCCATTTGCTGTTTAAAGGATCATGGCTTTTCTCATCTGGTTCTGATTTTATTGTTCTCTCTCATATGAGAGCGGAACAGCTAATTCCCTGGGTTCCTTTGAATCCTGACTTGAAAGTTTCTTTCATTCTAGTTATTGTTTTCATTTAACCATATCTTCCACCTTTTAATGAGAAATGTCACGTGCTGTATAACTGTTTATTAGTTTGCTTTAGTGTTATGCTGCAAAGCACTGATGTTTACAAAAGGTGCTCTGTAAATCAATTAAAGTAATACTTAGCACTTAAAGTGTGTTTTCAATCCTCAATACACTTTGGAAACATTAATCCTAATTAATTAATGATAATTAGTAGTCCAATAAGAAAATGTCAATATTCTCTATGCAAGTCAGGGGGAACTGAAATTCTGTCAGGTTAGCAGAGAAAACATTTCCAATAGCAATACCTGATCAGTGTAGCTTGTGCAGAAATAAACAATAGCTGTTCCGTCCGAGTCATCTGTGTACAGTGTACATGGAAACACTCACAGTGTAAGAGTTTGTCTACACTTGAAACGCTACAGCAGCACAGCTACAGTTCTGCAGCTGTACCACTGTAGCACTCGAGTGTAGACAGTATCTATGCCAATGGGAGGGATTTTCCTGTTGGCCTGGATAATCCACCGCCCCAAGAGGTGGTAAATAGATTGATGAAAGAATTCTTCCATAGTCCTAGCGTTGTCTGCACTGAGGGTTAGGTTGATTTAACTACATCTCTCAAGGGTGTGCTTGACCTACACCTTGAGTCAACCTAACTTTTTAGTGCAGACCAAGCCTTAGTTGAATGCTGGTGTGGATGGTGCAACATTAATGGATTCCTCTTCATTACGGAGAACAACCTTTATACTGGTACTAACTAACTAATCATGCTCAGTCTTCAAGTGGATTGGACTTCTCTGCATCAACTAAAATTTACAATACCAGAAAACTCAAAAGTCAATAAATTAAAATTACTGTACGTTTGGCATAGCTCTTTGCATGTTTTATTCAACATTACCAGTTTTCGCAGGTGATATCTGGCCTTTTGCTATTGCAGAAAGGTTCTTTCTAATCTCTGTTCATATCCTTTCATCCCCAGCCCCAGGGAAACTTTTCATTGCCAGCTGAAATGAAAGAAAAGACTGTAAATAAAGCTGTTTGGGAATTTTTCTACAAACCATTGAAAAATGCTAATTTGTTGAAACTGTTGGTGAAATAGGGTCAGTTTCAATGAATCTCCCAACCTGAAGATTCCCAACCCGAAGTTTTTTTTGGGAAAAAACATTGAAATTGTTGAAATGTTTTAATATTTTTAAATTAAAAATTCCAGTTTTTTATTCAAAACAACTTTTTGTTTAGAAATTTAAGCTGGCAGGGAAAGGTTAAAAATAAAACATCAAAATCCAATTGAAACATTTAAATGATCAAAATGAGACATTTTCATTGACCCAAACTGTTTGTGAAAATGCTCAACATTGACTTTTTGTCCCAAATTGGGATGGGAAAAATGTCTGGATTTTCAAAAATGTTCTTACGAGGAAAGCCCTTTTCCTACCCATCTCTAACTGTAAATATTGCAGGGGAAGAAGGCTGATACTGTGGTTAATACAGAGATATCAGTGGCAGGAAATCTGGGTTTTGTTCCCAGCTGTGACATGAATCTCTTGCATCATTTTGATAAATCACTTAAATCTGTGTCTCAGTTTCCTCATCTGTGAAAAAGGGGCAATAATATTTCCATACCTCAGTGAGGAGTTGTGAAGATCAATTCATTAACGTTTGTATGGCCAGGCCTACCCTAGAAAAGGTTTGCCACTACAGTTATACTGGTACAACTGTATGGCAAACCATCCTACTGTAGATCCAGCTTATGCGGACAAAAAAGTAGTTTTGCCAGTATAATTTATACTGGTTCCCTGAGCGAAGTAATTTATACTGGCAAAAGGACTTTTATGCCAGTATAACTGTGTCTACACTACAAGGGTTTGCCAGTACAGAAATGTATAAAAATAATCACTAACCTTTAATCAACATACTGTACCCAGGAAAATGTATCTAATGCAGACCTGGTCACAGGCGGTTTGAGATCCTTGGGTAAAAGATGCTTATAACTGCAAAGTATCATTATACCCATCTTCCTTACTTAAAGTTCGTTCTTAATTCATTAGCAAATAGTACTTCCCTAAAATTTTTGAACTGGTGCTATTTCAAATTGATTATTATGATAGTCTGGTGAAGGAGTGGGGAAAGTCCCTGGGATCCATCTATTCTTAAATGCCCAGTGTCCATCCAGCTTTACTTCCCCATTACTACCTTAAAATGGGCTCATTTTTCTTTTCTTTTTTTTTAAACCAGTTACAAATATTTCCACACAGCTCTACTTACAGTTTAACATTAAAGTTCTCTGCATGACAATTCAGCCAACTACATTTCAGAAAGCTTCTACATTAATCCAGTATGACCACCCCTGCCTCCTACAAAACAAGAACCAGACACACTCTGAGCACAAAAGAACTGGTCTTCATTGCAGAAGAACTTTCTTTTGTGAAGTTACTTTCCATGTCCTAAGGAATAGGTCATACTGAAAATAAATCTTCAGAGAGCAGCTGGATCTAGGTTTAACACTGTATTACCTCAATGCAGTGCATGCCTGTTTTGAATTCACACTTACAGCACATTCCAATCCACATCCATTATGGTCCTGTATTATGTGCCCACTTTAAGCACAGCCAGAGAGTCAATTCACTAGCTTGCAGGCTCACTGTGAGTAGTGATAGCGATTAAGGCTGTCAAAAGAGCGCTGATCCCATCAAGTCTAGCCAAACATACAACAGATCTACAACTAGACCCGGAGGGAGGAAACATTTTGTGTATGCATGTGTGTTTCCATGGCATCCCACCCACTGAGCCAGAGAATGAACAATTTGTACAACTCCATCTTAGCTGTGGTGGACCTTTGCCACTCCAAAGGAGGTGATGACCGCAACATGAAAGCACAGCATAGATATGAAACATTAGTGCCATAAATTCCTGAGTGAAGTATTATTAAAAATTTCCAGCCCTATAAATGCTGCTATTAATCACTCCCAAATTAACCTTATGCAAGTTAAATTATTATGAGTTCCTGTGTAAATTAAATAGTTATTAGTTCCAGGCCCTTTCTCCTTCATGCAGACAGCAGCATTCAGAAAAGGGGATCTGCAGAAACCTACTGGTTTCAATTTACAGAGGAGGTTTTAACAAACAAAAAACAAATCTAAAAGGTTTTTTTTTAACTTGATTACAAGAGCAAAGCCACTTCACAGTATTATATCACAATAATGGTAGCCATATATCATAACATGTCAACTCCTGGACAAAGCTAAGCTGCATTTCAACTGTAAATAGCCAAAAATGCACAGGAAGGTAAGAAGTGAGGTCATAGAATTTTTCCTCAGATTCCACTAGAGAGCAGTATTCTTTTGTACAAAGCAGGTAGGTTATTCTCTGCAAAAGAACCTGTGAAGAAAATCTCCAGCTAAAGAAGGTTTCCGTGGTAATTTAAAAAGCTCTTGCTCATTCTTTAGTGTCTGATGCTCCAAACAAGGGGCAGAGATAATGTTTGCAGCAATGGTCTCCATTACACAAGCTACTTTGGGCTACATTTACAGTCATGCTGAAAAAATAATCAAATATAATATGATACAATATTCTTTCCAATAAGTGAATCTTTATGGTGAGTATCCCCGCACTCACACAATTCCTCTGCCCCAAAGGACCCCCCATTTTATATGTAAACCATAAACAAGTTACAAAAACATCTAATTGCTAAAATAGCTGGAATACTATTGTGATTTCTGAAGAATTTTAACTCCTTTACCTGTACCACATTTTTAAAAAGTAATTTTCACGTTTGTCTGTTTATTGGGGGTGGGAGGGGAGAGATGACTACAGACAAAGTTCTAAGGCAGAATTCTAACTGCACTAAAATATAGAACCAAAGCAATTTGTTAGTATCTGTTTTACAGATCACTTGGCATTACAAAAAGGAGAGAGAGAGAGACCTCTGCTTTGAATGTCTGAAGGTTACAAACACTTTTGTTATATAAATGTGTTTCTAACTTTACGTTGTGATGACATATAAACAGAAATGGAAAAACAAATGGTTTTGGCTGCCTTAGTGGTTTGATACGCATAAACTCCTGGGGAATCCATTTATTTTTCCCCCAAGAAGGAAATGAATATGCCTGTCAAACAGCTGGGTTCAATAGAGATTCCTTTTCAGAATAAAGGTTTGTTTCTGGTGCCAATCAGCAACAACTGAAGTGTTTTTTCCCCCTTCAGGGATCACCATATAACTTTTATCCAATTATTCTTAGGGATTTCCCCCCTCCCTCCATACACACACACACACACACTTCATCCCACTGCTGTTTTGTCTTTCTTAAGATGTTGAACTGGAGATGCAGGTAACAAATGTCAATAGAGAGAAAAAAATAGAAAAGGCTGATGATAATGTGACACTGAAAGGAAACCTACTTCAGTGCTCAGCTGGCTCATATCTAGAAATGCACTGAAGATCCCATGTGTTGTACATTTTGATACAGATAGACGTAAATTTTTTCACTACTTCTCTGGGACATTTGCTGGTGAGCCCTGTGACTTGGCAGCTGTTGTGCAGAGTGATAAACTAGATTTTCATTCACAAACAGCCCAAGCTTCCAGAGAGGAAACAAATTCAGGCATATTGAAACTTAAATAAATAAATAAAAGAGTAAGATCAGCCCTAGACAAATGCAAGACGTGATTTAGGCACCTGCACAGAGCCATGTGTTCTGGAGGCTGGAAGGGGACTTCTTTATAAACCTCCCCCTGCCCCCAATGCACAGTTTTGAGACTGCTAAATCCAAATCCATCAGGCCCCTACTCAGTAATGACACTCATCCTGAACCTTTTTCACAGTTGCTTAATCTATCTCTCTCATTCCCCCTAATGGCTCACACAGCTACAAAGTTTTCCCACTTCCAGATGTGCACAGCACATGGAAGTCTAAGTTTCCTCCATATCTTATTTTCCAAGACCCAGGCTCTAACTTATACACCTAGGTGGGTAAACATGTCTGGATTGAAAGCACATATAAAAATGAGTAAAAGATTTGTGTGTGGGGACAGTAGGGGGATAAAACTCAAACCAAAATAAGAGCCCAGGCTAACTCTGCAGCAAAGACACACCCTTACTTGGGACAGCATCCCACAACCTGAGGCTGGCCCTGATGAGAAATCTTGTCATCCAGAGATTAGACAATTGGATTACAAAAGGATATAGGTTTCTATTAGCAAGGGATTCTTGTCTGAATCCCAGCCTCCACAAATCAAGCCCAGGTTTAGGAGCATTGCCTATAAATTCATGGGGCATGAGAAGGCAGCCTCTCACTTTATGACTTATGTTTATTTAACTGGGGTCCCTTACTTTGCTGTAAGGTAACATCAGGATTTATTGCTGCACCTTCCTGAACTAAAGTTCCATAAACATTGTAAGTTATCTGTTATTTCTGGTTGGATATGTCTGAAGTTTTGGTTTGGCTCTGATACATTGGGGATACTTAACTTTATTTTCTCCTTAACCTTTTGCCCACTAAACTGCTTTCCCTAGCCCATGACTTGGCTCCCTGTCCAAAGGCCTGGAGCATAATAAAAACTGAATGGAATCAATTTCTCATGTTTACTCACCAGGCCAGTTAAAAATGGGAACTGCCTGTCCAAATATACACAATAAATTTCCATTGCTTTGGGGGTGAATAAAAACATTTCCTTTTCCATTCAGATCCCAGAGCTGACCTTTTTATGGGTTTCTGACTCACAGTATCAGTTCTTCAGAAGGGAGGATGATTATAGTCTTCAGAAGGACTCTTTGCATGTGTATGTGTGAGTCTATGTCTATATGTGTATGCATTTTCTTTTCCCTGACTTGCTAATGGAAGTTGACTAGGTTGTTGTTTTTTTCCCCGTTATGAAGTACAATAGCTTTATATCTTTTGGATCCCATTCCTGGTGAAAAATTACACACAACTTGATAGAGCTGCTAGTAATTTTACAAAAATGCCATGCTTCTTTAGCCAAGACTGTCTGCTGTGCAAGCCTTTGCCTTGCTGATGTAGGTTTGCCGATTCTATGGCCTGCTCTGATTAGGACCAGCTGTTTATTCTCCAGTTCTGCACATCAAATTTTAAATGAAAGAGAAAGGTCTGCAGACCAGGCACCCAGGTTTGTGAAACAGAGAAAAAAATAAAACCGCAGCAAAAAGTGAGGCATGCCTTTCAATTCTGCTAAGCTCCTTTTTGCTCAGCAAAGCCAGTTGACTACACCCTGATGTCAGTTTAAAATCCCACTCACTCTGATATTGCTCAGGCCAGAGGAAGAATGTCTCTAGTGCAGTATAAGCATAAATCTTTAGGTAATAAGGTTTGTTTAATAGTTTTCCTCTAGGTTTCTCCTCAAGCAACTTTTTTAAACAAGCATATTGATTAGGTTTCTCTGACTTTTGTGTCCTTAAGACTATCAGAAAAATATTCATCTGCCTATAGACCCCATTTCTTAAATTAACAAAAGGAAAGACAGACAGACAAAGAGAAGGCAGCCAACCTTTTAAGGAATAACAGTAATTTTATATACAGTTCTGTACTTCTGACAGGGCCTGGGCCCTAATTCAGCAAGGTACTTAAGTACGTGCTTAATTTTAAGCATTTGAGCAGCTCCAGTGCCTTCACTGGAACACACTTAAAGACAGGCACATGCTTAAAATTCTTACCAACTTGGTGTCTTATTACATTTACTCATTGTAAGCTTTCCTTGCCACTGACTGTACAGTTCTAACTTGCAAATCATGCACATAAATGAAAGAAACAGCAGCTGTATTCAGGGCTGGACAAGTTATGGCATCAGAGTTTATATTACAAGAGATAAAAGGAAGTAACAGGGCTCTTACTAAAACTTTTCATTAAAAGAAAGAGTTGGCACTATGCTAAGGCTATGTCTACACTACGGAGACTATACCGCCATAGCCCCCTCATGCAGATGCAACCGACACCAACAGAAGGAGTTTTTCTATGAGTGTATGAACACCACTTCCCCCAAACAAGGTTAGTTATGTCAACAGAGGCCCTCTTCCATTGATACAGCTGTGACTATGCGGGGAGGCGGATTTGTTGGCATAGCTATGCCTGTCAGAGGTATGAATTTTTTTCAAACACCTGACTGATGTAGCTATGTCAACATAACTTCTCAGTGTCAACCAGGCCTAAAAGGGGCTGCTGTGTGTGAAAATAGATGTACGTGGACACAAAAGTGAACACAAAGTGCCCCTAACACTGACCTCTTCCAAATGTTACCCATTTTGTCCTTAGTTAATCTTTTGGGAAGGTTTTTCAGGTTGAAATCAATAGGAGTTTTGCCAGAGGCTTCACCCTGCAGGATGAAGCCTCAGACCAGTGAAATTAGCAGGGTTTACATCACCAAACAGGAGGAGAAAGAGGCAGAGAAAAAGGCAGTGATACATTGTTCTTATAACTAAAACAATATATAAGGGTGTCCTGACCTGGGCCTTGATTCTGGACTGTGGTGTGTGTGATGGGTTGCTCCCCTTTAAGATGCCACCTGATGTACTGAGATACCACTAAGCCTGACTGTTATGCCAGCTTGAGCACCCTTTTAACCTGTCTTGCTGAGCCAGGCTATTAAGCCTCCTCCAGCAAAACACACAGGCAGGGCCATGCCCAACTGCAGAACGAAACAGACACTGAGATCAGTTCTGGGAAGGCTAATCTTAAGGGACTTGCCCCAGCATTCAGGTGTCCACCTCCTTTGGAGTGCAAACCCAAAGGCATATTATGAAATCCGCCTCCTCCCTCAGTGTGGAGGAAGGTATGCACAGCCTCTTATCTCCTGTGCCCCTCACATTATGAATTGCATGAACTGGATTATAAACAAGAAATAAGTTTATTAACTACAAAAGATGGATTCTCAGTGGTTAAAGAGATAGCAAACAGAAAAAGCAGATTACTAAGCAAATAAAACCAAACATGCAAACTAAGCTTGTTTCACTAAAGAAATTGGTTACAAATAGAAATTTCTCACCCTAGATATTGTTGCAGGCAGATTACAGAAAGTCTTGAAAGGCAGCAACATAGGTCTCCAGCTTGAGACCTCAGGTATTGTTACTCACAAGCTAGATGCCCTTCCAGTTTAGGCTCAACCCTTCTCCCCCAGTTCAGTTCTTGCTTCCAGGTGTTTTTCAGTGTCTCTTTGGGTGGGGAGGCAGAGGAGAACCATGATGATGTCAGTCCCCTGCCTTATATAGCTCTTGTGTATGGCAGGAACATTTTGTCTCGCAGTGGGAGCACACTGGCATTCTGAGGGGTGGGTCCACCAGCAGGTGACTTGGATCCATGTCTCTTCAGGGCTGTGGCAGCCATTACTCGCAGGCTGTCTAGAGCATCCACAAGACGACTAAGCTTTTTCACAGTCCATTGTCTATACTAATGGGCATTAGCTCTGGCTGGCTTTTCCATTGTTGTACTTGAAGGGCTAGTTGGGGCTGACACCCAAAGTAACACATTTGAAATACAGATACATAGTCAATATTCCTAACTTCAGATACAGAAATGATACACGCATGCAAATTGGATAATCACATTCAGTAAATCATAACCTTTCCAGTGATATCTCACGTGATCCATCTTGCATAAAGTATATCTCAGTTATATTATATCCATATTATAAGCATATTTTCATAAAGAATATGGAGTGAAATGTCACAGTGTGCACCAGCCCCATGCCTGTGTGGAGTCCTGCTGAACTCAGTGGGGCTTCATGCAGGCAAAGGGTTTAATATTTGTTTTGCCCTCGGAGAGTTTCATTCAGTTCCAAGGCTTTATGCAACCCAAAATACCTGGGGAATTTATAAAGAAATTTAAATAAGATCTTTTCTCACAAGCATTATTTATTTAATTGAGGGGTATGTTGGATTATTAAAGAGAATTATCCTTTGAATCATTTCTATCTTGAGGGAGTGCATAGGTTTTGGCCTGCCCAGATGCATCTCCCTCCCACTGGGTGGTTCAGGGGAAAAGTCTAGCTTCCTTGTTTCGTGTGTCATGTAAGTTTATCGATGTCAGACACAGGGAGCCACAGAAAATTAGCAAGCAGCAGTGTAACAGGGAATAGAAACACAGTGAGCAGAAATATTGAGATCCTGTTGGAACAGCATCCTGCCTGGCTGAATCTAGTGGCACGCCACACACAGATTTCAGGCAGGACAAGGGAGGAAGAACACCAATGTCCTTGTTAAAATATACTATTAAGTATAGATAAAAGATAGACGGGAGAGGGATTTCCTCATGTTTAAAAGTGAAACTGTTTTACCTGCAGATTACAGAGTAAAGATTACAAATAAATAAGTAAGGGGGTCATGCCACTATGCCGTGGAAAAGTGGCCTGTTTGTGAGCTTAATGATACCCATACACTTCAAAGTTTATGAGTACAGATTGCTGGTACTAGAGTCTCCTTCATATACTATCCAGTGAGATACAACAGCTCACCAAGCTATGCGAGCGGAGGTACAGCACATACATTGTAAAGCTCTCTCAAAAATTACAGACCTAACAATCCAGGCCCACCAATTTGGGTCTAACTTTGTAAGATCGACTCGAGGTTCTTCTTAAAAATATTATTAAATAGAGGAACTGAACATCTGTTCTCCTTCATTAAATAATTTCCTGAAATCTGATTGCATAAACCACTAAAAGGAGTTTAGAAAACCCATGACTCCTATGTAAGGAATAAACTGAAAGGGAAGTGATGGTGAAAAACAAACTAGATTTATGGACAGTCTTCTCAGATTAGAGAAAAAGCTCAATTAAAACTGACTGTCTAGACCAATGATCAAATAGCCCCTGGTTCTAAGCAGCACATTAGAACTAAACTATGGATTTGTGTCTAAGTTGCAATGGATTGTGTAGCAGTTACTTGGTTATGTCATCATCCACTAACTACTGAAATAATTTTAAAAATGCACCACTAAGTGTGAATATGTAACCAATGCAAGTTATTTGCTTTGTCCCAAAAGCAACATAACTACTGTGAGGGTTAGGAAATCCCCAGGGAGGAGCCATTTTGCACGGTGGCTGGTTAGGTGGGCAGGGAACAGCCTGAGAAACATAAGATGCTGAAGCACTCTTAGGGGAAAGGAGGACACAGTATCCAGGTCTCTTTGGCTGTGCAGTGGTATGTGTTTACTTCTGCTGGAAAAAGGAGCTCTGCATGACAGCTCCTTCTCCTTTTGCACAGCTCCTAGACCTAGCAGGAAAAGGAGTCCACTCCTGCTGGATTTGAGTTCCACCTAACAGCACATATTTGGGAACTGCAGAGAAAAAGGAGGCTGATGGCATATTTGCTCCTAAATCCTGCTGGTGGAAATCTGCTCTCAGTCAGCTTAGAAGGCAGCCTCCTTTTCCTCTCGCAAGCCTCCCTTCACATCCTAAGTAATTGCTTTCACTTTTTGTACCTCCCTACATCTGAGAAGACTTACTGGGACAAGTCAAGCATCCTTGCCCGGCCTTCAACCACTAACATCTCTCTCTTGCTGCCTCCTGCTCAGTCCTTGTAAGAGAAGTTCAAGAATTTCATTGAGCTTCCCCTTGTGGAGAGAACACAGAAACACACAAAGGCAAGAAGAAGAAGGCAAAATGGCAGAGAAACTGAGTATTTGAAAGATGGCAGGAAATTGCTATTTCTGTGGAATTATAAAGCAGGTTAGCTTCCTTTTGGCAAAAAAGTTAATTTAGGGGGGCATTTGCATGGCCACATAATTTCATTATGCACTGAGTCCTGCCCATTTTGAATACCACTGTAAAAAGGATAAAATTACAATGATTAAAGAAATGAGATACCATATCAGAGGGAATGTCAGAGGATGTAGAAGAAGGGGGATTTGCCCTCAAGAGAGGAAAAATGGATGGGAAGAGGTAGGGTGGAATGGATAGGAAAGGACTATGGAGAGATGAATGGACTGAAGAGGAATCCAAGGGGACAGAGAAAACAGAAGAACAGAAGAAATGGAGGAAGGGGGACAATTTAAACAATCAGCTGTACAGCACAAAATAAAGAATGAGCAGGAAAGAGATTGAAATAAAAAGAGCAGCTGTTTTTCAAAGGAAGAAATTGGGAAAGACAACGGTGGAATAGAAAATTAATAGTGAAGAGAAATGAGAAAATAGAAGAACGTTGATGAACAGAATGAGTTGGAGATAGAAGGAAAATTTTAAATCAAGACTGGACATTTTCTAAAAGACATGCTTTAGTTCAAACATGAATTAATTCAAGGGAGGTCTAGGCCCTGCGTTATACAGGAGGTCAGACTAGATAATCACATTGGTCCCTTCTGGCCCTAACATCTATGAATGGAGAAGCCGGGGATAAAGTGGAAGAATGGAAAAAATAATAAAACATACAACTAGGAGAGGAGTATTCAATTTATGCATCCTCTTACATTTTATAGTCTGTCCCCAGAAAACGTCATTTATTGCTATAAGCAGGGAGAAAAGAGATGGGGTGATTTGCTGCTTTGAGCTCATGTACTGATATTTTCGTGTTTGTCTGTCACCGTTACAGAATTAGCTGCACCTTTCATCTCTATTACGTCTTTCCTGAGAGCACCCTGTCAAGTGACCGGCCTGCCAGTCCCACTCGTCTCCGAATGGACTCCCACAGCACCACCCACTCTTAGACCAGTTCACCAGGCTGCAGCACCCCAGTTTACCAACTGTTTCTCCTCAGCACGTCCAACTGGGTTTGGACCCTGCAAGAAACCTGCCTTCAGGAGCTGTGACTAGGAGGTAAATGTTTTGGCTCAGACCAGCTACTTCAAAACAAAAATTTATTTATTTATTATTGGACACACAGCTATCAGAGAGAAAAGAGTTTAAACAACAAAATGGCTACATGTATATCAGTTTTACCTAATGGCTTAGGTATCCCTACCTTATCCCAGAAACCCTTGCTTTGGGGATGCAGCTTATACCAGCAACAAAAATTCTTTTGCTGATATAGTTTAAGCCACTTCCCAAACAGAAAAGGAGTACTTGTGGCACCTTAGAGACTAACAAATTTATTTGAGCATAAGCTTTCGTGAGCTACAGCTCTCTTAAGCTATACCAGAAAAAGGACTTTTATTTTGCCAGTATAGTTGCATCTACACTAGGGCATTTGCAAGCATTGCTATATTGGTTAGGGGATGATTTTTGTACACTACTAACTGACATAGCCATGCCAGTAAAATTTTCCAGTGTAGATTAGACTGTCATACAAAATTCACCAATTTTCTCCCAGTTCTGCTAAAAAGTTAAACAACTGCACAAGACAAGACAAAATAACCTCTAATTTACAAGATGGGAGGGGAGTCTCTTCGATTGATAATCCCCCTCCTGGCCCAAAACTCCTAAACCTGCTCTAGATATCTCTATTTTTATAAGTGGATTATGAATTTGACTAGTTAAATACAAAAGTGATCCCAAAAAATGATAATTTGACTAGATAATGGCATATGCCCATACTTCTCTTTTATTAGAGAAAGGAAGTACAAATAATCTTTCCAAATAATTAAACAATGTAATTCTGAATTGTCTTTAATTGCTGAAGAGGAAGACCTGATACTGCTGCAGTCCAGGAATGCTGTTCTGTGGTTGTTTAACAATTGAATTGATCTCCAGTTTCTGCGCTTGAAGATTATTTATCTTCTTTTTTAAAGAGAATATCTAGCTATTAGAAATATTCACTAATGTCCCTGAACCTGGCTGGAGATGCATAAGCAAAACACTGGACTGGATTTAAAGTAACTAATAGTTCTTTTTTAAATCAAATTTTTGGTGCTTTGAACTATTTACTTTCAATATTTTTTCATGTGCTAGCACTGTAGGTAAGCAAAAAATTATTTTATTTTCCTTGTTCCTGTATATGCTATATAAAAAACCTCATGAGAGAGTGCACCAAGGTGGCTAGACTAGAGGGATTGTGATTTAGAAGTCCTCGGTTCCAATTCCAGGTCTCCCATTCTTTTAATAGAATCATAGAAGATTAGGGTTGGAAGAGACCTCAGGAGGTCATCTAGTCCAATCCCCTGCTCAAAGCAGGACCATATGACACCGGGATATGCTATATGACAACCCCCACCAGAACCCAGGGTCTCTCTTTTCTGTTATAGCTCCACTGTATGACTGGAATACATACCCTCCCTGGTGCCTTTATAGATAGCTCATCCACCTGCACCCCCTCTTCTCATGCAACAGCCAGTAGAGCCATTCCTTTGTAAATTTGTGTCATTTTCCCTCCATAGCAACACTAGGACTAGAGGAGTGTTCCCTAGTCCTGCTGCTGCTGGATAAAAGCAGAGATGCAGTCATGTATTAAGGAGGAAAATGAACCTACTACCTGATCGTATTCCTCCCTTCCAACTTCAACACACACTCATTGCACTCTCTAAAATGGTGGAATGGTAGCTGCTCCCAATGGGGTGCTCCAAGAGGCATTGTGTCTGCCTGAGGCATAATGCTTCCCAGAGCTCTTGCTGAGGCAGCGTTCCACCCCCAATTCAAGACTGTGCCTCCAAGATATCGTTGAGCCCTGAGTGAAAAAACATATGAAACAAATAACCAGAAATGTCCACTGAAGGAAGAGGATTGAGTGAGTTCAAAAGGCAACAGATTATAAATAAGGAAAACAGAACAGTGAAATATAGGGAACTAGCAAACTGAAATGAGGATATCAGCCAACATATCAGACTAACAAGTGCTTGGGGGATGAGGGGCTCAAGAGAGTTATCTGACACCTTTTACTTCCTTTACTAATTTCTCTACACTAAAACTGAAGGTCCATATCTTAATGGTTACAACAGGGGAGACCAGTAACCTGATAGCATGCATTAATGATTGTTCCAACTTTTCCTTTTCATTTAAAGCTGTGCAGCAGCCACAGCATGTATCTGGATAACATCAAACTTGATTTAGGATTTTGGCTCCATCCAGCACCTCTTCCCCAGACACTAGTAACATCCATCACTGTTTCCAGATCGTCTCCATTTTGCACTAATGCACATTGACAAACCAAGAAAGCCCTGCAAGAGCTTGAAGGTTATTTTGTGGGACTCTAAGAATAACTCTCAGATGTCTTCTTCTGTGATCTCTTGTTGGCACTATCTAGATAAAGTTGCATGGAAATAAACTACATTGTTGTTTTCTGGCCTCAAGCTGGAGCCATTTCTTTCAATCTTTCTTTATTTCTTTTTTCATGCTCAGAAGCATCTTCCATGATGTTGCTGAGAGTCAAGAGTGCAGTGCTCTTGTGAGAGCTGAATAAAAACTTGGTGGTACTTACTGAATAACACTAGAGCTTGGGCCCTCATGCTCAGTGAATGTTGATAACAGAGACCACTTCAAACAGATAAAACTGCATTAGTGCTTTTAAATTTGTCCTTGGGAATACGCTCATCTGGAACAATGATTGCAGAGACAAAATCAGATGAATGCTGCTTTCAGAACTAAATTACTGCTCCAAGAGAACAGCTCTGAAAGAAATACATTTGAAGAGTCTGGAGAGTAATTTCATGGAAAACAAATTGGTAGCCAGTTTAAAAAAAAGTGTGTGTGGGAGGGGTAGGGAGGGTGGTGGTGGTGAAATAAAGGGATTGTTGAAAATACTACAAAACAATTTCTGTGAAATACTATGGTTTATGTCTGAGTTTGATTACTGACAATAGGGTAAAGAGGGTTTGAAAGAGGGTTCAAAAAGCACAAATTATATATGTGCTATATTTTTAAAACTATTCCTAAAACAGGAGCTTGTTCCACAAACCAATATAACCTCTCTGCACATAAATGCATATGTGGACACATGTACAGTCTGTGTTTGTGTGAGAGAGAGAGGGGCACAACAGTGCCGTTCTATTAGTATTATGGCTGTGTTCAGTTTTTCACTTAAAGCAGGGATTCAATCCCTTTGGGATTGTTCTGTTTTTATTTTTTTTTGTTTTCTTTTTTATGAATAATATAGTTTTCCCCAAAAAGTCACAGCACATAATTTGTGAGTAAAAATTGAATTTAGTTTTCTGGGGAGTTTTTAATCAAAATCTATTACTGAGTCTCTGACTAATAATTAATTTTAACATTAGAACTTCAAACAATGCTTACTTTTTTTCAGATGCCCTTTGGTAACAAATAGCAAGCGCATTATCCTTCAAACTTTCCATAAAGGTAAAATTCATTGCCAGTAAACTCTAAATGTATATTTAAATAAACAAGATTGTAATTAAGCAAAGTTATTAACATTTTTCCCATACTCAAAATGGCCACCACGTCCTATAACTTACCATGAGACTGAAGCTACCCAGCTGCTCAGATCCTTAGTTAGGATACCCACTGGTGTGTGTGTGTGTGTGTGTGTGTGTGTGTGTGTGTAGGAGAGGGGGGGAATGTTTCACATAAGTTCTAATGGAACTTAAGTCACAGAGTGCCCTTAGGGAAGATGGCTACCATTTCACTAAAGCCTGCTATTATACCTCTCAACCTTCAAATCTGCCAGCATGTGACACAAGCAATTTGAATGTGTGACAAATGGTCAAAATGTAGAACAGCTGCGTTTTGTTACATGTCAATAGATTACATTTTTTAAAACTATAAAATCTGTTTTAAAGTATATATTTTAATGAGAGAATTAAAGCAGTTTTAAAAAATACCTAAAAAAGCAAAGATCCATCACGAAGAAGCATAAAGGAGGCTTTGAGTCCCCCAATTAATATTTGTAGGTTATTTTGATCATTCTGTATGGTATTATCACTCACAGATGTAACCTGCAGAGGAAATAAGGTATGTGTGTGTTTTCCCAAATCCATTCAGGGTTGTACTAATTAGTTTGGAAAAACAAGTTTGGTTTTTGTTTTTTTCCTGCTCCACTTTTACCCTGCAGAAGAGTCCTTTTGAAGGTATATATGCAGAATATTTGTTTCCCAAGCCCACTGTCACATCTTATTTCTAATAAGTATCCACATCTCCACTGCCTATTTTGTCTTTCTACTCTTTCTTCCAGTCTAAAGACTAGAGTGGATTTTGTGTTCACTGGCCACTCCAAAAAATTTAAAACAAAATAATTTTGGGTCAATTAGAAATTAAATTGTTTTGAAAATTTTCAGTGAACTGAAACTCAAAAAAATATGATTTTGGGATGAACAAACCACTTCATTTGGCCTGAAATGAAAAGAGCTTTAAGTATTTCAACTTTTAAAAAACAAACCTAAACCATTTTTTCCTAAATAAACAGTCATTTAGAATTAAAAAAAGTAAAAAAAAAAAAAATTCATTTAGACAATGTTAAAATAACAGCAGCACTAGATCCAATTGGAAAATGAAAAAAGAAATCATGACAAACTTTGAAATTATGCAGTTTTCTATCATATAATGTTCAAAACAGAACAATTTTTCAAAAATGTTAAGCATTTGTTCTCTTTCACCTTTTTTTCTGCTGAATACAATACAATGTATTATTTCCATAATTTATTTAACATTTTTTTCATTTTCCAAATGGCAGTATCAAATATTAATGTTTTTATTAATGAATAAACAACCCCTAATTTTGGAGATCAAAAGGCCATCACTTTTAGTTATTATAAATGAGTAAAAACAATGTAGTAGAGCATTTTTATTCGAGGAAATTTGCATTTTTAATTTTCCCCTAGTTCAAAAGTATAAGACTGGATTTTCGGGGGGGGGGATTTTTGTTGGCAACTTAGCAACAACCCATAAAAGCAATGAGGAAGGAGACAATCTGCAAGTGCCACAAAACAAACCTTCATATACGTGTTTTTATTTTTTTTTCCTGTATCTATTTAAGCACAACTAGTAACAGCTATTAGTTACATTGGTTAATCAAAAGTACCTAATAGCTGTTACCAATGTACCTAATAGCTGTTACCATTTGTGATTAAATTTGATGTGGATAAGAGATTTAAGTGACAGCATTAGGTTCCTGCAACCTATGCAATTGCAAAGAGTCCTGGGGCGGCAAGGGGGCTCTCTGACATGCTGACTCAGCTACTTTCCCTGGTGACAAACATAGCTGTGGTGGAAGAGCTAGAACATGCCCTACCTGTGTGGAGGATAGGTCACACTGCTGAGCAAAATGCCATCTTCCACATAGTTAAGGTCCCAGAAATGAGCTTTGCAGTGAGCCCCCACAGGACAAACGTCGCCACTGGACATAAGTCATGATCCTGCATCCTTAGCCCTTCACTTGGATTACGTGTATGATTGTACAAGTGTTTGTACAATCAGTCCCAGAGGCTCAGATTCCCGAAACACTTACACACATGCTTAACTTCAGTCATGTGTACAGTTGCGTTGAAGACAACAGGACTATTCATTTGCCCTATGTTAAGGGTGTGCTTTAGTGTTTGTATGTTTAGAATCTTCCATACATGCATTACTTTACTCATGTAAGCAGTTTCAGTGGCTGCTTAGCAGGTGAGGTTTTGCTATGCACAGGTGTTTGCAGGATCAGGGCCTGAGTTTGCACCATTGAGCAGTATGCTGACCACTAGGGTTTTTATTGAAATGGGTGCATCACTACTTAAGCCTTTTTAATAAGTGAAAAAAGGATTAGTACTGTTGCAGAAAGACCTGACTGTAGGGAACAAATTTTGTATCAGTGGGATAAATATACATTATTATCAATTCTGTATTTCTTGTCATGGGTGATCATCTCACCACAAAGTTTAAAGTTTTGTTAGGTGTTCTGAAGAAACTGACATAAATATATTGCGAGTTCAGTATTAAATTGCTTTGCTTTTGCATTTGCTCACAACTTGATAAACCGAGGGTTAGCTCAATTGATGCCTAAGAGACATTAATATATTACATTTCAATTAAATGTTATAGGTTTTGGTTTTTCCCCATTTTGATTGCTACAGTGATGTTTAAACTAAAATAAATAAAATAAAACCTCATGCAATTCAAATAATCCTCTGAGAGTCTTTATCACTTTCAACACCAATTTTGCTTTGTCAATTATTATCATTTTTAATGTATTGCTGTCAATTGCAAGCTCAATGGGAGATCTGTCTAACTCAGATAATCTAGGATATGTGCAATTAGCTAAGATACAGAGTGGTACTTGTACTGAGTAGTCAATTTCCTTATCCCGTTGTGTAAATCATCTTCACATAATTATAAAGTAGTGGGTCATAGTAGTTCCACTTCAATGTGGAGGATACCAGTTGTCTGTTTAATGCACTATTACCATAAAGTGAATTCCAGAGATTTATAACCTTGTTTACTACTTTCCCATCCCATCCAGTAATTGAAAAGGATTCAATTCTTTAGAGAAAATGGAGTACTCAGTGACAGTAGGAAGTTTATTTGGTACCATGGTAACAAACAATTCTTTTATGTTCGCTTCAAACATAGTTTTCCTGTATGAAATTATTGTTATAGGTTTTAATAGGCGTAGCTGTAAATAAGATGCACTTGGCCTCAAAATGAACTTATTAAAGCTGGGGATCTCTAATAATGAACTTCACAACATGTCCATAATTGGTGAGTTGTAACCAAGAAAGAACATTGGGACATTTTTTCTATCCCATATTTAACCATGCGTGAATCACTGACAATTGCTTTAAGCAGCACTGATTGTACAGTATACTAGTCTTCTTATTTTTCACAGTAGCTAGATTAAAATTGTTATTGTTAATCCACTTGAGGTCTATAAATCACAGAATTAGTCCCCAAAAATGCATATTTCTGTAAATGCCTTGGCCTATACCTCCAGAGACTGTCTCTAAGGCCAGCAAAAATCATCACATTGCTGCCGCCCCTCCCTCCCCCCTGCCACTTTGAGGAATGAAGAAGTGTAAAGAAAAAGCTCAGATTTCTTTTTTGCTTTTTTATTATTTTAAGTTAGTTTCCAGCCCTTTTCTTAGATACAGATAACAAAGTTAGAGTCTGCTCCAACTTCTATTGAGGTCAATGGATTGGAGCCATAAGTAGCTCCAATGAGGGATCAGCAATTTGAGAACTTGCACTTCACCTACTTTAGCTTAAGAAAATCGGGCTGTATTTTTCTTAAAATCTCCCACTAGCACAGCTGCATCTATTGCAGTGGATGTGAGAGCTCTAATATATACCAGTCTGTTAGAAATTTTAAGAAAAATGCCAGTGTAGACAAATCCATAGGGAAAGATGCTTTGGGACCTTTAATCCACAGATGTTATTACAAAAAAATAACTGTATTGTAATAAATTATTCAATCATTAAATTCCAAGCTTAAAGTTTTAAAGGATTGAGTTTTACCAGGTATACAACTTACAACTGCTAAAGAATTTTGAGTAGTTAAGTGACAATTAAAAAAGAAAGATTGCTGAGCAGAGATGAGTTCCATCCATCAAGGAAGGGGAAGAGTATTTTCGGAAACAGACTGGCTAACCTAGTGAGGCAGGTTTTAAACTAGGTTTGATGGGAACAGGAGACAAAAGCCAACAGATAAGACTAGAACAGGGAGACCTCAGTGAAGGGTTGGAATCTGGGGGGAAACATGGGTAACCACACCAGGCACAAAGGAGAGACAAGAGAAAATATAGGTGGGGAAAGGTTTCAAGAATATTTTATAGTGGACAGTGTTAGGCACTGCTTCCATAAGAGCCTCTAATAATTCAACACACCAGTGGTTAGAAGATGGGCCTTGTCTATGCTAGACATCTTGTTTCCTGAAACAGTTCTCACCTTTCCTAAACCACTGCAACTTCACCATTGGCAACTTCAGTAACAGAACTAGTGGAGCGCAAGGTGTTAATAACCAGTGCCCTGCTGGTGTTTTAATTACCATATCATGAAGACCTGCCCTAAGAATTAGACACTATGGCAGAAACCTGTTTACAATAGCACTCTTACCACTAGTGGAAGGGTGAAAGTGCACTGGGATATCTCCAATGAGACTTTAAAGGGGTGGAGGGGAAACAGATGTGGATTAGTTATCAACTCAAAACCCTTAAGACAATACTTAAACTATCATGTTCCAGATGAGGTAGTTATTTCATTGTGCTCAGAGTTTGTTGGACTCCAGAAGTGATATTGAAACAGTAGTTGAAATTAGCTGAGGAAAATAGGCAGCACAAATCTTACAAGATGCTTGGGATAGAACATATCTTCTTTTATAAGAAAATTATCTCTGCTTGCACATCTCTGCCTTTGGACTTATTTGCTCAGCACATGTGTGAGCACCCTTTTTTGCTCTTGTTTTTTATAAATAAAAATAGAATAACGATTCGTGGTGGCCAATTTTTTTTTAAACCAGAGATTGGGACAGTCCTCAGGCTATCAGACTGTATCAATATACTTTTTAGAATGCAAGTCCACTTGTGATTATAAGAAGTGGAATGGTGTGTAATGACTGTCAAACAGTTTATCTCTCCATAAGAATCTGCTCCTTCAGTGGGAATGAAATTCATCATTTATCACCACACAACTCCTGAATAATTGAATTGTATATGGGGAACTCTGTGGGAGGGTGGGGAAAGATGGAATCCATCACCTCTATTCACCTGCAAATGATGGGCTGTAGCACAGACTATGCAACTATTATTCCAGCCTAGGGGAAAGCACTACGTTCCAATGTATAGGAGCACCTCCCTATACAACCAAATAGGAGACACTTCTATACCTGTAAAGGGTTTTGATTATTGGATCCACTTAATAGAGCGCCCAATAGTCCTCTCCCTTTGTTTTTTTTCTATATCAGACTACTCAGGACTGTCATGGAAGCCTATCCATGACAAAATGTGGGTACAGATGCCCTTCCGAATGACTGTGCCACCTGCACTCCTTCATCCAGAGGAAGGACAAAGTGGGCTTCAATAATAGATAGGGCCTTGATTAACAGGAAAATGTGTTCTACCATATGCCCTAATAGGATCATAATAGCCTAGCATATGATATTGGGCTGTGAGACCTCCCTGAATGTTTTCTTCTTTTTTTTCCTCTTTAATTTCAGAACATTTTTTTCTGGGCCTCAGGTGGGTTTTAATGTCTGGAAAGAGAAGGAATCTGTCATAGTCAAAGCTACAGCTTTTTGCCCAAATATCTTAGTTATGAAATTCTTCAGTGACGTGAGAAAGGGGAAAACGAGGGGAGTCATATCTTCATTACCTCTCATGTAAGACCTGAAGACAATGCACTCTAAAGCCTTATTACACTTTTTGTGCCTAATTATAGCACTGACTAAGGTCAATTCTTATATTTGTATAACTGTAATGCTGTGGTAGAATTCACAGGGTGGAATCCTGGGCCCACAGAAGTCAATGACTAAACTCCCATTGACTTCAGCACAGCCAGGATTTCACCCAGAGAGTTCAGTAGCTTTCAAACGTGTTTTTACTGCTTTTAATCTGAAATTTCTCAAATACATACCCTCTAAATCTGCGTACAAAAATGTAAAACAATATCCATAGTCAAGTGAAAAAAGTCAACCTCATTAGACTCCCATTTTATAATGGTGCCCTATATATTTCCCACAGTCACCAACAGCCCTGGGCAAAAGTCTCAGTAAACCAATAAATCTGCATACCCTACAGATGAACAACTATTGTATTTTGTGGACTGGCCTAGGTCTAGTACACTTATTATAATATGTCTCCAATATAAATGTCTCCTGAAGACATTTTTACTTACATTTAAGGCTTATCTGCTTTAAGTGTATTTGATGTTTGATTGTTTCTGTATTCATTTAGCAAAAAAGGACAGCAAAAGGTTTAGAAAAAAAAAAGATAACCAAAAAAATCCCTGAAATGGTCCTGTTTAAACACGTATCTTTAAGGATCAAGTTACTGTAGCTATAGCCAGAAAAATGAATGGTTAACTGATTTTCAGTGGAGCAAAAAATTATATTTTGTTGGAAGGGAAAGATCCAAGCCCAGTTGGTATGCCAGATAATTCAAAGAATAAAAGCTTTTTTTTTTCACTCTTAGCTGTAAAGTCTGGAAAATATCTTTTCCTAAAGGAACACATCTATTATTTACTTCATTACTCCGCTTATTTCTTTACATTGTAGTGGTTAGAAACAAAGAGGATGTTCTCACCCAACAGCTTTCTCAGTTTCTTTGTGAAAGGAGACCAAATCAGAGACGTAGGAAGGGTCAGTGAAATATAGGGGTTTGAAAACAAGTAGAAGACATTTGAATTTGATGTGCAGCACAAATGGGAATCACTTGCATGACTCAAAGTGGGATGACATGGTCAATAAATGGGTGAAAGAGCTGATTTTGGCATCAGCATTTTGGATAGAATGGAGATGGTGGGGATGAGGTTAATACCATAAAGAGCTAAGAGAAAAAGACTGGAGTGATTGAGGAAGGATATAATAAATACAGGTTTTAGTGGTGGTTTCTGAATGGAATGAACAGATTTTTGCAAGATTGTGTAGGAATAAGTAAGATAATATGGTTAGGCCTGAATGTGAGGAAAGGGAGCGGTCAAAGATAAACCTTTGGTTATGAAACTGAGTGACAGGAAGGCAGGTGGTGCCATGAGCCCTAATGGAAACTGAATTAATGGGAGAGATTATTATGAGCTCAGTTATATTCATTCTGATCTTCATCTAAATTAAGATGCCTGAGGGGAACAGATGTGAGACTAAAGCATAGGAATGGGTCCCAAGCATGAAGTATATTTGAGAGTCATCTGAGTAGAAGAAATGGTCTCCCATGAATGAGTTGTAGAGAAAGAAGAGGTGGGGACTGAAAACAAATGTCTTGTAGGATTTCATTAGAGAGGTTAGTGGAGACAAGGAGCTGCCAAAAGAATGGGTAGAGAGGCAGGAGGAGAGCCAAAAGAGAACTGTGTCACAAAAACAAAGGGCAGTCCGCATGTCAAGGACACAGGAGTGAGCAACAGTATCAAAGGCAGCAGAAAGGTCAAGGAGGATGAGGATGAAGTTTAGGTCTTGAGCTTTAAACTGAGAAAGTCCATATGAGACTTTGGTGAGAGCAGTTTCTTGGAGTGGGTAGGATGCAAGTCAAATTGGAGCAAATCAAGGTGAGAGGTAGGGCTGGGGAAGTTCATGCAACCGTTGTAGGGAGCCAGTGTAAAGAGTTAGGAAGTGAAAAAGAAAAGGAAGACAAGACAGTAGTTTGAAAGACTGGAAAGTCAAGGGTGAGTTTTAAGGCTGGGAACTCCATATTATGTAGCAGAGGGTAAAGAACCAGAGAAGACGGAAAAGTACATGGTGTGGGAGGGATTTGGCAAAGGGGGACAGCAAGAGCGCAGTTAGTAGCCAAAAAGGGATAGCTCAAAATGTTGCCAATGGAGAGTAAGAGAGATGTCTTCTCAAACCAGCAAAAATTAGTAGAGCAGGCACCCAAACCTATATTCAAAATAAAAGAGAGAATTCAGTATTAACCAACAGTTATACGAAGTAGGATAATGCCAAAGCTAGGGATATACAAAATATTTAATAGAATGTTATATACCACCTGGAATTTAGATAACAAATCCCCATACTATCACCTCTAAGCGCTGGAGTCAGTCAAGGTTTATGGTACAGTACATAGACTCCATGTACAGATTGTGAGACACAGTGTAAATTAAAGGACAAGAGGCAACTTGCTCACTTTACACAATGCCACCTTTGTGAGAGGCACTCATCTTTGGCTTCTTCAACCTCCACAAGCAGCAACATAAGTGGTAGTGTAGACATGGTCTGTAGAAAGGGGAATAAGGACAACTCAGGGAATTATAGACCAGTCAGTTTGACTTCCGTACTCAGAAAGATAATAGACCAAATAGTCAAACAATCAATTTGCAAGCACATAGAAGATAATAAGGTGACAAGTAAAGTCAACATGGATTTGTCAAGAACAAATTATGTCAGACCGACCTAATATCCTTCTCTGACAGGGTAACAAGCTTTGTGAATAAGGGGGAAGCAGTAAATGTGATATACTCAACTTTAGTAAGGCTTTTGATATTGTCTCACATTACCTTCTCATATGCAAACTAGGGAATTATAGCCTAGATGTGCCTACAATGAGGGGGCGCACAACTAGTTCAAAAACCATACTCAGAGAATAGTTATCAATGGTTCAGGACACACTGGAAGGACATATAGAATGGGATCCTGCAGGGATCTGTCCTGGGTCTGGGTCTATTCAATATCTTCATAAATTATTTGGATTTTGGCATAGAGAGTACATTTATAAAGTTTGTGGATGATACTAAACTGGGAGGGGTTGCAAATGCTTTGGAGGACAATAAAATTTAAAATGATCTTGACAAATTGGAGAAATAGTCTATAATATATAGGATGAAATTCAACAGAGGCAAATGCAAAGAACTACAGTTAGAAAGGAATAATCAATTGCACATCTACAAAATGGGAAATGACTGCCTAGGAAGAAGTACTTTAGAAAATTTGGTGGCTTTAGTGGTCACAAACTAAATGGGAGTCAACAATTTTGCAAAAAAAGCAAACATCATTCTTGGATGTATTAGCAGAAGTGTTGTACACAAGACATGAAAAATAATTCTTCCACTCTACTCAGCACTGATAAGGCCTCAACTTGAGTACTGTGCCCAGTTCTTGTCACTATACTTTAGGACAGATGTGCACATATCAGAGACTGTCCAGAGGAGGCAACAAACATGATTAAAGATCTAAAAAACATGATCTACACAGAAAGATTGAAAACAATGGGTTTGTTTATTCTGGAGAAGAGAAGACCAAGGAGGGACATAGTAACAGTCATCAAACAGTTAAAAGATTGTTTGGATAATAAATTGTTCTCCTTAACCACTGAGGACAGGACAAGAAGTAATGGCCTTATATTGCAGCAAGAGAGATTTAGGTTAGACATTAGTGAAAAAATTCCTAACTGTAAGAGTAGTTAAGCAGTGGAACCAATTACCTAGGGAGGTCGTGGAGGTTTTTAAGAACAGGTTAGACAAATATCTGTCAGGGATGGTCTACATAATACTTCCCTTGCCTCAGTGCAGCAGTCTGGACTAGAAGACCTATAAAGGTCCCTTCCAGTCTATATTTTCTATGATTCTATGATCATAATTAAATTCTGTTGCAAGAGAATCGCTGTGGAATTACATGTTGGAGCCATATGAATACTGACCCTGAAAAAGTTTTGAAGTTTGGTTTGGCCCTCATAAATCACCTGAAAGTTCATACTAGAGTTGGTCATGAATTTTATGTCAAAATGTTGTTTCAATGGAAAACATGGTTTCCACAAAATCCAAGTTTTTGATGAGATAATTTTGATTTTGCTGAAATTTTTGAATTATCCATCAGGAAGATCAAAACAAAATATTTCATTTCATGTAAGGTTGTCCCAAATTGCAGCATTTTGATTTGTCAAACCAAACTGAAATGTTTTACTTCATGTCAGTCAGACATTAATATGTGTCCATCTGAGCTGCCATGGTGCCTCATGGGAGTTGTACTTTGGGTACATCATGGCCTTATTTTCCTCTATGGGCTGGTCTCCTTGGCTGAACTACATCTCCCATGATGCCACACTGTCTCCCCTCTGATGAACCACTATGGTGCATCATGGAAGTCTTGTGACCAGAGTGCAGCACGGAAGATGAAGTCTGGCCAGGAAGCCCAGTCTATAGAGAAGAATGGAGGCTTGAGACACCTGAACTACATCTTCATTGAGGCAGCAAAGCAACTCAAGTGGACACAGTTCAATGTCAAACTGAGCCAAAAAGAAACTTTTCAGTCTGGTTTGACTGCAATGTATTGATCCAGGAATGTCAAAATAAACACTTCAAGATTTCCAAATTTTAATTTTATAGAACTTTCCATTCCATGAAAAATTTTGATATTTCAACCTTTTGGATGAATTTAGGAAGAAAACAGATATTGAAGTATCAGAATTTCTCATGGGACAGACATTCCAGTTGTTGTTGAGCTCTAACTCAACACTAACTGAGCTTTAGCTACACTAACAAACTTTTAACCACCCCAATGAAACCCCTAATGGCCTGGGTGTACATCCTATGCAACTTCATTGAAGTCACTGGTATTATGAGATAAGTAAGGAGAGAATTTGGGCCCAAGAGTTCCATATTAGATCACAGATCCGAAGTGATTTTTTTTATAACAGCAACTCATGAAGAACTCTAATTTATACAACACATTTCAACAAATAATTTAGTTTATTTCCTCTCTTTATTTACAAAGAAACTGGTGCTAGTGAGCCGGAGGCCAAATTTCATGATCAGCTAGTTGATTTCTCATCCCCAAATGGAATTTGGTATCAGAACAAGTTTACAAATGATATCACACAGACTATATCATCTAGAGAATCCAAACCAGACATTGCTGTATATCTGGAGAACAGTTCAATGTAGACATCAAAAGAAGAATTAATTACTAAGCTACATTTTTTCCTGTTTGCAAAACAAAATATCTTAACCAGTATAATATGCCAACCGAGTATTAACCTCCATGAGTCAATATGACTAATTAATTCAATATTATTGTGTATGGCTTTCAGTCCTCTCTTGTACTTTCCAGCTGGTTAAAATGGTTTGAGCCTCCCAACAGAGAAGGTTAAATAAACAAAGATAATGCCAGCTATAGTACATAGTAGTTATGCCTTTACTATATGGAATTACTATACATCAGATAGTAGACCTGGTCTTCAGAGATGCTGATCATCAACAGTTCCCAGTAAAGCTAATCGGTGCTGATAGTACTCAATATCATGCCCTTAATGTGTTTAGGTTTGCTCTGAGTCTTTTGATACCTACCTGGCTGGGGACCTCATCATTTTGGTCATCTGTTTGGTAACTCTGCTTTTTAAAGTGCTATATAAACAATTGGTAAAATATATGACAATAATGCGGTTTATGTCTAAAGACTTGGAAATACAAACAAATGCTGCTTGTTTTCATTTAAAAAAAACTGCCAAAACTACCCAGACAGACAGAGGGATACATTACATTGACATTTATTTTAAAGGAAAATATTTTTCTTTATGATAAACAACAAAATAAGATATTTCTTTTGTTGAATATCAATTCTGGATTTACAGAACATTGCAGCTCATACTTCTAGATTACAGTAAAATATTTTACAAATAACAGTTACAAACTGAACAACAACTATAGTCCATAGTCGTTATGCTGTTCAACAGAGTCAATATGTATCTATCATTCCTATCTATGTATCTTAAAGTTCCCATCCTTGTGTGCAGGTATTTTTGCTTTTATTAGGCAAATAAACCATGGATTGAGCCGTAATGCTGGAATATAAGGAATTTTGCATCGTGTGAGGGTGTACTATATCAGTCTGCTTTTGCTGAGATTGGAGATAGTATCTTGTAGTGTTCTGAGCTTCCCCTAGATCTCTGGATTCATTGAAGACTTCCCATTGCTTTCCTGGTCTTTGGAGAACCTTTGTGGACTATAATTTACACTAGTGGTGGTCTAACTCTATCCACTTTTTTCTTAAAAAAAAACCAACCAGTAAATAAGTGTTGCACTAAGATTCTAAATCAAAACACATAATTGGAAAACATATTTTTCCTTTCTGTCAGAACTGTAACCCCAGGCTAAATTCTTCTGTCAGATTACTTTAACAGGAATTTAACTTCCCTGTGCTGTAGGTTTGCTCAAGTTAATTAAAAGCAAACTCTCGTTTATCTCTTACTTCAGTTCTAAGGAATTCCATTGTTCAGTCCTTTCTCACCGAAAATCCCCTTTTGTTTCAGCACATCCTTCTACAGGAATCCTGTATTGTCATTAATTGTCATTAATAATCTTTAAATCCAACCTTCCCTCTTTAATTAAGGGCAGGTCTAGGCTTAAAATTTAGATTGACCTTGCTACACCACTCAGGTGTGTGAAACATTCAAACCCTTGAGCAATGTAGTGAAGCCAAACTAACCCCCAGTGTAAATGCTGCTACGTCAGCAGAAGTATTCTTCCATTGACCTTGCTACTGCCTCTTGGAGAGGCAGATTTAACTACAGCAATGGAAAAACCTCTTTTGTTGCTGTAGGAAGCTTCTACACTACACTACTAAAGCAGTACTAAAGCAGTTGTGACATTTTAGCTGTGTGACTGTAGCACTTGTAGTGTAGACATAGCCTGAAATTCACTTCAGAGAAGAGGATTTCAGCCTCTGCAAAACTTTGACCTGGTAAAAGGAAAACACATTCATTCACTCAAACTTTGTATTCACTGTAAGGACACATTTCCTTCCCCATCGCCTGAGGAACACTCCATTCAGCAACTAAATGGTTAAATTGTATGGGGGAGCTGTCAAACCATGTCAATAAGGAAATGGCACCTGCTCAGTGTAATACTCCATCAACTGCGGTCTCCCTCCACAACACAAACTTCCAACTTCCCATGAAGAAAGAGCCTGCCCTACCACAATGCTCAGTCTTTGACACAGAGTGAGGCCATGTCTGTGCTAAGGGGCTACGGTAGCATAGCTACTGTGCCAGAGCTCTCCTGGCATAACCCCATAGTGTAGATGCAGCATACAGTGACAGAAGAGGGTTTTTTTCTTTTTGTTTTGGTCCATCAGCTTAGCTGCACCTACACCAGTGGTTAGGTGGGCATAAGTCCAGCACCCAGGGGTGTGAATTTTTCACAACCCAAAGTGCTATAGCTATGTCAACCTAAGTTTTAAGTGAAGAGCAGGCCTTAGTATCCAGGCTCTTGTCTAAAAATGGATCAGCTATGGAAGACCTTACCTCCACTTTGGAAGCTTTGATTGCTTCCAATCCACTAGAAATTCTGTCCTCCATACCATTGAGACAGACGCTGACTGTGTCCCATTAGGGGTAAGCTCCACGAGTTGTGGCACATTCTCCTAGGGTAGAATACAGAATATGAAAGCCAGTGTGCCTTATCCATGGACAGGGATCTATAGGAGGCAGCAGGGAACCATTTCAGTTGGGATAGTTGCTTTAATGGTCACAAGTGTGGTGTACAAATCCAAAAACAGGATTACAAGTACAGACAGTTGGAAATCTTCCCTTCAAGCTGCAAAAAGGAAGCCAATCAGTCTGTTATATGATGAATTTAGAGCAGAGGTTCTCAAACTGGGGGTCAGGACACCTCAGGGGTGTCACGAGGTTATTACATGGGGGGTCGCAAGCTGTCAGCCTCAACCCCAAACCCCGCTTTGCATCCAGCGTTTATAATGGTGTTAAATATATTTTAAAAAGTGTTTTTAATTTATAAAGTGGGGGTTGCACTCAGAGGCTTGCAATATGAAAGGGGTCACCAGTACAAAAGTTTGAGAACTACTGATTTAGAGAGACTTTGTTTTCAAATCAAAACTAAGAGGTAACAGCTCCTTTTCAGGAGCTCAGTCCCCAGTCACTGACCATTTAGCCAAAAAAAAAAAATCAATAGATAAAAAGTGGCATTTGGTAAATCCAGTGTTGCCACTAAGTCATATTCCTGGCTTAACACATTGTTTTCTCTGAGGTAACCAGAACCAGGAACTCTGGCATGCTAGTCAGGGCTGCCTCACTATCTAAACTTGTCAAGCCAAAATAGAATTCCTTTTGGGATGTTAATATTTTGCTAAATCATTTAGCTTTATTTGACATTTCCTCCTGAAAACATCAGGGACTTAGCCGCAAAACTGGCATGTCTGCTATCTTTACACTCATCATCCAGAGCCTCAGAGCTGGCCCTTTTGAAAACCAATGAGCCTGACATGAGGAAAATTGTTAAAGGCTATAACTTCCTCTTGATGGAAAGAACTAAAATTTAGATTGACTGTTCTCCCATTATACTATATATCAACACAGCATAGCAAGACTCAGCAGTATATATCTCTTTCCCTCTTGAAAAACATATTGAATGCCTTTTGTAAAAAACACAAGCAGAGATATCATTCAGTTTGGGGCCTTCTCACTCAGCACTCTATTACTTCAGATGAATTCAGCTGCGGTTGTGATGTAGCCATGATTCTTTCTGCTGCTTGCTGTTCAAGAGACAAAAGCTTCATCATATACTGCTGGAGCCCTTCCTCAGATCTGGACAAGTACACCTGAGCAACTGCAAAACTCAGGTACAGGGACGGTGCTAGCTTTCAGAGTAAAAAATTATGTGACTTTATTCCACAATCAATAAGAAATTACCTGTTTTTAACAGATAATTCTATTTATTTAAGGAGAATAAAAACATTTTGTCACCCATCTTGATGTTCATTCTCATAGGCACAGCTGTGGATATTATTCTCTCACCTTGAAAACACTATTATCCCATTGTTTTCAAAGGTGCAGGATCAGGACCTACAAACCCAAGCTTCAGTTAGGGTTTGATTCAGCAAAGTAACTTTAGAGGAATTGTGTAACTTTAGAGGAAGTGAATAGTTCCATCAAATTCAATGGGCCTTCTGTTTGAAGTTGCACACACATGTACGCCTTGCTGAGTCAGGGCCTTACAGATAATTCTGAATTACTTTGAAATATTTTTGATACAAAATAAACCTCAGAGAGAAAAGAAACATCTGGGAAGAGTGTGACATTTCCTGTTAGACATTCCACTCATTTTCTCTATCATTCAGATGGCAGAATAAGGGCATTTTTTTTTACAAAATGATTATATATCATTGAAGTTCCATTGAAGTCAATGGAACTATTTGTGTGTATAAAGTTAAGCATGCACTTAAATCTTTGTAGGATTGGAGCTTAGATAATGTTATTGCAATGTTTTGAATATTTCCTTGGTATTCTAGATACTAAATACAGAAAATATCGTAAGTACAATATTAACACTGGAGGCACAATTGTGAAGTTCTTAAGGGCAACCTGTGCAATAATGTTATTTATATTTCCACAGGGTTTTTCTAGCAATTATTTCAATGATGACACTCAAAGTTCATCTTCATAATAATGACTGAAGAATTCTGGTAGTGCTAATTAACTTGATTTCTTGAAATATCTGAGCATCTAGTAGTGACACAAATTAAATACAAGTTAAATACAGGGTTTTGGCTAGTCTTTTTAACTAGCTGAATCAATAAATCAATTTGAGGTGTAGATCATCCTGGTGCATTCCTTCCTCCAATGCTGCTAACCTGAAGGAGCTGTTGTTTTATTATTGGACTTCCATTTGTGATACTGGCCAACCATTCTGAAAACCAAGATGTTTTGCACAGAGCAATAAACAGATGACAAATAAACAGAGATCAGTGTTTAAAAAAGAGCTTTGTTTCCCCACCCCTGAATTTGTTGGTCTTCGGCGAACTCTAATAATCAAAGCATGATATGTCTGAAATCCTATGGAAGCCAAAACTGTATTGCAGTGTAGTTAGATACTTTTATACCCCTCCTAAAATGTTACAAAAATACTGTCACTGCATTTATATATTATCATATAAACCCATTACAGCTATCTTAGCTCATCCTTTAGAAGCATTTTAGCCAAATAGAGGGGAAGAGATTTTTTTGCTTTTATAACTTCTATTTTTTGCAGCACAGTAGCATCTGCTGCATTATGTAGTGTCCCTACTTATATTACATTAGGCCAATAATTAACATAAAACCCCACTCTCTTGGGGAGGAGGGTTGGGATGTTTATCTGAACTCCAAATCATTGGCAGTTTATCCATTACTACTTTACAACACATTTCTGCTCATTTTACCATATTATAATGAACACTAAGGATAACATTTTCTACAAACAAGGCTCTATGCAGAGACATCTATCTAGCCACATGTCTGTAGTCACCTGATTTGCACAATCACAGCAACTGCATGCTTAACAAATTCGTAATTGCACATGAAGTTTCATATAAAATGCTATCTAAGCACTACATGGACCTCCATCACGCTACCATCTACTGAGTTACTTACTTGGCCTCCATCACCATACCATCTGAACACCTCAGTCATCAATAAATTTTCCTCCACAACATCTTATAAAGTATCATCATTTCCAATTCTCAGATGGGGAACTGAGACACAAGGTAGATTAAGTGAGTTGCCTGAGGGCACATGGAAGCCTGTGGCAGAACTGAGACCTAAACCCAAATCTCCTAAATCCTAGGTCATTATTTGTACAGGTGGAACTTATTGCTGGTTGAAACCATGGATACAAGTTGTACCTGTGCAAATTGCAGCTAAAAGTGGTCTACACCAGGGGCAAAATATTGGCTCCATTGAAGTCAATAGCAAAACTCCCATTGACTTCAGTGAAGACAGGATTTCATTTCACCCTAAGGGTTTGACTCAGAGTGGTTACAGGGCAGTTCCCCAGTCTCAGGTACAGTGATGCACGTGAGATGAGAATTTTGCCCACTACACATAAGCAGGACATGAAAATTTGTATTTGAAACACTATATGAGAAATACATTTTCCTCCAATGAGACAGGATAGAAAAGCATTGAAGTCATAATAGATACTCAGTAAAGATAAACAAGACAATCTGTTCATTCAAAGTGATTTGATCTCAAAGGAGTAGATCTGTTATTATCTGAATGTATCCAACTGTGATTTGAATATTCATCCACTATTTTCAAAAGCATATAACAATGAAATCACTAAGAAAAGAGTCAGTAAAATTATACAGAGAAGGTGAGTGTTGCAAAGCATTATCAGCAATAATCTATTTCACCATGACAAGAACCACCTAAACTGTGAACCACCATTAGAAATGAATACACACAGTAATTGTACCCATGTTAAATGTAATGTGTTACTGAGCTCTCTCTCCTCAGACCAATTAATAGGATGGGCCATTATATTACATTTGTACATGACTGGCAAGTGAACCACATTCCACAACATACATGCTTTATTCAGGTGCACCTAAAGGCAGTACTATCACATGGATTGGCCATGAAATTGGGAAGCAGGCACCTCCATGTTCAAATCCCAGCTCTCTCTCTCTCTGACTGCTTAAGTGGTCTTGGGAAAGTCACTTAATCTATGTCTTGGTTTCCCCATGTATAAAATAGAAATAAAATGTACTTGCTTTCCTTCCAGGGGTGTAGAGAAAACTAACTAACTCATGTCTGTTACAGTCCTTTGACAAATATAAGGCACTATGGGTGAAATCCAGTGAAGAAATCCACTGAAGTCAGTGGAAGTTCCACCATTGACTTCAGTGGGGACCAGGATTTATATATATATATATATATATATATATATATATATACACACACACACATACATACAAACACACAGTTGTTTTAAAAGAAGTGATCTCAGCTCCCATCTACCATTTTGTCCTAATTTTTTCCAGTTCATAATTTTCTTGGACAAATTTCTTGTGGGTGAAGTTTTCCTCACTTGGTCTCATATAGAAGTAGGATTCAAACTTTTTAAATTATTGAACCATTTAAATAATGCACTTTCCCCATATGTTCTGATCAGAAACTTTGCTCTTGAATCACTGAAAATTGTCATGGGGGAGGGATGTCAAATGTAGCCTGCTGAGTAGAGACCTCAAAGCAAACGAAACTTGGTTATGAATGTTTAAAGCTGGCAATTTCATGAATGTGCAATTTAATTTTTCTGTCTAGTTGTTTGGAATGCATTTGGGTGGTGAAATGTTACAGCTAATGCACTTTAGAATGGGTTGTTGATTTTAAAAGTAAATGGGCCAGATTCCTGCATTAGGGCAACTTTGCACTGCAAACATTCCCTGAAGTGGGTTTAACTGACCACAAGAAGATCATGTTGGGAATCATCAGGTGGTGAGGACCATGTGTTTTAAACCAGGTGAGGATCTGGCTCACAATCTATATATTTTTGAAATTACATTCTAAAAGATTACAGTTTTCTGAAATTCTACAGTCATCACTGCTCATGCATCTTTGCATTTTCTACACATATGATTTATACAGACACTTCCTGCATATTAGCATACACTTATCCAAGCACTTGCAAAAGAGGACCATTTTTTTTAAACTATTTAAAATCCTGAATAAAAGTAAGACCTCTCAACATGACAACTGGCTCCGAACCATCCCCACTGTGTAACATAAAACTATTTGAAAATGATTCTAACCTTCTAAATGAAAACAAAATTGTCACTATCAGCTCAGGAGCAGATTCTGTACTACAGAGTCATGAGGAAAGGTAAATAAAGAGGGCTTAGTTTACTGATTCACTGGCAGAACCTAAACCTTGGGTATAAGGTCCACATGGGAGGTAAATACAAGCCATCTGCTGCCCCCACTTTGCCTGGAGACCCGCAGTTGCTCAATGCAGACTGGAAAGTGAATGAAATCAGCCTGGGAAGATGGGTATAACCCGGGCTCCAGGGAGAGACACTAATTCAATCTATTCAAATCAGACAACAGCTTCTGCTGATGGGGCTCTGATGAAGCCCTACTTGTCAGTTAAACATGCCTTCCTCTTGACAGAATACTTGGGAGGACAGCAGCAGCATATGCCAGTGTCCATCTCCCACAGGTAGACTTGCCATTCAGTGCAGGTCAGTCTGTAGGGGTGAATCAAGCCTAAAATGTGTACAGTACATAAGATGTACAAAATATCCGATGTGGATAATAAGAAATTCCCAGACCACTAATAAATTATCTGACTACTATACTTCACCCCTTCACTACAGCATCTGTGTGCCTCCTAATCTTCCATGTATTTATCCTCACAAAACCCATGTGAGTTAGTGAAGTTCTATTATCCCCATTTTTACTGATAGGGAGCTAAGGCACAGACAGGCTAAGTGACTTGCTCAACGTCCCGCAGGAAGTCAGTGCTGGGCAGTGAATAAATCCAGATCTCCAAAGCCCTAGTCTGATGCCACAGAACCATCCTTCCTCCCCTGCATAGACATAACAACAATACTGACATTCCACTAATAGCTGTATTTACGAGAGCCAGTTGGAATTTTTCCAACAGAACATTTTTCCATCAGAGAATGCCAGTTGGCCAACATTAAAATGTTCCATGGAAAGAGTTTGGGTTCAACAAAAGTCTGACAGAAAACAGGCAGGTTTCTATTGGGAAGCTGTCTGGTTTCTTGTCAGCTCACCCACCCAGCTCATCCTTCCTGGAGGACTGGCAGAGAATCAAGAGCCTAGAAAGTCCTGGCTTCCAACCACTTGGGTTCATGGTGCCTTAGCAACCCAGACTCCCAGGTTCTGGGAAAGCCTGCTATGGTTACTGCTCTGGAGTTGGGGACCCCAGAGCTCTCAGGGTCAGTGTCTCTAGGGCAACCGACCAGGCAGACTGCTCCCAAGTCAGGGACCCCATGCTTTCACAGTCCACAGCTCTGGGGTAGCCTGCTAGGCAGACTGCCTTGGAGGAAAATTTCAGCATTTATGATTTTCATGGAGAATTTCAGAATTTATGATGTTCACTCAAAGAAGGAGACCAAATTTCAAAATCCTCTGAAAAACAGAAGTACCATTCTCCACACAGCTCTAATATTTAGCATTGGCACAAAGTACACATGCAACATTTGCAATCATCTAACTTATGAATGCCAATACCAGATAAGCATATTCAAATAAGGTATTCAGACACCGAAATTAGCTTTTGTTTCAGTTTGTGTTTTTAGATAGAAGAAAGATTCAGCATAGGATCATAAACTCTGTGTATATAAATTACAAGTTTAAACCAATCTTGAGATCTGATTTGTGCAACAGACAATTATGCCTACAGCGTTCCACTAGTCAAATATGCTCTGTACAGACTAAGGGTTCCTCCTATGTAGATCTTATTGCAGTATCAGTCCTTAATCTATATTGTGGTCTTTTAAATAATCTCATGTTGTAGAAAAGACATGATATCAGAACTTGTCAATGAAAAGCTATTTCTTCCATTTCATCTGTGTTTGACAATTCTTTCAATCCCTTATGAATACTGTTGATTCTGCAATATTTCAATTTTTTTTTAACCTTAAACCCAAACCAGGATCTATTCTTGGTATTCCCTCAAAGACTGAATTAATCAATTCTGGTAGATTGTTTTGGAGAGGGGCATCTCTCTCTACTCAGAGGGTTTGAAAGACATTTACATATATTACTCCAGTATTTTTGTAAGCAAATCAATTTTTTCTCAATAAAACATTCTGTAGATACTTCTTACATTTAAAAGTAACAGCAAATTTAATTCTGATAGACATCAACAGCATTGATCAGAAATCAGAAAATATTTTTCACTAAAATTTTAATAAAAATATTTTTTCCATTTTGAAATAATAGAAGTTTTATTACCTGCTATCAATACCAAGACATTGATATTTTCAAACCCATCTATGGGATTTAGATGAATATCTTTCATTAAAGTAATGCATTTAAATCCCCTAGAAGGCTTTGACAATCTATAAAATGATTCTAGGAAACTTATACAAAGGCCATTCTGTTTATATCACTAAATTATCTTAGGGGGGGGGGGGAAATCAATAAAAGGAAGCAAGTAGTCCCTTTTTTAGAAAAATAAATAAAAACCCACAGAACTATGTCATACAACTCAGAAATATATTTCAATGAAAAAAAATCATATCAGATATATTTTGTTTCTGATGTAAAGAGTTTATATATGAGCAAGGCAGGATCCAGAAAGGGACTTAGATGTTGCAAGCACCTAACCTTTAGGTGCCTAGAAAATCACAGGAACACTGCAATCCAAAAAGGCAAGTTAGGCACCTAGGCTCCATATGTAATGAATGGGGAGAGAGAGGTGTTTAAGAACGTAATCCACAAAAGACAGGATTCTATCTAGCCACACTAAACTAGCCAATGGGTGACGTCAACAAGAAGGGTGGGTGCTAAGTCCCTCCTCTCTCTTGGAGGCAGGCACCTAAATTCAGTCTGAAGGGAGGTGCCTAGCTCTGGTTAGCAATCCACAAAAGAAAATCCAGCACCTGGAGTCAGGCATTTTCTGTGCCTAAGCCACTTCTTGTGGCAATGAGTTAGACACCTGGCCTCACTCCACACAAAACAGCCAGAGAAGGAGAAACCCACCTTATAATTTTAAATCCAGAGGTTAGAGCACTGACCTGGGATGTGGGAGACCCAGGTTCTCAGATACACAGATACAAGGCTAGAAGGGGCCATTGTGATCATCTAGTCAGACCTGGACAGCCCAGGCCACCAAATTTATCCAAAATAATCCCTGGAGCATTTCTTTTAGAAAAACATCCAGTCTTGATTTAAAAATGGTCAGTGATGGAGAGTCCACCACAACCCTTGGTAAATTGTTCCAATGGTTAATTACTCTCACGGGTAAAAATGTGTGCCTTATTTTCAGTCTGAAATACACAGTAACGAGAACTGGTTGAAAATTTTGAATCCAAACACTTTTTCAACAGACAATTGCTTTCCTGCTAAACAGAAATTCTCAAACTCCTAAACATCACAAAGTCTGGAAATACCAGCAAATAATTCTGCCCCTTTCCTCGTTTAATCTTCTCCATACCAGCGTGACAACACCACCAGTTGTGGTGTAAACGGTCTGGAGGCCTGTGTCCTGTGAACAGGTTGAGTTCTTTACCCAGTCTTCAACAGAGCACACAGACCCTGGGTTAGTGTATGTCTACCTAGCATTTTGAAGCAAATGGAAGCGAGCCTCCCAGTCTGAGTCAACAGACTTGTACTAGCACTGTAGAAATAACTGTATATACAGCACTTCGAAGTTGCAGCTCGGGCTGGAGCTCGGGTTCTGAAGCCCACCTCCCCCCTATTGATTCACTTTAGTCTTGAAAGCAGAGGTAATGAAATGTTTTTTCCTTACTGATTGACTAAAGGCAGCAGAACTGTACTTAATATTCTCTCATTGAGGGTGCCACCCTAGCTTTAACCTCACTCACTAAGCAGAGAGTAGTGATACTAAATCCAAGTGAAACTCAGAGAGGGTGGGGACGGGTGTTCCTACCCGGTGGTGTAGACTGTATTTAAAGGTCTCAGATACCATTTGACCCTCCCCCTCCTTTGTTTAAAAACAGAGCTGATCGGACTTAGTTGAAAGCCTGTTTTTCTTCTCAGCGAACACGAGAGCTGAAACAGCTGATAAGCTCGTCTAGGGGGCTGAGTCTTAGACCTGGAGCGGGGAAAGCGTCATGATAACAGACAGCATAGAATAAGCGGCCGTAGCAGCAGCGAGGTTCCGCACTACCCAGTGAAATCACAAAGGACTGGGCCAGGCGGTGAAACCTGGGAACATGGCATTACAGCGAATGGCAGCAGTGGTGGAAGCAGCAGCGAAGATGGAGACATTAATGAATAACCGCTTCACCTTGTGCTGTGAAAATCCAATGGAGTAATGGCAATTCAATATGCCACTCTCTTTTTCCCTCTACTGCACCCCACTCATGGGTTTGTTGTCCAAGGTCAGCAGAGTCCCGGGGCCAAGACTGTGTTATCGCCAGGTGCTACCACATATATACACACTAATTAATAAAATGCAGTTGTGTGATAGCTGTACTTTAGAATCAGCTTCATTATATCAAATCAATGCCTTGGAATGGATATACTTTCCAATTAACAGTCCTTCACTTGCGGATATATGTATGTCTTGCTGGAGATTTTTTCCAAGCTGTTTTTGCACATTAAAGGAGGCTGAACCATTTTCTTAGCTGAATCAAGAATTCCTCTCTACCTTCTTTTTTATTCCTAGCTGAATTTTGGCAGATAGACTTGTGGCTAATTGCACACTCGGGAGTACAGGACTAATGAAATCTTATGAAAAGTAATGTACCTCAGGAAACAGTAAATGATAACAATTGATGCACAACTTTATGACTTAAGCTTTTAAACAGAAAATCACTGTCTGTAATAATAAATGTACTGTGTTATATAATGCTGGAATAACACATTAAATAACTGAACAACAGTTGTAATTTTTCCTTTACTGCACAAAAACGTGTTCAGATTTGGAATAAAAAAAAAAAGCCTTTTTTCCTTTTTGTTTCAATTACATGTGCATTGAGCATACACAGCCATCTTTAAGAAATACAGTCAAACTGCAAAAATGAGTAGATGAATGACAATGGTGTTATAAGCCAATGTAGGAGAAGTTCTGTCTAGCTATTTATTTTAAACATGCATCTTCTGACCTTGAGTTGGTGGGTTAGTGTTTTATTTGTTTTGGGATTTGTGAATTTTTCCAAGTTTGTTGGCTTTTCAGAGCAAATAAGTATTGACAGTTCAATATTCATTGTTGTCTGCAGGTGAAGTCATAACAACATGTACATACCGTCCCTGTGTATGTACGTGTTAGTGCTTGGCAATGCTGAACTGTGCATTTATTCATCTGCCATATGAAGACGCATTAAATTCATTTGCCAAAAGAGATGCATTAAATCTTTTTTTGACCTGCGCTGCTACGGAAAACACTAAACCTACTGAAAAAATATGCAGCTATAGAAATCCATCAAATACTTGGCTAGGATGAAGGGGACATCCTACCAGTTATTGGCAATACGTACTAAGCTTATGTCAGATGCCAGGGCCTTGCCTGGTGGTTGTGGTGGTAGGTCAGGTAGTAACAAACAAAGAACCAGGGATCAGGCACCGGTCCAAGGGTGAAGCCACAGTTAGGGGCCAGGAGCCAAGACAAAGGTTAGAGCTGGAGTTAGAAGCCAAAGCCTAAACTGAAGGGTAAGCCAGTCTTGTAGTCAGGGATGTAGCTAAGCATCAGAGGCAGGAGTTGGAAACCAGAATGGACATGGAGCAGAAGCAGGAAGAGGAAGTGAGAGCAGGGTGAGCACAGCTGCAAGCATGGTACTCACGGAGGAGCCCTTGTGCTGCTGTGGCCACAAGACTCAAGTAGCAGGCCACTGGCTCCTCTGCCAAATCAGGAAGTTCAAACATTTGGAGGGGACTCATTGGGCCAAGATGAGCTTGTAGGGTTGCCTAAGGATCAGGCTGGGAGCCAGCTATGCCCGGAAAGCAATGAGTTAACTATTGCAATACAGGCTTCACTGATTATACTAATCAAAGAATCCCCACTAATGCCCACCAAGCTACTTCATCAAAACTCATGGTTTTCCAAGTGACTTTATGAGGAGAACATAGAAAAGGTCTTGAATATCTAATCAGTTAGATGAAGAGATGTATTTAGCCACCTATCCCAGGGCAAAAGCAGCTGCTGCCACAGTCAGCAAGGTAAGATCTTACAATAATTACCTAGCCTGATGATTTGAGTAAAATAGCATTTTTCTGGGTTGAAGAGAGACATTGTCTATTGTTTCCTCCTTACAGAGCAAATCATTGCTTTGTAAATGTTATTGCCCATTAAAACCCGCAGATAATCTGTGCTTTTGATGCAGCCATATTTAAAGTGATTAGAAAGAAAAAGCCATGAATCCAAATAAATCAGGTCATATTGACCATATATTTATGGATAACAAAAGTCTTAGGGCCAGATCATACACCCACTGAAGTCAGCAGTAAATGTTGTCATTGATTTCAAATGAGACCAGGATTGAAACCAATGTTTGATACAGTTTATTAAATGACAGGTTTCAGAGTAGCAGCATTCGATGAAGTGAGCTGTAGCTCACGAAAGCTTACGCTCAAATAAATTTGTTAGTCTCTAAGGTGCCACAAGTACTCCTTTTTTTTTAGTTTATTAAATATAAGGCCTAATTTTTTAAACCTAGCTTGATTTTGATAGATGCAGTTTTGCATTCACAATTAATTGCCGGCAGAAATGCCAGATTTAGACTTTTAACTGCCTGATTTGTGAGTGCATTTCGGTAGTTACCACAAATTGCTAAATGTGAGCATTTGTGCAGGCAATTAATTACAGATGCAATTAATTATGGGAACAAGTTGTACCAGCAAATATGAGATAGGATTGAAAAATCATGCTTATAATATTTGCAATTACACATCAGCTTAATTCAAAATTCCAAGACATTTAGATCCTGGTCACAGTTCAAGCCTATTTCAGATTGCGTTGATATCTATGAATGTACCATACTTCTTCAATTACAGCAACATTTCTTAATTAATGCTAGAACTATTTGTTATCTGATTTAGGAGTTTTATTATTTTTTCATATGAGTGCTGTTAAAAACCAGTGTTTGCCATACAGTCGTATGCACCCTTTCGTTGAGATATGTTGCATTCCTTATACTTACAACAGGAAATACCTCAGCTAAAGGTAAGTACTATTGACAATAAATATCCAGGTTTTAATACTCGCCACTGTATTGCAGATAAATACATAGTAGCTAGAGAAACCAGGAATAGATGAAGACCTAAATAAGTTCAGAAAATGGATAGAAAGTCAGAATTTCTATGTCAGGGCAAAAATAGGTAAAAGAAAATATTCTTGCATGTAACACAAAATACAATGGGCTAGATCCTCAGCTGTTGTAATTTGAAATAAATGGAGCTGCACAAATTTACAACAGCCAAGGATATGGCCCAAGACTGTGCATGAAGAAAAATATCCATAAATATATTTGAGTAACCTTGCAAATCTTCTCTGGGGGCCCAGTTCTTCCCTGCAAAATACAAATAGTTCCTCCAAAAGGTCAGCTGTAGCTATTCACATCCAGAGGAGGAGAATCAGCCATTTGTTCCCTACCTTAGGCCAAATTCTGCTCTCAGTTACTCCGCTGTAATTTGGACATAAAAGGGTTTACTTTTATTTAGAAACCCCAGATACACTGGTGTAACTGAGATTGAAATCTGAACCTTTATATTTAAACATATTACTTAAAGTTCTCATGGGTATTCAGATCCTACAGGTTATGGGGGTCATATGAGGTACATCTACACTAGAATAAAAGACCTGTGGCATAGCCTCAGCTGGCCCGGCACAACTGGCTTGGGCTGCAGGGCTAAAAATTGCAGTGCAGACATTTGGTGCAACCTTGCCTCCACACAGACTCTGGCCACCAGCTCATGTTTAATTCCTGTGGAGACATACCCATGAATACCTCTACACATTTTTAATTTGAAGGTTTTCTTGTTGGTTGGTTGGTTTTATTTTTTTTGGGGGGGGGCGTTGTGTTTAGGTGGAGAGTGTAATAAGAGTGTGACACATGATCACTGGTAGGAAATTGAACTTTATTTCCTGGCTCTAGTCACCCTACCAGGGTAAGGATAAAGTTTAATACTGCTATCACATGATATTAGTTAATGTCCATGGACTTCAATGATTGATGTTACAGATGGGAGGATTGGTTGGGTTGGACCCCGCACTCCTATAACACTATGTTGAATTCTCACAAACATTTTCAGACAGTTAGAAAGTCATCTCTTCTGGGATGTGAGTTTCAGTTATTAACTGGGATTTATCTTTTCCTTTTTTTAAACACTCTCAAACAGTAAACTAATATCGTATCCCAATATTTTCCATTATTATTTTATTGCTATATACTACTTCTCTCTGTTTGCCTTCCCTGCTTATTGTTTGTTTGATATTGCTAAACCTCATTAAAACATATTGTTAAAAAAAATCAAATATTTGATCAGGACAAAAGGAGCGACGGTTGGAAGTTTTCCATCAAAATGAAATGTCAATGACCAATCAAAAATGATGTTTGTGGAAATTCTCTCCCCCCCACACACCATTTTCCCCCACCAGTTCTAACAATGAGCCCCCGTTTGTAGTGAGTGTGCTTTAAAAACCTCAAACACTGGCCACTCAACAGCTGTGTAAATTGTTGGGTTATGTAAGTGTGTAATTTCATCCCTGTTATCCCCATCCTGTCTCCTTTTTGCCCCTATGGTTTCTATACCCACTTATTGCACGCTATCATAAAATAGGCCTCAGTTCTGTAAGCTGATCCTTACAGGAAGAATCTAGAATCAGTGCTGAGCCCCACTGACTTCAGGTGGGTTTAAGGATCTGCCAATACAGAGAAGCTTGCAAACTGGGGGACGTAAATTGCAACTTTGTGGCAGACATTGTCTTCACGAGCTATTGTAGAGTACCTAACACAAAAGGGGCCTTGGTCCTGATTAGGAGCTACTGCAGTACAAACAACAGCAGTTTTGGTATTGGGGTCACCCCTATTCTTGCTATAAAGATGATAGTACCATTATAGCAAGTACTATTGCAGTGAATGTTTGACAGATTATGTTTTGTTACTACAATATTTCTATTAGTTCACATAAGGGTTAACAGAAACTAATGCAAGCATTAGGCTTGATCATGAAATGTGCTGAGTAGCCATATTTCCCATGAGTTCCAGGCCTGTATTTGGAAAATATCTACTAGCATTTATTTTTACAAAGTTTGATTTAAGAAAACCCCACACACTACCCCCCCGCCCTACCCAAAAAGGTTTGCCAGGGGCCTCAGTTACACTACATTAAATCTGAAACAACTCTAGAAAAGTTACCCTGGATTTACACCTGCGAAAGTAAACTCAGTATCTGATCCAGAACCAGGATTAAATTACAGCCAAAATATTAAGAATTAATAAGGAACAAACAATAAGGTAGAGAACAAAGTTTATATATATATGGAGTATTTCCCTAAAAGATTAGTAAGGCCTGAGCTGCAAAGGCTTACTGTGAGCATTTGAGTAATCTGACTGAAGTCAAGTCTTTCCAGGAACAAAGCTTTGTGTGGGTAATAGGACCTTCTGCGTGTGTCACAATATTCCTGAGATGTGTATATTCACAGGGACCTATGCCCTACCAAGGGTTATGCTTACAAATTAGCCTGAGGCAACAGTGAATTCAAAGAGTAAATGAAAGCATAAAACTAACGTAAACTGCTGGGTGACCCAATTTGTCTATCTGAAACCTAATTCAAATATATGACCTAATCTAAGTGTCTGTTATATAATACTGATGTACCAAGAAATAACACTAGCATTTCAATTACAATATCATGCATAGAAAATAAATATAACCTGAGGAGTTTTCTTCTGATAACTACACAACAAAGTCAGTTAAGCAGCCTGGATGCAGCCTACACAATTGGAATCACAATTAAGAAGGTAAGCCTAAAAAAAGAAAAAATAAATCATAAAACATAAGATTCTAAATATAATTATAAAAATCTTCTTCAGAAATAATCATGGTGAATCACAGTAAAAAGCTGAATTATGTAATAAATTAAACTGGATTTTAAACCTTTTACTAGCTGTAAATACATTATAAAAGGGCTAATTTACCAGGTGTTTTTTCAACAAAAAAATTTAAAATGGTTAAGTATGAACCTTTACCAGGCTGGCTGCTTTCTTTAGCAAATACAACTTAACACAATGTGTAACCAAAGTGTAAATGTTTGGATTTCTGAGTTATTTTCTGGCCATTTAGGAGCATTTCGTATCAATAAGATGCAGGTGCAGCTTCTTTTTACATTGTAGTGATAGCCTATATGAAGTGATGAGCTGCCAAAATCTTAACAATCGGTTCCCTCCTCACCCCACGAGGGGGTTGTGGCCCGCCCTGCGCCCCCCCCCGGGACCCCTGCCCCATCCACCCCCCTCCCCGTCCCCAGAACCGTAGTGGGTGCCCAGAACCGTAGTGGGTGCCCACCCCGCCCCACCCCTAAGAGCCAGAGGGACCTGCCGGGGGGCGAGATGGGGAGTCCTGGGGGTGCTTACCTGGGGTGGCTCCCGGGAAGCATCCGGCAGGTCACTCTGGCTCCTCAGGGCGGGGGAGCGTAACTGGGGGGGGGAGCAGGGGGAGCAGCTGCTCCCCCCACTGATCACATCACAAGTGGTGCCTTAGGCACCAACTCCATGGGTGCTCCGGGGCTGGAGCCCCCATGGGGAAACTTTGTGGGGTCTCAGTTCCCCGCCCCACGCCCGGCCCCAGCTCACCTCCACTCCGCCTCCTCCCCTGAAAGCCCCCCCCCCGCCCCCGCTTCCCACGAATCAGCTGTTCGCGTGGGAAGCCAGGGAGGGCTGAGAAGCAGGTGGCGGCTTTGCGCTCAGGCCCAGGGAGGCGGAGGTGAGTTCGGGCGGGGAGCAGTTCCCCTGTGTGCCCCCCGGGTTCCCCTCTCGCGCCCCCCCACCGCAGCTCACCTCCGCTCCGCCTCTGCCTCCCTGGGCCTGAGCATGAAGCTGCTGCCAGCTTCTCAGCCCTCCCCTGCTTCCCGCGCAAACAGCTGATTTGCGGGAAGCCAGGGGGGCAGAGAAGCAGAGCGTGGCAGCATGTTCAGGGGCAGGGGCGGAGCCGGAGGTGAGCCGGGGCTGGGCATGGGGCGGGAAGCTGCTCGTGGGTGATCTGCACCCACCATATTTTCCCTGTGGGTGCTCCAGCCCCGGACCACCCACAGAGTCGGCGCCTGAGAGGCCACTTTTGGCCGCTTGTTAAATTTAGAAGCCCTTCTAAATTTAACAGCTGGTTCCAGCTCACCACTGCCTCTGTGTGAGTATTGTTTGAGGTGCACCACTCTCTCTCTGAGTCGGACTTCTCTGTAACCCTCCTGTGTACTTCCCTCTAGTTCCAAGGGTACAGGCAGTTCCTTCTGAGCAGCCATGAGTTAGGAAGTGAGTCATTTCCTCTTGAGGTATGTCTTCACTCCACTGCTAACCCAAGCTCTTACATGGGTTTTAGCCTTAACCTCCCTACCATCCACACAGAAAACCCAGTGACCTGGGTTTAGAGGTGCTTTAATGGCTACCTCACATGGCTGACAGTATGGGTTAGAATCCAGATTCCAGTTTAACCTGGCCTGGAAGTTGAACCCATCTACTTTGCAGTGAAGACTCAGGCCAAAATCACTCAAGCCCTGATAGTCCTCCAATGCCTTTCCCACAACTCCCCCAAAAGAACAGTCAAGTTCTCCCACAACTGATTGGGAAAGTATCCTAGGACATCTCAACACAAAAACCTGGGAATATGCCCCCAGTCATGCACAGTCAAATGCAGAAACAGTTAAACGGTTAACGTTGGTGCTCAGGCCCATTTGCCAGTCATCCAGGTTAACTGTGCAGTGTAAGCATATCCTAGAAAAGTTATACTTGAGTAAAGATGTCCTGTTAGTTAGTTCTGGACCGGACCTTCAGGCCCCCAAACAACTCCCCAACCCCTCCGGGCTCATCATCAGAAGCAAGCTCCCCACAGATCAAGACACATCAAATCAAAGAGGTACCAGATCCTGCAAGTACAACAGTTGCAAAACCTGTAGACATATTTCCATTGCTACAATGATCAACACCCCCACAACCACCTTTCAAGATCCATGCATCCTATATATGCCTATTACAATATACACTAAATGCCTCAATAACAACTATGTGAGTGAGACAATCACTACACTTTTGAATGAACTCACCCAGGAAAATGATAAAAGACACCTGTGGGCGAACACTTCCACTGAATGCATCCGGTGAAGTGAGCTGTAGCTCACGAAAGCTTATGCTCAAATAAATTTGTTAGTCTCTAAGGTGCCACAAGTACTCCTTTTCTTTTCACAAAACGATCACTCTATGTCTGATCTATCAGTCCTCATCGTCAAAGGAAATCTGCACGATACCTTCAAAAGTCAAACCTGGGAGCTTAAATTCAGAACTCTGCTAAACACTAAAAATCATGAATGGAACAGAGACAACGCATTTATGGCTTATTTCAACAATCTGTAACCCACTAACCCCCTCTTTTTGTCCTTTGACTGCAGACGTGTTAACAGGCCTCTCTACCTTGAATGGTCCCTTAGAATATGTGTTAACTACTTGTGCTAAACAATCTTTTCCACCTTGCATTTTGCTGTGATGCTGGGAAGAGGAAGAGCTTCGTGTGGCTTGAAAGCTTGTTTCTCTCACCAACAGAAGTCGGTCCATTACCTTATCCATCTTGTGTCTCTCTAATATCCTGGGATTGACACGGCTACAACTGCACTACATCCAAAGATTGTTGGGAGGAATAATTGGCTACTATGTTTTCCACATGTTACAGGGGAATCCTCAGGTAACTCAAAGTCAACATAGCCAACTCTATGCTACCTCTCCCCTCTGCCATCTCTATGTAGGTGGGCATAGCCTGGGTGGAGAGAGAGCCTGAAGGGCAAGAGAGGGCAGAGTATATGGGCCAGGATCTGATCCTTTGTCTTCCAACAGAATTTATGTTTTTAAATATAATGTAATTTGCTCATACAGCAGTTCAAAGTCTGGTAAATGATAAAAGTATCTGTTGCAGCAAACAAAGCAGTGGAAGCTCCTATACAAGAACTGAAATTATCACTATGGAGATTCTATCCCATTAGACTTCACTGAATATTCTGTTATTTTATTCAATTTCCGCTTGACCTGATTTTTGTCCCCCTGGTTATAACAATCATAGACCATTTCTCAAAATCCTCAAGGTGGCTTCCCTAATAAACCCAGCTATCCCTAAATACTACCCCTAGGCTCTTTAAAATGTAAACCTGGTTTTAAATTGATTGACTAAAATGAAAACACCCTCCTCATTCCTTAGGGGATTTATCAGACAAACTCAGGTCACACTGTTAGTTCTTACATGAGCTTCCAGGGATTCTGAATTCAAGATGACGAGCAGTGATGAATCTTGGTCACATGAAAACCCTGGGATATAAAATTTTATTAGGTGGCAGATGCAAAACACAATTAGCCTTCAACCCAACCATTTCATTCCTAATAAAGGATCTGAGTCAAGCTAATTGTCCCAACTTGCCTATAAATCTATGAAAATATCTATGGCCCATAGAAATACATTTAATAACTCCCCCTCCTGCCCCACCTCTGGACCCTGTTAAGATCACAAACTTTAGGATGAGATCAGTGCTTTTTATACTGGGATGAGATAAGTATCTTTATTAAGTCATATTCATTTTGGACTGTTTCAATTACCTGCCTTTCTGGGATAAAACGTCAATACTAACATTCAAGTAACCCGATAGTCTCTTTCTAGACGTCTCATATTTATTGGTCTTCATGTAGCCAGTACTATTTTAGCTTAGCTGCTGTATCCTTTGGGCATTTTAAATTTTCATGAAGGATTGGGTTGCACTCTTTCTCTTATAGGTAGAATATTAGGGCTTTCAAGATTTTGTTCTCATTGTAAGAAGTATTAAGATATATTAACTTGTATTATTAACTTGTGTTCTTTATTTTTAAGATACAAAAAATATTCAAGTAATTAAAAGTTGTTTTTGTGGTAGACATTGCTCCATTTACAAGAAAAAAAATCTAACTGCCAGCACTGCGAACTCATCCTTGGACCTGAAAGTCAAGTTATGCCCTTTCCGGCTTGTTCATCATAGCCAATAATAAAAATTCTTTAATTACTTAACAATTCTCATGAGGATGTGCTAGCCAAAAAGAATCTAACTCCCTTAATTGCAATGCTAATACAAGCAAAAGGGTAGACCTTATTTTTATCACAAAAGGCTTATCCATAGTTGACCAAAGCTGACCAAAATAGCTATTCCACAATAGCTCTCTTATTCCAGAATACAAGTTTCTTTTTCTGGTTTAAAGAAAAGGAGTACTTGTGGCACCTTAGAAACTAACAAATTTATTTGAGCGTAAGCTTTCGTGAGCTACAGCTCACTTCATTGGAGGCATGCATCTGATGAAGTGAGCTGTAGCTCACGAAAGCTTATGCTCAAATACATTTGTTAGTCTCTAAGGTGCCACAAGTACTCCTTTTCTTTTTGCGGATACAGACTAACACGGCTGCTACTCTGAAACCTTTTTCTGGTTTAGTTGAATCTGCTTTGAAAGTGGATTAAGCTAAACTACAAGAAAGCATTCATTCTGGAATAAGAATGTCCATATGGAGAGCTATTGAGGAATAGCTATTGCACTGTAAATTTACACCCAACCTTATTCCAGAGTAATTTCCAAGTCTAGACGAGCCTGAGAGTACATTTGTAGGACTCAAAACACACACAGAACAGCTGCGAATTGCAGAACAGAATGGTAGCACTTTACATCCACTTTGCAATCTGTTCTGAAGTAAATGTCTACACAGAGTTCAGGACAATGGCAATTTCAGGCCCAGTGGAATTAATGCTCAGGCCTGGCTGTTTTGAGCTGAAAATCAGCCCTGAAAGGGCAAACATTTTCCTTGTTGGGTAGCATACAGCTGGTGTATCCTGCCCATTTCAGGGGCAGAGAGAAGGTGTGTTGTGGGTAGGACAGACCACTTGATTCTCAGCCAGTCCAGGATCAGGGAATCAGAAAATTGTCTTAGAGCCACTTCTACCCTCAGCACAATTGAGGATTGAGTCCCATGAATCAAAAATGGTCAGAGGTCACAAGCTAGGGCAGAGAGAGCAGCAGGGCTTACACAGAGGCAATTGCAACCTGACACTTTCTCAACTGTACCATATTTCCCCTACAGCTACATCCCTCCATCCATTCACAGTCCTGTAAACTTTCTGTTTAATTCGAAAGCTGAACTGAGAGCCACCCAGCTCTCTACAAAATTAATGGTCCTGATCCACTATTGCCTGGCATCTTGTGTAGCCATTACACCTATGCAAAGTGAGTGCAAAGCAGGTATAATACACGATCAGCTTCAGCTTTTAATTTTAAACTGCGATGGAATCCTGGAACGTAGGGTGATGGGGAAAGGGCTAGATGACGAGCACAGAGGTAGCTTTTGCACCTAAAATCTGTAAAACTTAATTTAAAAATAGCAGGGAGTGGCAGTTGCTTTACCCTCTTTGCTTTTGACACGATCTCCCACAGTATTCTTGCCAGCAAGTTAAAGAAGTATGGGCTGGATGAATGGACTATAAGGTGGATAGAAAGTTGGCTAGATTGTCGGTCTCAACGGGTAGTGATCAATGGCTCCATGTCTAGTTGGCAGCTGGTATCACGTGGAGTGCCCTAAGGGTCGGTCCTGGGGCCGGTTTTGTTCAATATCTTCATGAATGATCTGGAGGATGGTGTGGATCGCACCCTCAGCAAGTTTGCAGATGACACTAAACTGGGAGGAGAGGTAGATATGCTGGAGGGTAGGGATAGGATACAGAGGGCCCTAGACAAATTAGAGGATTGGGCCAAAAGAAATCTGATGAGGTTCAACAAGGACAAGTGCAGAGTCCTGCACTTAGGACGGAAGAACCCCATGCACCGCTACAGACTAGGGACCGAATGGCTCGGCAGCAGTTCTGCAGAAAAGGACCTAGGGGTTACAGTGGACGAGAAGCTGGATATGAGTCAACAGTGTGCCCTTGTTGCCAAGAAGGCCAATGGCATTTTGGGATGCATACGTAGGGGCATTGCCAGCAGATCGAGGGACGTGATAGTTCCCCTCTATTCGACATTTGTGAGGCCTCATCTGGAGTACTGTGTCCAGTTTTGGGCCCCACAATATAAGAAGGATGTGGAAAAATTGGAAAACGTCCAGCGGAGGGCAACAAAAATGATTAGGGGGTGGAACACATGACTTATGAGGAGAGGCTGAGGGAACTGGGATTGTTTAGTCTGTAGAAGAGAAGAATGAGGGGGCATTTGATAGCTGCTTTCAACTACTTGAAAGGGGGTTCCAAAGAGAATGGATCTAGACTGTTCTCAGTGGTAGCTGATGACAGAACAAGGAGCAATGGTCTCAAGTTGCAGTGGGGGAGGTTTAGGTTGGCTACTAGGAAAAACTTTTTCACTAGGAGGGTGGTGAAACACTGGAATGCGTTGCCTAGAGAGGTGGGTGAATCTCCTTCCTTAGATATTTTTAAGGTCAGGCTTGACAAAGCCCTGGCTGGGATGATTTAGTTGGGGATTGGTCCTGCTTTGAGCAGGGGGTTGGACTAGATGACCTCCTGAGGTCCCTTCCAACCCTGATATTCTAAGATTCTATTATTTCCTTCACTCCCTTCCCCAATACCTGGTTAGCACGGGAGACGTACTGTTTTCCCTATTTTATTTGGTGATGCAGTCTCATCTATGCAGTACTGACAGTTACTGTATGGCTGTGAAATCAAACCATGACTTGGGACAATCAAGACGAAATTGAGCTCACACATAAGTGAGTGGGCACAGCTCCAGCTGAGGTCAGTGGAAAGTGAGCTTTCTTGTGTCTGTGCTAAAATCAGCCCACAGTGTCCCTAGGCATGCTCCAATGTGTATGTTCATTTGAAGTTCCTAGAGTGGAGTTGTAATCCCAGAATTTGTCCAAACTAAACCGCAGCCATTTTGGGTATATTTAGCCACCATTGATTAAAAGCAGAACACCAGATAGCTAGGAATAATTGCCGGGGCTCTTATAAGGAAGGCCAAATTGCTGCAGTTTGCAGTTTTTGCATCAGAATGGGAGGAGGGAGAAAGAGTTAACAGATCATAAGAATGGAAGAGAGCAAGTGGATAGCGAGCTTGGTCTTGAATGCCCCTGACATATTGGTCTTATGACTAAAATACTAGAAATGCTTTGCTGATAAGAGATAATGAGCAATTTGTTGGAGCAGGTGTCTGTCCCTGTATGCGCACATACAGACCAGGATTCAGGTCCGGGCTGGGTGCTCATGGCTCACTATCAGCCACAATGTGTGCAACTGGTAATTATGATAATGATGTACATGATGGCATGTGAACACAACAAAAAAATCTGGCAAATTACTTCATCTGACAGGCAATCAGTCAAAAGCTGACCAGGTGGCAACGATATAAGAGGATGTAAATGTTGCATAGTTACACGCTCAGAAATTAGTAAGAGTCTATTAAAGTTGAATCTGTATCCTTAACTATCTGTCCCCTTGTGAATGTGCATTGTATATAGGGCCTAACTGTCTAGCCTTGCACCTTACAGAGTCATTTGGACTGTTCAAAGTAGTGTAAAATGCTACCAAATCAGGAAAACAGCATTTTACTCCCATGTTGCACACATGTGAATTAAATGACTCTGAAGAGGTGACTCAAAAGCACCAGTCTTTGTCAACTAATACTACGGTATTTATTTAATAATATATGGCAGTTATTCCCTTCGGTGTCTTTAACTAAAGTAGAACTAATCACAAATCTAGATCGGCATCAGTACTTCTTGAAACACTGGGATGCTCCTACTTATCCTTTAACGGATTCCAGTACCCTCTTTTTGATCTCAGGTTTCACGGATTTCTTGGACTTGCACTTTTTTTTTTGGAGTTATCTTGAGATTTTAGTTACTTCTGGGGTAAAAAATAATAATCAGAACTTCTGTTCTGCGGGAAATTCTAACATTTCAAAATTGCCTTAGGCCCAAATCAGAATGAAAAGTCAAAATTGCCTGCAAAGCAAAATTTGTTTGATAAGACTGTTCCAATATTTCCTAAACATCTTGATTTTAACTTTTAGTATATTATATTCAGATGTCAAATCAATAAAGTCAATACAAAGCACTTAGAACGTATCTAAATAAAACAACTTTTCATTAAAAATCAACAGAATTGATATATTTCTGCAAAAGTTTCAATTGAATTGAATCAGCATTGCTGATAGAAAACCATTCTATTGGAAAAATTTGATCAGCTCCACTTTTAGTTTCTCACCCCAGTAATACTCTAGTTTTAAATTCATTGTCAGTTATTTTGGCCTTGCACTCAATTTATTTCTTTTCAATCTGCTTTTATTCTTCTCCAGTTGTTCATTGATGTCTAGCAAAAACTAACTGCTTTACTGGTTTTCATATTTAATATTTACAAGAATTTATGAATATTTAAAATCCCTGGCACCACTGTTTCCATCACTCTTACTGCTACAATGTAAAAGCTAATGTATTGTGCATTAGCAGAACGGGAGCTGTAGTGAGCTATTTGCTGGAGATTTGAACTCTGCTGAACAAGCTCCTCTAAGGCAGGCTGTCTTGGAAAAGCCTGTGAACATCCTGCTGATGGTTCACCAGCTTGAGTTGAGATGAAAAGCAAACCTGAAGGATGCCAATCTCTCCCTCTATATATTTAACTCAGCTGCTTCAAAACAGCAAGCAGGGAGCAAGAGAAACTTTGAGTACAATAGCACATTCAGGGCATACTTTTTTCCTTTGAAATATTTCCATTCATTTGAATTCATCTCTTCCTGGACTCAAGTTCACAGCAGTTTAGGGCCCAGTTGTACAAGGTTTTGAGTGGCTCCTTGTGAAGTGCTGAGAAGCCTCAACTCTCATGGATTTCAATGAGATTTTCAGAGTCAGTGTTGCTCAGGGAATAGGACATTGGACTGGGACTCAGGAGACCTAGGTCCTATCCCAGTCTCTGTGTGAACTCAGGCAAGTCACACCACCTCTCCATGCCCTTCCATCCCCTCCTACACTTTTTGTCTTATCTTCAGATGACAAATTCTTTGGGGGAAGAGACTGTTACGATGTGTTTGTACAATGCTTAGCACCATGGGGCCTCTAGGCACTACTGTACTAAAATAATAATCATAACCTTGCAGGATTGGTTCATTATTAAGGGGAGAGAGAGAGAAAAGGAGAACGATAGGAACAGTGCTGCTCTGTAGGGGTCTCATAAGAGTTTACTCTGATTGACTTTGCTAAGAGTTGCTCTGTGGGACTTACTAATATCCTGTCATGGGAAAAAAGGGCCCCAAGCAGGTTTTCCTAAACACTCACAGCTCAAATTTTCACTTGGAATCAAATAACCCAACTTTCCGCTTAAGTGAGTGCAGAGATGTTTGATTTCATGATGGAACAATTAATAGTGAATAATTCTACTGTCTGATAGTTTTTATCATTGTCATTTCCCCCCTCAAATATCAAATCCATTAGAGGAGTTCGTCCAACAATATTTGGTATGAATGTTCAAGTTTGGTATGAATGTTCATCATGACAAAGTGAAACAGGACTGATTATCTCTGCCTTAATTTTAAAGATGAATTACCAGTGACTCATTGGATGCTTAATTCAGAACAGAATTTATCCAAGTTCAACAAAAGCGCTTGTGTTCTTTTGCTTTATAACTTTCAGGCCCCCTCAAGAAACACTGGACATCAGCAAAACTTGCTCATATACCATCACAAGGCCAAATTCAATATTCATGCACATTTTCATGACATCAAGTCGTAAACTCAGAGATTTCACTCAAATGACTAGCAAGCATATTATTACACTGTCCTTACATTCCAAGTGATTCAGCTAGTCTTGTTGAATGTCATTTAAGTTTGTCACATTTGAACTGAGCCTGTTTTTAAAATCAGCTATATTATGTCCAGTGTCTCATATGTTTTCCTTTTGTATAAATTAAGACTCTGATTCAGCAAGATTCTTAAGCATGTGAGTCGTTCCATTGAAGTTGAAGCTTACCATTAGTCATGTGCTTAAGTACTTTGATGAATTGTAGCCTAAAGCTACAAGATTATCTTTGGGATTTTAGAAGGTTAACACTCCAGTCTTTTTTCTTTTATCAGCATATTTTATTTCATATCTAACTGGTCTCTCATTTCTTATCATAGTAGTGAGCCTTGCCACTTGGCATATAGTTTACATTAATTGGGAGCCTAAAGTTACAGAACCTTATCCTGAAGCTAACCAAATAGCCCCAGGATCAGGCTAAATCTTCAATGTTTGTCTGACCTTATAGAAATTTCCTCTTCTTCATTATTCTATTTTGTTCAGACTTTGTTAGATTTGGATCACACATACTGAACTATAATATTGAAGTGCCTATTACCACAACTATAGTTAAGTCTATATAAGTGTTTCCATTATAAAGTCATTGTTTTCAGAGTATATCCTAACTGTAAAATGTGTTTCTGGCTGAAATCTTGGCATACATTTTTTTCCTCCAGTACTGAATTTTGTTATTACATATTTAATTTGGTTCTCATTTTTTATAAATTGTAGGAGTGCAAAATAAATTGGTCTGCTGGATACTTATTTATACTCTTGTATAAACACAATAACAGGTTTGTTTCTGAAAATGGAATTCTGAAAACAATTAGTTCATAAAGTGTTCATAAACAAAAAATGTGGTCAAGATTTTGAGGTTGGAGCAGCTGCTGTGGGAATTTTCACTAACTATATTTTTAAGTTTCTGAAAATGGGTCCATTATTGGCATATCCTATTATTCTAAATGTCTGAACAATGTGTACTGTAATCAACCCACATTACGAATAGTGAAGCCATTATTGTGTGTGTTTGGGCGCATTTAAAATAATACTCAAAATTAGCATGTCTTGGATTAGTTACAGTATAGGCATCTGCTTAAAATAAAACAAGAATCCCAAATGTACTAAATAAATCTATGTAAGGCCTTGTCTGCTCAAGATTATGGAGTCACAGAAAGATCCACCTAGTCACTGACACAACTGAGCTGTAATGGAACCAGAGGCTCTAGTATGGGCTAGTGTGTCAAAAGCCATGTGCTAACATGTAAAGGTGAGTGACAAAAATGATGTTCTATTACAGGGGATATGTTGGTGGAGGAAGGGGGTGTGCTTTCACGAGGGAAAAAAGGGTGGGGCAGAATAGCTGAACAATGCTGATATATTGTCCTTTTCACATAAGTCAGAGCATACTTTTTTGTATATATTGAGGCCCTCAGCAATCTGAAAATTTTTCATAAGGTGACAAAAACACTTAGGGACACATTTTTAAGAAGCACTGGACCAAAGTGTAAAATGTATGCACCCTTAGGTAAGTGTATTCTCATGTGTAAGCAGTGCAACTGTATAAACAAATACCCAGACAGACATCTAAACCACCATCTCAGTGCACAAATATCTGATAGGTGTAATGTTAATCCTTGCATTATAGCACTAACAGTCTTGCATCGCATATTGTAGGAGCTGCAATATATGGACACAAAGGGCTAAAATTAGGATGTAGCTCCAAATCTTAATTTTGAATGGGCTTGCTTTTCATGATTAGTTTCTCAATTTTTGATTAGACAATGCAGTACCTTTATTAGCTGCACTATTTTTTCTCTATACCTTCTGAATACCTTCCAGTGTAATAATCTCCCATGAAACCATTCAAATAATAAATAAATCTATAGAGGTTCAGGGAAATTCACTGTAGCAAGTTATAGATATGGCAATAATTCAGCCCAATCCCTCTTCATTTTCAACACATTTCCTTAGCATCTGTTTTAGTGCCTGATTAGATCACTCCATGAGGACATCCACCTGTGGACGCTGTCATAAATATAAAGGGAAGGGTAAACCCCTTTGAAATCCCTCCTGGCCAGGGGAAAGCTCCTCTCACCTGTAAAGGGTTAAGAAGCTAAAGGTAACCTCGCTGGCACCTGACCAAAATGACCAATGAGGAGACAAGATACTTTCAAAAGCTGGGAGGAGGGAGAGAAACAAAGGGTTTGTGTGTCTGTCTGTAGTCGTCTTGGCCGGGGACAGAACAGGAATGGAGTCTTAGAACTTTTAGTAAGTAATCTAGCTAGGTATGTGTTAGATTATGATTTCTTTAAATGGCTGAGAAAAGAATTGTGCTGAATAGAATAACTATTTCTGTCTGTGTATCTTTTTTGTAACTTAAGGTTTTGCCTAGAGGGGTTCTCTATGTTTTTGAATCTAATTACCCTGTAAGATATATACCATCCTGATTTTACAGGGGGGATTTCTTTATTTCTATTTACTTCTATTTTTTATTAAAAGTCTTCTTGTAAAACACTGAATGCTTTTTCATTGTTCTCAGATCCAAGGGTTTGGGTTTGTGGTCACCTATGCAAATTGGTGAGGCTTTCTATCCAACATTTCCCAGGAAAGGGGGGGGTGCAAGTGTTGGGAGGATTGTTCATTGTTCTTAAGATCCAAGGGTCTGGGTCTGTAGTCACCTAGGCAAATTGGTGAGGCTTTTTACCAAACCTTGTCCAGGAAGTGGGGTGCAAGGTTTTGGGAAGTATTTTGGGGGGAAGGACGCGTCCAAACAGCTCTTCCCCAGTAACCAGTATTAGTTTGGTGGTGGTAGCGGCCATTCCAAGGATAAACGGGGGTAATATTTTGTACCTTGGGGAAGTTTTGACCTAAGCTGGTAAAGATAAGCTTAGGAGGTTTTTCATGCAGGTCCCCACATCTGTACCCTAGAGTTCAGAGTGGGGGAGGAACCTTGACATGGTGGCACAGTGGTGGGATTAACCTGAAATCATTTTGAGATCCAGTTGAGATTTTTTGAACTAGAAATACAGATTTTAAAAAGGAATTTTTAGGAAGTCCAGAAGCAGCTTTGAAACTGAAAGCAGCTTGGTTTCTCTCTGCTTTGTGGCCAAGCAGAGACAAAAGGGGATTATCTTGTGAATTGCAGGTTTTCTTTGCCTGGAGGCAGGGTACTTAACTCCTGCAGGGAAATTCACAGTCTTCCAACCCAGAGGTTTTTTTTTTTCTTTTCTTCCTAAAAGTAAATAGGGGGTGTGTGCTCTACCCATTTGCCTGGAGACAAAAGTGGCAGGGTTTTTTTTAGGATTTTGATTTTTTTTTTGTTTTACAAGGAGCACAAGTTTGAAAAGAAATTTTTTTTCTTCTTTGGGCTGGGTAAGCAGGTTTCCAAGTAGTTGGAGGGTTTTTGCTTTAATTTGGGCCCAGAGCAGAGACAAGGGAATTGTCTTTTTCTGTAGGCTGACAATCACTATCAGAGAATAGGTATTCTATTCCAGCACAGCAAAATTTTACAGCCAAGTTTTGTTTGTTTATTTCTAAACCTCGGGTGTAAAGTTAGTTAAAAACAGAGAGGTTAGAATGGCCAAATCCTCAGCTCGACTACAGCTGGAATTAGCCAAATTTCAGGCTGAGGAAAAACAAAGGGAACATGAAAGACAGATAGAACTCATGCAGCTGAAGAAGGAACAAGAAAGGGAGGCAGAACAACACCAAAAGGCTGCCCACAAGAGGGAAATGGAGGCAAGGAAGCATGTGGAGGAGGAGAAGGAAAAAGAGAGGAAGCATGTGGAGGAGATGGAGAGGATAAAGGCCCAGCAGAATATACCAACAAACCCTAGCAATCCTTCTCCAGGTACCACTTCCCATCCCAGAAAGTTCCCCACCTACAAGGCAGGTGATGATACTGAGGCCTTCTTAGAAAACTTCGAAAGGGCCTGCCTTGGGTACAACATCTCTACTGACCAATACATGGTAGAGCTGAGGCCGCAGCTCAGTGGACCCTTAGCTGAGGTGGCAGCTGAAATGCCTAAAGAACACATGAACAAGTATGAACTGTTTAAATCCAAGGCGAGAGTCAGAATGGGGATAACACCCAAGCAGTCTCGTCGGAGGTTCAGAGCCCTAAGGTGGAAACCAGACATGTCATTTACCCGACATGCCTACCACATTGTAAAACATTGGGATGCCTGGATATCAGGAGCAAGTGTTGAATCTCCAGTAAATTTGCCCTTCCTAATGCAAATGGAACAATTCTTAGAGGGTGTTCCTGAGGAAATAGAAAGATACATCCTAGATGGGAAACCCAAAACTGTAATTGAGGCAGGAGAGATTGGAGCCAGATGGGTGGAGGTGGCAGAGAAGAAGAAAACTGGTCGCAGTTGGAGCGGAGACCAGAAGGGACCACCCCAGACCACACCCTATTACCGGGGGCCGCCCAAAGCCCCACCTACCTCCCAAAGAACCCTCCAGACCCCTTATCGTCCCACCACCCCGTTCTCCAGCAACCCTCCTCGCCCCAGTGACCCGTCAGCTGGACGATGTTTTAAGTGTAACGAGCTGGGGCATGTAAAGGCCAACTGCCCCAAGAACCCCAACAGATTACAGTTCATTGCACCGGAATCACACCAGAGGTCCACAGGCCCAGATACCTCCCAGATACCCTTGGAGCGGAGGGAAACTGTGAGTGTGGGTGGGAAGAAGGTCACCGCGTGGAGGGACACCGGAGCACAAGTGTCAGCTATCCATGCTTCCTTAGTGGACCCCAATTTAATCAACCCAGAGATCCAAGTGACGATTCAACCCTTCAAGTCCAACTCTTTCAATTTGCCTACAGCCAAGTTGCCTGTCCAGTACAAGGGCTGGTCAGGAATGTGGACTTTTGCAGTCTATGATGATTATCCCATCCCCATGCTGTTGGGGGAAGACTTGGCCAATCATGTGAAGCAGGCCAAGAGGGTGGGAATGGTCACCCGCAACCAGGCTAAACAAGCCGTGAGGCCTAGCTCTGTTCCGGAAACTTCTATCAGGACCCAGTCAGAGGTGATGGACCTGGACCCCAGGCCAATGTCTGCAACAGCAGTAGTGGATCCAGTCCCAGAGACCCAGACGGAACCAGTCCCAGAACCGGAACCAGCCGAACAACCAACACCAGACCCCGTGTCAGCACTGAATCCAGTACTTGCAACCTCAACACCAGAGGGCCCCACCGAACCTGAACTGGCAGCAGCCGATAACCCTACACAAGAGGCTCAGCCGGAGCCTGAATCCCAACATAGTACACCAGCGGAGAGCAGTTCACAGTCAACAGAAACAGCTCCATCCCCTATATCGCTTCCAGAGGGACCAAGCCTAGGTCCACAATCCCATGAGGAACTGATGTCTCCAGCATCAAGGGAACAGTTCCAGACCGAACAGGAAGCAGATGAAAGCCTCCAGAGAGCTTGGACGGCGGCACGGAGCAACCCACCGCCTCTCAGCTCTTCTAATCGATCCAGGTTTGTTGTAGAAAGAGGACTTTTATACAAGGAAACTCTTTCTGGGGGACACCAGGAAGACTGGCATCCTCAGAGACAGTTGGTAGTTCCAACTAAATACCGGGCCAAGCTCTTGAGCTTAGCCCATGATCACCCTAGTGGCCATGCTGGGGTGAACAGGACCAAAGACCGTTTGGGGGGGTCATTCCACTGGGAGGGAATGGGCAAGGATGTTTCTACCTATGTCCAGTCTTGTGAGGTGTGCCAAAGAGTGGGAAAACCCCAAGACCAGGTCAAAGCTCCTCTCCAGCCACTCCCCATCATTGAAGTTCCATTTCAGCGAGTAGCTGTGGATATTCTGGGTCCTTTTCCGAAAAAGACACCCAGAGGAAAGCAGTACATACTGACTTTCATGGATTTTGCCACCCGATGGCCGGAAGCAGTAGCTCTAAGCAACACCAGGGCTAAAAGTGTGTGCCAGGCACTAGCAGACATTTTTGCCAGGGTAGGTTGGCCCTCCGACATCCTCACAGATGCAGGGACTAATTTCCTGGCAGGAACTATGAAAAACCTTTGGGAAGCTCATGGGGTAAATCACTTGGTTGCCACTCCTTACCATCATCAAACAAATGGCATGGTGGAGAAGTCTAATGGAACTTTGGGGGCCATGATACGTAAATTCGTAAATGAGCACTCCAATGATTGGGACCTAGTATTGCAGCAGTTGCTCTTTGCCTACAGAGCTGTACCACATCCCAGTTTAGGGTTTTCCCCATTTGAACTTGTATATGGCCGTGAGGTTAAGGGGCCATTGCAGTTGGTGAAGCAGCAATGGGAGGGATTTACACCTTCTCCAGGAACTAACATTCTGGACTTTGTAACCAACCTACAAACCACCCTCCGAACCTCTTTAGCCCTTGCTAGAGAAAACTTACAGGATGCTCAAAAAGAGCAAAAAGCCTGGTATGATAAACATGCCAGAGAGCGTTCCTTCAAAGTAGGAGACCAGGTCATGGTCTTAAAGGCGCTCCAGGCCCATAAAATGGAAGCATCGTGGGAAGGGCCATTCGTGGTCCAGGAGCGCCTGGGAGCTGTTAATTATCTCATAGCATTCCCCACCTCCAACCGAAAGCCTAAGGTGTATCATATTAATTCTCTAAAGCCCTTTTATTCCAGAGAATTAAAGGTTTGTCAGTTTACAGCCCAGGGAGGAGACGACGCTGAGTGGCCTGAAGGTGTCTACTACGAAGGGAAATGTGCTGGTGGTGTGGAAGAGGTGAACCTCTCCATGACCCTTGGGCGTATGCAGCGACAGCAGATCCAGGAGCTGTGCACTAGCTACGCGCCAACGTTCTCAGCCACCCCAGGACTGACTGAACGGGCATACCACTCCATTGACACAGGTAATGCTCACCCAATTAGGGTCCAACCTTACCGGGTGTCTCCTCAAGCTAAAACTGCTATAGAACGGGAGATTCAGGATATGTTACAGATGGGTGTAATCCGCCCCTCTGAAAGTGCATGGGCATCTCCAGTGGTTCTAGTTCCCAAACCAGATGGGGAAATACGTTTTTGCGTGGACTACCGTAAGCTAAATGCTGTAACTCGCCCAGACAACTATCCCATGCCACGCACAGATGAACTATTAGAGAAACTGGGAAGGGCCCAGTTCATCTCTACCTTGGACTTAACCAAGGGGTACTGGCAGGTACCGCTAGATAAATCTGCCAAGGAAAGGTCAGCCTTCATCACACATCTCGGGCTGTATGAATTTAATGTACTCCCTTTCGGGCTGCGAAATGCACCCGCCACTTTCCAAAGACTTGTAGATGGTCTCCTAGCGGGATTAGGAGAATATGCAGTCGCCTACCTTGACGATGTGGCCATATTTTCGGATTCCTGGGCAGACCACCTGGAACATCTACAAAAAGTCCTTGAGCGCATAAGGGAGGCAGGACTAACTGTTAAGGCTAAGAAGTGTCAAATAGGCCTAAACAGAGTGACTTACCTTGGACACCAGGTGGGTCAAGGAACTATCAGCCCCCTACAGGCCAAAGTGGATGCTATCCAAAAGTGGCCTGTCCCAAAGTCAAAGAAACAGGTTCAATCCTTCTTAGGCTTGGCCGGTTATTACAGACGATTTGTACCGCACTACAGCCAAATCGCTGCCCCACTGACAGACCTAACCAAAAAGAAACAGCCAAATGCTGTTCAGTGGACCGGAAAGTGTCAGAAGGCCTTTAACAAGCTTAAAGCGACACTCATGTCTGACCCTGTACTAAGGGCCCCAGACTTTGACAAACCGTTCCTAGTAACCACAGATGCATCCGAGCGTGGTGTGGGAGCACTTTTAATGCAGAAAGGACCTGATCAAGAATTCCACCCTGTAGTGTTTCTCAGCAAAAAACTGTCTGAGAGGGAAAGCAACTGGTCAGTCACTGAAAAAGAATGTTATGCCATTGTCTACGCTCTGGAAAAGCTACGCCCATATGTTTGGGGACGGCGTTTCCACCTGCAAACCGACCATGCTGCACTAAAGTGGCTTCACACCGTCAAAGAAACTAACAGAAAACTTCTTCGGTGGAATTTAGCTCTCCAAGATTTTGATTTTGACATCCAACACATCTCAGGAGCTTCTAACAAAGTGGCTGATGCACTCTCCCGTGAAAGTTTCCCAGAATCAACTGGTTAAAATCGTCCTTGAGATGTGGAAAATATTGTTAGTCTTTATGTACTTGGTAGTATATTTAGAGATGCATGTGTCTTATTAACTCTGTTTTCCTAGAGCTCCAGGAAGAAATCCCAGCCAGTGTTTCACCCTAGCTGAGATTTGGGGGGCGTGTCATAAATATAAAGGGAAGGGTAAACCCCTTTGAAATCCCTCCTGGCCAGGGGAAAGCTCCTCTCACCTGTAAAGGGTTAAGAAGCTAAAGGTAACCTCGCTGGCACCTGACCAAAATGACCAATGAGGAGACAAGATACTTTCAAAAGCTGGGAGGAGGGAGAGAAACAAAGGGTTTGTGTGTCTGTCTGTAGTCGTCTTGGCCGGGGACAGAACAGGAATGGAGTCTTAGAACTTTTAGTAAGTAATCTAGCTAGGTATGTGTTAGATTATGATTTCTTTAAATGGCTGAGAAAAGAATTGTGCTGAATAGAATAACTATTTCTGTCTGTGTATCTTTTTTGTAACTTAAGGTTTTGCCTAGAGGGGTTCTCTATGTTTTTGAATCTAATTACCCTGTAAGATATATACCATCCTGATTTTACAGGGGGGATTTCTTTATTTCTATTTACTTCTATTTTTTATTAAAAGTCTTCTTGTAAAACACTGAATGCTTTTTCATTGTTCTCAGATCCAAGGGTTTGGGTTTGTGGTCACCTATGCAAATTGGTGAGGCTTTCTATCCAACATTTCCCAGGAAAGGGGGGGGTGCAAGTGTTGGGAGGATTGTTCATTGTTCTTAAGATCCAAGGGTCTGGGTCTGCAGTCACCTAGGCAAATTGGTGAGGCTTTTTACCAAACCTTGTCCAGGAAGTGGGGTGCAAGGTTTTGGGAAGTATTTTGGGGGGAAGGACGCGTCCAAACAGCTCTTCCCCAGTAACCAGTATTAGTTTGGTGGTGGTAGCGGCCATTCCAAGGATAACGGGGGTAATATTTTGTACCTTGGGGAAGTTTTGACCTAAGCTGGTAAAGATAAGCTTAGGAGGTTTTTCATGCAGGTCCCCACATCTGTACCCTAGAGTTCAGAGTGGGGGAGGAACCTTGACAGACGCTAAGGGTGGTTTGCAAAGAAGAAAACCTTAGTAGCCTATACGTTTCTTTGTTGATCACATGCTTTATCTTTTAGGATTTCTTTGGATATTAAAAAGTACACACTATTAACAAGTAAGACACATCCAGAGTTACTTAGATTATACATACAGCACTGTGTTCTGAGGGGTACTGTGTAGGGAATGTGGGGATCACTTGTGTTCTTTAACTCACCCTACTATTGCTGATGTAGAGCCATAAAGGAATGAAGCCATTTCAGTATTGGTGTTTGAGCATACCCACTGCAGGGATATTCGTATCCCAGAGGCATAATCGAAACATTAACTTGAGTGTTTTGTTACAAGGGACAGTTAAAGCGGGTGGTATAGGAACAAACTGGGCCTTTGGGGGAAGCTGTTTTTGTGGCCCCAGTCTGGAAGACCAGCAACACCACTCCAAGAAGTAGGAGAGTGGGTGGGGCAGGAAAGAAGACTCTACAAACAAAAACAGAGGGACTATAGAAAGTTGGGAACAGGACTGGGGTCTTCAACAGGATTCAGGGATTTTCCCTTTTTGGGAGGGGGGCATAAACTGTTGGACAGTCCGAGAAGTCTAAACAAAAGAGGGGTCAGAGTAAATCAAAGGTTGAAATAACTCTGTACAAAAAAGATAGCTCTAACCAAGCAAGTTAAGGAGTGACAGAAGTTATGGTGAGTGACTGTTTCAATCTTACACTGGTCAGCTTCTGGATATTCCTCCCAACTCTTCCTTTCATTTTCTGAATGCAACATTTACTAGTACAATTAAAGACATTCGTGTCTAGCTATTCCAAGCTACAGCTGACATAGAATGCATCCTAGCAAGGGCACTTTGCCCAGGTGGCTCCCTTAAGACAGATTGTGAGCCAAAAATGTTACTCGTTCCTACTATCACTCAGGCTGAACAGTTTGGCCCTACAGCTCTCCCATCCCTGGAACAGTGCATGGCCAGAGGAACTTTCCCTGCCAAATTTTAAATGAGGATATTTCTCCTCTCCCTCGACTCCCAGCCTTTCCTCATTAGTTATGGTCCTCTGATCGCACAGCTTATTTTTTTTTAAAGTTTAAATCTTGATTTAAAAATCTAATTAGATTTTTCTTGTCTGATACTAGTTTGTATCCCCTTCACCAGACTGAGTGCTCTTTTCAAGTACCAATTCCTCCTGTACTATATTTGCCAGCTACATTACTACAAATAAATACTGCAGCCCTCCAGCATTTTGGTATGAAGAGGTGGAGGAGAAGGTCTTTATCTCCACTGCTCACCTATTTTTTTTTCACTTGATTTGGGTGGGGTTTGATTTTAATCTTTTAATTCTTTTATTTGAAGGGCAGCAGTAGGATGCTAAAGAAAGAAATGATGTATTGCTTGCTGTACTAAATTAGTAGTGTGCATTATCATTTATGCAACACGATAATGGCAGATTAAAGGCGTGGTCCATGCCCTGAAGAGTTTACTAATTTATGGCTCATTTCTGCCTCCGTTACTCACATTGAGCAGAAATACCTTACTCTGGGAGGAGCGCTGTCTTGCTTTGCCTGAAATGAGTCTTCTGAAGAATTAATCCTGCTTTTCATTTGAGTAATTTCACAGCAAAAAGATGTCTCTCTCCATGGGTATGATGCTTGATCAGTGGGTCCTCAAATTCCACCTAGAACTACCCCCCATCTAAATCCTCCCAGCCTACTTCTTTCTCTTCCCCTTTCTTTGAACTGGGTCCCCCAGCTCTAACATCCCAGAAATCCCATTTTACTAACCAGTGTGGATTCTTCAGTCACAGCATCCTCTGTTTCTCTTCCACCAGCTTGGGGGGCTGGGCTTTTTGGACCAAAACTGCCTCACATAGGTTGCTCTTGCTGCAAAGGGTGCTATTTGGAGCATATGTGCTTAGTCTCAAGGCATATCCTCCAGTCTCATGATAGTGATGTGACTGTATAATGGAGGCTTGGAAGCAAGGGGAGCTGTTTCTTCCCCATCATCCACAAAGGCAGATGAAGTGGCAACAGCTATCAGTTCGCCTACATCATCAATCAGCTCAGGAACTTCCACCTAATGAGCCTCCTATACTCTCGGGTCCCCTAACATGTTAGGGCTCTGAGTGAGTACTTTATGACAATGTTCTCCCCAGTACATTATTTGGACTCTCTCTGTGATCACTAGGATATTGATTGGTTGCTTCTTTAAAAACACCACTACCACAACCTGGAAAATGTTCCCAGATGTCCTCTTCCTCCCCAGTTCTATAACCTTATATTTGCTATAGGCAAGAGATGTTTGCAAACTACATTAGTCTTTATATATACACCGTATACTCCAATTTATCAATTTAATAAACTCTGGGGATTGCTAATAGGAAAGAAAATCTTTAGTCACTTCAAATCTAGCCCAGCAAAAGTCATTACCAACTCAGCAGCTGTTTGCTGTCCTAGTAGAAATGAGTCACTGATCTCAGTCTGGTTCCTATTTCCATGTCATAAGCCAGATTAAATGGCATTCTCACAGAAAGGTAAAACCTGGAAGGATATGGAAATTGAACTACTTTCTCTACCTAATTATCATCTCCCAAGAACAAGGGTCAGGAATATAGCCAAGGCAATATGAGGACAGTTGCATAACCAAAGTCAATACTAAACCTGTTCTTTGTGTATATAGAGCACTTCACTCTCCATTGCTGAAAAACAGTCACCTTCCACAAGAGACAAAGTCCTAAAGTATCTCTGCTTGATTAGTTGGTACCCCGGAGCTACTGAGACAGGATTCTGAAATGCGCTATACAGAATAAACAATACATGTGGGAAGAAAATGGAATCCTAGGTTTGTAAAACATTTTGCAGTGTCACCTCTAATTTATTTGCCTGGTTTTGAACAGAAGAAAAGGCCTACAAGAATGGTGACATTTCATGTAAGGCAAATTAAGAAGAAAATAATCTTGTTTTACCCATTTTTGTTGTGCCATTCATTGTTATGGTAAGTCAGTCCCTGGTAAGTGCATTTTCGCGTTCTGGCAATAAAGCTTCATTTTCAAATTTTTATTGTTAGCCACCGGTTCTTTTTTATTTATTTAATACAGACACTAGCACAAATACAACCTCCTTCAGGCATGAATAGATGTTCCTTGGTTGATCTCAAGAGTGACATCTCACAGTCTTAAAACGTACTGCCTCAGGACTCTCTTTTTTTTTTTTTTTATTAAGTGGCACAGTACCTGCCTAAGTCTGAATTTTTTTTTTAATGCTAGTTTCTACTTCATGTACTGTAAAGCCTTTTGGTCTCTGCATTGAAGGTGCCTGTGGAATAATTCTTTTGTTCCAAAACCTGCAGATTCGCAGAGTTAGTTCTTCCATCACTGGCACACTGACATTTTCAGCCACCTATCAGCTAGATCACAGCTATAGCTTTATAGGTAGTACAAGAAAGGGCAGTTTCTCATTGCTTTGTGCCTCTTCAGACATACCCAAAGTATTTTTCTATTGTGTGTCTTGGTACCCTGAATGAAATCCAGAGTCCAACCCTCAGATCTATGCACACATATGTCTGAAAAGAGACTTAAGTGACATCTGTGCTGGGATGAAGTGCTTACATGACATTCTTTGGAGTTTCCACATTCTAAACGATTCTTTCTACATATCTTCTGAGTTTCGAATGGTGCATCCTTAAAAGTTGGCATGGATTTGTATGGTATTCAGGGGGCCTACTTTTCAGGAAATATATGGAATCCCAAACATTTGCAAATATAAAATATCCTCTGAATTTGAAACCCAATAGGCTCCAAATTCCCCTTCAGGTTCTTGTAGATGAATATCTTCCCTTTCAGATTCCCAAATATGAAAACCATGAATGTCTTTGTGGGTCAGAGTGTGGATTGCAATCACCCTGTCTAGACTCCTGGGGGGAGTGGCTAGATGTTAAAGTTACCCATTATAATTCTTTGAGCAGCAGCCAGTAGTCCCATTTCTATTTAGAGGCATTCTCACGTAGAGGACTTCAGAAACTGGACTTCTTGTCCACCTTCACTCACCTATAGACCTTACTGTCTGCAGTAGTGGAGCTAGAAAATACTCCTCCAGCCCTGCTGTATAGCAGCCATTTATCTGTGGATCTGACAAATGCACCAGACTAGGCTGGATTAAAGGAAAGTTCTTATTCATATGCAACAGGATGTAAGGAATTTTGTATGGGTCTCTGGGGAGGATGAGCTGGGAGGAAGGAGTAAGAAGGTTTACATGGGACAGAATGAGAAATTCAGCTATTAGAGGAGTAGGAAGCAGACTATGGGCCTTGCAAGGGGGTTGGCAGGAAATTTACAGTGGATGGCACAGAGATTGAATTATTTGAGGTTGGAGGCAGAAGGGAAGGAGTATCATGAAGATGTCTGGAGCTGGGCCAAAGGTTCTGGGTTCCAGATATTTTCAGAATAGTAGGACCCCAAAATACAAATATCTGTTTGTTCCTGGAGTATGTGGGGGGGGTCATGTGGTGTAGAAACTATTCTTATAGTCCAGTCAGATTTTTATACTAGGTGAAATTCACCCTGGTAGTAGGCATCCTTCAGTCTCGAGAAACCATGGGCATGCACCCCTGAGAGATAAAGAATTTACTCAATTGGTTTTATAGTAGCCATGGCTGTGGCTGAAGAAACCCACTCGAGAGATACATCTCTGCCATATCTGACACACTTAAAGGTAATGTTTCCACTCTTTGGGCTCTGCCTTCTGCGAGCCCTTTTCTCTTCTTCTAAGCTGGACTGCTTCCTCTCGTAACTCTGGAGACCCTTGTTTAGCTCTTGTTTCCGAAGACTGAGGTCCTGAGTGTGATCTTCCCAGTTATCCACATCCATGTCCTTTTCTTTGAGGTCTCACTTACACACATCCTTCAAACGCAATTTTGGGCATCCTTTGGGTCTTTCTCCAGATGCCAATTCACTGTAGAGGATGTCCTTTGGGATATGCACATCATTCATCAGGCGCACAAGCCCAAACCAACGAAGGCATCTCTGTTTGAGGAGTGTTTGCATGCTGGGTATACTGGCAGGGCTTTGGAGCGGAGCCCAGAGCTGGAGCGCAGAGCAGCTCCGGAGCAGTGGAGCTGCAGGTTTTTGCCTGGAGCTGGAGCGGAACCGGAGCACAGCTCCAAAGCCCTGAATACTGGTCCGTTTGAGCACCTCAGTGTTGTGGACTCTGTCCCTTCAGGAGATTCCAACAATTCAATAAAGCCAACACATATGAATGTTGTTGAGTCTCTCTTCCTCATGAGAGTATAAGGTTCATGCCTCACTCCCATACAAAAGTGTGTTGATAACACATGCATGATACACACAGATATTGGTGTGTTCTGTAAGGTTGTTGTTTTGCCATACCCTCTTGCTCAATCAAAATACTTTTGTCACCCTGGTAAGAACAGGCCTAAGGAAATTATTTGCAATGCATAACAACAACTTTATCGAACCTACTAGCTTAAGCTAGTACACTTACACTTAAACACAGTGTAAGGAGCTTAAGTGAGACCTAAGTGGAGCTAATCGGTGTGGAGAGCCTTGAACTGGCCCAGGACACTGGGGTGAATTTCATCCATTCATGAAATGGAAGAGTTTGGTAAAAACTGAGCAGCGTTGCAAATATCTGCAGCAAAATGACACTCAGTGCAAAGATCTCCAAAGACAGAAAAATTTAACTCATAGATAGGGCCCTACCAAATTCATGGTCCATTTTGGTCAATTTCACGGTCATAGGATTTTAAAAATTGTAAAGTTTGTGATTTCAGCTATCTAAACCTGAAATTTCACTGTGTTGTAATTGTAGGAGTCCTGACCCAAAAAGGAGTTGTGTGGGGGGAGAGGGGTCACAAGGTTATTGTAGGAGGATTGTGGTGCTGCTACCCTTACTTCTGCGCTGCTGTTGGCGGCGGCATTACATTCAGAGCTGGACAGGTGGAGAACAATGGCTGCTGGCCGGAAGCCCAGCTCTGAAGGCAGAGCCACTGCCAGTAGCAGCGTAGAAGTAAGGATGGCCTGGTATGGTATTGCCACCCTTACTTCTGTGCTGCTGCTGGCGGGGCACTGCCTTCAAAGCTAGGCACCTGACCAACAGCCACCACTTTCCAGCTGCCCAACTCTGAAGGCAGCGGAGAAGTAAGTGTGGCAATACCAAGACCCCCCTAAAATAACTTTGCAACCCCCCCTGCAATTCCCTTTTGGGTCAGGGCCCCCAATTTGAGAAATGCTGGTCTCACCCTATGCTATATAGGTTTCACGGGAAATAGCAAACAAAAGACCAGGTTTCATGGGGGGAGACCAGAATTCACGGTCCGTGACACATTTTTCATAGCTGACAATTTGGTAGGGCCCTTCTCATAGACAATCATTTTGATTGACTCCACTAGCATTCTTTTCCAGATTATTCCTGTTCCTTTAACTGTTCCTTTAACAGATTATTTTATTCACAATATTGCCTCAGCCAGGCACTTAAAAACACTTAATTGCACATGTAAAAGAATTAAATGAAGGACAACAAATCCAGACTGATTCCTTTTCTCAACTATATGCTAATGCTTTTTACACTGTGCTCTCTCCCTGTAGCACTGAAAAGTTATTTTTTTTAAATTGACAAACCAGACAGACCATGGATAATTATCTACACATCCTTACTATTTGTTGTTTGTTTGTTTTGCTGGGATAGAAAGATGGGAGCGTAAATTAATGAAATTAGAGACAGCCATGGACTCAGCAACCTATCACACACATTGATACAAGGGAACAAAGCTTTTTCTCTCCCTATACCCTTTTTAGTTAAGCTAATATTTACAGATTTCCACTAGTCACACCCATACATTGTCATTTGTATCTGTGAGGTCAAGGTGTTTCATGAAATCTTTAAAGGCCTATTTTGTGGTAGAGACTGACAGACTTGGCTGTAGGTATGCAGCTGCCAAAACTGGACACATTAGATTAAGCAGGGAATATCAAGATGTTACATTATTGGAAGAAATATTGCCAGCAGTAGATGGTAGCACTGGGAATGAATCTCTTAGAGGACCTTAATCACAACATGGACCTTATTTTAAGAGCCAGGTCTCAGAGGAAGGAAGAAAACCAATATGAGGAATAAGGACGCTGGGGTTTTTTTTTAAATTTCCTTTAATTTCCTTATCATTGGGGAAAGGATGATAAGCCCTCTGGCACATGGAATATCTCTATCTGTGTTTGTATTGACCCCAGGACAATGGAACCCAAATCCTGACTGGGACCTTTGGGTGCTATTGTAAAAGAAATGGTTAATACTAATTGCTTCAGAAAGTCAGTGGGCAAATCTGCAAGCAATTATTTTAGTGGAACTTCTTGTGTGAAGAAAGAAAAGGAGTACTTGTGGCACCTTAGAGACTAACCAATTTATTTGAGCATAAGCTTTCATGAGCTACAGCTCACTTCATCGGATGCATACTGTGGAAACTGCAGAAGACATTATATACACAGAGACCATGAAACAATACCTCCTCCCACCCCACTCTCCTGCTGGTAATAGCTTATCTAAAGTGATCACTCTCCTTACAATGTGTATGATAATCAAGTTGGGCCATTTCCAGCACAAATCCAGGTTTTCTCACCCTCCGCACCCCCCCCCCCCACACACACAAACTCACTCTCCTGCTGGTAATAGCCCATCCAAACTGACCACTCTCCCCACAATGTGTATGATAATCAAGGTGGGCCATTTCCAGCATAAATCCAAGTTTAACCAGAACATCTGAGGGGGGGGGGTAGGAAAAAACAAGGGGAAATAGGCTACCTTGCATAATGACTTAGCCACTCCCAGTCTCTATTTAAGCCTAAATTAATAGTATCCAATTTGCAAATGAGTTCCAATTCAGCAGTTTCTCGCTGGAGTCTGGATTTGAAGTTTTTTTGTTGTAAGATAGCGACCTTCATGTCTGTAATTGCGTGACCAGAGAGATTGAAGTGTTCTCCGACTGGTTTATGAATGTTATAATTCTTGACATCTGATTTGTGTCCATTTATTCTTTTACGTAGAGACTGTCCAGTTTAACCAATGTACATGGCAGAGGGGCATTGCTGGCACATGATGGCATATATCACATTGGTGGATGTGCAGGTGAACGAGCCTCTGATAGTGTGGCTGATGTTATTAGGCCCTGTGATGGTGTCCCCTGAATAGATATGTGGGCACAGTTGGCAACGGGCTTTGTTGCAAGGATAGGTTCCTGGGTTAGTGGTTCTGTTGTGTGGTATGTGGTTGTTGGTGAGTATTTGCTTCAGGTTGGGGGGCTGTCTGTAGGCAAGGACTGGCCTGTCTCCCAAGATTTGTGAGAGTGTTGGGTCATCCTTCAGGATAGGTTGTAGATCCTTAATAATGCATTGGAGGGGTTTTAGTTGGGGGCTGAAGGTGACGGCTAGTGGCGTTCTGTTATTTTCTTTGTTAGGCCTGTCCTGTAGTAGGTGACTTCTGGGAACTCTTCTGGCTCTATCAATCTGTTTCTTCACTTCCGCAGGTGGGTACTGTAGTTGTAAGAATGCTTGATAGAGATCTTGTAGGTGTTTGTCTCTGTCTGAGGGGTTGGAGCAAATGCGGTTGTATCGCAGAGCTTGGCTGTAGACAATGGATCGTGTGGTGTGGTCAGGGTGAATGCTGGAGGCATGTAGGTAGGAATAGTGGTCAGTAGGTTTCCGGTATAGGGTGGTGTTTATGTGACCATTGTTTATTAGCACTGTAGTGTCCAGGAAGTGGATCTCTTGTGTGGACTGGACCAGGCTGAGGTTGATGGTGGGATGGAAATTGTTGAAATCATGGTGGAATTCCTCAAGGGCTTCTTTTCCATGGGTCCAGATGATGAAGATGTCATCAATATAGCGCAAGTAGAGTAGGGGCGTTAGGGGACGAGAGCTGAGGAAGCGTTGTTCTAAATCAGCCATAAAAATGTTGGCATACTGTGGGGCCATGCGGGTACCCATAGCCGTGCCGCTGATCTGAAGGTATACATTGTCCCCAAATTTAAAATAGTTATGAGTAAGGACAAAGTCACAAAGTTCAGCCACCAGGTTAGCCGTGACATTATCGGGGATAGTGTTCTTGACGGCTTGTAGTCCATCTTTGTGTGGAATGTTGGTGTAGAGGGCTTCTACATCCATAGTGGCCAGTATGGTGTTATCAGGAAGATCACTGATGGATTGTAGTTTCCTCAGGAAGTCAGTCGTGTCTCGAAGGTAGCTGGGAGTGCTGGTAGCGTAGGGCCTGAGGAGAGAGTCTACATAGCCAGACAATCCTGCTGTCAGGGTGCCAATGCCTGAGATGATGGGGCGCCCAGGATTTCCAGGTTTATGGATGTTGGGTAGTAGATAGAATATCCCAGGTCAGGGTTCCAGAGGTGTGTCTGTGAGGATTTGATCTTGTGCTTTTTCAGGAAGTTTCTTGAGCAAATGCTGTAGTTGCTTTTGGTAACTCTCAGTGGGATCACAGGGTAATAGCTTGTAGAAAGTGGTGTTGGAGAGCTGCCGAGCAGCCTCTTGTTCATATTCCGACCTATTCATGATGACAACAGCACCTCCTTTGTCAGCCTTTTTGATTATGATGTCAGAGTTGTTTCTGAGGCTGTGGATGGCATTGTGTTCTGCACGGCTGAGGTTATGGGGCAAGTGATGCTGCTTTTCCACAATTTCAGCCTGTGCACGTCGGCGGAAGCACTCTATGTAGAAGTCCAGTCTGCTGTTTCGACCTTCAGGAGGAGTCCACCTAGAATCCTTCTTTTTGTAATGTTGTTAGGGAGGCCTCTGTGGATTAGTATGTTGCTCAGAGGTATTTTGGAAATATTCCTTGAGTTGGAGACATCGAAAATAGGATTCTAGGTCACCACAGAACTGTATCATGTTCGTGGGGGTGGAGGGGCAGAAGGAGAGGCCCCGATGTGCCCACATATCTATTCAGGGGACACCATCACAGGGCCTAATAACATCAGCCACACTATCAGAGGCTCGTTCACCTGCACATCCACCAATGTGATATATGCCATCATGTGCCAGCAATGCCCCTCTGCCATGTACATTGGTCAAACTGGACAGTCTCTACGTAAAAGAATAAATGGACACAAATCAGATGTCAAGAATTATAACATTCATAAACCAGTCGGAGAACACTTCAATCTCTCTGGTCACGCAATTACAGACATGAAGGTCGCTATCTTACAACAAAAAAACTTCAAATCCAGACTCCAGCGAGAAACTGCTGAATTGGAACTCATTTGCAAATTGGATACTATTAATTTAGGCTTAAATAGAGACAGGGAGTGGCTAAGTCATTATGCAAGGTAGCCTATTTCCCCTTGTTTTTTCCTACCCCCCCCCCCAGAAGTTCTGGTTAAACTTGGATTTATGCTGGAAATGGCCCACCTTGATTATTGTGCACATTGTGGGGAGAGTGGTCGCTTTGGATGGGCTATTACCAGCAGGAGAGTGAGTTTGTGTGTGTGTGTTTTGGGGGAGGGGGGGTGAGAAAACCTGGATTTGTGCTGGAAATGGCCCACCTTGATTATCATTCACATTGTAAAGAGAGTGGTCACTTTGGATGGGCTATTACCAGCAGGAGAGTGGGGTGGGAGGAGGTATTGTTTCATGGTCTCTGTGTATATAATGTCTTCTGCAGTTTCCACAGTATGCATCCGATGAAGTGAGCTGTAGCTCACGAAAGCTTATGCTCAAATAAATTGGTTAGTCTCTAAGGTGCCACAAGTACTCCTTTTCTTCTTGTGTGAGTAAGTATTATCTGAATAAGGGTTATTGAACTGGTCCTTCCTGATTTTCACAGAGATGCAAAATCAGGAAAGAGAATGTAGTCTAAAGTCATCAGATAAATTATTTGTGCAGTGTTAGTGATGATCACATACAGCAGTGTCTGTAATCCTCTCTGCTCCATCCGGCCCTGATCCAATAAAGTTCTTAAATACATGCTTAACTCTAAGAATATGAGTTGTCCCATTGAGGTCAACATTAAATGTTAAAGTTAAGCACATGCTTAAGTGTCTTGCTGGATCAGGGCTTTATAGCTTTGCCTTTGGGGAATTTTCTTGGCCGTCATGATATCACCATTGGATTTTCCTATGAATAATGTAGCAGAGTTGTTGAAACATGAAAGCAACAATTTTATTGTTATAAAAATACCTGAAGGGAAAATTCCTGCAGAAGAATTCTGTGCTAGCTGCAAGAAGAACTGATAGGGTGAAACTCTTCTACAGATAGTTACTCTCTTGCAATAAACACTCAAAAATCTAAAATGTAGAGTTACTGAGGATTTTATCAATGGATTTTTATCCTAAAAAAGTTTTCAGGCAATTAAACGTAAGCTGTGGTACAATTAAAACAAAAAAGCTTTCTCTCCCTGTTTTAACATATCAGCAACAAGAGTAACACATCTGGAATGTAGCTTCCAACAGCAGCCATAAAACTATCATTTATTTATTAGCAGCAATTATGATACATAAGGCAATTGGAGTTTACTCAATAAATATTGTAAAGTATTTGCTTATTAGGTAGATTTGGGGAGACACAGGGTTTTTTTCCCCACACCGTTTTGCAATCAGTTCTTTTCAGGTAACACCAGTCTGACATTTGTTGTAAAGAAATTAATACAACAGAGTCACCAAGCTTCCATTTTTAAACACTATCTGATTGGTACAAGGTTTATTTGGTAGGTTTTTTTATGATTTCATGTCGATCAAAAGATCTGGATGGAGGCTATTGACCCAATCTATCCAATTTTTTCTCTTTTCTAGTCTCATAAAATATCTTTGGCTTTCTTTCTTTCTTAGAGTTAGCTGCCAGTACAGTGATGGTGATTCAAATAGCAATAAACGCTTCTTAAATTACTGCACAAAATATCACAGAGAGGTTACTTAAATGGCACTGATGTTCAGCAGTCTGCACTGGTTTCCTTCCTTGAGGACCTTTTCCCAAAGAAAAACTAAGATGGAATTAGATGGAATTTAAACTGGAATTAGATAAGAATGCAAGATAAAAATACAACACCATCCTCTAATGTTTATCAAAGACAAATACTGGTATTGAAATAGGGCGCTAAACATTACATGAGTTCACATAAAGTTGGGTGTCTATTTAACTGAACTAGTGCATCCATACAACATGTAATAAGTCAAAACTCAAACTCTTTAAAATCCTGTCAGGGTTACCGGGGCTTTAAGGTTAATATAAGTCACTCTGCCTAGTATTTGCATTTGATTAACTCTTGCAAAGGAAGCAGCTGGTGCTCACCTGAATAGGCAGTGGTTGTCCAAGTGAAAAGACCCAAACTCATGGTGGACCAAAAAGGGAAACACATTCCATAGTCAACCCTCCACTAAGGATTCCCTACCACAATTCCCCAGACGTTCAGATAAAGGGACTGTTTAGCAGAAGTGTTCTAGCTGATCTTACCCATCATTAGGGTGCATAGGGAGCAATGTGGTTTCTCAGATAGACATGCCCAGCCAACATAGTGCTTTTCAGATGAAATTAACAATTTGAATTGCCCCTAGAAATAATGAAGATGCCAGTGCAGACTTTGGGAATAGGCACTATGCTCCATAAGGCTGACCCCACTAAGTAAGCATGCAGCCATGTGCTGTTCCCCATGAGGTGTACATTCTAATAATCAAGATGGTAGGTCACAAAGGCCATGGACATGGATGGGTGATGTCCACATCTGAAACAGATGTTTACAATCATCTAGCTAAACACAGATGGAGAGCAATGGTTTGGGCCATTTCGGCCCTATCACCTGCAAATCTCTGGAGAAAGGATGTGCAAGTGCTCGGAGTACCTGGGACAACCATTCATACAGAACATTTCATCCAGAAGAAACTAAAATCTTTTACAAATTGTATTTATCTAGTTAGCTATATTTTAGCAGGGGGAGGTGCCATTAAACTCTCACCATTAAAACTGCAACAAAAATTTAACACACAACACTATGCAACAGTTTAGCTTAGGAAATAAAAAAAAAATCAGTTGAATTTTGCATTCAGTTGAAACTGTTGGCATATTGCAATTACCCAGAATAGAACTAAGGCAAAGAACCACGTGTAGCATTCCTACTCTTGCAAAACTGACACAGTATCTTTAATGACAACAACTGAGCCAAATCTTGGATTTACACCTTATTTCCAACATGTCAAATCACATCCAGAAACAATGGGTACCAAAACATCTTGCTGGGGCACTGGTTCAGTACTGACTGAGAAGAAAGCATGCCATTACTAAACCATCAGCACCAATTACTGCAGCACCCCGGGTTTTGTATAAGATTCTTTCCTTCCACCCTGCTTAACTCTGAGCTATATCTATCTCTCAGCCTTGTGAGAAGGCTGCAATTCTATTCCAGCCACCTCTCATAGTACAGGTTGTTTGGAATGGTGAATATAAGGTCTCCACCCATTTGCCACTTCACAACTTTGGTAAAGTTCTGATACATATCCACATTATTGTGACTCAGGCCTATCTCTGTAATGATCACAAATCAAAATTCTGAACGGAACACCTCAAGCTTTGGAAACATATTGATTTGGGATGCCAGTCTGGTTTCAAATTTTGTGGCTATACATTTGATAATGTATTATCTAATCCCTATCCCCTCTTTCCTCTCACAAAAAAATTACTAGATCCAGAGTGGTCAACCACAAGCAGATTGTGGAGGGTCCATTTTTCATATATTCTCCACCATTTGTTAAAGTTAAGGTTTTTATTAGTCACAATTGCCTCGGATGAGGGGAAAGGGGAGGGATAAAAGAAACAGCTGGTATAGTATGCAGTAGGATAGCTGAGAAAAGATGCATATATCTTTCTGCTTTGTGGCAAATGTGATGCCAAAATTCTTCCTTGAAAAGGGTAGTGAAATATAAGAACAGTGGAGTACCAGAGAGGGAAACGTCAGCCGGTGGAGTTCAATACAATAAGTTGTCGTTTGCTTATCCAGTCAAAGTACATGGGAGTTATTGCACTTTGGCAGTGATTTTATTTTTTCCTTCTGGACTTTCAGACCTGTCTTGTACACTGAGCTAGGTTTGATCTGTTTAAAACGTGTGCTGTATTTAACTTCCTTCAAAACCACAGACCCTTAAAAAAATAAGACCCACAACACAGTGAAATAATGTTGGGGGTGGGAAAGAGGCAGTAATTTTGCCCGGATAATGTTGTCATACTTTGTAAAGCCTTTAATGCTGGAATTTATTTATTAATGATGCATGGGTTATTACCCACCATCTGTCTTGTGTTAGCAGTGGGCTGTTTCAGATTATGGTAATGTGTTTCTGATTTGAGTTGTGTTGAAAGCCAGAACAAGGCATCTCATGTGCAGTCCTCTTTGAGGCCTGCTGTTTTCAATTCCTCTTCACAGAATGGGCTTTTATTTGATTTGTTATGGGGATTTTTTTTCTTCTGTTGCCAAAACAGCTGCAAGCCTGGAAGGGAAGGAGACACAGGGCCACATCAAACTTGTTAGCTCGTAAAAGAAACAGAATGTTCCAGGAACAAAAAGGGGGAGAGAGAAAGAGAGACAGAGAAAGAAGGGAGGGAGTTCTGGAGGCAAGGAGGGACAGACAGAAAAAGAGGGCAAGTGAAAAGATTAAAAAGCTTAAATGGGGCATTTGTTTGGCTTTCATATCAAGGGCACATCAAAAAATGTTTTGCTATTATAAGTGGCATATAACAGATTGTTATGTTTTTTTAATTTACTGGCCCACTTAACGCAGAAAGAAGCCTTTCTTCTGAAGGGCTTTAACGACCTTTATTTACAAAGCTGTAAATAAAACATGTCCCCAAAATGAGCTGCCACCAGAAAAGAAAAAAACAAAACCAGTTTTTATCATGTTTCTGATGTTGCATGTAGGGCATCATGCATCATGTATAGGGCAGAGAGAAAGAGAAGAGGAAGGAGGAAACAGGCAGCTCCCCTGCTGTGATTGTGCGTTTTTAGGTCTCAGTCTGTCTCTCTCGCTGTCAGGTTGTTGAACTGTGTTTCCAAGGCTAAGTAAACAAGTGGGGAGACGGATTCCTTTCCACAATGCCTGGATTCTGGGCAGCTTTGCACTCCAGCTGCACCTGTAGTATATTTTTAACCTTAAGAATCTGTTTGGAAAAGCTTGTCTATGCTGCAATATTTATGGTCAGCACTACTGCACTTCTGGTTGTAGAAGGTAAGAATGTAAGAAAGAGATAAGAGTCCCATACCCTGATATAGAGAATCTTAAAAACTATTTTACATATCAAAGCCATTTCCAAATTTGTCTTCAGATTATGACCTGAACTTTTCTCACTCTATTATACAGAGACAGGTTGTTTAATGATTTAGGGATTAGAATATACTTCACTGATGGTCTCAAATCCTTTTAGCCACATAGTGGGGAAATTTCTATTGATTAGAAACTAAACTGTGAGTTGTATATTACTCTTTAAAACTCTGCGTAACTCAGGCTCTAGCTACGCAATGATACCTTACGTCCTGTGTACCATGGCAGTTAGAAAAATCTGATGAGCTCTGGTTAACAGTCTCCAGATTTGAACATCTAGTGGTGAAGCATTCTCAGCAGAAGATACTTGGTTCTGGAACTCACTTGCCCCACTGGTCTCACAGAGACCAAATTTTCTAACCTTCAGATGATGTACAAAAAGTCCATCTGCTTCTTTAAAGGGTGAGGATTAGAATGAACATTTATTATGGCAGGACTGTTTTTAGTTAGCATTTGCTATGCCTAATAGACAGAATGGCAGAAGAGGGTCTACAAGAGAAATTTAAATGTTTAGAGGGAATCAGCCTTTTGGATGAGCCCTGAAGGATATATTTTATGTGAATTTATTTAGAAGACATTTCTTTTTCTATTGCCTTTTTTTTCTTTTGCATTTCTTTTGTATTAAAATGTTAGTGTTAATAAGTGAGCAAAAAAATCAAGTCAACTGTGACAATATTCATAAAACAAAAAAGAAACAAATGAAGTAATCCAAAATCAAAGACAGTACAGAACAATGTAACCTATATTCTAATTTAGCTATCATAGAAACACCTCATCCATGTCTGATCCACAACACGTATGTATTCTGATAACATAACTTATTCTTAGAGTTAGAGAACCAAATTCAATTTATCTCTCACAGACCAAGTAAATATGAAAAAGCTGCCAAATCTGCCTATATAAATCTCCGTGATCCCATATGTTCTCTCACATTCTTTCAGTACATATGATGAGAAGTGAGAAAGGCCTTTTCCCTACTAACACATACATAGGCAAAGGGTTAGTTCCTAAACACTTGCAGAGAAACAAATATATCTGAGTTCTAGTGACATACTATCATTAATATCTATAAGGAATTAAAGAAGATTAGAGGAAAAATTCCCATACTTTAAATTAAATAGCCATGTTGTCTCAGCATCATTAATCCTAATCTTTCACCTGCTATTAATTTTCTTCTTGATTTCCAAGGCTATTGTTTGTTTGAACAAAGGGTAAAGCAGTTATTGCAGTTATTTGAAGTTGTTTACATAGTGCAAATGAGTGCACAAACAGGAGGGGAAATTCATGTTAATTAGATACAGGCCTGAATGGGATGACAAACTGATGTTGTCTGTACCAGTGGGTGCACCAGGGCCTGATTCAAGACCACTGAAGTCTATAGGAGACTCTCTTTTGACTTCAATAGGCTTTGGATCAGGCCCTAGGTGTGCACTTGAGGCTTGATTCTGCATCACTGAAGTCAGTGAGAGTTTTGTTCTTCATTTCAATGGTAAAAGGATCAGGGTGTTCATCAGCAAAAATCCTCTCTTGTACTATACTCTTCAATTGCACATTTGAAAATATATTTGTTTTCTGGGTACAATTTTGCTTGCCCTTGTCAATCTGATAATATAGTTTAAAGATTATTGTCTTTAATTCTGGCTTTGAAATAATGGAATAGAAAATAAATATAAACACAGAGCTTGAATGAGATTTTAAAGCGATGTACACGTGATGGCCACCATCTTAGCCAACCCTGGGGGCCCTCCACAGCTGAGAGTACAAGTCTCTACACTTTGAGCTAAAGATCCAGACTGTTAAGATCAGAGCTGTACCTGACCCATATTCTTTGTGGATCAAGCACAGAGGTGAACACGTAACATACATTGGCTAGTAGATTACATGTATGATTTGCGAGGGTCCTCAGCATGGGGATGAATTTTATTCCTAGAGCAGAAAGAACTAGAAGGAAAAAATTCAAAAGATCTAGACAAAATAAGTGGCAAGACAATGTTAAATTATATACTCCAATTAGAATTGGACAAAATTTTTAGAATTTTAAAGTGTCAATTAAAATGTCATCAGAATAACAAATTTGAACAGAAAACAGTGGGAGAATATTTACAATTTCGCCCACCACTACCACCTGGTTTTCCAAGCAGCTCTAATAAAAATGCTTCATTTTGAATAGGCGATAACCTTGCTTTCTTTTTTGGCTCCTGCAATATTTTGCAGGCTCAAGTAACTGAGGGAGTAATTGTGCACCTACAGTTATGTGCAAGGGCATCTGAAGTAATTTACATTTCTAAGTAATTGATGGCAACCACATAACAGTAGTTAGATGTTATCTGAAATGTGCCTGATCATGATTCTGGGAGCATACTCACTACCACAAATTATGGCTGTTATAAAGAATATTAAGAATCTGACCTTAAATAATTGAAAATTTACCTGGATGCCAAGTGGGGTGTACAATTAATGAAAGATTTATGCAACTGGTGTTGTTTGTTGAGTACTTGTTATGGAAGAAGTAGGAGGCATATGACTGACTGTTCATGTGGACAATTGTGGTAGCATTTCTCAGGATTCTGATTAATAAAAATGAGAGACTTCTGAGGAAGAGAAAAATGGGCAACATTCCCTAATCTTCCCAGATTAGAACCACAATTTAAAACGGTATAAATCCCTTGACATAGACATGAACCAAATTCTGCTCTGCCTCACGTCCTGTGCAACCTCTCTGACACCACGCTAAGAAGAAGTAGCAGAATGTGGCCTTAAATTGGCAGCAGCTTCTTTCTTATCTCAAATCCATGGGCTTATTAATCAGATGCCATACCCAATTCTCTCTCATTGATAGCATAGTCCTCTGAGTGCCAATATAAAATGGGCTTCTCACCATGTCTTATTATTCTATAGAGGAAACCATCTCTCTCTCTCTCTCTCGAGCTAAAGTTGTCTTCTAAAGGCTGTGGTCAATCTGAACATTCTGATCTGTAGTCAGAGACGAGGAAAAGGATGATAAAGACAAGCAAAGATATAGATTTTCTTTTTTTAAAGTTTTCACAGAGAGAGGAAAAGCAAGATCTGCCTCAGTGTGCTGGTATCCACACTTTCATTTGCAGGAAATGTGCATTTAAAGTATCCTGGAAACCAGTTACATGATAAGTGAATGAGTATGCCAATAAGCTAATTAAAACTCTTTAATTAAACAAAACTATGTATTTGAACTTCTTCCAATGCCTGGCCCGTGAAGCTAAACCAGAGGAGATAATTATATACGGTACACAGGCATTACAGCATATTTTGACAGATTGCAAAGCAGGACTTATTAAAATACCAACCTCACACTCAAGCCAGAAATGGCATAAAGTCTACAGATAACAGTATCTGTAACTGAGCATTTTTCTCTTGGTTCATGCAGAGCTTTGTTTAAGTTGTTGTCTTCCTTTCACTCTGTATAATATGAGTCAGTGAGCTGTATAATTCTTCATGTCATGGAGGTGTCTCATGTGGGTACATAGTTTACAGTGTCATGTGGACTGTATAAAAACCTACTAAACTGGAAAATCCTCCCCCCAATGTATGTGAATAACAGTTATACTACAAGAACCACATGGTAAACATGTGAATCTTTTCTTCCCATTCCCAAATTCCATGCTATGAAACCTCAAGCTAGTGCTTCTGAAATCTGGGTGGTAAGGCTGTACTTTCAAAAACAGACAGAGGCCGTTTAATAGCGTCAGATGAACACACAATAATATAGGGCACTCAGGAAACCACAGTGGGCCAAATTCTGCCCTAAAGGCAGTTGCACACACACACCTTCCATTGACATCAAAATGTTTTCTGGCTCTGTATGACTAATAGCAGAATGTGCGCCATTGCATCAGCTGAGTTGTTCTGGAATTTGGAGTCAACGGGACCGCAGGGACAAAAAGGAGGAAGACTAAAAATGTGAAGGATCACTTAAGTTTTTATTTCACATCTGCAGACTTTCAAACAGGGCAAAGGTGCTTGCTTATGTTTGGCTTATGCATAAGGTAGCCAGATGTCCCTGTTTGTCAGAGCAGTCTGAGTTTTAAGAGAATATTCTACCCACTGTTCCTTTTAGGAGTTCTAATTTACCCGCTCCCTCCTCCTGACTGAAGGAAGAGAAGAAAAAGTCAGATTCATTTTCTTCAAAAGAAACCATCCCCAGAATGGCAACAATAATAAAATAATAATAAAATAGTTGTACTTCCATAGAAGCTTTATACAAGGAACACAAAGCGCTTTGCAAATACAAACCAGAAAGCCCTGCTCCGGCCTTCACAGCAGTCATGGGGCATTCCAGGGGTATATTGAGGGTAAGTTGGAAGAGGAAGCGGCCAGACAGTGCTGGGAATTGGATGTGTTTAAAGCAAACAATACCCTGGGGATTCTGTATATCTGCAATGGCCCCTACGGATGCAAGTTAGAGTAGCCCGCAGGGTTTGGTTTGGACTTAGGTGACTTGTTTAATTGACATTAAAAGATTACATCACATTGTATCCCTCATATGTACATCTGTTTCTATATTAATAAACAGTGCATTTTTGGTAATTAAATTTATTTATTTACAGGTATTTATGCTGCACTATCTTTTTACAACACTAGAATAAATGACAAAGGGCTTGGCTACTTAGAATAATGCAAACTTAACTTGAAAACTCTATAGTGTGTAACTGAATTTTAAAATTTCATATAATTATTGTAAACACATGTCATTAGAACCCATAAAGCTTAATTTTACAAAGAAAATGGGAGCAAAATTTCATTGCCCCATTGCTGGTCTCAGCAAGGTGGAGAGCTTCAGCTTAGACCCAATGTATTGCAACCTTCACGGGCAATGGGAAAACATCCCTCACCCCCCAGGGAAAGGGCAAAAGGATCATAGAATCATAGACTATCAGGGTTGGAAGGGACCTCAGGAGGTCATGTAGTCCAATCCCCTGCTCAAAGCAGGACCAATCTCCAACTAATGGAATCCTGATGACCCAAGTCTTAGTGGCAATAAGAAGAACGTCCACACCAAGTAAGTGGCAGAAACAACACATGGAGCTTGTCTCATTATTATGTTTTTGCTAAGGGATGGACCTTATCTCAGAAAGTTGCTCTGATAGAGCTAGATAACTCTTTGTTTTAAATGAATCATATTCCTTAAAGGACATGCTTCACCCAGAGAACACTTCATTTATTGGTGGAAGGAGAACTGTAAAGGCACCTACACATACACTCTCGAGTCATGAAGAATATGTCTACACTGCAATTAAAAATTGGCGACTAGCCCATGGCAGCTGAGGGGCTGTTTAATTGCAGTGTAGACATTTGGGCTTAGGCTATAGCCCAAGCTCTGGGACCTTCCCACCTCTCAGGGTCCTAGTGCCCAGCCTCCACCCCGAGTCCAAATGTCTCCACTGCAGTTAAACAGCCCATTAGCCCAAGCCCCATGAGCCCAAGTAAGCCAGCATGGGTCAGCTGCTGGTGTTTATTTGCAGTGTAGATCTACCCCAATACGCATGGTCAGGACCTTGGTCAGCTCTCTGAAACAGTTATCCCAAAAAGAGTCACTAGTCTAGTGAGAAAAGAGACTCAGAACCTTAAGACAGGTCTACACCAGGGGTCCAGACAACTGGAGTATCCTAGGTACTATAATATATGTATTGGAAGTCAGCAGTAGGAGATACCAGTTCTTTGGCTCAGACATCGCTTTTCTTACCAAGGCCTTTTATCAGGGCCAAATTGCTAATTGCTTGGCTAGCCTATAAGTCAGTGGTGATTTAGCAGGTTGAGGAGAAACTAGTTGGAAAACTCTGACTGCTAGGACAGCCATTCAGTCCAGTTTCTGTAATCCAACTGGCTCTGGCCCTGATGCCCAGACCTATCCTGCAGCCTCATCTGCCTCTGGCAGGCACCAAAAGGATAAAGATGTAAGGCTCCAAGACTAAAAGGAACAGACACTAGCCTAGAGAATGATATCTTCAGCTTAAAGAACCCATGAGTTTGTATATTGACCTATCAGCTCTGGTTTTAGCCCACAAAGGTCGAACAAAGTAGATGTTGGCCAAGGAGTGGGGGATTTGACCAGGAGTCCGAAATCACAGGCATCTGAATATACTTAATTCATAAGGGATCATCCTAAAAGTGTACAATAATACTGTTTCCGTTCTGTTTCAGTCATGTAATAGGTGTATTTTTCATTATTTTCATTTTACCGAAGAAGATGATTTTGACTCAGCATGGAGAACAGATTTCTTTTTAACTTAGGCCAGGGCCAGAAAGTTCAGCAGCAGGGGAGTCACCAGTATGCATTTAAAACTTGATTTGCAAGTGACTCCAGGGGGTAGGGTGCTGTACCCTCAAAGTGCCCCACCGACATTAACAGGGTCCTATGTGCATCGAGGGTGCCCTCATGGTCAGACAGGAGGAGAATCAAGGGTCTTAAATTATAAGCAAGAAAATCGAGCTGGTGATTTACTTGTGACTGTCAAGTGGAAAGGGTTTAAAGGACTTGAGGTGTTTAACAGTTTTAAACTCTAGAGAATATTTCCAAGGGCATGAACAGGTTAATATAGTCATCCCCCTCTCTGACACTAGTCCAAAGATAACTTTTTACAGAAGAATTGAGCATGTGTAGTGACAATACAAGCTTCCTTCATTGCTTCACTATTGTGCATCTCTGCATTTAAATCTATTGCCAGCTATATCATGCAATGGTTTGGCCAAAATTCTCATTGGATATTTATAAGAAAATTGATTATGTGAATGTCCTCTGGAGACACCACCTCTTGGAATGAGGGGATAGTTCTGCCTCTATGTCTGTTAAGTTCTTGGTGTCTTGGCTGAGTCTCTCTGAAAGGGTGCAAGCTAGTGATATTTGCAGAGGAGCTTTTTGTGATGCATTCAGCTGTTCAGTAGGAAATGGACTGAGACCGTCAAACTCACTTCATATAGAACAAACAGCCATAGGTTAGTTTCTGTTTACAAAGGACCTATGTTGGATTTTAGTTGGCAACCAAGAAGTGTTCTCTGTCAGCCAAAAGTAGATTCCAAATAGGAATTTACTACTTTTCTGTGTGGGTGATCTTGTGTTGTGTACCCAGCACGTTGAGAAAGAAGAAAAATGGAATTAGCCCATTTAACTGGTCAGCTTTGGAGGCGAGTCATGCCTAATCTTTCCAACAGGAGGCAAAGAATAAGTAGTCTTTAAAAACAAAAGGCAAGAGGACTGCAAATAGAGCAGCAAGGTCATTTGCACAGATTCTGTATCCCCTTGTAAGGTAATTTGATTGCTTTATTTGCCTCAGAGACCGCCCTTCTTGACATTGCTTTGCTCATCTGTTTTAAAAAGGAACCCTACCAATCATTTTCTTTTGCTTTGATGCATTGGTTTCCCAAATATTTCTTTTAAATTGAGTGACAATTAAACTTAAAGCACACATTTCCATAATAGCATTCCTTGTAATGAAACCCATCTTTTAATGGAAAAAGTACTTCCCTACTAAATTAAAAGTATGGAAAAATAAAAACCACATATAAAAGTGCACAAAACAATAAAAATACTCATATGCATTTCACTAAACAATGTGATGAAGTTTGCTAAGAAACACAAAGTTGCACTAATTAAAAAAGGTCACTGTGGAAAAAGAAATGCCACTGACAAATCTGCTTCCAGTTAAGCAAGCAAACAAAAAGTTAAAACAAGGAATAATATCCATATCATGTCAATCTGATATTCCGACTACATATATCTTTTAAATTCTAATGTCATCTAAATTCATTTAAAAATATTTATATCTGTTTTTATTTTCCTGTAAATAATTCCAGGATTTGTTCGAAGCAGTTGCAAAATTAATATCAGAATAAGCCTTAGCAATTTTGGTAAGAATTTTTTAAAATCAGTAAATCATTTTCAAGGGTTTTATGAGGTTATTAATAGGAGTAACAGAATTCGAATTATCCAAGATCTTCTCCATAGCTTGTTGTTCAGCTCCAGCAGAATGGAAAACCCCCACACAAAGTATTCCCACCAGCAGACTTGGAAACATGACAGACATTATAAATGTTTTTTTAAGCTTTATAGATCTTCCCAGGGCTTGGAACATTTTACAAACATTATGATCAAAAAGTAACGATGACCCCAGAGGTCTGTGTTCACCTCCTTTTTGGCACCCTCTGCATGGAGTTAGGCTCTGGTATTGCAAGGGACCATAACTATGTCAACTTCTCCATTAAACCTGAGATCTATTCATGTACGTATGTGTAAGTGTGTGTGTGGGCTGGGGGGGGGGGGGTTGTAGCTATATTCTACCTTGGTTCTTTCATGAAAATGCAATAGCTCCATATGGTATTAGACCTATTTAAAGAAAGTATATCTAAAATGTTCACAACTATGATACTCCATGGAATTATAAGATGACTCTTGTGGGCCTTCATTATATCTTCTAAGGAAATGGTAGATAGGTATATGGTGCATGTCAAAATTAACTTCCCTTCAGATATCTTTCAAAACACTATCTAGAAAACGACTAAATCTAAATAAATTTCAGTTAAAAAGGAGATAAGGTGAACTGATGGCATTGGTTACACAAGTCCAAGAAGAGACATTTTTCACCGGTTGCAAAGATTGTTTTGTTTAATAACAGGGAAGTCTGCAAACCTATACTTTATGCTTCCTTTCTTGCTCTTACACAGGCTCCTTTAAAATCAAGGAGCAGCCCACCCAAAGCAGATCATGCATTCATAGGGTCTCATGTAAGGAACATATCGAAAAGAAAGACTATCTTACATTAAATACAAACAATCTGAACTGAGTCCTAATGATAAAGTCCTACTGTCATGGAGAGGGGGTTAGCACAGAACCCAACATTAAGTCACCTTGACTATTTGAGGATGGGTCACCTCTTCCCATGCATTTGTCATTCCTGATGCTTCCCAGAGAGCCTCCATCCTGACAAAATGGAATGATTTTGCACTAGGTATATGCAAATCAGAACTTTATTTCAGCCAGTGTGCACTGGTACAGATTTATAATAATGGTACAGCATTCTTTTCAGGGTTCCTGACAGACTCAAATTAAATCTGACCCCTCTCTTTGGATTTGTAGGGACACCTCAAAAGCACTGAAAGATGTGACTCATCCGCATCTAGTCAAGATGACCGAACTGGGGCAGCCAGTTGAAGTATCCCTTCTACAGATCTCAGAGGGGGAGTTAGAGATAGAAATGTTAGGCGCATTGGTGTTGATCTGGTAATGGAGAGGAGTGAGGATGCTTGCTTGTTCCAGATTTCAGTAAAACAATATTTTTTTTTCAAATTTATCATCCTAATATAATGCACTTACAGTATTTAGTGGCTTTCATTCAAGGATTTTAATGGATTTGCTAACATTGGATTCTTAAGTCAAACGCCCTGAATAATCAGGAAGGTATTCCTCTTATTTTACTGACGCATAAACTGAGGAAGAGAAAATGCTACTGGTTTAAATGACAACAGGATCTGTCTCTACTTGCCTTGAAAAGTCACACAGTCACTCACTCTCAGAGAGAAGAATAGAGCCAAGTGGGCCTGGAATAACCACTAGATGATATAACCTTCTATACATATTATTTGAGAGGTAACAGAGTTGTTCGTTTATTTGTTTTTTCCTGAGATGAGCGTGTGGATTAGTGGGCTACATAACAAAAAACAGCCTTTGAAAAACCTTGGAGCTAGATGATTTCAAAAGAAAAGATGAGTACTGGCCTTTCTTTGGCTAAAATATTTAGACTTGGCACAAATCAACCAGTATGAAAAACACTAGCATTTTTTTTATAGCAGCAAGTTGGATATACTTTTGGAAATACCACTTGAGTATTATGAAGCATTTATATTGTTTTAAAGCTTTGGTTTGGACTGCAAACATTCAAAAAAGATGGTTTGAATTTAAGTTTTTTCTCTGGATTCTGGTTTCACACACATTTCTAACAACTGTAAAGATAAAGGAATTTGACCTCAAAAAATCTTCTTTTTTTTTTTTTGTAATGTGTTTTCCAGAAAAATGAAATGGTATCTCCTTTCTTCCAGGAACATACATATTTTTATTACTGCATTTTTAAATGCACAATAGCCAACACGTTTGCCACCGATGAATATGACCATGCTACCAATAAATATGGCCCCAAACCTGCCAAGGATAGCATGTAAGCAGATACCATGACCACACACAGTCCTTTTGGCATTGGTTAGACTTTGTGTGAATGTAGCAATTCACCACCATGTTATCAGTTGAAGGATCAGAGTCCTAGGGTCTGACCCAAAGCGCACTGAAATAATGGGCATCTTTCCATGGACTTGATTTTTGGATGAGGCCCTGATTGGGTAATCTCACCATATAAATGAAAAGAATAGCTCTGGTATTCAGTACATTAAAAGAACCAGATCCTTTGAAAAGAAAGGATTTTTAAGAAAGGATGTGTTAGCAACTGGCTAACATTTTCCCTGTTCTGGTCTTTTTGTATTTGATGTCACCTAAAATATCAAAAGCTAGTGATAAATCATACCTGAATTCCTCAATATAATCCAAACAATCGGAACTCAAGTTGACCATTCTAGGAAGTCAGATATAGGCATGGCTAGATGTATTTTTACAATTTCTTAGTGAGACTTCATCTTCTGTAACAATATCTGGACAGTTACTGTTAATTCATCATATCAATTATTTGAGTTACATTGTGGTGACATTTGTGACATCACATAGTAAAAAGATAGTTTAGTAACCATAGCTGACACTACTGTTAAACCCTAATCATCATCATCAACTAATTTTGTTTGCTTTAATTTTTTGTGAATTTAGTGCTCGTGAAAGTTGGTGGCTCTGGAGACTGGTGAAGTCACAGCCATGTCCCCAGGACTGGCAAAGGCAATGCAACATCCTACCACCAACCCTTTTCAATTCAGACTATCTCTAGTGTTGTTCATTTTTCAGATCCATTTAGGCCTTGGTCTCTCTTCCGAATCTGTCAACAAAAGTGGCAAATATCCTATGGACATTTGTCCACTAGAGACCAAATTGAGACCACCAACTCATTTCACATATTCTATTCAATAGCCATCAGACAGAAATTATTTTTGGTAAGTATCAACCTGGTGTGTATTTATATTGGTGATCTATGAGTGAAAGGCTGTATAGCCAATTGAAAAAAACTGAGCCATTTAGTTATCTTGGTGTTATTTTTCTCGGAACTGAGTATCGTCCAATAAGTATTACTATCTTGGAAACAGGAGGCAATGAAGAAATAAATTAAAATATTTTAAAGTGAACTTTGTCAGACTTTCCAAGATGTGTACACCTGGAAATTGTATGCATGTTAATGATTTATGATACAACTCCAACTCATCTCTCCCGCACAATACGTTACACACATTTTTGTTACTCCTTCTGTTCCACATTTTGGTCATAAAACTGTAAGAGTTATGATAGTGGGAACTTGAAAGCCAAATATTTATTTCTGTCTCGGGGGAACGCCCCTTCCAGGGCACTCTAGGACAATGAAATCCAGATCCTAACAAGCCCTAGTGAAAAGCAGTCTGACCCAGAAACAGTATCTCAAATAAGGCATATTTGGAAGCATTTGGTATCCAGTTTATTGTAATTCTCTCCAGTGCTTACTTATCATAATGAGGAATAGCAAAGCTTGTACACTAAAAACTATATATATTTTAGATCCGATATCACTAATGATAGGAGCAGATTTTATAATGAAAATAAATACATTTGAAAAAATAATATTCAAAAATATGTTAATTGTATCACACCACCTGAAATTAGATCGAAATTCCATGCTACCCCTGCAACAAGTGATGGTATTGCAAAAACCCAAACCAGACCACTATTGGGGATTGTGATATCATAAGCTGTTGCAAGGGAAACAAAGAATCCTTAAATCGGTTATACGGGTAAGAGAGAATAAGTGATTTTTGCAATAGTTTGGATAAATACAATACATTTGTAATTTTAAGCCTGCACATTAATTCATTTAGGGAGAAGTCCCAAATGGTCTATCCAGGCACTGGGGAAATATATGAAGGGAGCTGGGGATGGGGTAAAGCTGAGGGAAAATCTCTATCTGTAGGCTGTGGAGCAGAAATGAGGTAGACGCTACAGAAGTTACCCTCTGCAGGAATAAGGATGAAAAGAGATGGATCTGCACAGCAGTTGATCCTCTGGCCTAATCTACACACCTCCCCACCCATACCTCACCCCAGCATGCTGCTGTGAAGTGAACACACAGAGAGAGAGAGACCCCATATGGGAAGGATGTTTACACCACCTACAGTCACCCCTTTCTTAATGGAACTACATTTATTCTGCTGCCAGTAGTCCCTCTGCAACAACAGAGGCAGGAGCAGAATTGCCCTAAAAGGACAAATCCCTCCTCAGCACACTGTCTGAGTAATTGGGCTTTCTACTGAGAATCCCAGAACATCCTCCCATCACCCTGAGAGTTCAGAAAACAAACCTTCTCTCCACCAAAAAAAAAAAATATGAGTTAGAAAATTACGAAATACTGTTATTTTCAAGCCACTCAAGATTTTTTGGGGCGGGAGAAGGGGCTGTCATCATTTTAGAACTCATATGGTTGATAACACCCCCACTAATACGTTTCCTTCTACACCTCTACCCCAGTAGTGCTCTAAACCCCTCACTCATTCACTTGTTCTTCCAGGTTTCTAGTTTCACACCCTCACTTACTGAACACACTTATTTCCTCTCTGTCTCTGCCACCAACCTCCTTCTCCAACAACCTCTCTTCCCCGCTTCCCCACCCCCCAACAGCGTTGTTCTGCCTTCCACAGAGCTCCACACTGAAAAAGCTGTGGTTCCAGACAACTGTCTCTTGCCAGCCTAGCAGGGAGACAGAGTGTCCTCTAGCGATCAGCTCAACAACTAATGGGCAGAGGGGAGGATCAAGAAAGAGAAACATCCTCATATTCCCCTGTGATACCCACTCTGCTGCCTTCCTTCCTTCCCTAAAAATGGGGGCTGACATTCTTTGGGAAGAGAAACAATATTGTTCCCACCCACCCCACAAGCTGAAAGCTGGAAGAGATGCCACCCCCCACCTATTAATTACACCCATGTTTGCATAAGGACAGGGGTGGAAAAACAAAGAAGACAGCAATCCCTTTTAGTGATTTAAGATATCAAACGGTGTTTAAGATATTTTTTTTAAATCCTGCTCTCCATTTTCAAGCTTGATTGTGGTATTCATGCCCCTCTGTAGTTAGTCAATACAATCATTCTTAAACTGTGTTCTTTTTTCTTTTGCAGAAGAAGGTGAGATCATTCTAGAGGAGTTCCATGATTATCAAATAAAATATTACACCTAGTTGGAGGCTTCTTTCTTACTTCTCATGGGACCAACTTTTGTTCTCTCTGCTAAGGCTAAGATCAGCTGTAAATTTCTTTCATATGTCTTCTTTATTTTTATTACAACAAGTACATCATCTCCCACAGAGCTGTATTGCTTTAAGAAACTGTCCTTGTAAATCTATGGCAGCCTCCCTCTTGCCTGTGTGTGGTTCCTATAGCTGGCACTGCTTTCTCATTAGCACTTTCACGCTTGATTAATTAAAACAAGGCAGAAGTCATGTTCTTTCACTGCTATCGATCTCTTTGCAAGGCATTTTACTACGCTCGTAGATATGTAGTGATGGGGAAAGGAATGTGACTCGTTCTCCCCTCCCTTCCCCTTCCCAGCTTTCAAACATCGGGACATTATTGATTTTAAAGAGTTCTGAAGTTGCTGCGTCTACTACTATCCCAGTGAGCCTTCTCAGTCTGCTTTTGCTGCTCTTATTTTGAGACCTCGCAGTCATTGACAGGCAGCCCTGCCTCGTCAAGGATTAAGCAGAGCAGAGCATTAGTGGACTAGTGGCAAGAGCAGCACTGACTGTTAAAAAACAGTTCCAATAACTAAAAACTTGGAAAGATAAAGAAAGGGGACCAAAAGATAGAGGGGAGCAAGGAAGCTAAAGTGAAGTGACCTTAGTAGGTGCAATAGTATCCCAGAATGAGGAGGGAAAATGGGAATTAGAGAGGTGAAAAGGACAAGAAAGGAGAAGGGACATGTGAGTACTGCTAATACCTGTGAGGAATAACTGCGTTTCACAAAAACCTCATTGACATCAGTGGACATGGATCAGGGTCTTAGTACTAGTGAACAGAACTATGTATTTATTGTAGTACCTCTAACATACTGCCCTTCAACCCAATCCCAATTACTGTGTGTATTCTCTGACAGGGGCTATCAACAAGGAGGGAGTGCTCAGTTCCACACTTTATTTCCTATGTGTGTGTAAGGTTTTGTAGTGCCCTCCATCACTATATTATCCGAGCACCTTCCAGGTAAAACAGACTGGCAATTGGAGCAGGTCTGAAAAAAACCCAGCAAAACATTTTTTGGACAGAATTTGCTGATTCAGCCAAATCAAAACATTCAATGAGTCAGTTCGATGAAGGTCTGATGGATTTCCTGCCAGTTTGTCTGCCAGGTTCTCAGCATCCTGGCTCCCGGCAACCCACCAGGCAGACTACCCTGGATCTGGAGCTCCATTCCCTTTTGTGAAAAAATTCAAAATTTGGGGGGTTTGTTCCAAATTTCAAAATATAAAAATTTTCCATGAAATGGCATTACCTTTCTTCACCCAGTTCTACGGACAATAGTGCAGTCCTTAGTGGATTTCATGGAGGCTGCTTGTCCCCTCTTTCTGATGCTGATTTCTGTGTTAGAGGGTCTCACTAATGTCATTTCCTCATCATCTTATGTATATTTGTGTATACATGTATTTGTTGATACCATGTAACTGAACACTTTCATATGAATTGCAATATTTAAGTACTAGAATAATGTAAGTTAAAAACAAATCAGAGCTTTGTCATTTAGCCCCTTTCTGTTTTGTAGGATTCTCTTTCCTTGAATATTTAACTTGTCATTTCACATCTGGTTGATAGGAGACTGAGACTTATGGTTTTACCACTAGTATTTGTTAATGAACATTTAAACTGGCTTTTAGAAACACAGACTATTTATGTATGCTGTGATTCTTCATCTCTTTCATTTCTAATAGACAACACAATTCATTTTCTTCAGTTATCTAACATATTTGAGTTAATCCAGTCAAAATGGCCACCAGAAACAACTCCGGACCCAAAGCTGGCAACAGGGTTGGTTTTGCTTATAATCTTCCACATCTAGGAGCATTACTTCCGCATCTAGGAGCATTTTTAAGAACATAAATAATGGATATATCACTTAGCACTGAAATCTTAGGACTGGTGTTATATGAAAAAATCAGAAGCTCTTCAAATAATTAACAAAGCTTATTATTTATCTGTTGTGTCAGTCTTTTGCATGATAAGCAGTTGATGGTGTCTATGTGGAAAGTATTTCTCTACATCTCTGCCAGACCAAGTTATCAGGATAATAAAGAATCATGTGATCACTTTTTATAAGGATCTTCCCTCTCCCCCAATTCTTTCCTAATCAGGAAACTTTAAATGGTACTACAGATTTCCATGTTCTGTGACAGATTATTCAGCTGGCCTCTAGGGGCATAAATAAAGGTTATATGTCTTCAGTTGCTTTGAAAATATTTGTGTCTCATAGAAAGCAATGATTCTAAATAAAAATCTGGTCCATTAATATATGCATTCTGCTACTCTGAAACCTATAAAAACAAGAGCTGTTTATAAATTACAGATTCACTGGGCCAAGAGCATCCCATTGAAGGCAATGGAGTAACATCAATTTAGTCATTACAGTAAGGATTTTAACATTTTTTTAAAAAAAATACTACATCAAATACTGTATTCTGGGTATTTTTTTTAAAAAAAATGTTAAAATCCTTACTGTAATGACTAAATTGATGTTACTCCATTGCCTTCAATGGGATGCTCTTGGCCCAGTGAATCTGTAATTTATAAACAGCTCTTGTTTTTATAGGTTTCAGAGTAGCAGAATGCATATATTAATGGGCCAGATTTTTTAAAAAATTAAAAATTAAAATTAAAAATTAAAAAAAAATTAGATTAAATTAAATTCAGATTAAAAAAATACCCAGAATACAGTATTTGATTTAGTAACTATAAAATCCACAGAGTTGTGGGTTTTAAAAAATTGCCACAAATCATTTGACTACATTTTTTATGAACAGTTTTAGTTCTATCATATAGCTTGCACAGTTATAGGACAGACTATACAGTATGTGTTAATTCCAACACCTACAGGAGCATTGTCTGAGATAAGCAATTACTTGTTCCATGTTGAGGAACAATGTAGAAAGTATGTAAACTAATTCCTTATTACTTCTACAAGGATGCACAACCTGGTTTAGAACGCAGCTACAATTTCTCCTAAATCTCAATTCAACTCATACCTTCCTCAAACTTGTCCTATCAGCTGTGAGGTTTAGTTTGTTGTGATTTTCTATGCCTAGCAAGTGTATGATAGAGAACTGTTTCTTTATATTTAGAGCTGTGACAATAACCAAGAAATAAAAGGAAAAAAAATGTTTCAGGTCAACTCAAAATAGAAATGTTTTGAATTTTTCAGCAAACAAAACCTTTTTTTAAATTGTTTTGGGTCAAATAAAACATTTTGTTCAACCTGAAACAAAACAATTCATTTTGTTTTTTACCTTTAATAAATAATAAAACTGAAGTAAAATTTGAAATGAAAAAAGTTACAGTGTTTTGTTCTGAAGACATTGAAACAAAACTTTCACTTTGGGGATTTTTTAACAAACAATTTAGCAAATTTGACATGAATTTGTGAAATGTTTCAGTCAACCAGAATTCTCCTTTTTTGGCAAAAAAAAAAAAATCATCCACAAAATTTCTCCCAGCTCTATTAATAATGTATAGTTTGCCAGAACATGAACATTTCTTGGCTGAAAGGGCAGCCCTGTGATTCACTGTGTCAGTGAGCTGCGATAGGGGAAGTTTGAAGTTAGGGAACGAGTTGTCTCCCTCTTTTTTCTTTCTGTTATGGGGATCTGAAATTAATTAATTAATGTTAGCACAGTGTGCCTCACCAATTCATTCTTATTTCTCTAGTGTCCTTAATGGTACCTCTACACTATAATGAAAAAAAAAAAAAAAAACACGCAGCTGGCCTGTGCCAGTTGAATCGGGCTCAAAGGCCTTCGGCTAAAGGTCTTTATAATTGCAGTGTAGACATTCGGGCTTGGGCTGGAACCTGGGCTCTAGGCCCCTGCAAGGTGGGAGGGATCCAGACCTTGGGCTCCAGCCCAAGCCCAAATATCTACATTGCAATTAAACAGCCCTTCAGCCCAAGGCCTGTGAGCCTGATTCAACTGGCACAGGGCAGTTGTGGCTCTCTAACTGCAGTGCAGACATACCCTTAGACAGTTGGTTTGGCCTCAAGCCTTACTGAGAAGCTGCTTAGCATTGAAGGATGAATTCCCTCCTCCTCCAATCCTCTCCTTAGAAGGGAAAACCAGGCCAGTTTGTGAGTTGCTGATTCAGCGCAGCAGGATTGCAGGGCCCCCTAGTGGGGTTGCATTGATTGTACTTGAGGCCAGTCCTCGGTCACAAAAATAGCCTTCTGTATGATCCTTTAATAGAGCACTCACAAAAATCTTTCCCTAAAAAGTGCTTTAATTCTGTAAAAAGCCATAAAAATTACATAATTATGTGCAGGAGGAATAATCTATACATGGTTAACCAAGGTCAGACTGTGATGATATGGTTTTCATGGCACTGAATAGTTTACCATGCTGAGACCACAAAATATTGGATTGTTCATCGTAGGCGGTTAGCTGCAAGGATGCTGCTAATCATAGACAGACAATGATTGTATCAAACTTCAATTATGTTTGAAATCAGACATTACTGGGTCTGCCAGAGTAGGTGCAATTTAAGGACAGACAATGGCCTATTCAGAAATAAATCATAGTGTAGATGAAAAAGCTTGAAAATACTTGTTGGCCTGTTTTTTAAAGCTTCACTAGAGCTGTGTGAAATCTGCTGATTGCAGTTCACTCTGTGAATATTTCATTGTTTTTCTCTTATATTAGCAACTCTTTAATATACAACATCATATAAAAATGAACACACTGGAAGACAGGAAATTTTTATATACAAAAGTTACAAAAACATGCTTTTTCTTGTTAATTTCCTGGGATAGTCATCAAATATACTCAACAGAGAAAAGCTGATTATAGCTGCACACATGGGTCCAGACTTACACTCCTGAAACCCTTTTGAAGTCAATGGGGCTGCACAGATTAAACGGAAGGCAGAATTTGGACTGAATGTAGGATGGGCTCTAGTGAGCCAAATTCTCTCCTGGATAGAATTCAGAGCTGCTCAAATGTTTGTGATTATGCTGCCCTCTTTTGGTTGACCCATTCAGGGTTCATCTTCTTTAGCTCTAGCAGTCAAGGTATTTTTAGAGCACAAGGTCTAGAATTCTGTTCCCATCATCAACCATGAAGTCCATGGGCCATGGAATCATTACAACACAATTTCAGAGCTTCAGTAATATAGGAATTATGAAAGGAAGTACCAAAGAGTATGATGACTGACTGTGCAGTGTCAAGCTTTGCCATGTAGGTCTGTATTTATTTTCAATCAGTTCTAACAAAAAGCATTAGATCCATAATTTCCCAAACATTTTGTATTGTTTAAAATATTGAAGACTAGGTTCTGAATTGCCCTAAGCTCCAGGGCTGTGTCAAGGTTCCTCCCCCACTCTGAACTCTAGGGTACAGATGTGGGGACCTGCATGAAAACCTCCTAAGCTTACTTCTACCACCTTAGGTTAAAACTTCCCCAAGGTACAAATTAATTTTATCCTTTGCCCTTGGAATATCCACTGCCACCACCAAACTCTAACTGGGTTTACTGGGAAACGTAGTTTGGACACGTCTTTCCCCCCAAAATCCTCCCAACCCTTGCACCCCACTTCCTGGGAAAGGTTTGGTAAAAATCCTCACCAATTTGCATAGATGACCACAGACCCAAACCCTTGGATCTGAGAACAATGAAAAAGCATTCAGTTTTCTTACAAGAAGACTTTTAACAGAAATAGAAGTAAATAGAAGTAAAGGAATCACCTCTGTAAAATTAGGATGGTAGATACCTTACAGGGTAATTAGATTCAAAACATAGAGAATCCCTCTAGGCAAAACCTTTAGTTACAAAAAAGACACACAGACAGGAATAGTCATTCTATTCAGCACAGTTCTTTTCTCAGCCATTTAAAGAAATCATAATCTAACACATACCTAGCTAGATTACTTACTAAAAGTTCTAAGACTCCATTCCTGGTCTATCCCCGGTAAAGACCAACATACAGACAGACCCAGACCCTTTGTTTTTCTCCCTCCTCCCAGCTTTTGAAAGTATCTTGTCTCCTCATTGGTCATTTTGGTCAGGTGCCAGCGAGGTTACCTTTAGCTTCTTAACCCTTTACAGGTGAGAGGATTTTTCCTCTGGCCAGGAGGGATTTTAAAGGGGTTTACCCTTCCCTTTATATTTATGACAGGCTGTGTCAAGCATCTTAAAGTGAATGTAAATGTAACTGGCTTTCACTTTAAGGCCACTGCCAGACTGAGCCTGGGTCTACACTGGGGGGTGGGGGGTGGGGAGGGGAGGAATCAATCTAGTTACGCAACTTCAGTTACGTGAATAATGTGGCTGAAGTTGACGTACTTAGATCGACTTACCGTGGTGTCTCCACTGTGGTGAGTCAACTGCTGCCACTCTCTCATCAACTCTGCCTATACCTCTCATGGCACTGGAGTACAGGAGTCGACGGGAGAGCGTTCGGGGGTCGATTTATCGCATCTAGACTAGACGTGATAAATTGATCCCCGCTGGATCGATCGCTGCCTGCCGATCCGGCGGGTAGTGAAGACATACCCTGAGTTAAAAGGGGTTTAGTGTAAAATGAGTATCTGACCTTTAAAATTTCACTGACTCTAGGCACCAAACTTCTCAAGACTTACTTTTTTTTAAAAAAAAACAACCTATATGTGGTGCTCTCTTCTGAAATCCAGCAGCTGAGATCTACAAGGGAGAGTTATCACTCTCAGCTACTGGGTATCAGCAGAAAATCTGAGCTCTTTTCTATAAAAGAGGACCTTGGATGGGCATAAATACTTTTTCTGGAAAAAAAATTCTGTAGTTCAGAGCTCTTGCTTTAATTTTCCAAACCTTGTTTTAAAATGGAATCAGATACTTCAAACCAGCAATTGGAATTAACACGAGTTCCCACTTTGGACATTTGGTGCCCAATTTCTACCTCTATTTCTCTGGTTTCAATGGCTGAATCAATGATGCAAAGATAAAAAAACCCAAATATTGTCTTTTAGGGAAAAAAACCCTCTTGCCCTTACCATTATTTGTATCCAGCTGTATCTCTAATGATAAAAGTGCATAAAATTGAGATGGCTGCAGGATAAATTATTAGAGGATAAAGTGTTGAGAGAGTGATTGAATGAAACAATCTTTCACCCCAAAGACATACTACAGTGTTCTCCATATCCTATAGCAAAGATAATCTCCTTTGGCTGTGGTGACTGAGCCTTTGGAGCAGTGGTGCACGAACTTTTCCAATCACACCCTCCCATGGAATCTGACCATGTCACCCCCCATTACTGCACAGCCAAGGTTTCCTCAGCAGCAGAACTTGGGCTGAAGGTAGAGCTGGGAGAGGATCTAGGGTTAGAGGTGGAGCTGGGCTGGGGGCAGAGAGGGAATGAGGGCCCAGCTGGTGTGGTGGTGAAGCAGGGGGTGAAGTGGAGCCGGAGCTGTGGTGAAGTTGGGTTGAGGGTCGAGTGGGACTGGGGGTAGATCTGGCCTGGAGATGGAGCAAGGACTGGAGGCGGAATGGGGCTGGAAGTCTGGTGCTCTCTCCCTACCCCCGGCGCACACCCCCCCCAAATATTCATCTGACACCCCCCCAGGGGGTGCACCCCACTGTTTGGGGACCACTGCTCTGGAGAATGCCCACTGGTTTATTCACTGAGCAGCATTAGCAACATCTCTAAAGGAAACATTTGGTCACCCTCCTGGTTGTAGGCAATTACATCAGGACTTTTGAATAGCAGAAGTAATGGCAGTTATACTGATATCACTTTTCAAGAGCTGAAAGCAAGGTAGTTTGGATTCCTCTTTTATTGAAATCCTGTTTCTAGAGGGTAATCCAAAGCACACTGGAATCAGGGGGAGTCTTTCCATTGACTTTGATGAGCATTGGATCAGGCTCCTAAAGCCTAGTCTGAAAAAAGATTCTCAGTATAATAGCTCTAGCCCATAAGACTGGAAAGAGAAGAGGAACTATCTCTGTAGGTTTGGAAGGATCAGATTTTTATCTGTTAAAGTCAATTTCACCATATACGCACAAACTGATGAAAAAATATTTCCATCAATAATAATCAAAATGTACTGATAGGCAGAGAACTTTGATTTAAGGATATTTACTTTGTACATTTTTACATGTGATGGCAATAAATTGTGTTTTAATGGTTGCAAAGCTTTAACTTTTTGAATCTCAACATCTAGTCTCATTCAATCATTATGGTCTGATCCCCTTGCCTGCCCTCTCTCAGTAATTTCCCACAAGAGTGACAATTTAAATTGATAAATAAAATTTAAAATGTTTAAAAATAAACATTGATATTATCCATCAAAATTATAAAAATTGAATTTTGCCAAGCTTAAATATTTGTCATTGGAAGTTGACAATGATCCAGAAGAGCAAGAGCTGCACCATATTTCTCCATTTTAATCTCTTTCCAGCAAAGGGTGACATGATACATCTGTTAGTGTTTGCCTACTAATGCACTTTATAGCACCATTTCTATCAGCTATGAACAATGTGTTATAGGGTACCATAGGGAGCTGTCATTTCTAAGCAGTTCATACTGTATATGTTTCATGACTATGTATAGACTACTGAAACCTAAACTGAAAAAAGTAAAAGGCTATTTACCAACCAAAATCATATATGGTTTCACTGCCATTTAATATATGAGCAACACCAGCTCCCAACAGTCACTTTGAAGACTTTTTTCAAAAATTACTTGGCCATGTAGTCACTAAATGTTATCTAAAAGTTTTTCTTTAAAAAAGCAAATTATATCTAATATTTAGATTATATCTATAATTCCTCAGTATATTGTCTCAGGAAAACCATTTCTGCATTATAAAAGATAAAGAAGCATGTTTAAACTCTTTTGGGGCTTTATATAGTACACTGTTTCATCATGTGCACTTTCTACCTGTTTATTTGTAAATATTTCCAGAATTGATTAACATTGTGTCTGAATTCTGTTTGGGGAAGTTTCCTCTCAAACATTTTAATTGAAATCAAAAGCGGGAAGATATCAACATTGATATTAATTGTCAATCTCCAAAAATGGAAGATAGGAGTGTGCTAGTTTCTAAACTAGTTAACAGGTAGAAAATTGTGAGGACTAGTTCCCCTTGTGAGAATATAAAAGAAAGCTTACAAAGGAGCCTCTGCGGAAAAGGAGGAGTCTGTCAGGTCTTATGGATTAAATGTTACATTTCACAGAGAGGAGTGACAACACTTAACTTCATCTCAGAGTAATACCAGAAAAATGTAAGATGTCACAGGCTAGTACCATTGATTAAAATTGAAATACTATGTGATGTGTCAGCATGTGAGATATCATGATGTAACTCCAAAATCACTCCAACTCATGGGGCCTCTAGATGGTATCCATTATCTAGCAGAAAACATGTAACTTAGAACATTTTGGTCTCAGGGATTGGATTTTTGGTGGCAGGGATTGGATTTTTCCTCATGATGTCAATTTATATCAAATTTTCTAATTAAACTTGGCTACCTTTCTTCTTTTAAAAATTCTCTCCTGAATTATGATGCGTTATTCTAGCTTAACTTTTTTTAAGATATATCAGATAGTATTCTACTTATTTACAACTTTGAAAAATACTTCAGAAAGTATGTAAATTTGTACCACTAAATAGTGTTGTGTGTTTCCAAGACAATGGAAAAATAAAATATAGCAAAGGTTTGGCCTTTAAAACAGGTGCTATACCAACACTGAAACCATTGTTCCTCTATCTGTGCTTCACCTTTTTCTCCTAAATAGAATGGTCGATCTGTTAGTCATGTTCTGTTTTAGCAGCATCTTAATTGGCAAATCTTGAAGACTGTGCTGTCATGCAAGGTTTCCAGTGGTACATCTGTTTCTAATGTACAGTGCATAATTTAATGACGAGACACTTCAGTGGTCTACCCACTGTAAATCTCAGTTGTTAAAAATGTCTGGAGCAAGACGCCTTTAACTAGTAGGCACTTTTTTGGTACATTAATTTTCTCACATTCAGAAGCAGAAAATGTAATAGTAGCTGTCACTTTGTGTAAAGCTCTGTTTACTTTTAAATGCTATTTACAGCTTAAATGTCTTGTTCAAAATGATTAGCTATAGTGGAATTTAAAACTTTTATAAAACAGTTAATATGTTTTCCTCAGACTGTATTTTAGGAAATCTATCCAATCAGCATTAAAACAAGAGTTTTGCAGGCCAGACCTGGAATGGGATAAGCCAACTGGATTCTGTACACAATTGAAATAAAAAATGTAAAACCCTAACGTACAGTAAAGCATGGGCTGTGATATTTAAATGTAATCTCTTCCCCTTCATGAGCACAGGCATGGAGAGCCAGAGCAGCTATACCCACCACAATGCCTTAATAGTCACAAAACCATATCCTCATCTATAATTCATCTTGGCTAGTAATGCGCTTACTGACTGGCACTGTATCCAACAAACCCCTTACAATGTGGAAGATCTAATTACACACGAAAAATGTAGTTATCCCACCACTAAAAGCTTATTTGACAAACATTCCTAACATACAGAGACATCCATAAACCCCAAATCCCAGATTTCTACCTTAAGTGTGGAATAAAAACCCTTCCTAAAGAGGGGAAGGGGGGGAAGGTAGGGGAGAGGGACAAGGGTAACTTCAATAGAGGCATTTGTTACTTTCAGATTAAAATATATTGACAGTCAACATTACCTTTTATTGAAAAATCAACTACATTCATCATTAGTGAAAAAAAAAACCTGTTAAATAGTTTTTACTCTCTACTCTTTAGTAGAAAATGAAACATATTTTTTTCTTATATCCCCGCATTTTTGTGGTTTTTCTTCAGGCAGTCAAGTAATCATTTCACCCCTGCCCTGTGTTTTGACTGAACTCCAGATGAATATGGCTCTTTTTGTTTAAAACCTGTAATGTTTGTACATGCATGCTGTATACAGAAAACCCCATCAAAGGTATTCTGTAATGAGGCTTGCATGTATCATTATCATCATTGGTATTATCAAAGCACTAGTTGGGATTGGAGCTCCATTATTAGTCACACAAAAATGATGCTGCTAAATCAAGCAGTCTACAGTAGTTGACTAAGGAAGCTATCTTAAGAAAGTGGTGCTGTCTTGCTAACTTACAACACATCTAAAAAGAAACAAATCATGTCTGCAGGATGTATAAGGACTTTATATGCCAAATCATTATTGTTTCAGCACACATTGCATAAAAAACATATCACACTGCAAAGGAGTAGAATTATTGCTACAAAGGCAAGAGATAAATTAAGCATCTTCTGTGGCAGAGTTGTTGCATTGGCTGGAAGGCGTTCTATTTGTCTAGGATCTTATCTGGCACCCATCACCACAGAACCTGAGATGACACTGCCATTCTGCCAGTGTCAGGGGACATTATGCCTCTATATTGCCTTTTGGGTGCATGATGATGTTCAGAAATGCCCACACATGCTACTTCTGAGTCCACAAGTGCTGCAGGCAGAGCTAGTAGACTTCTTTCCCCTTTGTGCTGCCCAGCACCTACTGTGAAATTTGGAGGCCCCCAGCACTGGTGCACGGGGAGGAAAGGGGCTACCCTTTCCCCATACTGTACTCATTCTGATGTAGGCATAATTTGGCCTATTGTGTATTTGTAGGTCCAGCACAATTATTTGACGTGTGATTGTTCACAATGCTAGCGTTAGGAAAATAGAAATAGTGGCCCCATCTAGTCCCGTATCCTATTTCTGCTAGCGGATAGTACTAAGATGAGTGTGCAAAAAACTCTGCGGAGTGCAGTTATGGGATAAGCAACCTGAGGAAAGTTTCTTCGCAATCCCCAGTAGTAAGAAGCTGGTTTATGTTGTGAAACATGAGGGTTTTTATCCTTCCAAATTTCTTGATTTGTTTTTAAATCAATTTACTATATTTTTACACATTCTTGTTATCAGTATAGATGCCCAGTAAGCTAATATGATTGTGTCAGCACTTTCATTAAACACCCCAATATAACGACTGGATGAGTAGGTCCAGTGGAATCCCAACCTGCTGCATTACAGTCACAACACTGAATGTGAATTTTTTAGGTTCAAGTTTAGCACATACACCATTGCAGCATGATGGATCTGGTTTCATGCCACAGCAAGGCATACAGATCTCATGCTGCAAACTCATGAAGCACAATAAAATTACATTAAACCATGGGCCTAGGAAATCCCTTTTCTCAGAGAGTCCATCTCTGGATCATGGAATGCTAGGAGGATGTTAATGTTTTGGTTCACTAAACTTTCTGGTTAATGCTTGTATTCAGTCTTCAGTGAGTTTGTACGCTTCACCCCCAGGGCCAAAATGTAACTTAATTTAGGTGCGCACAATTCCTTCTGCAAACAATGGGGTTTGCATACATGGATCTGAGGGGAGACTCTGGGTCCTGGTTTGTAATTCATATATATCTCAGATGTTTTGTTCAGAAAAAAAAACGGTTTGGTTACATTTTGAATTATACAAATGAGAGCCTGAGTTTCCACCCAAGCCAGAATGTTCACACAGATACTTTTAGCACACTAGCACAAGCCCTTCTACCACAAATCTACCCACCCAGTCTGGGAGGCCCAGCTGTAGGGTAGACATATCTTAGGAGTCCCAGTCATGGACCTGGACCCCATAGTGCTAGCATTATACAAATACACAACAAAATGTCAGTTACTACCTCAAAAACTTGCACCCTGAGGCCCTGCTCCTGCAAACACAGGCATCAGTGTGGACCCTTATACCCATATGAAGTCCTTTTAACTTCAGTGGGATTGCACATGGATGTTAGGACCCACTGCATCCAGATTTGTCAAATACTTAAATACAATGCATGATAATGGGCCACAATGAACTAGAAGAAGAAATGTCATCAAGATCATGACAGTTTCAAACTTACACTGAAATTTAAGCCTCCTTTCTGTAAAGTTGAAAAAAATGCTATGTACTTTGTACGTTTACAAGGTTGGTTGTATAAATACACATTTTAAATGTTAAATGTCAGTATTTGCCTCATACACTGTAACAGCAGTTTCCCATATTCATAGATTTTAACACCAGAAGGTACATCCAGTCTGACCCTCAGCACAATGCAGCCTTCAAAATTTCACCCAGTACTTTCCACTGTGAAGGGAATTACTTTATCTTATCAGCTGTAACTGGCCAAGTTGTAATGTATTATTCTCATATTAAAACAACAAAGGAAATTCTCACATATGAAAATTCTTTGGTCTGATTTTCAGAAGTGCCAAGGCCCCAGAAATCCCATTATATCCCATGGAAGCTGCATGTGCTCATGCACCTGTAAAAATCAAGCCAACTTGTATTGAAATAAAGATTAAGTGCAACTCTAACCAGTAAAAGTCAGGACATTTCAAAGTTAAACCCAACACTTCAGCCTTGACTTACACTGCAAAGTTTGGGGTATTTTTTCCCCCACCACATCATGAGTATCAGCCTTAACTTGGAATTTTCCTACTTGCTTTTGTTGGCTTGTGAAAAAATCTTAATGTTATGTAAACTGAGGTTTTTGTTTGAGAATAAGGCTCAGAGAGTTCCAGTGCAGCTCTCTGTTTTGTTACTAATCATGAGTGGAAATAATGTGAGAAAAAACTTCACAATGTCATTTCCTGTGATCCAGCAAAATCCTGATTTTTATAAATTCAGTTTGGGGTCATGTTATCTAAACAGGACTTACTCAGATGAACTTGGATTTGATTTGAACCAGTGAACCTGCCCTTCATATTTGAGTACCCAGACAAAGTGGGAGTCTTTGATCTGAGAAATGAGCTAGATGCTAAACATGGCAATGGACAAACTTAAGGAAGGGGATGCTCAAATCCACCCACTAGTCTGGCATTCATTCAGGCACCTGAAAAGAAATTATTCAAATACAAAGGAATTACCATGTGAATGGTGTTTCTGCACAGTTTCTGCATATGCTGTCTTGCATTTTTATCAAGACTGCAAACATAAACCAGCGTGAGAAAGCAGGTGCTATTTTCCTCTATCTTTTGAACATCAGTCTTTCCCAGCAGTAAGCTGTGTGCACTAATGGCCAAAGTACAGAAACGTTTTGATTTTGATCCAAACTCTTTGCCAGACATACTATTTTAAGAAAACCTGTTGAGCTTTTGATCCAGATTGCATTGTATGGCAGAACATTTAAATGAGAAGGAAGAAAGTCATAAGATGTTAATGTCTCTAAGAGCATTTGAGATGGAGGAAGTATTCATTTGGGGAAGGATTCATGGGAGCTTCTTTACTCTTATCCTACCCTACAGTTATAGCCCTTGATTAATGGATACATTAAAATTACAAGATACCAAATTGACAATGTAGCACATAGATTCTGCACTCTATGATTTTATAGTATAATGATGATGAAGATAAGACAGACCTCAGGAGTAAATTACTAGTTTCTTTAGCTGAAAATTTAAAGGACTATACAATCATTTTTTCCTATGGAAAAATACTGCCTTGTCCACAGCTTTCCCAGATGAAACTGGCCCTTAGATACCTTGGTGATGGGCATGGTATGACAGTCAGACAGCAGGCGCTTGCATAGTGGCAGACTAGATGTTAATTCACAAAGCGAGGAGTGGGAGAAGGTTGGTAAGTAGCACAGTTGGTTAATTAATTAGACAGGAGGCTTAAGTTAAAGTGAAAATTGATTTGCTGATCTCAACTTAGTCCGTGATGGACGCTTGTCCACATCACACACAACAGCGCCATATATTTTGCTGCCATTTTCTCCCTAAGAGAAGCCCAGAACTGGAGAAGAAGGGGACATAATGTGTCAGGAATAAGGTGGATTGGCAGAGCTGCATGGGAAAGCTGGCACAGTGCCTATTCTATAAGTAGCCAAGACTACTAGTCTGTTACTTTAACAAGTACTAAAATTAATCTAATATTAAAAGACAAAAGGAGAGGAAAACATTAAACAAGGCAAATTTGCTGTTATCATCCCTGATGGACTGAGCAGCATGTCATTCATTTATTCAACAAATACAAGTTTGTATCCTACAAAATTTACTTACAGGAGTAATCCTTATTGACATGAATAATCCTATTGGCATCATTGGCACTACTCACCTAAGTAGGAGGAGCAGGACTGGGCCCATAAATTGTGCATTGAGAACACATCCTCTAAGCAGACCATGAAACTAAGACTTGGCCTCTTCAGAAAAAGCACAGAAGCCCATGCTTAACCTTTAAGCTTTCAGGTAAATTTTTCAAAAATGCTTAAGAGACTCAGGAGTCTAAATCCCTTACTTTCAATTAGACTTGCTTGCCCAAATCACTTTTTCAACACTGGACTTAAAAAAACAAACAAACAAAAAAAAAACCAGGGATGTTTGCCTGAATCAGTGCCTAAAAGCTTTTAAAAGCTTTTAGTCACAAGGCCCTTGAGCCAGATGAGCAGGATCTGGGTTCTTTGACTCTGACAGTGCCCTTAGCTTCTTCCTACTTCCCCTGGATCTCTGCAGGCTCTCCAGCCTATCTATCAGTTCATCCCCTCCTAGGCTCTTGTCTCTGGGCAGCTCTTTAGCTGGCAAAAGCTCCTTTCTCCAGCCTGCTCATTTCTTTGGTAGCTGCCCTGCCCCTCAGTTTCCCAGCCCTTTCATCATCCCAGCTGCCATGAGGCTTCCAATCAGATGTGGCTGGCAATGCCTATATTAACTCTTTGGTCACTGGGGCCGTGTGAGGTACATATATCCCATGACAGTACTGTACCCAACATAATGTGGCCCCACGTTAGGGCACTAACATAATATAAATGTTTAAATCATTAATGATAATAGTAATAACCATTATTATTAAAACCACTATTGCCTTGCACAGAAAGGCTCCTCATTCTAAAAAGTATACTTCTAGTTCTCAGTCCTGCAAATATTTATGCACACAAATAACTTTGTGCACTGTGAGCAATCCCACTGACAGCAACAGAACTATTCGCAGTACTTCAAGTTAAGCACGTGTATAAGGCTTTGCAGAACTGGGGCATTAATAAACTTATGGCATGCTCAGAAGAGGGAAAAGTGAAAGAAAGAGGTGGAGATTTCAAGGGAAAAAAAACTTTGAAAATGAAAACCAGAAACCAACATACCAGAAAATTGCAAAGAAACAAGATTAGGAGGAAGGGAAGAAGATAAAAAAGGAGAAGAAAAAAAGGAGACACCAAAATCAGTTAAAAAGTGAAGAAGAATTAGAGAAGAAAAGAAAAACACACAACACAATCTTCTAAAAAGAAAGGCAGAAATTTAGAAGGGAGACACAAAATTCAGAAGAAAACATAAACCTCCAAGACCTTTTACACATTAAGAGATTTTATAATGTTTGAACATGTTATTTAACAATTCAATTAGCAAACATGGTCCTCTCAATGATTTTGTGTAGTTCAAAGACTGGTCACGTTCAGCATCGTTCCAGCTAATTTTGGTGAAACTGTGGTTCTTGAACACAACTTGTGCTTTCTACATTGACCACAGAGTCATGGTCAGCATCCTATTAGCTAACATGAGGTGTCATTTTCAAAAGCAGGCTTACATAAAGTGACATAGGATCTCAAATCTTATTGGAAGTCAATGGCACTTGTGCTCCTATATCACCTGGATGCTTTTAATTTCAATTATCAGGTTTAAAACAAGATCATTTTAAATATGATAATCTTCTAATGCAAATGAGGCCCAAGATATCAAATGTAATTTCAAAAAAGTTTTTTTTAAGTAAATATAGGGAAGGACACAGGAGAAAATCAAAACTAAACAAGATTAAAAAGGATCATGAGAGTTGTAAAAAAAAAATGGCAGGAAATTGAAAGGCAAGAAAAGAAGTATAACCCAGAGATACCTTATTTCTATGATATCATGTGCCTTAGTTGAATCATATCCTAAATATGGCTGCTATTGGGTCTTAAAGCCTGACTTTTAAAGAGACCGTAACCTGGAATCCCCTTTTGCACCTGCAATTTTGCTGGCACAGTTCTTTGCAGCTATAAGTATGCACTGGTAGTGCAATCAATCAAGTAGTTAGATGTCAATAATGATATCCTTTGCACCTACAAATAATTGCACCACAAAATTGCACTTTCAGGTACAGAAAAGGAGTGATCGTCTTAAAAATGAAGCCCTGAATTTAAGGCAAAGAAAAATAATTATTCAAAAAGTACTAAAAATCTAACATTTATTACAAATATTTAGTTTTCATCAGGGCATAAAAACTGGTTTGCAGCTGACAACCTGAACATAAACATAATCTAAGAAATTTACAGCCACCTAGCCCATCACAGTTAGCCATGGAATGAAACTCTCTCCCAGTGCTTCAAAAAATCATAGGCTTCGACTTGATCTAAAGAAGAATGTCCACCAACTGGTAGCAGTATAGGGCCAATGACACCCACAACCATTTCCATCCAGCAATGGGCTGCGATAGACACACTCATACCAATTTCATTGCAATAGCCACAGAAGAGTATTTGGTTTTTGTGAAGTTATTCTGTGTGAATACAGTTGGAAATATATGATAATAATGTTGGATTTTGATCAATATTTATTATTATTTACCTTCCAAATAATGGGATGCATAACAAGTACAAAAATCTAAACATGAGCAAAATTAAAATGAAGCACTAAAATAGTAAAAATCACTATTCAATTTGGGCCAGATCCTCAAGTGATAGAAATTGGGGGAGCTCCATTGAAGTCAATAGATGCACATAATTTGTCACCACATAAGAATCTGGCCCTTCGCATACAAGAGGTACTTTATATGCAACTGTGTATAGGCATATAGCACTAATTTTTAAAACCTTTATTTTTAAAGCAAACCTTTTTTTGTATCATGAACAATGTACAGCCCCCAATCCATGAATCAATCCACATTCAACGGAACACTTACTCACATGCTTAACTTTGTCTTTGTTCTTCAGTGCTTTGCTAAATAGGGTTGGACTTTGAATTTTGGCCTTTGGGCATTACCCATAATGCCCATCAATTAGGTTTCAACTTTTGAAAAAGTAGCTCTAGGTGTCTTTAAAAAATGTGTTTGTTAACAGCCTTTGGTAACAGCATTCCATAGATCACGGAAAGATCCATGGTATATTAATCCAGGCTTTTAGGACAGTATTAGCTACAGACTTCAAAAATTGCTTCTGTACCCAAGAAAGGAGAAACCTTGATCATCATAACTCATGCAAATAGCAAATTTTAAAAGAGATGGAAAAAAAAGACTTATATGGAAAAAAAAGACTGAGGGCCAGATCCTCAGCTGCTGTGTATCAACATAGCTCCTTTGACTTCAATGGAGCTATGCAGAATTACAACCTCTGAGGAGCAGACATGAAATGTCCACGTCTTAACAACCTGTACATGTGAAAAAAGTAATGGTTTCCACATAGCAGCTCTGTTTCTGAAAAAATTCACTAGACCACTGGGAAGCATAACCTTCAGTGGCTTTCACAGCATGAAAAACCAGAGATCATTTCAAAGATATACAGGCCTTGCTCAAATTACCAAAATGTTTTTTTCAGAAATTATGTCACATCCTTTCAAAAAAATAGGAGGAAGACAAACAGCACATTACTGATTCAGCTGTGAAAGTCTTCTGTGAAGATGGTATTTGAACAGCACAATTTTGGCAATTTACCTTAAAAACTAATCTTGTAGTTCACTATTTTCTACATGGATCCACTTTAAAACCTCTCATATGGTTTTAATATATCACTTAGCATTTAGCAATTACCACTTCCTCTTCAGTCTTCAGCCTCTTAAGTCTTTGAACTCATAAAACTACATTGTTCTGACAATTGTTATAAAACCACAGGGAAAGCAAAACCCTTTTAGCTTACAGAGTCAGAAGCTTGAAAGTGTTTTTGCTAAACTTACTCTATTTGAAAATCATTTTAATTACTGATGAGCCAAACCTGGATTCCAAAGTGCAAACTCCTTATCTAATAGGGTGACGCTGGGAACTTCAGTGTCAGGTATTTTTACTATAAACCCACTCAGTATTATGGGAGCCAACAGGGAGATGGAGAGAATGAAGTATCAAGGATCCTACATCTCTGAAAGGGGAGAGGGAGCTGTTCCCTTGGAAAGGAGGAGAGGAGATTAACTTTTCCCACTAAGGAAGAAAAAAGAGAGGGAGAATGAATGGATCCCCCCACTCCCAAGAGGTGTCTGAATAATGGAAACATTTATTATACTGGGAAGGATGGCATCAGGGGGAACCAGGGACTTCGTAAAGAATCGTTTAGAGAATGCCTTATGGTGGGGGAGGGAAGACAGGCAGAGAAAGCAGAGCACTGATGACAGGATTTGGGCTTTAGTGAGAACTTCTCTTGAGCAAGGACAAAAGAATTTAGCTCTGCCAAAGTATTACCAACCAAGTGTTGCTGTAACTGTTCATTGGGCCCAATTCTACCCATTGAGTAGCACCATACTCTGGCTCCAGTTGTGCATGAGTAAGTGACCATACCCATGAATGAAGGCTCCATACTCTTGCCCACTCTTGTGACCAATTTTCTTCATTGGGACTACTCACAAAGTAAGGTACCACTCAGTTTGAGGAAGCAGAAGAGGAAGAAAAAAAGTTACATTTCACTACAATTAATTTCATTTTTCCGGGAAAATAATTTGTTTCCATCAAAAATTTGTTAATTTTTGCTGAAAAATATTGAAACACAATTTTTTTTCTTCCAACACTTTTGATACATTTCTGGGATTGGAAAAAAAATCAGATGGGGGAGTTCCACCTTTTCTTTCCATAAAAGGAGAAAAGGGGAGGCTTGGATAAAACAAAACAAAAAACTATGAAACCAAAAATATATATTGGAAAAGTTTTAAGAACTTCAACATTTTTCAACAAAATATTCAGATAATTTTTTTTTTAAAAATCCACTAGAATAATAATTACTTTTGGCTAGCTTTTTGAGTAAGGTTGGCAGAATGTGACACTGATTTCAGTAGCAATTTCTCATGTAAGTGCTCAGGAATCTTACTGTGCATTTCACTATGTATGCAAAGACTGTTATTGCTGATTCGCTTTGATTTGTATTCCAAATCTACAGTTAGAACTATACCTGACACACAGCATAGTGTTGTGTGTTTTGTTTATTTGATGTTTATATCTATATTGTACAAAACAATCAATTTTTATGGAACAGGTAGGGGAAGATTCCTTCTCTTAGAATTTTCAGATGGAGAGTATTTTTCCATAAAGTTCACCTGGCAAAGAATAGGTCTCACCTTTAAAATAATTACTTTTGACCATTATTAAGAAACACAGAAGAGGGTATTTCTATGAGGCTTAGTACCACCACTCAAAATAAAGTATAACAATAATAATGTCTAACAATAATGAAGATAGTGTCAATGAAACCCTGGCACTGCACCAAGATCAACAACTAATGAATCACTGCCATACGTCTATTTCCAAAGCTTCAAACAGTTGAAGCTGAAGTTTATAGTATCTGACTTTCATTAATAGCTGATGCAAGAGGATTCAGCAATCAATATCCACACTCTAGCTGTTAATATTTCACTGTCCAAAAATGACCATCCAATCCAGCCAAAAATCTGATTCATATCCTGCTATGCATGATCATGCTTTCACCTATAACTGGTTTTCATTATTCTTATTGACTGAATATTACAAAGAACAAATTCAAGTGTTCAACTTTGCTTGCCATCAGTGTGCTATAAAAGCACACTTAGACCAGAAGATGATCTTGGCACAAAAAACCTCCTGACAGTGCCTTCAAGGCATGGAAACAATCCAGTGAACTGTTGAAAGTACAGCATACAAAGGACTGCAGGCTTTGCATGGGATGATGACAAGAAAATCAAGACCAAAAGCAGTAGATGTGTTTCAGATTAACTTGTTTCAAGTCAACTAATAGCTAAATACTGGCAAAAGGTTGAAGGATTCTTAAACACAACCATATTATTCAGTCTCAGATCAAAGAATATTGTTTTAATGGTCACAAGGAATTCTGCAATTGGATTTCAGTGAATTCAGTTTACGGAAAATTTAGCAACTTGATTATTCCACCAAAACCAAAATGTAGGGAGCAATTAACGCAAAGAAAGTAGGGTGTGTCATAAATGTAAAGGGAAGGGTAAACCCCTTTAAAATCCCTCCTGGCCAGAGGAAAAATCCTCTCACCTGTAAAGGGTTAAGAAGCTAAAGGTAACCTCGCTGGCACCTGACCAAAATGACCAATGAGGAGACAAGGTACTTTCAAAAGCTGGGAGGAGGGAGAGAAACAAAAGGGTCTGTGTCTGTTGGTATGCTGCTTTGCTGGGGATAGAAGAGGAATGGAGTCTTAGAACTTTTAGTAAGTAATCTAGCTAGGTATGCATTAGATTATGATTTCTTTAAATGGCTGAGAAAAGAATTGTGCTTAATAGAATGACTATTTCTGTCTGTGTGCCTTTTTTGTAACTTAAGGTTTTGCCTAGAGGGATTCTCTATGTTTTGAATCTAATTACCCTGTAAGGTACCTACCATCCTGATTTTATAGGGGTGATTCCTTTACTCCTATTTACTTCTATTTCTATTAAAAGTCTTCTTGTAAGAAAACTGAATGCTTTTTCATTGTTCTTAGATCCAAGGGTTTGGGTCTGTGGTCATCTATGCAAATTGGTGAGGATTTTTACCAAACCTTTCCCAGGAAGTGGGGTGCAAGGGTTGGGAGGATTTTGGGGGGAAAGACGTGTCCAAACTACATTTCCCAGTAAACCCAGTTAGAGTTTGGTGGTGGCAGTGGTTATTCCAAGGACAAAGGATAAAATTAATTTGTACCTTGGGGAAGTTTTAACCTAAGCTGGTAAAAGTAAGCTTAGGAGGTTTTCATGCAGGTCCCCACATCTGCACCCTAGAGTTCAGAGTGGGGGAGGAACCTTGACAGGGTGTATTGATGTATATTGAAGTAGGGTGTACTGAAGTAGGGTGTATTGATGTGGTCCCCACATTTAACCAGGGTGGTGCAAGAGGACTCTTATGGGTTAGACCCAGAGACAGCATGATATTATGCACAGGTCAAAACAGCCATTTTGGACTCATTGGATACCTCAGAGGAAGGAATCTTTCTGCCAGAGATTTTGGGAAAAGCAGTATCCTCCAGGCATCCAGCTCCACATAGAGGCCCAGAAGCTGCAAGACAGGTGTTGATGGCTCAGACCTGAGACAAGACACAGGTTCATGTAGCAGAAATGACTCTGCTAAAACAAATTATGCAGATACTCTCCACTGGGGGAAAAGACTAGATCTTACACTGCTGGCCCGAGACAATGGCCAATGCCATCCAGCTAATGGAAAATTATATAGCATCTGGGCATGACAGCCACACCCAGAGAAGAAACCTGTGGGCCCAAGGGATCAGCTCAGCTGAATGAGAATGTTGGGCAGGGTGGTCAATGTCCTGAGGAGCCCCACCCAGATCCTCCCTTGCCAGGATTTGGGAGGTCCAGGAAGCTCCTATCCAGAGCAGGGGATCTCTCCCTTACTGGAATCAGAGATCGTAACTTAGTTTTCCAACCTTACTGAGAAGCAAAAATGTGTTGAGATTTTGAACTGGGCTTGTGCACAAGTGGCTGGTTTTTATGGATAGTGAGCCCTGAACAAGCTGAGGTATTCCCCCATTTTGAAATTCAGAGAGAATGGTTATGACACCTAGAGGAAGACCGCCAAATGGGAGAGGTCCAAGCCAGGTCATGATGTCCCAACCATACTGCAGAGAAGTCTTGCATTTGGCCCATGTATTACCATTTGCTGAGCACCTCAGCGAGGAAAAAAACCCACCTTCCTCAGATCCTGGTCCAGGTTTTCTGGCCTGGGATATATTTATATATATGTGTGTGTGTGTGTCTCCAGCCTGAAGTGTTAACTAACAGCACCATGGAGTGTGGTGAAAACTCCACTGGTTCCTCTCCCTTTGGTTCATATATCATTTGAAAAGATTGGAATGGATATGCTCGGGGCACTTGGAAAGAAAGATGGTGGGTATTGATATGCTTTGGTTATTGTGGACTACACTACGAGATATCCCAAATCCACTCCATTAATGCCAGAATGATCACAATTGAGCTAATGAAGATCTTTGCCCGGGTAGGGATGCCATGGGGGATTTTCACAGACTAGGGAACCAAATTCATGTCCCAGATGCTAAAACAACTGTGTTGCCTACTGAAGATTAAGTCCCTCTGAACCACCATCTACCATCCCTAAACCAATGGGTTGGTAGAAAGTTTTAAACAGACACTAAAAAAATGTAAAGTTTGTTGCCACAGACACCCAACACTAGGACCAGATAATTCCCCTCCTCCTGTTTGCAGTGTCAGAGGTGCTGATCTACAGTGATCTACAGGCTTCCCTCCAGTTGAATTATTATATGGGAGACAACTGTGGGGGATTCTGCACTTAATATGAGAAATGTGGGAGGAATGGACATTCCGAGCTGATAACATGGTGTGAAATGTCCTCACCTTCCATGACAGACTAGAAGTCTTAGCCACCTTGGCAAAGAAGAAGCTCTTAAATGCACAAAATGCCCAACAACCAACCTATAATAAAGGGGCCTGCCTCAGAGTATTTCGCTCTAGGAATTGGATTCTCCCTAGCTCAGAGTCAAAGCTGCTGGCCCACTGGCAGGGCCCACACGAGATCATCTGCCAGGTGGGGCTGGTGAATTATGAAATCTGGCAGCCAGACAAAAGGAAAACAAAACAAATCTACCATGTCAATCTCCTAAAGTCATAGAAGGCTCAGGAGCTCTCTTTATAGCTCCCTACTCCCCAGGAGCCAGAGTAAGGGCCTCAAACAGTCAATACATCAGGGCCCAGGATGGTCCCTATTGGGGACATATCAAGACAGAGCAGAAGGTCCAAGCCCAACATCTGATGGCTGCCTTCTCAATGGTACTTTCTACCTGGCCTGGACAAAGACACCTCACCTCCCACCACATCCAAACTGAGCCCAGACATCAGATCAGAGAAAACCCATGACGACTTCCCTGGAAGATCAGAGAGGCCATGAAGCAGTAAGCAGAAAATATCTTGGTCCTTGGGGTAATTGAGGAATCATATAGCGATTGGAGAAGTCCAATTGTGCTGGTTCCTAAGCTAAATGGGACCACCCAATTTTGCATTGACTTTAGAAAAGTCAATGCCATATTGAAATTTGATACATACCCCATGCTGTGCTTTGACAAGTTGTTGGATTGGTTGGGTGAGGCCAAGTATTACCACTCTAGATCAAAATGATAATATCTTCTCTTCCACAGAGATCAAAAGGAAAAATACCAGTAAAAGTATTTCACAAAGGAACAATATGCTTGCAGGGTCTTACAACAGAAAAGAGCTACTTCTGTCACAGCTTATTTTATAACACTATTATGTAAAACACTATTTTATAAAATCTAGAACATAGTGTGCATTTGAAACAACTTATTTAGGGGAATAATTATACACAGAAAGAAACAGAATTATATTAGAGGTCAACTGAAGCACCAAGTGCAAGTAGAAATAAGGGATTTGCTTAGCCCACTTGTGGTCCTAACTGAAAGCCACCTTACACTATTTTCAATTTTGCAACATAGAAAGAGATTTTTGTGATTACAGTTGCAAAATGATCAATACTCTCTTTCTAATTATGGTTTCATATGTGCTATAAAAACAACTTCCAATAGCTCCTTCCTTCCTTATAGAGGAAAAGAGCCTCTATAACCAAGAAGAAAATTACTATAAAGGGAAAATTTATTTTCAGAGATATTGAGCCAAAAAGTGTTCTTTCACTAAAATACATAAACCCGTTTTCTAGGTTCCCTTTTGACTCCAAACAGATCTCCATCTATAATGTCTCACTACAGTCGTTGCACTTAAAAAGTTCCCTCCGCATTTAGAGATATTACCAATCCCAGTGATATTCTTTGTACTAAAATGGGAACATACCACTAGAACAAGTAATACCTCTAAAGCTACAATTAATGTTTTAAATGTGTCCTATATATGTCATTATTATTACTATTACAATAGTGCTTGCTGACTCCAATCAAAATCAAATCTTCATTGTGGTAGGTGCTGAGATACAAACACATATAAAGACATGGCTGAAATATGTATGAATGAGTCAAAATCTATCACTTTACCTTTTCCCCCAATTAGCAGGATAAAAATGCCTTCTCTATTTCTCCTACAATTTTCCAACATGTAGGTAGAAAAAGGAACCCTGTGGGATTTATGCAGGTACATTTGTCAGCCTTCTCAATAAAAAATGTTCATATTTACTTATATTGCAAAAACATTGAATTTGGAGCGCTCTCTTTGAAAATAAGTTACTTGTCATGGTATTTAAATAATCATTCATGATTAGATCAGAGCTGGATAAGGTGTGTCTGTCATATCTGTATATGATAGGTATGATTTCCACTGTTCTATATTGTTTAATAGTGTTCTTTATTTTAATATTATTTAAATTATTCTTCTTTGTCAATATATTTTGTCAGTTAGGGTTGACATTTTAACTTTGTAACACTTGCACAAAAAGTACATTTAGAAAACTAATGAAAACATTTTCTTGTTATGTTCACACAAATATGTAGCATATCCCTCCCATCTCCCCTCCGCCCCAAATTTTGATTTGTAATTTGTGGAGAGGAATGCATTAAGTGTTTTTCAGTAACTCATGATACTTTAAAGGTGGAAAACCATCACCTAAATTTAGGAGACCAATCTGTGCTCTTTATTGAAAATGCTTAAGTAAATGGAGCAGTAACATTCCCCTCCATAGAAAAAACTTATGGAAAGACAAGTCTTTGCTAAGGCAAATAAGCTATGGTGCTGAATTCATGGACAACTTGAGGTATTCTGGTCTTTGAGAAGGGACAATTAGCCTCACAAAAGGATTCAGGAACATAGATCCTAACTTTACAGAGCCTGAGGAACTGCACAGAATCTCAGTTTCAGTCCTATAGATACCAAGATGCCAGCGCCTCTGCTCAAATTCCTGAGCTTTTTCTCCCATGGCGCTAATACCACTATCCTGAAGACTGTTTTAGTACCAGTCTTTCCCAGTATGAAAGTGTGCACTAGCTACTAGAGTTGTTCAGGCGACAGAAATTCTGTTTTGTGAAGGATTTCAAGATGTCAAAATTTGTCTTAGTTTCAAATCAAAATGAAACCCCCAAATTTTGAAATTCTCTGAAAGCAAACATTCTGAAAAAAAAAGGATTTCAAATTGATCAAAAATTTCGTTTCAATTTAGACTTTTAAAAATTTTATAATATACAAAATTAAAAAAAAATCAAAAGAAAAAGTCATTTTGAAATGAAAACACAAACCTTTTTGTTCCTAAAATGTCAAAACAGGACTTTTGACATAATTAGACATTAATGAGCATTACAAAATTTCTAAACAGTTTCTAACAATAACATAATTTTCTAACAATCCAAGGGACTACACAGCTGAGAATGGGTGCTACACAGCACTGTTTTCTACTGGGCATTTTGCAGAATACAGCAGGAGCAGCTGGCCTGTGTTCAGTTCTGCCCATTTATTTTTAGAGACGGCAAAAACCTAAGGATAAGTCTACAAAATAGAAATCAGGGTTGATTTGAATATGGGTCCATCCAAGGCCTCAATTAAACTCCCATGAATGTCACTAGAACGTATCCAGTTGACTGCAATGGGATTTGAATCGTGCTCCAAAGCCCTCCAAATATGAGGGTGAGATATTGAATGAAAAACCTCAGTTTGGTCCCTTTTAAAACAAAACAAACAAACACAGGAATTAACCAAATAATTAAGAGATTTGGTGCATCTCTGACATTTTTCCATAATCACTGTTTAGAGAGCCGAATATCTCCCCAATTCTAAGCTGTGATTAGCATAGGCTGAGCAGGTAGTACTGCCTATTATTAAGGATGCACAACACTTCTCATTATAAGACCCTGTTTTCAGTTGCTTACAACTTTGCCAAACTTCAGCTGTTTGGGCTGAATTTTGTATGTGGACTTTCTGCCTCAGGGTAATAAAGTTATTTATTTTTGGAGAAATTCAGCCAATTTCAGCTGTTTTCAAGAAGAGAAGCATGGAAAAATAAATTTCCTCACACCCCCATGCTAAGAAAAATCCTTGAGACTTTCGTTGCAATGCTCCAGTACTACCAAGCTTTGAAGCAGTAACTTTAAATTTGGCAGGTGGTGGCCTTTGTGTTAGGGATGTGCTTTGTGAAAATTGGCCCAAATTTAGCCAAGTTATAAACCTTTTTTAAAAGATCACAATTCACACATGCCCAGTAGAGCCTTGTGAGAGTTTAACATGATTTCATCATCACTGAACATCCTTGAGACTCTCACAGCTCCTAATTGCTGACCAGACTGTGCATGTTCCATCTTCACAGATGGACTGAGCCTGCTGCATCCCAGAGCTACTAGGGCTCAGAAAAATGTTCCCTGTAATGGCTGCTCTGGGCTGGAAACTGGAACTGAGAGCAGTGCTTGATTTGTGCCAGGGCTTGCCAAGTCTGAGCCCTGACACCTCTAGGCTTGACAGTTCATAGCCAAGGCACTTCTGGGCTTGCTGCATCAGTTTTGAACGTAAAAAAATGGCTTGAGCCCCAACACCTAATTGCTTGAATCCCAGGACATCTTTCATTACAAATTAAGCACTGACTGAGAACAAGGAGTCTGTCTTTCCTGTGGTATCAATGACTCCCCACTCCCACTGCTGGGAGTGGAGAAGACTGGGACAAGTTGGACAAGGACAAGATCCTGTGGAGAGATGGGGAAACAGGGGCAGAATGAGAGGAGAGACAACTGTGCCAAAGAGATGGGGCTTCAGGGGAGAAATGGGACTGGTGAGGCAGAGAGACGGAGACTTCAAGACAGGTAGAGGGTTGGAGTGGGACTGACACTGGATAAGGAGCTGGAGCACTGCTTAATTTATAATGAAAGAGGTGCCCAGGCTCAAGCAATTTAGGCTCCCGGGCTCAAGCAATTCTTTTACATTTATGACTGAGCTCAGAGGTGCCAAGGCTATGAAGTGCCAAGTCTAGAGGTGCTAGGGCTCAGCCCTGGCAAGCCCTGGCACAAATTAAGCACTGAGCTGGAGAAGGGAGAATGAGACTGGGACCAAATGGGTGGGAGAAACTGGTAAAACAAGGAGGCAGAGAAGGGAGTCTGTAACATATTGGGCAGGGAGATTAGAGACAAGGAGGGAAGGGGGGAACTGGGATTGGATGGGCAAGGAGACAGGGACTGAGATAAGAAAGCTGAGGAGAGGAGACTGGTACTTGGGCAGGGAAGGAGAATGGCTTTGGTACCATGAACCAGGAGTGGGTAAGGGACAGAACTGGGATGGAACAGGTTGGAGGGGACTGGGTAGAAGGGGTTAAGCTTGGGGAGGCACAGGCAGAAATGCCTGTGCCCACTCAACCATGCTCCCTTCAGAGCCTGGAATGGAATCCAAGATTTCTGAGTCTCACCATTCCTCTGCCATCAGTAAATGTCTGTGAAACCCACTGGCAAACTGTCCTATCCTCCTCTAGTGCTGGTCCACATAGTGAGTGACAGCCTGCCACTATCAGTTACTCTGTTAGCTCAAGTGGCAGAGGTGCATGCTGTTGATGCTAACAGTTCCTTCGCTGCTGACAACCCATGTGGGTGTCAATAAGATGGGATGTCTGTTTTTTCTGTTTCCTTTTTTTAAAAAATTAAGAAATTGCACACACATAAACTACATTAAAAGAGTGTGTTTAGCATGAGTGCAGCAGAGAAGTCTGCAATTGCCTTTCCAATAAAGGCATGCTAGAAACAAGGTATAGTAAGAAATCTATCATTTTTCTACCCATATGATGGGATGTACGGAATAGTAAGAAATGTTTACTCACATTTATGTGAAAGCTGACTTACAGATTTCTCTGTGATAATTGTTTTTGTATTTCCTTAATTTTTTTTATTGTAGCTTGCATCTCAAAATACAGTTTTCCATTTTTCTCACCTATTACAGTTCCATTTCTGTAATGTAAAAATCATATATTCTGTTCTAGGGAAAACAATTACCACTAGTTGCTGTAGGGTTGACTGTACATTAGCTTCTCTTTACATACATTAGCTAGGATTAGCTGCCAGACTTGTCGTCTCCGGTAAAAATATTCTCCTAAAAATTCTCTTAGAGTTCTATAAATTTTCTATAGAGGAAAACCTCTGTGAAAAGTTTCTGTATCTGGCCTATGGGATTGCTTCATAAAAAGTGCTTCTGCAGAAATCATTATGGATTAGAAGCATTGAAATTCCTATACAGAATATAGTTCCTAGAGAAATTAACATTTTTTTACATCTTGAAGAAATAATATTTATTATGGCTTTTATTTGTATTTTCAATGTGTTGATAATGAATTGTGTCTGAAGTTTTATTCATCTCAGTTTGGTAAATACCACACTATAAAAAAAATTAAAACAAATACCTCTGACAGTCACTCAGGGAATCTTGGAGCAGAGTACAAGATTGTTCTGTGTCACTGATCCCCTGACCTTGGCTTTCCAACAATACCATTAAAGGGGTTGCTAAAAGATGTTCCGTCCTTATATTCTTCTTTCTGCAGCTGCTTGCATGGCTCTTGTCTGGGTTACTTCTGGTGCCAGATGGCTTGAATTTGAGTACAGCCTCATTTGGGTCTCCCTTTTGTTAAAATCTTTTCTGGAAGATGATGTGATTAACAAGTCTTACGTGGTTATTGCGTCCATTTACCTGTTCACCTCAACAGATAACAATATGGATTACATATCCTAAATTCTACAGTAAAATTAGTTTTTTACACCTTTATTTAGATGCCAGAATGTGACAGCTCTCTGTTTTCATGTCCAAAGCCTTTGCCTGACATTGTTAGCCTTACACTATTTCTTTGGGGAATGGAGAGAGGAGGGATGGAGAGGAAAGTCTAGGGTTTGATGATGATGATAAGCGTTTCTAGTTATTCTCATTCCTTATAAAAACTAAAAATGTTTGCTGCCAAATGGTATCCTGCCTATTTAAATGTATTGTGAAAATTCTGCATTATATGACACACAACTTCCTACAGCTGAACACAGAAAGATAATCTCTCTACAGCATATTTGAAATATTATAACTTATACAGCACTAATATTATAACCTGAGCACTAGGCTAATCGTTATCTGAGACAAGTCCTTTGCCACCAGAATGAGACTATAGAATGAGATAAGGAATGTTAGTTCAGTATCACTCATGTTACAAAGCTTGAAAGAATAGAGAAAAGCACAACATCTGTTATTTCTAGAGACAATAGTGAGACTGTAATGAGAAGAGAATGGCATAGCATATTCATTCTCTTGACAAGTATTGCAATAAGAATACAAAAAGGACAACAAAGAATCCATTTTTACTTGGCCAAAAGGGAACTAGATCTGGATAAAACAAATTCTAGCTGCAGAACATGAAAAAAAAAGGATTTATCAAAGTGGTATGTCCCTCTCAGTTCAGGAAATGTTTTTAAGCTCCTGTACGCAGTACACTAACCCTCTCTTTTCCACACTTCATAAATCCTAATATATCAGATGAGCATTGGAAGGGCTCAAATCATATCCTTCATCTCAATCATGATTGGGTTCAAGTTAAGGAAATCACGAAAGTAGAACTCACTCTTGAAAGAGAAATATTTACTTAAGGCATCAAAGAGGAATTTTTTTAACCAAAAACTCCTCTTCCAGATTGGTTCCAACCAGTAAGAGGATGTTATGGATAAGCTTCAAGGAACAATAAGCAGAAAGATTAAGATCTTGTCTACAGGGTGGGGTAATGTACACTATAAGGGTGTGATTTCTAACGTACACTAATATGTTGCACATTCATTGTCCATACAGACCTGGGATGGGCAACTGGCAACATGGGCCTGAATCCGGCTGCCAAATCATTTTATTTGGCCCATCACAGCCTAGTTCTGGGAGGTGATTCATTAGGACTGGGGCCAGGAAGGAAACAGGGTATGCACACATATCCTGCTGTAACAAGATCCAACAAGATGCACACATATCCTGCTGTATCAAGATCCAACACATCAGAGCAGGGAGCTTGGCCCAACCCTGCAGGACATGAACAACCACAGAGTAGTGAATGAGGAGTGGGCTCACCTCTGCAACACACCCCTGGACCTCCCACCCCCTTGGGGCAGGACCTAACCATTCCCCTGGCCTTGTCACACTTACCAGGGTCAGGACCCAATCCACCCCTCTCCACCAAAAGGTTTTAGTGGATTTTGTGGCCATCTACCCTGCTGGTGCAAACTGAAGGTTACCTAATGTACACACAGGAACTATTAGCGTGCACCAGCAGGGTCTTCATGGACCAATTAATATGTAACATGTTAGTGTGCTTTAGAAGTCACACCTCCATAGCGTGCACTACCCCACCATGTAAACAAGCCTTTAGGCAGCAAAATAATGTGCAAGCATAATCCCCCATCGAGGAAGAGGTTCAGCAGTGATGATAATAAAGCTCCAGGTTGTAATCTCCATACAGATGGTAGGGAACAATGTGTGTCCTTCACACCACTCCACTACACTCCCCTCCCGGGCTGCGTGGTTCCTACCACCTCCTGCTCTCAGATCATCAGACCAATGAATAGACTTCTCTAAGGTCCAGGCCACTGAGCCCCAATTTAATTCAGAATGGTGGATATTTCTGGGGCACAACAACTGCCTCCTTGGACATTTCGAATTTCCAGAGTATTTTATATTAAATATACCCAGAGCATTAGGATGATGATTATTAGTATACCACATTACATAGAGATCAGCCTCAGTAGCTGCCAATTTGGGCCCCAGTCCTGAGAAAGTGCGTTTGAGGAGCAGGCTATGTCAGTTCCCCACTGCAATTCATCAGACTACACAAACAAGAGCAGTCACTCACTTAGTGGTTGCCTAAACCGTGCAATTTGAATGCATGTACAGCTCTGACTAGAGGTGGGTGGGAAATTATTTTTCCATCCCACAAGAATTTGAGAGTTTGAAAAATGGTAAGTCAAGGTCTCAAACATTTTAAAAAACAGAAAATTTAAAAAAAAGTGGGGGTCAACTGAAATATTTCAGTTCCAATAATTTCAAAACATTTCATTTCAATTTTGACCTTTTAAATTAAAAACATACCACATGCAAACTAAACATTAACTTAAATTTCTAAACAAAAGGTAATCTCGAACTGAAAATCAAAATGTTTGTTCTGAAAATGTCAAAACAGGATTTTGTCAAAATGTTTTCAAAACTGTTCCTTTTTTTTTTTTTCTAAATGAACACTTGGTTGAAACCAACAAGTTCCTGCAGGATATTTTTGGTTTTGACAAATTGACATTTACAAGAAAAAGAATTTTGCTGAAAACAATTCCTTACCAGCCCTCTGATTCACTGTGATTGGAGCATAAAGTGGATTGACTTCATGCGAAATGCCATAATTTTGCAGAGATCTGGCCTTCCTCCAGTCACTCGCTACATTTCAAAGCTGCCAGGGGATGGGGCTGATAGACCCCAGAGGAGCCCTTTAACCCCTTTCTGACTAGGTTGGAACTTGTCCTATCACAGTGCTTGATGACCTGTGTGAAATGACCTGATAGTTTCAGTCCAGTTCTTAATTAATATATAGGATAGTATCACAGAATCAACCATCATTATTGTCACTACTTAGCATCCATGCTTGGCAGTCTCAGCAAGCAGGCCAAGAACTGAGCCAGATTCAGTTAAACATTTAAGCATACACTTATAAGTTAAGCACAAGCCTACGTGCTTTGTCGAATCAACTCTCAGTGAGTTTGGAGAGTGAACCAATAACTCATTTTAAGACTTGTGTATATTAGGAAATTGTATCATAATTGTTACAAATCACATTTAAACAAGCTAGTGAGCACAATGCTCAGAGTGTCTACCAGGACAAAGCGCTCAGCACTGCCTAACTAGTCAGGGTTACAATGTACTGAGATCAGGCACTTATGTGGAATGTAAATGGTGCATAGGTCTTGTGCCAGTCTGCTGTGCAAAAGTGAATGCTACCCACACTTTATAGACATGGATGAAAAAGTCTCAGATTTTTGCGAATACATATGAATTTCACCACATATTTTGAATAACATGTTTGTAAAATGTTTTTAATTAAGCACCCAACTCTCATCCTCTGACAAGGTAACTTTCTGACACTTTTGAATTTGGTTTCAAGATCTTTGTAATGCTTCATCATTCAAAGATGTGACCACTGCTAATTTGTATTGGTTCCCATTAGTAATACTAAATAAAAGAATTAGCTACTAAAAAAATAAATAAGCAGGTAGCTCTCTCATTAATCATCCAAGACATATTTCAAGGGCAAAAAAACCTTTTAGGATTTCCTGCACTTAATGTAAAAATCCATTTTAATCCTAAAAATGGAAAAAAATCCCACAATGGATATGTTTAAAGTTGGATAAACATGCCTTGAACTACCCAAATTCAGGCTAAGATGTATGTAGAAATCTCTCTTATATGTTGGATTCGGACAGCAGAGCTTGTAACTTGTTATGGAAAGTTTCTGACGGTGAGATGATATTGTGAAAAGAATCAAAAAAGAGCCTAAATTTCAAACAATGGCCCAGCACCCTGTTTTGCACAAAAATAAGAAATTTTCCCTATTGTTTAAGAGTAAAGATAGACTCAACCTAGAAACATAGTTTTCTATTTTCCTTTTGTTAAACTTCTAATTGTTAGGCATGCTTCCCAGACACCAACTGTGCTTCTTGGAAGCACATGCAAGTGCAGCATGACAAGTACATAGGGGTGTCCAAAAGCAAGGCAATTCAAGCTCTTTTGAGCCCTTAATTCTCTCTCACACACACCCTCACACACTTTTCAGAACATACAGGTGTATATGCTGAATGAGGGCAGCCAGAAAGTCAAGGATCATTTGCTATATTCCATTAGATATTTCTTCTACTTCACAATTTTTGGTTAAAACTTAACTCTGTGGGCCAAATTCTGCCTCAGGTACACTGAGGTAAATCTGGAGGAAGTCCAGTGAAGTCAACAGTTATTCCAGTAGAATCTGACCCAAAGAGTCTTTTGAATCCCAACGATGCAAGAGTATCCTAAAGGTTTCCTGTTTCCTTCCACTTCCTGTTTGTAACCTTCTTCCACATACTCCTTTGTGCCTTAAACTTGAAATGTCGTCTGCCAACCCCTCTTTTCCCTCAAATCCCTCCTCAAAGTCACTTTTCCCTCACAAACTTTAATCCATCCATATTCTGAGAAAAATACAAATAGTAATAAAGGAACTAAAATGATGTGTAATGATGACAGTCACCTCAGTAAATAAAAATAACTACTTGTATTACAGCAGTATCTAAAGGCCCTGACAGACAATGGGGTCCATTTTGTGTCAGGTAGGCATTGTACAAATACATAGCAGCAGACAGTCCCTGCCTTGGAGAGCTTACAATGACTTGTAGGTCACAGAGCAGGTCAGTGTCAAAGGCAGGAATGGAATCCAGGTCTCCTGAATCCAATGCCCTTTCTACTGGACAAGGTTACCTTATTTGATATATTCCTTCCTCCTCGTCTTCATCTTGCCTGATACAATTTCCTTCAGTCTTTTTCTCAGTGATACTCTATTTAGACCCTGCTTTGGCCAGTTACAATGTCTGAGTGAACCAGTGTTCCAGCCAGGAGCCCCATCAAACTCAACGGGTTTCCACTTTGATGGGGGAGTCCACCCACTTGTAACTTGCAGGCTTGATGCCTTAGATGGTAAGAGACCATGGGCCTGACTCTCCATGACATTATACCATTTTGCACATCTAGTTACTTGGACTTACTTTGATGTCAAACTGGTGTAAAGGCCCGATTTCTTTAATTGCTGTGTAATGTACCATGGAGTCCTATGGCACGATCAGCAAATATTTAATCATAATGATTAGTAGCTTTCCTCGTGAAAAGGGCTTGAGGGGGAAAAAGACCTGTGAAAAATGGTTTGAAAGGCACACAGTTTTATTACCTGTGCCAATGCCTCTTTGAAATTCTGCATCCCCACTGCCTGGCAGATCCTTCTTTTCCTTGTTCTAATGCCCTTCCTATTTTCTTTCTCCATCCACCAAAAGCAAAGCCAAGAAGTTAAATTCCAATGTTTGGCTAGTTTTGAAGGTCTGAAAAGTTAAAAATGAGCCTGTTTGAGGGCTTTTTTTCCCTCCTACAAACTATGTACAATTTTATTTTATGGAACAATATTGTGTATAATTCATGTTTATTGGCTCAGGAGACGTTTTCTTAAAAGCACTCATTCTGGATTTGCACTGGCCAAACTTCCAAAGTTGGAATAAATTAGTTTTGAGTAATAATTTTAAGTGTAACTGTACTTAAAAAAAAAATTCCAGTTACAGCCTGTGAAAGGGGCAATCAGTCTTGGACGGGAGTTGATCAAAATGTGTACGTGGGGTTTAAGTCAGCTCTGTCTCTGCAGCGAGAGAAATCATTGCATTTGTCTTCTTAAAGTGGAAAGCTAAATAAAATTTGACTCCAGTGCTGCATGTGTTGCTTTACAATCCAACCCCCCGTAAGCCATTAGAACATGTCTTATTCTTTATACGTGAAGCATAAAATAGAGGGGGGATATATGAATTGATGAATATATTTATGACAAGATCTTTGCACATTGCTTATAAGCCTGCTGTCAGAGTTATTAATGCAGAAACTGTCTCGCATTAGTGTGGCAGAATATCTGTTTTGCTCTACGTAAGCACCTAATCAGGTTGCTAAGTCTACAGGAGCACATTTCAGATCCAGCAATAACACCTAGGTACTGCTGTCTAAACGTGTTGTTTGGAACGGTGCTTGCCAAACCACTGCTTTAATTTATTGGCATTCACACTTCATTTAAGGGTGGGGTTTGCATTTGGACAAGGTCTTCATTTTCTCTTTTTTTGCATTCCTGAGGAAAATAAGCAATTTTGTAATGCGGAGGTGCTTTTCAACTGTAGGTTTAGTCAGGGACCATTTTCCCCCAAAGTAAAGATGTGTATGTGTATATTTTTAGGTAAGAGGAGATATGAGTTTATGTAGATTTTTCCAATGGATTGTTTTTCACTTGTTTTTTAAATAAATGTAGTGCTCATAAAAGTTGATGGTTCATCACTTCTGTTGATCAGATAACATTCAGAATTACCCTCCAAACACTGCATACCAGGGCAGCAAGACTAAAAATCTAATGGTATTGTCATAAAAATGTTTCCACTAAATGTGCATACATACCCATATACACAGTACCTATGTGGTATTGTTGTACATGTGATAAATTACTGAGCCATTTAATTAATATATCATGCATCCTTGGCAGTTTCTAATGCTGATGGGTCATGAGATATTAGTCCTTAAACCTGTCCTTAAATATTGCCTGGACCAATTCGATGGGAAGAAAGAACTATATTGGGAGGTACGTTGTTTGCTTGTTTGTTTGAATGGAGCTGTTTGAAACTGCTCTTATTTTTAATGTACACATAGGTGCTATTGAACATTCTACTATATGATTTAGGAGCCCAAGTCTCATCGAAAGTTAATGGCATTAGGGTCCTAAATCACTTAGCTGCTCTTGAAAATTTTACTCAGTCTTGATGTAAATAGATTAGAAGATAGAGTACAGGTGAAGCAGAGAAAGATATGAAATAAAGACAGGTTTCAGAGTAACAGCCGTGTTAGTCTGTATTCGCAAAAAGAAAAGGAGTACTTGTGGCACCTTAGAGACTAACCAATTTATTTGAGCTTGAGCTTTCGTGAGCTACAGCTCACTTCATCGGATGCATACCGTGGAAACTGCAGAAGACATTATATACACACAGAGACCATGAAACAATACCTCCTCCCACCCCACTGTCCTGCTGGTAATAGCTTATCTAAAGTGATCATCAAGTTGGGCCATTTCCAGCACAAATCCAGGTTTTCTCACCCCCCCTCTCCCCGATACACACACAAACTCACTCTCCTGCTGGTAATAGCTTGCACTCTCTGAAAAACATTATCTCTTCAGAGACAGCACAATGTTAGTTAAGTGCACTACTCAATTAATACTATCTACTATTAAAGATGCTTGCCTTTGTTGCACAAGTATCCTCACCAGATTAAAAGGCATTATCTCAATATACAGCAAGTAATCAAGAGGTAAATATCTGAATTGCATGAACAGACAGGGTTCACATATTGTGGATGGATAGTTTAGATATTGTAGTTGGTTCCTATTCTGGAAACTCCAGAAGCACTTTCCAAATGTTTACTAAAATTTCTTATAATTCTTTGAAAATATCATCAACTTGGGGTGTCTATAAATGTTTATTGTGGTTTTTGTTTTCCTCTGCTTTATTTGCTACAGCTCAGTGTCTTTAGGAGAGTTCTACAGTTCATTTCGAACTGATATAGGGCAAAATACATTCCTGGGTAGAAGCCTGGCATAAGGCCTTTATATAAGTTACATACATTCCCCTTAAACATTGTGCTATTCTCCTGCACGGGGGTGAATTTCACCCTGTCAAGGTTCCTTCCCCACTCTGAACTCTAGGGTACAGATGTGTGGACCTGCATGAAAGACCCCCTAAGCTTATTCTCACCAGCTTCGGTTAAAACTTCCTCAAGGTACAAACTTTTACCTTTTGTCCTTGGACCTTATGCTGCCACCACCAAAGTATTAAACAAAGAACAGGGAAAGAGCCCACTTGGAGACGTCTCCCCCCAAAATATCCCCCCAAGCACTACACCCCCTTTCCTGGGGAAGGCTTGATAAAAAATCCTCACCAATTTGCATAGGTGAACACAGACCCAAACCCTTGGAGCTTAAGAATAATGAAAAAACAATCAGGTTCTTAAAAGAAGAATTTTAAATTAAAGAAAAAGTAAAAGAATCACCTCTAAAATCAGGATGGTAAATACCTTACAGGGTAATCAGATTCAAAACATAGAGAATCCCTCTAGGCAAAACCTTAAGTTACAAAAAGACACAAAAACAGGAATATACATTCCATTCAGCACAGCTATTTTACCAGCCATTTGAACAAAACAGAAATCTAACGCATATCTAGCTAGATTACTTACTAAGTTCTAAGACTTCCTTTTCTGTTCCCGGCAAAAGCATCACACAGACAGACCCAGACCTTTGTTTCCCCTCCCCTCCAACTTCGAAAGTAATTTGTCTCCTCATTGGTCATTTTGGTCAGGTGCAAGGGAGGTTATCCTAGCTTCTTAACCCTTTGAAGGTGAAAGGGTTTTGCCTCTGGCCAGGAGGGATTTTATAGTTCTGCATACAGAAAGGTGGTTACCCTTCCCTTTATATTTATGACACACCCTAAAACTGAATTAGAAATTAACTGGAGTGCTCTTCTTAACAGCTGCAGCACAGTGCTTTATCTCACAGGAAAACTGAAACCATAAGAAATATATTTCAGTTCAAAAAAGGTCTTAAGTGATTAACAGATCTTGTGTTGGTCCTTTGCAGAGGGGTGAATTTCACCCATAGTATATTGTAACAACTTGTAGTTCTGCCAAATATATGTCAAAATGAAGAATCTATTATAACCAGAGCAGAAACAATAATAAAAACATTATTCCAGTAATATTCTTTCAAAATTTTAGATAAATTTGCTTTGACTTTTACCACTCCCCTTTTGGGTTTGCCTTCTGCAAGTATTCTAGCATAGAAACTAATTGACAAGAATGTTTGTGGAAATAGTAAATTTTAAGAGAGAATATTGCAGAATATTCATGCAGCTGAAACTAAAAGTAGTATGTAAGAGCTTAGTATCATAACCACAATTATTAAAAAGAAAAATAAGATAAGAGCAAGAGGAAGAGGTAGAAAGAGAAAGGAATATGAGAGAGCAGAGAAGAAGTGGCACGGTACTACGAGAGGCAGGAAAGGAGAAAGGAAAGATATTTTATATACAAATTGTTGTGAATACCTTGGAGGGAAAGTAGTAAGAAAAAACAGATTCTGTATTACTGGCCTTTGTGATTGTGATTATTATGAGCATCATTAAATGAAGATTAAATGGATCAGACAGAGAAAGTAAGTGGATTAAAACCCAGGGCATGTGGGCTAGTTGTTCAACAGTGAGTGCATCTGGGAAAAACTGGATGATGTTTTGAGACTCTCCTATTATATTCTGTTCTGCAGTTTTATATTTATACCTGGTTGTGCTCGTTTTCGAACAAGAATAAAAAAAATTAAGGAGCCTAACTTTTCCCTCTCTAAGTCTGACTCAGACGCTCCTACGGCATGGTGAAATATTTGCACTATACAAACTACAACTGCAAAACACAAATTGATTGATTACCTCTCAATGGTAAGCATTTTGGGTTTTTTTTTAAACTAACAAATACCAAACAAACTTCCTTCCCCTACCCATCCCACTCCAACACATACTAGCTGGATTAGTTTGAAGTAGCAATGAAATTGGAGCAACAATCAGTTTTTGAGCAAAAGCACACAATGTTTAGTTATTCTCAGAGCTTCTGAAATAATGCATTATTCAAAACAATTTATGGTATGTCAGACTGCATTATATCATTGTGAAAGGGGTGTAAAGCACACATAAATCCCAGACATTGGGGGATGCATTTACAATGTGCTATGTAGCATTATGGCATGAAATGAAGTTACAAAAAATATTGTGGTGCATCATCTACACTAGAAACGATGGCTCTTTCAAAGCTTTTTGTATTCTCCAATGAAGCAAGGTTGTTCACAGGGATCTTGTCCAAAGCCCACCAAAGTCAATGGAGGCCTTGCCATTAACTATGGTGGGCTCTGGAGGGGGTCCAGGGTGCAGGTATTTCTCTGTGAAGACATCCAGTATGTTCATAAATTCAGTGATAAACACTGTTATGATCAATTATTTGTGTAACAGTAGTTCCCAGCTGAAATCAGGACCCCATTGTGTAGGTGCAATACAAATTCATAGTAGGAGACAGTTCCTGCCCCCAAAGATCTTACAGTCCACATGGATAAGATCGATGAAGGATGGGATGGGAAACAGAGGCACAGAAAGAATAGGAGTACTTATGGCACCTTAGAGACTAACAAATTTATTTGAGCATAAGCTTTCGTGAGCTACAGCTCACTTCATCGGATGTGAAAGATGAAATAACTTGACCAAGGTCACACAGCAGATCAGTGAGTGCCAGGAATAGAACCAGGTTTCCTGAGTCCCGGTCCAGTACTATATCCACTAAATAATGGTCTCTCTCAACTTGGCACTTTAAATTGCACAACTGGTGTTTTAAAGCATCTCCTGGTATATAGCAGAACCAGAGGCTGTGATGTTGGTGAGTATTGAACAGGCAAGTCTCACCTTGATTTCACAGAGCAAACTTCTAGCACATACAAAGCCCCAGCAATTGCATTAAAAATGGCCAACACTCAAACTGAGTTTTGCCTACAAGAGAACTGCCCCAAGAAACACAATAGTACAAGTCCAGCGAAAAGCAAAAAAAGTGATTAAAGGTCTAGAAAACATGACCTATGAGGGAAGATTGAAAAAATTGGGTTTATTTAGTCTGGAAAAGAGAAGACTGAGAGGGGACATGCTAACAGTTTTCAAGTACATAAAAGGTTTCTACAAGGAGGAGGGGGGGAAATTATTTTTCTTAACCCCTGAGGATAGGACAAGAAGCAATGGGCTTAAATTGCAGCAAGGGAGGGTTAGGTTGGACATTAGGAAAAATTTCCTAACTGTGAGCGTGGTTAAGCATTGGAATAAATTGCTTAGGGAGGTTGTGGAATCTCCATCATTGGAGATTTTTAAGAGCAGGTTTGACAAATACTTGTCATGGATGGTCTAGATAACACTTAGCCCTGCCATGAGTAAAGGGGACTGGACTAGTTGACTTCACAGGGTCCCTTACAGTCCTACGATTTTACAACACTCACAGCACACAGCCCATCAAATATCTATACGTGTCAGCAATACCGGTTTACCAAAATTCTGCCACTTCAGAGAAGATCCTGATAGAAGAGACCAGCAGGCATTTCATGCCCTTTCTTGAGTCAAATGAGAAGAGGGGGAAATCATGGTTTTCCTTTGTTAAAAGGAGTTTAGTGTATCGTAATGCAAGGAGAGTTCTCCTTTTGTAATATTTATTACTATTGCCCCACCACCACCACCTTTGCTCTCCTGGCCGCTGAGGGAAGTGGCCAGCCAAAGGATTGCAGTTTGCCCCTGAGTGATGGGCTGAATTAGGGGGCTGCAATTTGCCCACTGCGGCGAAAGGCTGGGCGAAGGACTGCTGGTTCCCCCAGAAGGGCACTGAAGAGGATGCCATGGTCCGGGAGCGACATGGGTCCCCACAATCAGCAGAGGCAGTGGAGAAGCAGTGACGGAGAGTGAGACACTCCTGACGGGCAGAGCTAATTTCCGGAGCAACCAGCAGGAGGCGCCCTGGTGGTAAGCACAACCTATTACAGTCACATGATTTGAGATCCTGTGACTAAAGGCATGCCAAAAGGGCTTGATGCAGACTTTGTCTTACCAGTCACTGTGTGGCTGCTATCCTATATTTCCATAGGAATAGTCCTAGTAAGCTGGTGAAGCAATCCCTCTGCATTCCATAGTTCCAGCAGTACAGAGTGAGCTGTGATTGGAGCATTATACTACATATAACAGCACTAGCCATGATTACAACAGTACACATGGTCCCCGATCAAAGCAGTTATTAAGCCAATTGAACTTCCGGAGCAAGTAGAGAATCAAGAGGAATAGCAAGACTCTAAGGGCTTGTGTATACAGAGAGTTAGTATGTGGCAAGCCAGGGTGGGAATATACAGTATGCTAGTTTACTGGATACTAACAGGCAGTGTGGACCCTGATACCACACTGTAGATTCACCCTGGCTTGCCATGCACTAGCTCTCCATATAGGCAAGACCTTCATGGAGCAAAACAAAATCCATACTAACTTCTGACTCTATTTTAGTTAATTGAAAGAAATTGAAGTTGCCCTGAACTTTTGAATGAGAATTCACAAAATGTTACTTGTGCGTGTTTTATTCTCAGGAATACTACTACAGTTTGCATTAACATCACACTATAAATGTCATTTACAGATTTCTACTTTCATTAGCGAGTATTCTGGGTTTCAGTAATTTTCATTGTGGATAAATTAGTAGTGCTTTCATGTGTGACCAAATTATGGAACATCCAACAAACTAGTATTCACCTATTAAAGGGCTCTGTGTCCAGTGCTACTTCATCCCAGGCCTTTCAGATATGCATTTTTATTTTAATAGTTGCTTTGAAAATTTGGCTGAATAATTTCATGTGATAATGGATGTTTTTGACTGAGCTCTCAGTAAGCTTAACAATGGTGTCTGGCTAATATATAGTAGCAACTTAGTGCTATTTCCATAGTCTAGACTGACTGGATCATGATTTCATTTCACGATATAAAACATACATTGAATACCAGCTATAAAAGATACATTGAATATCATATATTTTACACATGTATATACCTTTACTATCTGTTAAAACCACAATATACATAAGAATATATCCATATCCTAGTATTGTATTCAGATTCAGGAGTCTGACATTTGACTTTAAATATTTATTCATATGTAGAAACAGCTTGGTTTTATAATAGCATGAAGTCCATGAAAACAGATGGTAATAGTGCCATGTGATGCTTTAATTAACATTAGGCTAACCTGAGAAGTGGGAAATGTCAATTTCCATTGGCTGCATCAGAGTTGAACAGATTTTTAGGTCAGACATATACATTGCCCTGGGGAGGAAGAGGTTGGTGGGGAAGAGGACAGGATTGTAGAAAACCAGAAGCAGGATCATTTGTACATTCAGAAGAAACCAACAGCAAACATTCAGACCACAGTTATTGACTGTTTAGGGTGAGAGTGATTGGGAAGCATAAGTGTGAAAGCTAGTTTGGGAGTGATAGAGTTTACATGGGGAGAAATCCTTAGTATGGGCCGAGACTGGAAAAAACGAACTTTTCTCCTTCCCATTCAAATTCAGTAAAAGTACTCTAGAAATTCCCTCTTAATTAGCCCTTCTGTCTCTCTCTATCTTTCTCACTCTGTGACACGTCTGGATTTTGAAGAGCAGCTTTTAGCCACTAGGTCTGTGCTTGAATTCAAGTGATAAGTTTATTTTCACAACAAAGTGCTGCACAGTTCAGGGTCTAGCTAGGAACGATGAAGAGTAGTCATGTTCCTACCTGCACTAAATGGATTAGTTGATGGCTGTCATGGTTCTAGGGTAACTGCACCTGTATATCCTCCCACTCCCCTGCTGTGGTTCACTGAGTTCCCAGTCAGGTCTCAGGTTTGCAGCCTTCACCTCTCTCTGGGCAGGGACCCTTGCCCCACTCCATTCTGACCAGGGTTTTTAAGGCTTCACAACTCCCTACCTTTCACTGTGATATCCTCAGCAAGACAATCTGCCTAAAGGCCAGCAACTATGCTTTGCTCTCTCTCCATGGGCTACAAAGTGTATTGACAGCAGTTACAAGTTACCACACACCTCCTTCTAAGCAAGCACATTAATTCTTAAGGTAAAAGCATTATAGAGAAAACATGTAAAAGATCAATAACAGTTCCTATATACATGCTAAAAGCTTACCAGAGGACACCCCTTAGTCTTATGGGTCCCTAGTAGGCAAAAGTCTTTTCAACCCTTCTGCAAGGTTTCAGGCTTTTGGACAAAAGGTGCTATCAAACTTGCTGGATCAGAAAGAAGACCCGATCTATTTAAAAGCAGCCTTCTTATGCCAAAAGTTCTTTCTTTGTCAATTGGTGTCTGAAAAGTCCATTTTGAACGAGTATATCTGAGCCTCCACAGAAGGGGTATCTTTGTGGAAGTGTTTACAACCAGAGTGATTCATCTTAACCACCCCTCATCATTCTTAGTCCCTGGTGGAGTTGTGGCAACTCTCACCATCCTCAGGAGTTGCACACAATCCCTGGTCCACAGTCATAAATACACCATTCATACACTTCATGCAATATGGTCCCCAAAGATATTGCATGGGGTTGCAATATCTGTCACAATGGCACACTAGCTGATGGATATACATTTCCTTGCACCATATGCAACTTCTAGAGGCTCTGTTATGTTTTAATTAAAATTCAGCAAATGGCTCATTTTCAACCTTCTTCCTTCATTTAGTGAGTAGATAGCTGCTGAAGCATTCAAAATATTATCAGTCACCATGATGTCAACAATACCTCTGTGTGAACTTCCACTGCCACCACCACTTCTGACAGCACGATACTGCATGCTGCTGGTGGCATGGTCTAAAGATTGCTGATGTAGCCCATCCCCTCCAATGAACTGTAAAATAAAGCCCTCTATCTGGTTTAGTGTTTCATTTTAATGAACTTGACAGCCTAGTTCCATAACATACTCTGCCCTCTGATTTGACCAATAAAAGGCTCATGAATGTGAAATTTAAGTTAATTGTATGGGGGACCTGTTAAATAACTTAGAGTATAATGTCAGTGTTTTGACTTACATTTAGAAACAAAGGGATGAGGAATTTCCTAGTCTTCACCACATTTCATTTTTGAGCTGTGGTAGAAACACTAATGAAGGCATCTTTTAGTGCTATAAGTATTCTCAGAAGACACCGTGAAAGGTTAGTAACAAAATTAGTCACTGTTTCTGTGCTGGCTCCCACAAAAATGAATTATATTTAAAGTACCGTAGTTCCTCACTTTTTGAGACACATCAAAGTAGACACATAATCTCTTTTAAAAATTATAGATCAAGATAGGAATGCAATTGCTACCTTTAAAAGAGGCCAATAATTGTTGCCTTCTTTGCAAGGGTTAAGAGTTTCTGATTAGCTTTTGGGTCATGCATCACACTTGGAGTGCCTAAGCTTAGCGACACACTTCATTGAACTCCATCTAGTGAGTTTCATGCTTATGAAGGTGTTCCTCTTGATTGCTTTTCATCGGGGCTACAAAACGATTTGGTTGGAGGCTGACATTGATTAAGTGCAAGAGAACCGTGTTTTACTGTGACAGCTGCTAGGCCTCTGTCAACAAATCAATGGACTTTCTTCTTTTTTTTTTTTTTTTGGTCTTCTTAACTCTCCTGTTAGCATCCTGCTGTTACTAGAAATGAAAAACATCTATATAGCTGTCTTGTGATTGACCACTTTCTGATTTGCCAGTCACAGAAAATGTTTTTTGTGAAGAGAGAGCTGAACCTTTTATTCTAAGAAGCTCTTTGTCTTTAGATTCTTCGGAATAGAGAAATACACAAGGGTAGTGTTTCATTTGCTTTAAGCACAGAATATATAAAAAATAAGTGTGATAATGGCTGTGTGCCTTATTATCCCAGAAGGACTGAAGCATAAATACCAGCATTTGCATGAACGGACACTGCAATTAGAGTACAATTTTGAGCTCTGAAAATCAGCTGCAGTGCAAGTGAGTGAGGGCACGCTGATCTTTACGATTTACAGTCAAAGCAATGGGTATGCCAGGCAGCCCCCTCATAAGCACCCCGTTGAGGTCTGAGATAGCTCTGTTGTGCCCTGCTTCAGTTTCTGTTCTTCAGGGTTCCTTAAATAAACTCTGCACATTGGATTTTTTGTCCATTAATGCCCCATCTTGCAAGGGGCATCTTATATGTACTGATATAAAACTCAAAACACAACTCATTCTTGGGGCATCTCTTGTCCCCCTTCTCCCCTGGAGTCTGCTCTCTGTAATTCTTCCCTGCCCTGACAGGTCTCTGCAAAGCCTTGCCTTCTCCATCTTCACCCTTGTCTCTGATCCAGTTCATTGACTGTCTCTTCACCCAGATCCCTTCATAAAGCCTTCTGGCTCAGTTTCCAGTCCTCCCCAGGCCCTCTTCAGTCTCCCCCCATCAATATTTCCTGGGCTTCTTTATGTCACTCCCTGATCTTTTGCTGAGCACCAACTTCCAGGGCTTCTTTCCTAGAGTCTTTCTTCTTTGCCCCAGGATAGAATTTTCTCTCCCAGATAGAGAGAATATGCCTGCCTCTCCCTAGGCTCTCCTATCTTTCCCTAGGAGGCTGAATTAAATAACTTCACCCACAAGTCACATGAATTTACTGCTTCTCACAACCTGGGGATGTGAGCTAATTGTGTCACGGGTGGGGCTAGGCCTATGTCCCCTTTAAAGAGGCCAACCACCATGTGACAATGGGAAGTACTTTTCTTTCACTCCTAATAGCAAATATTAAATATTTCTGTTCATTAACAAATCATGGTATGCCTTCTTTTCTAAGTGTTGAGCAAGTGACTCAGGGCCTCATTCTGATCTGACTTCTAACTATATTTTCACTGGCACAAAACTACAGACTTCTTCGTCGTTCCCCTTAATTATACTGAAAGAAGAACTGAGCCCTGAGAATCAGAAAATCTGGGTTCTGTTGTCAACTTTATAATTGAGTCATTTATGACCATTAGCAAATCATTAAACCCCCATTCCAGGAAACCACTTAAACATGTACTTAACTTTAAGCAAATGCACAGTCCCAAGGGGTGCTGTGCTGTTCATCCAGCAAAGGGATTAGCCGTGTGCTTAAAGTTAAGCATATGCTAAAGTGCTTTGCTGGATCAGGACTTAGCTGTTATGTGCCTCAGTTAACTAATTTTAAAATGTATACAATATCAACCTCAGATGCTTGAGATCTTCAGATAAAAGGCACTATATAAATACAAAATACAAATTAAATTTTGTTATTTTCTATCCACTCTGGTGGAAGAATAATTAAACCACCAATGAAAGATTATTATTGGATCAAAGCAAAAAAAGGGAGGCTAAAGAAATTTTAAAAATAGTCTTTAGTTTCTAATGTAAAGGTAAAATTTATGTCAAGCAATATCCAATCGCAGAGTAAAATCCCTAATGTAACAAAGGAGGTGAAAGATCAGCATTGGATAAATCATGGTTCTACAAAGTTCATAGCACAGATATAAAATGTATGACTATTTGCCTTGCATAATTCACATGCACTTGGTGAAAATGGCTCATGGTCCTTACAGCCCAAGTACAGCATCTTGTATTTGAACTGGAGCAGAGATGGTCAGAATACTTAAATACGGAGACAGCATATGGAGACATCAGAGCAGTACTCAGTACTAGCTTCCCTCATCCTCCAGTTCAAGAAGCTGGTATCATGATGGGAGGAAATCAAGATGGAAAAAATGGATGTACTTCCTTAGATGAATCCCACCTTTCCTTTGGTTTGTTTAGGTTTTTTTGGTACATACCATGGAAGTCCCTCCAGTAGACAATAATATAGCTGTGAGATGTAGGTAGGCTGTGGTGACAGAAAATTCTATTAGAAACACGAGGCCAGTTCCTCAGCTGGTGTAAATTAGTGAAGCTCAATTGGCTTAAACAGAGCTACAAATCTATACTAGCTGAGGTTCTGGCTTATCAATATCTGGTGATGTGGTAGCCATATGGTGGTGAGTTGCACACTATCCATAAAGATGACAGATGTAATGATACATTAAGTGTCATGATTTATATTGGTACCAATGATGTAGGGCAGAAGTAGTCAATAATTTTTTGTCAAGGTCCAGATTTCTTGATCAATGTATAGTCCAGACCCCAGAGAAATTTGCACAATATTAACAACAATAATGATAATATGTAAATTAAAAGATTTTGCGGGCCATCTAAAAGTACCTGGTGGTCTGGATTTGGCTTCCCCAGACTACCTATTGACTACCCCAAATGTAGGGAAATATAAAAGACAGGTTTTGAAAGCAAACCAAAGCAATGAATGCTACAGACAAGTAAATTGGGCACTTGCATACCCCTTACAACAAACAAGGGGACAGTCAATGAAAATAAAAGGAAACAATTTTTAACAGATAAGAGGAAATACATTTTATGCAATGTATAACTAAGCCCCTGATTTCATTGGCACAAAATATCATTGAGGCCAAGAGCATAGTGGGATTAAAAATAAAAGATATGTATACGGTTAATAAAAAGCATACATAGTTATATTTAAAAAGGTGAAAAACAGGAATATAAACCCTCAAGCTTTCAAGGCATAAGTCAACCACTAATTAACATGGTTAGGAAAAATTGCCTGTAATGGACAGGTTATCCCATAATTGCCCTCCTGGGCAGAGTAATACAAACCACTTTCTTCCTGCAAAACCGGTGTATGTTATCTAAATAGCAACTGCTACTCCTTGCCAGCAATAAGAGATAGCAACATTGGGAATGAATGAAAATACCCATCAAGCTTGGGTTTCTCCTACAGCCAGGTTTTGGAAACAGCCAGCACACACCCTATCTTGTTCTTCAGAATCTCAGGTTTCAATTTTTTTAAAAAAAATTAAATCTTTTGCTGTTATCATTTAGAGAGAACCTCAGAACTATAGAGTGTAACTGAGATAGAGATGAGTCTGTAGTAAGCTCTGAACAATAGCTCTGAGAAATGTGAGCTGCCCTGTTCATCTTGCTGAGCAGTTAACTCAGATGCTCAGTGATGGAAGTTTAGATGTCATATTTGTTAACTGTGCCATTCCTCAAGTAGGAAGGACGAGGATCACAGTTGCATTATTTACTGTAAGGGCTCATTTTGGTGCCACAAATGGATGGCATTTAGAAAATGCCACCATCCTTTTCCCCCCAGTCAAGGAGCCAAGCCCAAAGAATCCAGCACAGCCAATAGGCATATTCATAGATTTTTAAGGCCAGAAGAAATCATCATCATCTAGTCTGACCCCCTGGCTAGCAAATGCCAATGAATTTTACCAAGCATTCAAGCCACAGCCAAATTCAAAGAGCCCTGTGGAGGCACGGGCACACACGATCATATTTTGAATAACTGCACAATCTACTGTAAGTGGCATTTCCATTAGGAAGATCACAGGGGCAGCCTATTTTGTGGGGGGAGCTTAGAAGAGTACCACTACATCACCCTCCCATCTTCCATCTATCTTGCAAATATTCTCATGTTTTATCATAATGCCACAGGGCACACGCACATTTCTATTGTAGGAGGAAACTTTGCCCAAGGGTCAGGTTATCCCAATACCTACCTACTGCAGGGTTTCTTCTTCTTCTTCACTGCTGGAGACTAGAGAGGAATTACCATACTGGATCATACGGGTCTATGTTCCTATACACCATGTTTCGTTCAGTGCAGGAAAGGTATCTGGGTTTGGGGCAGCAATATATTCATATAGTTTTAATTTCTTTAAATAAAACCAACTAATAACGAAAAGTAAAACCAGAATGATAACTTTTTTTTTACTGTAGCAGAACAAATAAATGGAAGCAGCAGCAGCCACACAGCTTCTTCCAGTAAGAGCCAAACTAAAACTGGGTAATTTTATCTTTTGAATGTAAGCCAAGGCCAGAAGATTTTTACAGTCAGAGACCGCTTTGCTACCGAGCTTCCAGAATCTCCTCCCTCTCTACTAGGCGCTTCCTACAAAGAGAGAAGGCTAAGCCCCTGAAGGGACAGCTAGTGCTTTTGCAATTGCATTGGAACTTTTCTGTGTTAAAAAATACAAACACACACAAATAGAAATTCCTAGTTAAATCAAACTATTTGATGTTTGTCACGGCAAAGTATGCTTTTCTGCTTTGAGTTCAAACTGACAATCCACACCCCCTTCATTGTCTCTCTCTTACTCTTCTGGTAGGAAAAGCTTCCTGCTCTGACAGGTATCAACTGAACTAGTGCACTCCAAATATATTACAGTGGCGTACTCACCCTAGACCAATTACTGGAAAAGGCAAATGAGTCATCTGCAGAAAAGATGGGCTGAGAAAAATCTCTGCTCCCTTTCTTCTGTTACACCATATTTTTGAGGAATACTCCCCAGGAGGCTTACACAATGGATTAAGACTCCTAGCCATTCACTAAGCTTTTAAATGATCGGGAACACACCCTCTCCCTCCTCCCTATCATTTTACTTACAGGGAGGATTTCTCTCTAGTTTAAGGCTTGATTCTGTAAGGTGCTGAGCATTCTGGCTCTGCTCAAGCAAAACCCCTAAGGATGTATTTAATTTTAAATGGTTCAAGTCAAAGGGACTACTCCAGTGCCTAAAGTCAAGCATGTGCTTCAGTTCTTTCCTTTGTCTGATGACAACGTGTTGCCTCAGTGCTTTGTTTTAAATTTAAAACTTGGCATGCTGAGGTACATAAGTACTGATGACTTAAGTAAAATGGCATTAACCATATTATGAAATCTCACCACCTGTTACCGGGCATACCAAACAGTTCAGTGGTTTCCACCTTTTCCATCTTAATATGGGAAAGGTTGGAGACCCCTCCCGAAGAGTGGGGAAGCCCCTCCCCTTAGCAATGCTAGAAGGGAAGGGTGGTCATGACCCTGCTTTGCAAACTCTACACTGAGAACCACTGGAACAGTTCAGTGTAGCTCCCTTCTTATCCAAAGGCTATAACAGGCCCTACAACATAGGAGCCATATGGCCCTGCCCATTCGGATGCAGCTCAAAATCAAAACCCCCCACCCAGCTGCTTCCTTGAGCACAAAAATGGGTATGAGTGAGGGACATCTCTAATCTGTGCTCAATGTAAAAGTCCTGCTGCTCATTTTATCCCGAGGCTCACTCATTCCTAGCAGTTTGGGGGAGTATATTGTCACAACATGACACACTATGACAGAGGACTCTTGCATAAGTTGTGACAAACACCAGAAAGTGGTCTGAAAATCTCATTCAATGCAACACAGAAACATCCACTGTGGACTCCTTGTTGTACCCACTAGCTCTATTCACCTTCCAGAGCTCAGTGCAGGGGTGGAGGGAGGAACCAGCCAGCAGAGCCAATCAACAGAATTTTTTTTTCCAAACCCAAGAGGTGGCCAGCCATTGCTCAGAGCTCTCAAGGATGTCACTAAACAATCGGCAATGATAGCTCAGTTGCTGCGAATAAGCACAAACAGAAACTACCACCATAAGATTGGGCAGAAGGGAAGTTGGACCAGTTAACCAGGGAAAGAAACACTTCCCTTATACCACACAAAAGGTGAGGCAAATTGGGAAAGCTGATTAGGAGACTAGCAGGATTCAAAAGCCCACGTCACTGACTGAGCTCCCCTACATGCCAGGTAGGACATGGCAGAGGTCTGGATTTCATCCCTCTCCCATGTCTTCCAACAATCCTGGATTCCACCAAAAAAAATCTGAAGAGAACATTGAGTTTGCTTTATTAAGAACTCACAATTCAAAAAATGCTCATGTAACCTTAACTCTGCCTGTTCTGTGTGTGTGAGCATCAGGATAGTTTATAACTATATATATTTTTACTATGTTTTACATTATAAAATATAAGAGTTCAAATTTTTCTACAGCTTAAAGTATGCACACGTAGCACAGAATTTTTGGATTAACTTTTTCAAAGAGACACTTAGAGAATGAGATGAAAATATCACGCCCGAAAAATTGATTATTTTACTGAGATTTAGATACCACATTGTTAAATGGAGGTAACCATTTTGTTTACCTCAAAGGGAGCTGATGTGAGGCTTCACGTACAAGATACTTGTTAAAACCAGAACAGAATTTAGGATCTCTTACCTATCAGCTCTGTGAAAATCCTCATAGATTAAAGGTTTCAGAGTGGTAGCCGTGTTAGTCTGTATCAGCAAAAACGAGGAGTCCTAGTGGCACCTTAGAGACTAACACATTTATTTGGGCATAAGCTTTCGTGGGCTAGAACCCACTTCATCAGATGCACAGAGTGAAGATTAAAGAAGCATTTTGGTGGGGGTTAAGAAAGATTCAGCTGGCCTGGTATTTCACAGAAAGTTTGAAAATCGATCCTAGCTGGTCAAGAGCAATTCATGGGACTAAGACACTTAATGTGTAACAAAGTGAGCCATGTGCAATGCAAACTAAATGTGCTCAGAATGTGAATTCAAAAAGGTCAAAAGAATCTTAACAGTAGTGTACATTCACAAGGTGCTTTCTTGAGAAGCTCAGAGCTCAGTCAAATCAAAACCAATTTTACTACAGCAATCGGTCACTTATCAATGAAGGACTTCCCTACAAATTTCAATTTTCTAACCCCAGCTGCTTTGGCATGCGAGCAGTTACAAGGTAACACTGTAATCTTTTTTTTATATATATATATATAAGAAAAGTATATTTTTAAGGCCTCTCCTATAACTCAAATATGGCAGAACGCTTTCCAAAATAGATAAGAAAATGTTCATTTGGGGGGAGAGACCAGAGCTGGATATTTCATCCTCAGATGACAACAATTTCAGAAAATGTGTGATAGAAAACAGAGGTTAGAATGGAAATGCCTGTGAAACCTTAACTATTGCTTACAGATTCACCAAACTCCATTCTGATCTAATTTATGCTTATGTAAACTAGAAAAAACTTTTGAAGTTAATGGAGTTTCACCACTGAAAAACTCATGTACATAAAATCAGAATCAAACTACCTATGTATTTTGGTAAATCATGTCCAAAACACATTGAGAAGGAAGTGACCACAGCAGCCATTTTGCATAGACAATGGGACTGCTCAAATGCTTAAAGTTAAGCATGCGCTTAAAGCGGTTGACAGGATCAGGCTTATGTAGGTATCATTTGTATTTACATTCATCTCAGCCCCTTTCACGCTTGAGAAGGCTCTCGCAGAAGATCACAATGAAACATTATATATTAATAAAAGTAAATTAGATGTTTACTGCATAATGCAAAGCTTTTAAAATGTATTTTAAATACTGTTTTCATTTGTATGCCTCAACTAATAACATACATATCTTTGAGATTGACTCTAGCAATTTGTTATTACATCACTTGTTGTTTTTTGCTGTTAAAGAATTAAGTACTTTTCAGTTATATAAATATTTATTTTTAGTTTGAACCAAATGTTTGTGTGCCTAAACTCAAACCCCTAGAACTGTGTGAAAATTAGCATGGCATAATAAACCATATGCATGGTCTATGACTTGATATTGTCATTGTATATATTAAATAGAAATGAGCCAAGATAAAATAAAGTGATTTGGGTTTAGGTGCAAGTTTACAACCTGAACATTTATTTATTTATTTATTTATTTATTTATTATCGGCTAAATCTGAACACTAAATCCAGCACTCTAAAATCTGGGGAATTTTGGATTTGGAGCTGGCTTGCAAATCCCCATCTTAAGCAATGTTTGGACATGGGGGGAAAGGCGGTGTCAGCCCATTACGGAGATAAGAAGTCTGATTTTGAATATGAATCTGGAGATTTGATCTGGACCCATTTCTGATCAAACAGGAGAATAAAAAGAGAAACTAATCCTTAGAATAGGATCTACAGTATAACAACATTTCCACTGAAATAAACATAATAGTATAAAATAAAAATTTCATGAATTTTGTCAACATTTCAAATCTCAACAAAAAATCATGTTTCCCTCTATTTGCTGGCCAGCTGTGGAGCTGGTTGTGTGTTTTATTTTGTTTATTTGTTTGTTGGTTGGTTTATTTTTAAATATTTTAAAACTCTAAATTTGAATGAAAAGTAGAAGAAAACTTTTTAGAAAAAGAAATTCTCACACACACGTTTCTTGACCATTTCTAGTACAAAGATTGTGCATGATCAATATTCACAGCATTTCAGGTAAAGGATTGGTCCTGTCACATCACCTCAGCTATGTACCTCAGCTTTCACCTGAAGGGACCACCTCTGTCTGGGAAAGGATAGGTCAGGCTTCATGCACATGCTCATCTTAGCCTCTCAGATGAGACTGCTAGCCAGTGTAATGGTTACTAGACACTATGGTGGGTATTTTGTGGTGTAGTTACCTTCCAGCAGGACCTGAAATAAGAACACCCATTTGTTTCATGTAGACCATCCAATGGACTTCAGATGGTAATGATTTTTTGGGTCATAGCCAACTGCAGCCAAGGCATCTAAAGGTGAAATTCCATTATCAGAGAGTATCATGTGTGTCCCATTATCAGAGTAAGCCAAACAAAATTCTTATTCTATTTTTGTGTATCAGTTTTGCCATGCGTGCACTCTTCCTTCTGATTCTGCTAAGTTTCCTGTATTATCCAATCAGAATCAATAGAGGGATTCTATCTGTATTTCCTGACGAGAGTGTACAGAAGTCTTTATACTTGTATACATTTTTTCTTCAAATTATAAATATGTAACAGTAATTGTTGTTGTTCAAACCAGCCCTCATCTAGTTTTACACAAAGCATAGGCAGTCATGAATATGTGCATGCAAATATTCACATGTACATATTTGCACCAATTTCAAAGTGCCTTATCCCTCTATTTCTGTGTGTACCTATCTGTGCATGAAAACTAACTTCCAGTCTCTGTACATGCGTCCAGCATGTAGAGATTTCTAGATGTAAGCCCTCCTTTGCACCCTGAATTGGAAGAAGCGATATGGGCCATATCTCTTGATAGTGATGCATTGATATATGTTAGTGAGAAAGAACTACCATGAAAGAAGAGGTCTGGGATGGGATAAGTTGTTTCTTGGGCTTTTAACTTGGCCTCTTGTCTTTATACAAAGGCAGGTCATGATAATCACACTAAGTCGATACCAGGAGTAAATGAGCTGGTACATTTACTGGTAAAAGTGAAGATGTTGAAAACCAGTGGCAAAACAATTACAAGTATGACTCTGAATGCCTCTTAGTATGTGTTCTGGCCTTGTTCATGTCAGCAGCTCCTCATCCATTACATTTGACTTAAATATAGTCCAGTTGCAAAGCAGTCTAAACTTAGAGGGAAATCCTGGCGGCAGTGAAATAAATGATAAGAGTTCTATTGACTTCAAATAGAACTGAGATATTTGCCCCTGGATTATAGATGGGTTTGAGCTGTAAGAGTTCAGATCCAGATGTCGCTGTCACGCCAAACTTTTCCAAATTTCAGAGTGTTTAGATCTGTGGTTTTCATTTAGACCCTACCCCTACACTTTTACTTAAATTGCATTATGGGGCAAGTTTTCTGGCTGAAAAATTTGAAATGTGCCTGCTATTGTAATTTGGAAGGAATTGTTTGTGAAATTGCTCATGCACCAGATGGAAAATGTATTTTTATTTATAACTCTGTCTAAATCATTAAAGATAAAAATGTAATTTCTGCAGCAAAGATGTGAACTGGGTCTGTGGGGTTAACACAGCATAACTTTTAAATAAATTTAAAATGTACTTACATTGTTTTATATTATCAATAGCAGATTCCAACTCCCATAAGCAGTTTCTTTATTCACAAACATGAATAGCTCTGTTGTGAAGGGACTGTGTTGATTAGATGGCTTTCAACTCACTTTAAATGACCACATCTATCCACCTATCACATGCTTATCACTGTGATATATAGGAACCTACTCCTATTTTATCTATAGTATGTGACCTTGGTATGTTTCTTCCGTTCGGACATTTTACAATGCTTCAAAATATTTGGCTAATGTGAGACAGAGCATCATGGAAGTGAAAAACAGCATAGTGACATAGTTAAAAACTGCAAATACTTTCAGGGCTTGAAAGAAAAGTACTCATAGAATCTACAGAATCCTGAAGGAATCAAAGCTAAATCTTCCTTACACTATATTGTCTCTTACACTTCATCCACTGAGGAGCCTACAGAATCTGGCAGAACGGTCCTTTGCTCCTATTTTCTCTCGAGACTGCGCCATAAATGTAGTCTGGAGAAAGACATGAATTGTCCTGAATGAGCATGACAGGTATCATTTCACAAATGCACAACCTGAGGAAATATTTGAAGACACTGGATGCACAAGGAGTTTTAACTTATACAACTGGCACTACCATGTCCAATCACCCAAGCTGCAATTGACCTTGGCAGCATTATGGTAGCAATCTGTACATAAAGATGAACTGGTTTTGAATTATATCGAAAAGGTATTCATGACAATAGGCTTTTCCTCAAGAGCAGGCACATGCATCTAATATTGTTCCCGTTATATTTTCTTTAGGGACAACAAATATACTTAATAGCAGCCTGTAATTCTTAAGTAGAGCTTCCTAGCCAACAATCTCATGAGGTTTTCTTTGGTTTGTCTGGAGCAGACCAATGCTCCATCTAGCACAGTATCTTGTCTTCTGACAGTGGCCAGTGCCAGATGCTTCAGAAGGAATGAACAAAAGAAAGCAATTATCAAGTGATCCATCCCTTGTCATCTAGTGAGTCAGAGGTTTAGGGACACCCAGAGCATGGGGTTTTGTCCCTGACTATCTTGGTTAATAGCCATTGATGGACCTATCCTCTATGAACTTATCTAGTATACATATACTTTTTATACACACACACAATTTCAATATACACAGATCATTCTTGAAGTAAGACAAGAATTTTTTTCCCAAAATGCATTTAGAATTTAGCTGCAAAACAAAAACCCGCAAACAATTAAATGTGTCATACACAGATGTGATTGGAAATGCACACTGGACCCATGAAGCTCCATCCTTTTCAGGCTCAGGGAGGAAGAAACCTCAAAGGAAGACCCAGCCCAGCAGGAACCAGCAGCCTCCAACAGAACCATTGTACCCTCACAGCCTCTAGACACTGGCCAGGTCAGCAGACTCTCACTGTTGCAGTTTTTACTCTACATATTCTTCCCCTCTGCTGATAGGCTGTTGCTTCTGAGCTCTCCTTCTCAACACCTCCAGTCCTAGTCTCACTTCTAATGCCATCCAGGCTCTTTTCTTTTGTTACCTTCTGACATCTCGGTCATGTCCTTCTCCTACCCTCTTTTCACTATCTTCCTCTGTGTATCTGGAACCTTTCTCCATCTATTCTATTAACTCATATCCTCCTTACACCACCTAATCCATGAATAACCATAGGACAAAAATGTGCTGGTGACCTTCTGCAACCTCTGATTTGATCACATTGCTTGTGTGTTGCATCCCTCTCTTCCACCCTTTGTTTATTTTAGGGAAGTTTTGTGACCTACTCAGGAGGTCAGACTACATGATCACAATGGTCCGTTCTGGCCTTTGAATCTATGAAATTCATCTATTTAGACTACAAGCTCTTTGGGAAAGGGATCATCTCTTACTATGTGTTTGTGCGGGCACTGACATCACAATGCGGCACCAATACTGATCGGGGCCACCCATCAATACAAATATTTGCAATACAAATAAATAATAATAAACATTACATATGAGGAACTGGCAAAGAGAGATTTAGATATAAACTAAATTGGCATTAAATAGCAATGTAGTTGTTGTAGACCCTTAAAGACTAAGGCCTGGTCCACACATAAATGTTAGGTTGACCCAGCTATGTCCTTCAGGGGTGTAAAAATCCCCATCCCCGAGCAACATAGTTAAATGACCTACCCCTTGGTATAGGCAGTGCTAGGTCAACAGAAGAATTCTTCCATCAACCTAGCTACCGCCTCTTGGAGAGGTGGGTTAACTATGTTTACAGAAGAACCCCTTCCATTGGCAAAGGTAATTTCTATACTGAAGCACTACAACAGCATAAGTGTAGGCAAGCCCTAAAATACCATAGGTTCTCTCTCACTTCATATAAAAGGAAGAGAACTGACAACCTACCTGTTAGAGTTTGTCCCCTCTCATTATAAGGCATACCTGTGGAGACCGTATTTCAAAAAAGGCCAGTTCAATACACCAGCTAACTTAGGAGTCAGATGACTGACGGATACTTCTGAATGTCAAAAAAGGTTTACAGTAAAATTTTAAAAAGCACCTAAGTGACTTAAGAGCCTAAATTCCATTTCCCAAAGTGCGTTTAATTGGAAGCCAATGGGACTTGAGCTCCTAAGTAACCTAGTTGCTTTTTGAAAATTCTATCTTTAGGCTGAATTTTAGGCAGGATATAGCTCAATTCTCATTTTATCCAACCAGTCTGATCATCACATACTGTACATATTTTTTCTATGCATATCATCTCTATCTTGCAATTGTAAACTAGATAATGAGACATTGATCTATATTTTCCCATTAGTATACATAGTTGAGCATACTTCTGACTTAGGCAGACAAATCCCACTCTGCAGGCAAATCTGGCCTGCAAATATACAAACCCGTCACATCCCTACACAACCCTGATCTGCATGTGCAGATAGGGAAATTATTGTGCGTAAATAGAGCTCTCACAGAAATGCATGTGCACCTAAGTACACAGCATTTGAAAAATGTGGGCCTATACATGATATTTTATCAACTGCAGTTTAACAGTGTATTACCCTGATACTCCTACAGAATAGCAAGACACATGACATCTGCACTAAAATTAAGTGAATTCGTCATGTTCAATGCTAATGCAATGAACATAGCAACACTTTCTAATAAGTGACAAATCATAGTTAACTCCTTTATTATTCATTATAGTAACATTACTCATGATAAACCCTTTAGGTATTAATGTAAAATGGTGCATTATATACTGTCTTACTGAACGATTTCTTAATGACAGTATGCATATAGCAGATTGATTTTTTTAATCTGACTCCCCTCAAGCCCACCCAGTCAACCAACGCCCTTCATCTGTCCCTAGGATTTTGATCACCATTTCATACGCATACTTTTCACTTTTCTTTTTTTAAAAAGATTAAAAGATATTCCACTCCACATAAAATATTCTCTTGCTGTTTTCAAAGATCAGACATCAAGCAACTCCTGATTTTCGTCGTCTAAACTAACCATTGTCACATCAAATAATTCTTGCTCATAGTACCATATAACATATACCCTTCATGGTATGTTCTTTCTGTTTGTAAAATGCATCTTAGACGATTGTACTTTCATTACCCACTTTCCTAATGCATATGAAAGTCTATTTTGCATTAGGTATTTTACAAAAGTTCATAATATCCTTTCTAGCCTATTTAACCCATCAAATACCTGCATAAAACCTCTATTTTTTCCATATATTTCATTTTTATATTCACTCCAACCTTTGGGTCCTGTTACAATAAATTAAAAATCTCACCCTATCAAAAGATAAATTTCACCAATATAATCAAGTAGACTTCCCCCAGGTCAAATGACTACCTTCCAAACATAATCCAAAGGCTAACCCCATACCACTCTATCCAACTTTTCCCCAAATGCCTTGAAGAAAGGAAAAATAGATTGTAACATAGAGATCCTTTGAAATTCTTGCTTTAAATAACAGTTATGGTTAGACCGAGAAGCTGCCTCTCACTAAAGATTAAATACATTCAATAGGACTCCTGTAGACCGCCTGAGGGGTAATAATTTCAGGTGGTAGTCAGTGATATGTAGTGAGGCCCTTCCGTAGATGACACACAGCGCAGCAGGTTTCTTTAGCATTTCTATCTATTCATTAAAACTGGCTGTCAGCAGAATACATTTTTGGTTAGTTTAGTTACACTGGGTCTTGGGCAGAAGAACAAAAGACATTACAATTTTATCACCATGCACCTCTCCTCACACACTCTCTACAGCCTCCGCAAGGACCACTGATTTAGCCAAGCCAAACATGGCCATGGAAGTTATATTTGGATTTTTGACGTGAACGTTTTGGAGACTGTGGATCTTTAATGACTTTACATATAAATTAGAGGTGGACCATAACCAAAAAGATCATTGAGATACCACAGCAATGGACTTGGAATAAATACCTAGATTAGATGGAATGGCAGGCAAACAAACACACACCCAGAAACAAACACCTATGTGCTTGGAGAAATTCAGAGCTGGATCCAAACTTCAAGGGTAAAATCCCTGTACACACATCCTCTCTCTCTCTCTCTCAATAATTCAATTAGCTGTCCCTAAAAATGACCTAAAAATTCCAGCACTGTAATGTCTAGCAAAGCTCAGAAATTAGTATGGAAACTAAAATACTGATAGCTCAGAACTGAAGTATCAGTTATTTGTTCACTAAACCATCACTACAGACATGGCTGGATTACATACATACATACATACACACACACACCTGAATTTCTCCAAGTACATACATTTTTGGATCTGTGTATATGTGTCTGCCTGCCAGTCTATCTAATCTAGGTATTTATCCCAAGTCTATTACCATGGAATCTGAATGTCCCTTTTGGTTAAGGGACACCTCTAAGTATATACAAAGTCATTCAAAACCCACTGTCTCCAAAATGTTAACTTATGATGTGGTCCTTCCCCCTTGTTTAGTGGTACAGTGACAGAGGCCTCCCACACAAGAGCTGTTTGTTGGATTCTTAATGGGCTTTCTCCCCACTCAGGCAGGGAAGTAGCAGGGGTTCACTCTTTTTCTTGGGAGTAATAGCACCAGTGGGGCACCCTCCAGGAGCTTGGACCCCAGACATGGATCTGTAATGCCTATAGTCTTAAACTACCCTAACTACAGAAGCTTGGAACAGATGGTAGCACCAAAATGCTTGTCCTCCATAAACATGCTATCATTAAAGCCTGTCAAAATATGGCTTACTGGCTTTGCCAGAACACAGATAGGAACTAAGAATGTGGGGAGTGAGATTTTATAGGGAGCCTGTAATGCTGCGAGGGCTCTCTAATCTGTGGAAATGCACTTCTCAGTGGAAGCGGTACCTACTGATGAAAACTTAGTTGGAAAAAGTCATTGCTGAAGAAAGAAAGAAGATTTTCAAGCACAAATATCTGCCACAATGACCAATTATATAGAACTCGGTGCAAGGGAAACCCATTAAAGACACAGGGAGTATCCATGCTGCATAACAGAGCAGAGTTTAGTCACCAGAACTGAAGGCAAAAGGAGAGGATGACAGCAGTCATAAAAGAACCCAATTGATTTTGCACTTAGGCGTATATAGGAACAAAAGGCACTTGCCTATAACTAAATAGCCCTAAGTCTAATAAAAAGAGACTGTAGATGTATATTGACTCCGTGAGACAACCTTGCCTTTATTTATCAAATGACCTGGGTGTCTGGTGTATGCAGTCCAAGAGAAATACAGTAAAGTAGCTTGCCAGAGCAGGTTGACTCTGTTAAGAAGCAGAGCCTAGAAATGTTTTCAGGAAGACTGACAGGCCAGCATGTTCCCCTTTTAGAGTGACAGGCTGACCTGTTGCTTTGGACACTGCCAAAGTGAGTGCCCTTTACTCTATCTGTTTGCCACTGTTCTCTCAGAGCTGCCTCAGCTGTTTGGCTCATGGCAAACAAGGGTATGAGGTTCCAAGTTATCCAAAGAGCAGTTTCCAGCTGAGAAAAGCTTAGCATAGCTCCTACTGGTACAGTCAGGGGAGGCTTTCTTTTAGTTCACCAAGTAGAGCTGTTGCCTTTCTATAACAAATGTCCCAGTTCAAGTCTCAGCTGTGGTAGTGTATAAGGCACATTTATAGTGAATTCAGACACCATATGGGGGAATTCTGCTAATTGGACAAATCTGCTCTTACTTCCAATGGGTAGATACAATAGCTGCCCAAAAAAAGAAGTCTGAGTTCTGTGGACAGGGGAAAAGAGATCATTTTTGTTTTTAAAGCAAGTAGCTGAGCCCAGGATACAACTAAGCCTTCATGTTGAAACCCTGGAGTTTTTTTTGAGTATCACTCTAAGATTGATGAAGTATAAGGGTGTGACGAAGCGGGAATGTTCTTAATGTTTTCTCTCAATACTGTGTGGGTGCCTCAGTTTCCCCATGCCGTTCTTAAGTATCTAGGTGGTGGGATAAGGGTGTGTGATTGTTGCAGAGCCCTAGAGGCGCTGCACACAGAATGGCTGACACCCTGTCTCCTGGCAACTGATGGCCTGGGTCCCTCTCCTCTGCAAAGGTGCCAACTGAAAGTATTGGAGAACAAAGAGATCAGGTGACCTCCTGGCCCAGGAAAGAGACAAAGGCTGGGGGAGACTGCTGGAGACAGATTCAGTTTTGGAGCTGGCTGGGGAAATGGAGGGAGGACCAGATGGGCCTCTGGCCTCCCTGCCCCCCATGGGGAAATGGAGGGAGGGCCAGATGGGACTCTGGCCTCCCTGCCCCCTGAAGATGGACCTGACTTAGGGGTCCTGGTCTCTGTACCTACAAGCTCTGTTTTAGACAATGTTCCTGTTGTCTGATAAACCTTCTGTTTTACTGGCTGGCTGAGAGTCACGTCTGACTGTGGAATTGGGATGCAGGACCCTCTGGCTTCCCCAGGAACCCCGCCTGTGCAGACTCGCTGTGGGAAGCACACTGCGTGGAAGGGGATGCTGAATGCTCCGAGGTCAGACCCAGGAAAGTGGAAGCTGTATGAGCTTTTTGCCCTGGAGACAGTCTGCTCATAGAAAGGAGACTCCCCCAGAGTCCTGACTGGCTTCGTAGGGAGTAGTTCCAGAGCATCGCCTGGGGAAGCTGTGACAAAGGGGCTCTCCATTTTTAAGCTTTCAGTAAACATACCGTAAATCTGGGACATAATATTTGGCCCACAAGGACCACAAAGACTAAGAATTGTTTTTTTGCAGCCAGCATGCAAAGTCATTAATTAAATCAGTTTTTCCCCTCAAGGTTAAATGATAGGATGTAGGAAAAGTGGTAGAATAATTCATAGCAAAATATGCTGGTTGCAAATGTTGGCGTATATTTTCCATATATATTCAATAAGTATTTGTGAATCATTTCTTTCCCCATTATTTAACTAGCTCTTGCTCATTCTTAGTGAAAGATGAGTGCCAGGAACTGAAACCTAAGAATTACTCACTGGAATGATATTATATACAGAAAAGGCTCTGCAGACAAAAGAGCCACTTTGATGCATTGCCTTCAGACAGGAGGCTGAGAAATTGGGGTTTTATGTGGGCAGGGGGAAGGAGAGGATTAGTCAGTCAGGAAGCAAATTAGAGATGAAGAGCACTGCCCTCTTTATTTCTCTGCCCTTTACCTTTTGTGCCTTTATGCATTTGTTAAACATGTCGCCTCTGTAGCTACTGCAGTAAGATGACACATTATGCACAAGATACAGCCTCACTAAGAGCACTACAGTAGCTACTGTTGATTTCAATTCATCAAATCCAAGTGGGACCCACTTACCAACATGCTAGTCCTAAGCTTTCCTCATGATGGAAAAAAAGGGAAAGAGTTGAAATTAAAAAAAAATGTGTAGCTGTGAACCTAACAATGCTCCAGAACAAGTTTTCAAACTAGCAAATCAACAATTAATATTTAAAGAAGAAATAAAAGCCAGGTCAGCAGAAAACATGCTCTCAAAGTCATCAGAAAGACAATTTTTTATTGACTCCTTCATTTTGTCAAGCCATTTGTATGGACTTTTATTGCTGGATACCTTTAGTTACCCACACAGGAGCATCATTTCAAAAATCTTTAAAAAATAAAATAAAATTTCAAAACACCCATGAATATTTTATCAGTGTTCATTGAGATCTAAACAATAATGATGAGGCCCATGCAAGTCCATGAAACTCAGAACTGGTCCTGTGAGCCAGGAAAATTCCATAGGGGCTTTATAAAAATAACAGAACTGTTTATTATTATTGCAAGCGTGCTGAGGCTGAGCAAAAGTTACCACAGTCATAAACAGGAATGTGCTGAATCCACCTCATTCCCTTCCATCCAAAATGGTTAGGTTAAAAAAAAATGTGATTCTTTCAGCTTCAATCTTTCTTTCAACTGTCAACATACTGGAAGAGGCAACACCAAACTTTGTGTGTCACACATTATTTTTTGTTGTGTGGCAACACGAGTAATGGAACCCAGTGTGAACCAAACAGGGGAAGGAAATATACCACCTTGGACCACTGAAAAGTAAGAACATTTGGAAGAGTTACCGTTTAAGAAATCATAAATGTCAGGGGGAAAAATTCAACACCGTTTCTTTTAAAGATGTGTTGTAAGTACTGTGTATTACCAAGGAAATGAAAAGAAGGGTGAGGGTCATATTCTATTTTTACAGTGGTATATATGCAAGGTAACTCAACCATGTCACCAATGTAATGGAGATAAGAATCTGGCTGTAAGCAGGCAGGCTGTGTCACCAGCCCAGGAAGGATCAATGCCATGTCTGAATCCATTTCAGTTCCTTGTCTCATGGATTAAACAGAAAACTTAGCTAAAATGTAGGTTCTCTGCCCAATGTGAGCTGCAGTTCCCAGAGGCGTTTCCCTCACCTTTCTCAGTCCTCTTCCACTGATTCTGAGATATCTACAGCAGCCTTTCTGCTCCCTACAGTTCTCACTCCCCACCTGTCTGCCTGGGAGTCAAATACTAATTGAGTTCCTTCCTTTCATCCATGGACTTTCACAGGAGTCGTCTTGTTCTCTGCAGCTATCACTACCCAGGCCACCCTCTTAGGAATCCCATAGTAACTGGGTACTTTCCCTGGATCCAAGGACTTCTGCGGGAGCCTTCCTGCTCCCTAGTGGCCTCAGCTGAGCTCTTGACAGCTTTTATGAGGAGCAAGTACTCTTCAGGCTATCACCTAATCCCTAGTCCAGGGGTGGCCAACCTGAGTCTGAGAAGGAGCCAGAAATTACCAATGTACATTGCCAAAGAGCCACATTAATATATCAGCAGCCCCGCCATTAGCTCCCACACCCCGCTCCCAGCACCTCCCACCCACCAGCAGCCCCGCCGATCAGTGCCGCCTCCTCCTCCCTCCCTCGCCACACCTCCCAATCAGCTGTTTTGTGGCATGCAGGAGGCTCTAGCAGGGAAGGGGAGGAGCGAGGGCACGGCAGGCTCAGGGAAGGAAGCGGGAAGGGTTGGAGTGGGGGCAGGGCCTGTGGCAGAGCCAGGGGTTGAGCAGTGACCACCCCCTGGCACATTGGAAAGTTGGCGCCTGTAGCTCCAGCCCCGGAGTCGATGCCTATGCAAGAAGCCACATGTTAACTTCTGAAGAGCCGCATGTGGCTCCGGAGCCGCAGGTTGGTCACCCCTGCCCCACAGCCTCAGGTGGGGAGCAACTGATTAACCAGAGGTTGTGCTGAGCCTATTTCCCCTTAAAGGGCCAGCCATGCTGTGACACTGGTCCCAAGTATCTATGCCACTTAAGTGTTGCTGACAATTTAGGAATAGTGAATTATAATCTAGAGTTGCAATATGTTCCTGTGTAAGATTTTTTTTAAATGCCCATTTACTGCTGATTAAATATTGCTCAATAACAGTAACACAGGAGACACTTTTTGAAATCTAAATTGCTTTGCTTTGATTTGTAACTCTTTCAAATGTAATGCCATTGCAAGTTAAATTCACATTACTGGGATGCTTGGCTGCACCCTCCTGAGATCTTTATTTTACAGTGGCTGGCAGTGAGCAGTCATGGTGCTGTTCCGTAGTTGCCATTGGTCACTGTAGGGCGTTTTAAATTATTCTTTTTTTCCCCTTATTGGGGCGGCGGGTGAGCTACGGTGTTATGCTTCTCCTTTTCCCCACCCTCCATACCCATCATGTTTTCATAATCTTCTGAGATTCGGACTCCTTCGGCCTCTCTGTGATTGAGATACTTGGGGCATGTCTACACAGCAACAAGACACCTGCGGCTGGCCCCTACTAGCTGACTTGGTCTCCTGAGGCTTGGCAAGCTGGGGAATGCCCCCCCCCCCAAAAATCTCTGTGTCCCTTCAGCCAAGGGAAGGAGGAAGCAGCCATGCAGCTGGCTGCCAGTTGAGCTCCTCCTCCCTAGAACTTCAGCCTTCTGCTTCTCCTTCCCTGCTGCTGGAGTCCCATGCATTGCCTCTGCCTCCACCCCATGACTCACCTCAGCAGGCAGCCTGCAAAGCAGGCAGCAGCCCCGGGACTTCAGCAGCAGGGAAGCAGAAGCAGCCTCTGTTGGGGTGGGGAGAGGTGGAGCTCAGCTGGCAACCAGCCAGCCTGCTACTTCCCCCCTCCCTGGGCTGCAGGAACATGGAGAGTTCCGTGTGGCGGTTCAATGATCAGACAGAACACAGCTTTATGCAAGCAAGCAGGCTGGTCAGCGGAGATGGGCTGTTCTGCCCCCCTGCCTTCCACCTTCTCCTTTTATTATATTTCTCCCCCCTAAGCATTACACACTGCTACCCAAAGGAATGTATGACGTTGATTAATATACTTAGTTACCATCCTTTATCTACTACAATCCTGGTTCTCAGGCCTTGAGCCCAGGCTAAGAAAGCCTCCCACAGTTGCTGTCCAAACAATCAAGTTCTCATGGTTCATATCTAGCCCTTGTCCTTGGATAGAGCAATGTGTGCATTGCTTCTACAAAACAGTCAGGGTGTGCCCTGCCTGCTTCCAGGTGGAATAGCTAAACATGAACTCTTCAGTTCCGCTGCCAGGGGGAGCCATTCCCTTCTCACTGCTGGGCATCCCCACCAGAGGTGTCCTGAGAAATCCAGGGTGGGTCACACAAACCTTTCATTCGTATGTGGTTAACACGCTCCTCCAAATATGGTCAAATTTAAATTCCTGCACACGCCCCTGGGGCTTGGGCTTTGGGGCTGTTTCACTGCTGTGTAGACTTTCAGGCTTGGGCTGGAGACCAGGCTCAAGGCCCCTGCAAGGTGGGAAGTTTTACTTTGCTGTGTAGACATATCCTAAGGAATGGTAGAGAAAAACTCAGCTCACACCTCCCAGCTAATTAATTACCGTAATTCATTAGAGTCCAAGGCACAACACTTCTGCCACTAGCCTAAAACCAGAGTGCTCAGGTCCTGAACACAAATCTCTGCCACAAAAGTTTTATTAAAGCTAATGTTAACAAATTATATAGTACACAGGTTAAAAAAAAAGTGTCTGTACATCTGGGTATAGTGCAGAGATTATCCACAAGTACAAAAACAAGTAGGAATCTGGTGGCACCTTAAAGACTAACAGGTTTATTCGGGCATAAGCTTTCGTAGGTCAGTATATTTATGCCTGCATCTGTAATTGTCACTCCCGGCATCTGAGGAAGTGGGTTTTTTGCCCACAGAAGCTTATGCCAAAATAAATCTGTTCGTCTTTAAGGTGCCACCAGACTCCTCGTTATTTTTGTGGATCTAGACTAACACGGCTACTCCTCTAATACTTTAAAAACTAACTTTGTATTTGTGTCAAGTCATAAGATACATATAGTGCATAATCAACAATAAACCAAATTTAGGTGAATAAATTTAACAATACAATTTAAATATTAGGATCCAAATACTTGGGTACATCACTCATGAAAAGTTATACAGAGAGTTGGTTGTGGAAAGCAAATATAGCAATGAATGAAGAGTGTCCCTCAGTAATTGAGAATTTAGGGTAGGTTGTCCATTTCGAAAATACAATCCATGGAGGAAAGTATTTCAGTTACTTTCCCCACTGTACTTCTCATCGGCACTCCAGCTCAACCGTCCTGATGTTGCCGATGTCTGGTGATGTGTTCTATGTAGATGTCCCTCGACCACCTGATGGCGTCAGACACCATGAATTGCCGCATCAGCCGAGCATAACGCTGACCAATTCCACATTCTCTCAACACTCGTTCATTACTGGGATCCCACACGCCCAGGGCTCCAATGATCAGCGCGTGTGTCTAAACTTGGTAACCCTCGAAGGGCACTGTGATGTCCAACATCATCATCTTCCTCGAAGGGCACTGTAACGTCCAACATCATCATCTTCTTCCGGTCCTCGTCAGTGATGATGATGTCCGGTCGCAGTTGGCTGTCAGTTCCAGGGATGGCAGAGTTCATGGCCACCTTCCCTACCAGTGGCGGGATGGCTCTGACTAGGCAATCTTGGATGGCGTTATGTCGCAGCTGCCAGGCTCTGAAATCGGACTTGCAGCTACACAGGATGTGGGGTAGTGTCTTGTTGGCATAGCTGCACTTCCTGCATTGCTTGTCCCGATTCCCATGGAGGATGGCTCCGTTCAGCAGAACGTAGTTGAGCCAGGGCCTGTGGATGAACCTTCAGTTGGCAAATCGGGTGAAGCTGCTCCCAGGGAGAAAGTGGTTGCTGGCGTCCCACTTGCACATCACCTTGAACGCCTTGCCCTGGTCCGGCTTCCATTTCAGGTTTTCCACATATTGGCAGTGGATGGCATCCTCCAGGATCCTCTCCAGCATGGCTCTAGCTCTCAGAGTGAGGATTGTGTGCTCTGCATTCTTTACCGGTGGCACAGGACTCCCAGCTCCTGACTTTCCTCAGGCCACGTCCAGCAGCAGGCAATACGCTTCTCCAGTCATCATGTAGCATTGCAGGCACAAGTCCAGAGCGAAGCAAAGTCTCCCTTGTCTCTTCCAAATTCACCTTTCAGGAAGCCACTCAGATAGGTGGTGACATTTTGGTCGGAGAAGGTCCTTGCGATTTGCTTCTTGATGACATCCTGCATAGAACTTTCTGTGGTGTTCCTCACCATGGTGTCTGGGCACGTCAGAAGGCGTGAGTGATCACCGCAATGTCACAGAGATCACCCATATGAGAGACGTTGCCACTGCCCTGCTTGTGCGAGATGTACACCAGATCATTGCTGGCTCTCTGGGGAAGAAACATCCACTTCTTCACTGATGTGCCTGATGGTGTTGTCTACCCGTTGTCTACTACACTGAAACTTGTCATGCTTTTACCGGACAAAGGCCAATAGTAGGATCTCTAGAACAGGTGAAAGTACCTTGAATACTTGGAATACACTTCATGTGGACGTGCATTTTTATTTCTAGAGCTCAGCACTTGCAACCATTCTGGTCACACACATACATGCCAAATAATTTTCCAAACACTTTATGCACTTCCTTTTTATTCTCACTCAGCTACCTCAGTTCACACCTAGTTAGCAACACACTTAAACTGATTTAGACAACTGCAATGCAGGACTTTTAAAACATCTATTGCACATACAATTTTTGGTTATTTTGTAGCCAATATCAAAGAGTTTAATAAACTTGTTCTGTTTGGGACCATTTTCAGTTTATTATTTATAAAGGAACTTTTTTAAAGTAAGTATGCTACATTTTCTAACAAAACACACAAACCTGTTGGAATTTTTGCTTTCAAAATTTAAAATTTAAATCCACTAAGTTTGACTTTCACACTGAAATGTGCAAAATTTCTGAAGTTGCAAGTTTCAATACCCCCGTATCATTTCATGAAAAAGATGTGGATGAAATTGTGGGCTGCAACGTGAGCCAAAAATGATTCTGTGTGCAAGTGTGTGTGAATTTTTTGCAAAATAATATCCATTATTTTCAAAAGATGTTATAATAATAAATTTACTCGAGTATTATAATAGACCATCTACTCAGTCATATTTTAAAAGTGGCATGCAGCCTTTTGCAGTCATATTTTCATTTAAAAATATTTTTATCTTAAAATTAACATGATGCTAAATTCTATTTTCCTATTGGAAAGACTCATAGCTGAAATGAGGTAAACTGCATGTTTGCAAAACCTAATTTCCACAAAATCTTTAAATTATTTTTTATATTATTGTTTAAATAATCTTCATGTTTTCTCAGTGTTGCTATTTGGCTAACGTGTGTGTTTATTCTCATCTGTACAAATGTTTAAGACTGCATGTTTAAGATACAACCACGTGACTGGGAGTCAGGTCTTCCTGAGTTGTAACTGTTACTGTACTACTGGACTGGCAGTGTGGCTGGGAGAAGGTCCTTTAACTTTTTTCTGCCTCGTTTTTAAATGGGGATATTACTTATCTCCCCAAAATGGGTGTTTTAGAGGATAATTAGACAAGGGGTGACATTTTCAAAAGTGCCATAGTGACTTAGGAGCCTAAGTTATTTTCGTGAGTCACTTAGGCACCCAACACCACTCCCACCCAAGTGAGGATGCAGTTAAATCAGTACAAATATGCTTACACTGGTGGAAGCTTTATTCTCAGGCAGAAAGAGGAATAAACTGTACTGGTATAAAAGGCACCATGATACGAGCACAATTGTACCCATGATTTTTATATCCCAGTATAACCCTATCAATAAAATATAAAACGTGTAACAGATAACATCGTACCAATATAACAACAGTGTGTAGACCAGCCTAAGCCCCATCAAACTGAAAATCGGACTTAGGCTCTGAAATCACTTTGGTGCTTTCAAAAAACGTTAGCCAATGTCCATAGAGCACTTTGAAAGTGCTGTATAAAGACTAGAGCAGATCTTCAGCTGATGTATAGCAGTACAGTTAAGTTGAAGTCAATGGAGCCATGCTAATTTACAGCAGCTGAGGATCTAGCCTGCAAAGTTTTAATAGTGTTATCTTGCCTTTTGTATGTGGTACTGTATGTGTATTTGCATAGATATTGTCACCAGGCAATCCTTCACCCCTGCCAGTTCCCCCTCCCTGCTTTTAATGATTATATTTCCTGTGTGGTCTTTCTGAATGATTTAAAGATGTTCCCTGATTTTGTTTGTTTGATATGCTGCTTGTTCTTGTAAAATGTCAAAGGGAACGTCAACCAATCCAGCTTTACAGGCAGCAGGTGGAAATGAATAAAACTGCTGCTTCTCTGAAAATAAGACGACATCTTTTGGCTGCTGCCCAAACTGCTCTCCAGCTGTGGCCATAAGCTCTGTCCTAACACAGGGCACTGCAGAAGGAGGTTTAAAAGTTGACCCAGCACTTGCAAACAATCTTTTATTCCATTTCAGAAGCGTTCAGGGTTTTGATTTATAATATTTGCTGTATAGCTTCAAGTTTCTTCTGTATAACACTGCTTAAGAGAAAGATATTTGTTGAATTATTAGAATTCTTCCAGTTGCTCTTTGGGCTTTGTGCACTAGTAATCCTGCACTTAAATTAAAATGTAAATTGGGGATTGCTTAAAAGGAGGGTTTTGTTTAGAACTGTGATAGATTCAAGCCCCTCTTTGGATAGCATGTATAAAATCAAAGGGCTGAGATAGGAGAGAGAAAAGTTTGGGGGGTTTTTTTGTTTGTTTTTTTACAGAAAGATTTTTGGAGTTTCAAGCTTACAAATATTTATTTTCAATCTTCATCATTTATAATTTCAGTATTTTTTCCTGCCAGCTTTATTTTTGATTTGGCTTTTCACGTGACATTGTTTTCCAGGGCAAATTGGACCCAAGGAGGTGTAGGTTAGCTCAGAAGACTGCAGATAGCCTAGATCAGTATATTCAGCTTCAAATTATTGGGGAGTGCCTTTCTGGTTAAGACCAATGCGGGTCTTCCTGCACAATGCTGATTGTAACCTAATTCATTTAAGGTTGTGATCCCCTCTTAAGCAATCCTTCCTACTTGTTTGTGCTTTTTAATTTCCGAGGAAGCTGGTATTACACACAGAGTGCTGAACATGAACTCAAAAAAAAAAAAAAAAGGAGCAAAAGCTGAGTGTTATGTTTCCAAGAATTCAAAAATAAATAAATAAAAGAATGTGACCACAGAACAAAATGAAAAGAACAAACTAGCTATGTAACTAAAGAACAGGACCAAATTAACTAGCTCCTGTAGTTCTCAATGCAGCAACCTGACTACCCAAGAACACAGGTCACTGGAAATGCTTTACTCCTACATACCACTCTCTGCAAAGATTCTCCATTTAACACAGAGTCCAGAATAAGGTCTTGGCCCTGATTTTTAAAATCCTGCATGCAGCATGGTTACCTTAGGGTATGTCTACACTGCAATTAAAAACCCACAGCTAGCCTGTGCCCACAGCAGGCTTGGTCTAAGAGGGCTGTTTAATTGCAGTGTGGATATTTCGACTTGGACTGCAGCCCAAGGTCTGGGTCCCTCTCACCTTGCAGAGTCCCAAACCTGCACTCCAGCCCCAAGCCCAGAATTAAACAGCCCTTTCACCAGCTGCAGGTCTTAACTGCAGTGTAGGCATGCCCTTGGAGACCAACTCTCTCTCTCTGCAAAAGGGTTACCAACTTTCTACTGGCGCAAAACCGAACACCCTTGCCCCATCCCCTGCCCTGCCCCTTCTCCAATGCTCAGCCTTCCCCCTGCCCCGTCACTCACTCTCCCCACCCTCACTCACGTTCACTGGGCTGGCTCAGGGACCGGGGGTGCGATCTCTAGGATGGGGCCAGAAATGAGGGGTTTGGGGTGCAGGAGGAGGCTCCAGGCTTGGGGGTGGAGCCAAGGGGTTTGGAGTGTGGGAGGGGGCTCCTGGCTGAGGCAGAGGGTTGGGGTGCTGGGGGTGCAGGCTCTGTCTGGGGGTGGGGGTGAGGGATTTGCGGTCAGGAGGGGGCTCTGGGCTGGGGCTGAGGGGTTTGGAGTGCGGGAGGGGGCTCTGGGCTGGGGGTTGGGCGTGTGGGGATGTGTGAGGGCTCTGGCTAAGGGTGCGGACTTGGGTGGGCATGGGGATGAGGGATTCAGAGTGCAGGAGAGGGGGCTCCGGACTGGGGCAGGGAGTTGTGGTGTGGGGACTCCAGCTAAGGGTGCAGACTCTGGGGTGGGGCTGGGAATGAGGAGTTTGGGGTGCAGGAGGGGGCTCCAGGCTGGGACCGAGGGGTTCAGAGGGCAGGAGGGGGATCAGGGCTGGGGCAGAGGGCAGGGCCTAGGCGGGGTTCAGAGGTGCAGGCTCCTGGTGGCATTTACTTCAAGCAGCTCCCAGAAGCAGTTGTGTGTCCCCCCTGCGGCTCTACATAGAGGTGCAGCCAGGGGGCTCTGTGCACTGCCACGTCGGCAGGCGCTATCCCCACAGCTCCCATTGGCCACGGTTCCCGGCCAATGGGAGCTGCGGGGGTGTTGCTTGGGGCACGGGCAGCGTGCAGAGCCCCCTGGCTGCCCCTACACGTAGGAGCCAAAGCGGGGACATGCTGGCTGCTTCCCGGGACGGGAGGCTAGCAGGGAGCCTGCCAGCCCAGCTGCACGGCGCCACCAACCGGACCTGCCAGAATTCCTTTTTGACCGGGTGTTCTGGTCGAAAACTGGACACCTGGTCACCCTACTCTGCAACACACACAACCGCTAAGTACCACATTTGGACCCACATTTGATGTTAGGACATTTACAGGAGTTGGACTAAGAGTACAGCATTCTCAGTGAAATGTAAAACCCACCTTTACAACCAGCTTTCCTGCAACAGTACCAACACTTGCATCCAAACTTCATATTTCTGTATTTGAGGGTTTTTTTAAAAACAAACAATAAAACCCAGGCCAAACAAAAAGAAGAACCCAAATCTGTCGCTTGCTGGCACACGGAGGAAGAGAGGGATCTTGGTGCTGCCATTTTTTTCTCTTGGGACATGCAGGCACCCAGATAATACTAATAGGTGCTAATATAGGAACATAAATAGGCTATTATTATGGATAATCTTAACAAAATTGACAAGTACCTATGGCGGTAACTACATTGGGCTTCTCGGGAAAACAAATCTTAATGCTTCTGTTGTAATAATTGGGCCTACAAATTCATCCTAACTGAGTTCAACTGTAAAAAGTGAGTGCAAGTTTATATAGTGTCACAACAACATTTATTCCCATAACAATAAATATTGATGGGAGAAGGTGCAAAAGGCGGATTAAAATACTAGTTTAGTCCAAACAAAAAAGGCCTCTTGATATAATTCAAGGACTGTATTAAAATCATGCTTGGTGAACAAGAGAAATGTACTGAAACAAGAGGACTAGAAATCAATGAACCAAAGTTGGCATACCAGAGATTAGGCCTAACTGGTGGACAAAAAAAGAGGGAATGGGCTTTTCTATCCTTTTTAGGGTCCTTAAAATAAAAGACTTTGAGAGGAAAACTGGTGAAGACGAAGCAAAGGCGGACAATTGCTGACTGAAAGAATGGGAAGTAGCAAGCTTCACCATCATGGCTGCCACCCCACCCCATCTCCTCGGACCCACTATAACATCATTGGGCCTTTGTTGTCCTATTCCCAAGAGATGTCTTCACCGGACCATGCCAAGAGAGGGACCCAGATGACATCTCCAGGGACTATGGCAGAATCGCAGCTACCACCTGGGACATAACACTCTCTCTCTCTCTCTCATGTACACACACCATGTGTCCTTTTCCTTCCCCACCTTATTTTTTTTCTCTCACTCTCTCTCTTTTTGCCTTCTATTTAATAAGAGTGCGACTTAGTTGGCCAACACTATGTATTTTGCACACTGCTGTAAGCCTGTCATCAGAGAGGCAACCAAAAATAATGCCCTAAGCAGCCCAATGTTGGTATAAGTTTGGCAGGTTGCATAGTGGATAAGAAGATCATGTGCTGTGCCTGTGTATTTCCAGCAGTGAGGTTGCAAGTGAAAGTCAGTACTACAGACAGAAGCTGCATTTTCTGTCTTTGCAGGTCTTTTCTTTCCCCTTTCATGTGTGTTTGTCTTGTCTTGTCTTTAGGAGATGGGATTGGACTTTAACAGCAACAGCCATGACAATGCCAGCCCATCTCAACTAGCTTCTTCTCTTTTCCCTAAAAAGAGTTATCACCACCTTTAATACCATCTGGAGACTGTCAGCTAAGCGGCAGTTACTGCTAAAAACTCTCTCCATCTGAAGAAAAAAGGAACAAGGGATGTTGTTAAAATGAACGCCTTACTTAATACTTTACATTTCAATTGTTTTAACTCTTTTTTTCCTTCTTTTTCTGTATCTTAAATAAAAGATGACCCAGATTTTAAATGGTGTGTTTGCCATGGTACAAAGCAGGCTGTGTCTATATACCAAACCGTGAATGCTGTTGGACAGTTACAGGGTTATATTAACAACTTCAACTCTTTGGACCATTTATTCCATCTAAACTAATATCACTCTTATACCACTAACTGGGCTCCACCAGTGGTAGAAAAAATGGGAGCAGTAGTGTAGAAATGGTTCCAACAGCTGCTGGTGTATTAAGCAATTTCCTGGTCCCACTGAAAGCCAATGGGAGTTTTGCCATTGAATTCAACGAAGCCAGGATTTCACCCTGGAACTTTGTCTACACCCCGCCTTTGCTACTTCAGCTGCAGTGGAACTTGGGAATAGTAACAGTGAATAATTTTAGCAAAACCTTTTATTTCTATTTGTGGTTTTTTTAACCTTAGCCCTTTTTTAGTCTTTGACCCTCATCCATTTGCTAGTCATACAGAGCCTGATGGATACCTACTGACATTTTCAAAAGTGAATATATAGCTAGACAAATTCAGAGTGGAAACAAGCTGTACATTTTTAACAGTGAAAGCAATTAATCATTGGAACAACTTACCGAGGGTTGTGGTGGATTCTTCATCACTGGCAATAATTAAATCAAGACTGGATTTTTTCTTCTAAAATATATGTTCTATTAATTATTTTCAAAAAGAAAAGGAGTACTTGTGGCACCTTAGAGACTAACCAATTTATTTGAGCATAAGCTTTCGTGAGCTACAGCTCACTTCATCGGATGCATACCGTGGAAACTGCAGCAGACTTTATATATACACAGAGAATATGAAACAATATCTCCTCCCACCCCACTGTCCTGCTGGTAATAGCTTATCTAAAGTGATCATCAGGTGGGCCATTTCCAGCACAAATCCAGGTTTTCTCACCCTCCACCCCCCCACACAAATTCACTCTCCTGCTGGTGATAGCCCATCCAAAGTGACAACTCTTTACACAATGTGCATGACAATCAAGTTGGGCTATACAGGTGGTCCCTTCTGGCCTTGGAATCTATGGCTATCATTGACTTCAATGGGTATTGGATCAACCCTCTGGTGAATATATTCCTATTTATTTGTTTTGGTTTTTTATCCTATCCTATTTCATTTTTCAAACTCTTGCCTATTTTCCATTTTTGTGTCTTAACCAGTGACTATTTATTTAGAAGTGAGATACACTCCACATCCTATTTTCAGTCCTTTGAATGATCCAGTCCCAGTTCTTGCAAAGAAATGTACATTGTACCTTATATGCATGCTTCTATTAGTGTATAGGCAGATATACATGCACCTGTTATGAAAATATCTGACCTGATTGCAGTGATACCAACGGTGCCTGCCTCTCAAGGAGCTGAGCTTCTCTGTTAAAATATTGAAATTTGGGTTTTTTAAAGTTATTCTTTTATATTTTATTGTATGATAACTGAAATGATGTCTTTATTGGAAAGGAAAGTAGCAGCAGACATTTTACATGCTTGGTTAGGATGTTGTAGAGTAGTAGCATTTGGGGGTGGGTGGAGAGAGAGAGAGAGAGAGGTGTTTTGTTTTGTTTGTAATAGGTGGCAGTAAAAAGAACAGTTTGGCTGTCATGTTATCTGCCTCCAGTGTTTCAAGATTGCTGGTATATTGCTTCAGGGCATTTATGTTTAAAAAGCTCAGTGGAGCAAAAGATGATAAGAAGGCATACAAAGATTAATTTTGAAGTTCTCGTTAAAACCAAATGCTGTAATCCTGGAAATGAGAAAAATCTCTTTTCCTTGCACATTTAGCCGTGCTCATCTTCCAAATTACTATGATGACATGGCATATCTGGAAAAAATATTTTAAAAACAATTCCGTTGACAGTATTGGGTTGCAATTCACATAATGTGAGCATTGTATCTGTCACAAGTCAACAGTTCTTTATTGCAACTGATCAGTATACGGGTTTCAGGATTAACTTGATGAAGCAAAAATACTGAGTGAAAACATTATGAATCATGAGAGAAAACAATATTTTCTTGCTTCTTTCCTCCTCCAGTTAATGATTTCAGTAAATCTGGAACAACACTGCTGAGAGCAGAACCGGGCCCACATATATTTATTATTTGAAATTACTTATTTTTTCTTTGTAACTAGATAGATTGATCACAAATGGTTCTCTCTAATGTATTCAATATTTACTGTTTGAGATAAAGCTTATAATCAGAGGAGCATGCAAGAACGTCCAGTGTCAATACTCACACGTGATCATTTAAAATATGTTTTTCATGAGTAGAATCATAGAACTGTTGGGCTGGAAGGGACCTCATGCAAGAAGCAGGATTAAATATACCTAGGCCATCCCTGGCAGGTGTTTGTTTAACCTGTTCTTGAAGGGAGATTTAGATTAGATACTAGGAAATTTTTTCTAACTTTAAGGATAGTTAAACCCTGGAACCGGTTACCTTGAGATGCTGTGGAATCCCCATCATTGGAGGTTTTCAAGAACTGATGTGAACACGGCTGAAACAACTTCATTTAAAAATATGGGCAAATTTGGAACATTTTTGAGTTCACCCAGTTCTTCTGCAAGTTGTCACTATGAGATACAGAGGCCGTACAAATGGTCTATTGGGTGCTGTGCCAGTATTCCACTCCCCAGGGACTAATACAGAATTCCATACAGTATATTTTCAAGTGCTTCAGATGGTCTAGTCATAAATGTTTCCAGATACTGGGCCTCTAACACTTCTCTTGTGAAACTGTTCTCACTCTAATAGATCCCTGTGCAGCTCCCTAATCCTTTTGTTGAGGTGCAGGTGTCCTCATGTTGAACCATAATCTCAGTTGTTTTCTGAATAGGTATTATTCCTGTTTTATGACTGGGAAACTGCAGCACAGAAAGGTTAAATGACTTGCCAAAATTCACGAGGAAGTCAGTGGCATAATGGAAAACGGAAGCTAGATCCCCTGACTCAAAGTCTTGTTTCCTGTCCTTCATTCCTAGAACATCCATTGCACTCGCCTTATCTTATATGACATCCATTCTTACAACTGAATCCATATTACACTGTACATAATAAAGTTCAATCTTTTAATTTTCTTCTGCATATCTGGTCATTTCAATGGCTTAACCTAAACTGCAAAGGATTCCCTTTGAATAGTTGTACAGTGAGAGACAGCTGAAGGGAACTCATTCCCCTTCCAGGGGAGTTTGAGGGAAGCTTTGTCACTATCATTTCCTTTAGGTTTATAGTGGACTGTCCCCACAGGGAGCCTTCCTGAAGACATAGCCTGCAGCTTCCTTACAGAGTTGCATACCTGGGTAAAGCCAGGAATAACATTTTGAACCATGCAGGTATTTGTCAAAGGCACACACCTTAAAATGATGTTGTAAAATTAGAACAATGTTAATTTCAATGAACTCTAACCTGAGCAAAGAAGAGCCACCGGGCCCTTTAGCTTAAACAGTCTTTGATCTGCTCCTCCCTTACTCCCCAAAAAATATCTCCTGGTTCCCACTTTGTACCTTTTAGAACCCCCTTAGTCTTTACACAATTGTTCTCCTCTGTTTTTTGCTCTCACTAATGTACTGCCAGAAGCAGCAGCAGTCTAAGAGCTAAGCAGCTCCCCAGGAAACAAGAATGTAGGTGGCCTGGATCCTGACTCCTAAAAAGCTCTTGTGGAAAGAACCTGAAATGCCTCCACAACTAGGGCAGTTCCCACCACACAGCAGGAATCAGAACAGAAAGGCAGAGAACTTGAACAGGGACCTGTATGACCTCCTCCTCCCCAGTACTGATTTCAAGGTTTCCCCCTCTCATTATCTCTATTTCTGATTATTTTTCCCAGGATATATTAGCTTTTTTCCAAACTGAAGCTTATGGTTGTATTTCCTGTCAATGGTTCTGATCCTGCAATACATTTCACATGGGCAGACCCCTTTTCCTACATAGAGCCCTACTGACTCAATGAGCAATGCAGTGCAGGTTTGTGGTATACTGCTGACATCTCTAGGTTGCAGTATATTAATTCTCTGTCTTCATGTAGATGACAAAAGCTCCCAGGTTAGTATAATGTGCAAGTGTGATTAACATGCAATTTATTCCTCCTATAAAGATACTAAATAAAACCAATGCACTAAGCCCTTTCACATCTGACTACATTGCACCTTTTCCCAACCCACTACAGTAGGTTGCTGTTTACCTTTTGTTTTATTCTATCAGACACAGCTCATGTCAAAGCCAATCTGAATGTATTTTGTGAGCAAGAACTCATAAAAGTCTATCAAATGCCTTGCTAAGATCCGTGAGCCAAATTCAGCTCTGATGTAACAAATGCAACTCCTATTGACCTCAATGGGAGTTACACCTGCTTACACCAGGGCTGAATTTGGTCTTGCATAGTAGTACCAACTGCTTTCCATTTCTCTACTAACTTGGCAATGCTACCAACAAAAACTATTCTTTATACACCCTTGCTGCTTATTACTCATAGTTCAGTCACAGTAGACCTTTACCTCTTAATATTTGTTTCATGATTTTAGTAGGGATTGAAGTAGATTTATTGGACGGTAATTGCCTGGATCATTCTTATTTCCCAGGGACTGTTATTTTTGCTTTTATCTCAATCCTTGTAAAAACTAATGGTCAGATGCTTGGTAATATGCTTAGTTCAGACCTGAACATCCTAGGATGCACATCATCCAAATGAAGTGGTTTGTCCATTTTACCATTAATCAAATGTTCTGTCACCTGCTTATGTTCACACAGCTTTCACCATTTTCCTAATATTCCAAACGTCTCTATTTTTTCTTTATATTTTATTGATTTTCTCTCTTTTCAAAAATAAGAGAAGAAGAGAAAAAGGATAAAGGACAAAAAAGTAAAAGAATGGAAAGGGAGGGAAGGGGAAAGGAGAGTGACATCACAGTGTCCATCTGCAAAGAATTAATCAAAGGTTTGTAAAATGGTAGACTAAATCTTTTCAAATTTGTCTTGAGGTCCCTCTTCTCCAAAATGTTACCCACTCTTTACCTTCTAGGTCAGCGAAGTTGCTCAGCCGAGCTTCTATCCCTGAAGGCAATTTGCTCTTCCATCTAAGCAATGAGTCACTTGGCTACAAGCACTACACTCTATGAGTTGGAGAGTTTCCGAGTTGATGGGATATTTCTGGGAAATAATTTTTAAGGAGGTGTCTATGATTATAGTAGTCCTCCTATCTTTTACTAGCCAAAGGATTGTTTCCTGGGATGGTCTCAAAAAATGTGTGTCATTATGGCTCCAGGCAACCCATACCTCCAGCAGCCATCTGTTTTGGCAAGTGTGAACAAAATATTTTTTGCTGGATCATCCTTAATCGTAGATCAATAGAAGAATTTCTAATGTTTTGCAAAGCATTTCACCATTGGCTAGGGTTCCAGGATATACACACATCTTTCTTCCAGGCTTGGAGCAAACAGGGGAGGCCTTTGGGGCCCAGAAGCCTTAATAGCTACAGTTATGGAGCTCTCTCCACATCAACAATCATTCTGGACTCTCTGGTACTCCCTGTGCATCAGGATTAAATACGTTCTTCAAGAGACGCTTAAGCTGCAGATAATGCCATACAGCTAGACCAGGTCGAATGTATTGTTGCTGCAGTGCTTGGAAGGACAGAAACTGATCATCTGAGATTAATTAAGAGACCCAAATTATCCCCTTAGCCATCCACTCTGTCCACATTAATGGTATCTTGTTGATTATCATAAATGTGCTGCCCCAAAGTACAGCATCAGTGTATGAGAAGGGATGGAATTTAAATTTTCTAGACAAAGTGGCCCATGTTTGTCTGGGAGCCAATATTATAGGGGACATTTTATGATCAAAATGGTAAGAGGCTGTTCTGAAATAGTGCCATTGGTAACCACCATAGAAGACGGTTTCAGATAAAGTAGTTCAGATAAACTGATGACCAAATCTGAATTGAGCAAGCATATAAAAGAGGTAACCCCATAATACACAGTCAAAGGCCTTCACCCACACCCTTGGAGATGGTGGCAAGAGGCTCCTGTGACTCCCTTGAAATTACAATGATGACAATCAGTTGGCACAAATTATCCAATCTATCTCTGTGACTGGGGAATCCCAGCTGATTGACATGAATAATTTGGGATAGGATTTTATCAAGACTTTTAGGAAGGGCTTTAGCTAATATTTTGGCATCACAATTGATGAGTCGGATTGCCCTAAAACTATCACACAGCCTGGGATCATCCAGTCTGACTGAAATGACAGCTTCCTTTGAAATGTGAGGGAGTGTATTATTGTTCCTGGCTTCATTGTACATATCCAATAACTTGGGAGTTAGGATCTCAGAATATATTTTATAAAATTCAATGGCAAATCCATCTGTGCCTGGTGCTTTACCAATGTCCATTTCTCTGATTGTCAGATTAAGTACTGCTAACTCCAGGGGGGCTTCCATGCCCTCTTTCTTAGGACTTATGTACACAGTACATTTGTCTGCATTAGAGGAGTATGAATTCCATTGTCCACTAGCATGTTGCACACTCACTAACCCTGTGTGGACCCTGCTGGCATGCACTAAAAGGTCTCTAGTGCATCTTATACTCCTGGGGGAATTCTGTGCCACTGCACAATGCAGAATTTTGCAGAAGATAATGTGTGTGCAGAATTTCCTTTTTCCCCCCCACAAAAATGGGTTGCAGAGATGTTGGCTGCTTTCCAGGAGCTGCTGGACCCATCAAAGCCCAACTCACAAATAGAAGACAAGGCCAGGGGAAGGGGGAGGGAGCTGGAGGTTTCCCAGCAGCTGCAGTACCCAGCAAGCCCTGAGGGAAGGAGGCGGCAGTGCACAGGAAATGCTGTGCAAGCCTGGAACCCACCATCAGGCTGTTTCTCCCTCTGGATCTCCAGGCTCTAGGAGGGTAAGGGGTATGAGCATGTGGGCCGTCAGGGGCCCTGCAGCTTGCCTCTGGGAGGCAGGAGTTGTGACTGTCTGGGCTGGTGGGCACAGCTGGGCTCGGGGGGACTTTCTGGCCCCCTGGCTGGGCTCTGAGGGGGGGGAAGGGGTAGAGAAACAGGAACTGGGTTGTCGTAGGTGTTTCTTTAACTCTCTGCTCCTGAGGGAATTTTTTTGTGCGTCTGTATTGTTAAGACATACTTGCTGACAGATATTTTGAAATACATTACCAAAATAATTGAAACTGGCATGATTATATAGTGTTATTTTGACAAATAAAATGTGCAGAATTCTGCACAATTTTAAAATATTGTGCGCAAAATTTTTAGATACAGAATTTTAATTTTTTTGGTGCAGAATTCCCCCAGGAGTAATGTTAATGTAGTACTATAATGCTATTTGCAATGGGAACATACTTTAACATGCACTAGGGAATTTTCAGTGGACTCCACCAGGGTCCATACAGGCCAGTTAGTGTGCAAAATGCTACCAAGCTCCAGAATTTAGTCCTTCTAGTATGGATTAAAGCATTGTGTAGATAAGTCAAAGAACTGTAGCAGTGTCAATTTAAAAAAAAAAAATTGAAAGTGTCTGTCATTGAGTCATTGAGTCAGTCAAATACAACTTGCAACTATAACTGTCTGAATTGTTCATTAATTGCTAACTGCATTGTGTGTATTTTGTTATTTCTATCTAAATTGGTAGTGATTTTATTTTGATTCAATTTTTGCTTAAGTCTAAAAGCCAACTGTTTGTTGGCTCTTTTACCACATTCCCAGTAATTTTGTTTTTAAAAAACAGGGCAAATTCCACCCTCCTTTATTTTATTTTCTTTTTTAAAGAAAGAAAAATATTTTACTGTGTAATTTTTATCATAAATTTCCTACTTTTAGCTATTATATTTCCATTATGTGTGTGTTTGATACAGCAAAACTATCTTTAACATTTACATTACAAGATTATAAATGCTTGTATATTTTGGCCTTATTCACACGGGAAAAAATTGTCTTATTTACGTAGCTTTTATCTTTTACAACCATTGATTTTTAACTCTGTAGAATTAACCATATGTAGGTTCGCCTTGAAAAATCCAAGACTTACCCTTCCATTTCCTCTTTAGGCTTGTAACAAGTGGGAGCTAAGGTAAGAAATAAATATTCGACATGGCAGGAGATCAATAATGATAAGTGGCCTTGAGTAGCCCAGCTGGTGGGGATTAGCAAATATAGTGTGTAGGCCTCATGAATAGACATGTTTGCTTTGTAAATTTACCAAGTTTTAAAGAAAAAGATCAAGAGCTTGCCTGCAGGGCAAGGTTTTCCAAAGCTCTCATAGCTCTAGTTGGGAGCTGAGGGAAGAAATGGCCTTCACTGTATTTAGGCTCCTACAGTTCTTTCAATGGGAAAGCTGAATAGAGAGCAGTTTAAAAAGTGCTTTTTTGTGCAACATAAAGCTTGGAATATAGGAAGTGATGCAAATTTGAGAGGATGGGGATCCGAAAGAACCTATTTTATGACAAAGAAAAGTGACAAGGAGTCTCCAGGAATGGTCTGAGTGTGTGAGAGAGTGAAAATTTAATTCAATTCCATAGCAAAAAGTTTTGCTGAAAGTGTAGATGCCATGCAAGTATAGATCAAAAGCTAGCTAAAATGGTAGAGATTCAGTGAAGGCTATGGAACAGGGGGGAGATAGGGCACTGAGCAGGTTCCCAGGCTTTTTAAACTCAAACAATTCAAGTGACTTCACCTTTACCTTTGCATGTTTTTAAAAGCAAGATGGGCCACAGTCTCAATCATGAGTGGCTGCACCATTACTCTCATGCCCATTACTCTCACAGAATTCCAAATTTATCAGCACACAGGTATTTAGACAGGCAAAATGGATAACTGGGTGCATAACTATCATCTTAAATGTGCAATGACCTGCTTTCTGCATGTAAATGTGATGCATAGCATTTTTTCCCATTGCAGAAAACTTGGTCTAAGACTGCAGAACTGCTAAATACAAATCACATCAGTACATTCAGTTGAAACAGTCTTTGTAGTGCTAAGGAATACAGCAATATCATGGGTTGTTAGTTTTTGCTGGTATGGCAGTGGATGTTAAGTATCTTGTACATTTTTACAAGTAACATGCTTGACTTCAGACTGGGCTGCTGATTGCTTTATGCATTAGCTCACGGTCTTTAGAAACAACCAGTGACTATGCTCCACCATTTGAGGAGTATAGATTCATAGATTCCAAGGTAAGAGGGGACCATTGTGATAATCTAATCTGACCTCCTGTATAACACAGGCCACAGAATTTCCCCACAATAATTCCTAGAACATAATCTTTTAGAAAAATATCCAATCTTGACTTAAAATTGCCAGTGATGAAGAATCTATCAAAACCTTTGGTAAATTATTCCAATGGTATATTACTGTCACTGTTACAATTTTACTTATTTCCAATCTGAACTACTCTGGTTTAAACTTCCAGTTTGTGTTATACTTTTCTCAAATAGATTGAAGACCCCATTATCACATATTTGTTCCCCATGTTCACACTTAAAAACTAATCAAGTCACACCCTAACCTTTTCTTTGATAAACTACACAGATTGAGTTCCTTGAGTCTTTCATCGTGAAATAGATTTTCTAACCCTTTAATCCTTCTTGTGGCTCTTCTCTGAACTCTCTCCAATTTATCAACATCCTTCTTGAATTGTGGACACCAGAACTGGACACTATATTTCAGCAGTGATCAAACCAGTGCCAGATACAGAAGTCAAATAACCTCTCTACTCCTGCTCAAGAGTGCCCTGCTCATGCATTCCAGGATTGTATTAGCACTTTTGTCCACAGCTTCTCACTGGGAGCCCACATTCAGGTAATTATCCACCATGACCCACAAATGTTTTCAGGGTCACTGCTTCCCAGAATAGAACTCCCAACCCTATCAATATGACCTACATTCTTTATTCATAGTGATATACATTTACTTCTAGCCACATTAAAACACATATTGTTTGCTTGTGCCCAGTTTTCTCTGAATCAGTAACCTGTCCTGCTCATTATTTACCACTCCCCCAATATTTGTGCTGTCTGCAAACACTATCAGTGATTATTTTATGTTTTCTTCCAGGTCATTAATAAAACTGTTAAATAGCAGATGGCCAAGAACTGATCCCTGAAGGACCACACTATAAATACAATTGCTTGACGATGATTCTTCAATTAGAGTTACATTTGAGACCTCTCAGCCAGTTTTAATCTATTAATTTTACATAATTCTAGGGTTTTTTAATCAAAATGTTATGAAGTATCAAATCAAATGCTTTAAAACTTTCTAAGTATATTACATCAACACGATTACCTTTATTAAGCAAACTTATACTCTCATCAAAAAAAGGATATCAAGTCTGTTTGACAGGATCTATTTTCCATAAACCCATGTTGATCGGCATTAATTATATTACCATCCTTTAATAATCAAGCCCCATATCACCTGCTCCATTATCTTGCCTGGGATTGATCTCAGACTGACAGGCCTATAGCAACTGTCATCCCACTTACCCTTTTTAAATTTTGGCCCAACATTAGCTTTCTTCCTGTCTTCAGGAACTTCCCCAGCTGGTGTGCCAAGACATAGTGAGAATCAACATTAAAGGTCCAGTAAGCTCTTTTAAAACTCATGGATGCATGTTATCTGGACTTACTGATTTACAAGTGTCTAACTTTAATAGCTGCTGTTTAATATCCTCCCAAGATACTAGTGGAATGGAATGAGTTTTATCATATGATATGACTATATCATCTCTCTTTTTCACAAATAAAGAACATAAATATTTATTGAACACTTCTGCCTTTTCTGCGTTATTGATTATTTTACCATTTTCATCTAGTAATGGACCAATATCATTGTTAGGATTCTTTTTATTCCTAAGATACTTTTAAAAACTCCTTCTTTTTGTCTTTAACTCTGTTGGCCATAGATTTATCTTTGTATCCCCTTGCTTCCCTTATGCGTTTTCTAGTTTCTGATTTATATTCATTACTACTAACTTCTGATTTCTCACATTTGTTATGGGTTTTTTTTCATAGCTGCCTTCACTTCCCCACTAAGCCAGGTGGTTGTTTTTTTAAAGACCAGCAAGGCTTTCTGTCTTAGTTGTAGGAAGGTGGCTTTTACACTAGTAAAGTGTTCTTAAAAATTTCCAATCATCGTTCGCATTTTGCTGTTTAAATTCTTCCTCCCAGTGGATTTGGCTCATAATTGTTTTTAGTTTTGTGCGTTTGGCGGTTTTAAAGCACCACCCAGTATATATATGTTATTGGACTTTATTCTGTCTGCACAATGTCAATGTGATCAAGTCATGATCACTTATACCGAAGTTACCATTCATTTTTAGTTTTATAATCAATTCCCCTTTATCTGTCAAGACAAGGCCTAATATAGAATTCACCTGTGTTGGATGCAACAGTCTTTGACTTAGGAAATTGTCAACTATAATAAGAAGTAGTTCTGAGGATGTTTTAGTGCTGGCAGCTTGAGTCCTCCAGAATATGTCATTCAAACTGAAGTCCGCCCATGATCACATAGGTTTTTTTCCTATCCATTATAGATAGGTGTTTAAGGAGTCAGTCATTCTGTTCCATAGTGTGATTTGGTAGTCTGGAGCAGACACCAACTAAAATACCATCTTGTGAGTTATCTGTTAGGACATTGATCCATAAGCATTAAAGATCATTTTATTCTGAGTTGTCAGTTACTCGGGATCAGGTAATGCCATTTTTGACACAGGAGTACCACTTTCCCTCCCCTTTTGCCAACTCAGTCCTTCCTAAATAGGTCATAACCATTGATTTTAACATTTCAGTTGTGTGAATAATCCCACTAGGGTTTCAGTAATTCCAATTTGACTGAATTTATGCTCATAAATGAGCATGTCCAATTCTTCTGGTTTGTTATGCACCTCCTACCAGTGGTGTATAGGCAATTTAAGAATTACTTCTCTTCATGGCCTTTGGTTCCTTGATTAATTTTGTTGTCAACATCTTTAATTGTGCTAAATGAGTGTTTATATCTTCCCTCTTTTTACTCTCCCTTTTTGTTATTAGTTTAATGCCCTCTTCACTATTCTTGCCAGTCTGTCCCTTGGAAAACTGGCTTCCCTTCTACTGAGGAGGAAGCCATCCAAACTATACAGATCTCTCTCGCCATTGTTCCACAAAATAAACCTACACCACTTACCTAGGCAGTGTTTCACTGCCAGAATCTTCTGTCTTCTGTCTTCCTTTGCTCATGAGACAGGAAGTATCTCCTAGGAAAATCACTTGGACAGTCTTCTTCTTCAGCACTCTTCTGAGTTCCTTGTAGTTATCAATTATCAGTGGGATATCCAGCGGTGCAGTGTCATTAGCACCGATATCACAAAAATGTAGGACTGGAACGGACTTTGATAGATCATGTAGTCCAGTCCCCTGCACAAAAGCAGGACTAAGTATTATCTATACAAGTCCTGACAAAAGTTTGTCTAACCTGGTCTTTAAAACCTCCAATGACAGAGATTCAACAACATCCTTAGGTAAATTGTTTCAGTGCTTGATCCATCACCAATGGATCCCTGCTCATTAATTTCAGAATCCAGTCTTAGAGTGTCATCTTGTGTGTTGGCTCCAGGAACACAGCACGCCATCCTGTTGTCCACCCGTCCCTTGCAGAATGCTGTTTCAATACTTGTAAGTATTGAATCCACAACAAGAATTGTCTGTCTTCCTTGGATGGTTGGAGTGAGTAAGCTTGATTTTCTTACAGATTGAGCTATGCTGCCATCCAAATGTGTGTCCTGTACAGCTGTCCATTCTCTCAGCTGGATCTTGAGAGGTAGCTTCTACAGTTTCTACACAAAGGGCATGATATCTGTTGGAAACTTCAAGCCATATGGAATTCCTCTGGCCCTCTTCTCTCTGGTGCCTGCCAATCCTCATCTGTTTTCATCCCTGTAGAATGCTGCCTTGACCTTTTGCCTCTGGTAGTTACTAACTGCCAAGCCTCCTCTCTAACTCCCTCACTCTCTAATCTCTTGATGGCCAGTTCCTTGCTTCCTCGAACCTACGGTACTGATATTTCCTGAATTTTCCTGTCTGTTCCTCTGCTTTTCCGTAGCATCTCTACTTGCACATCCAATCCAAGAATCTTCTCTTCCATCACAGCCCCCCAACTTGCATTTCATGCACATGAAGTTTCTTTCCTACCTGAAGGCAAAAGGAAACATGGTACATCCATTGCAGATCACCATCACCATTCCTTCCCTGGCCATGGAAATCCTCTCACAGTCCCTCTCTAAACTCCTCAGAAACTCTCCTGTTAGCTGCCTCTATTTGAAGCTCCTGAGTTTGCCTAGCAAGTGAATTTCTTTACCAAGTCTCCCAGCTTAGTGCTGCTTAGCTCCGCTCCACCCCATATCACCAGGCAACAATTAACCACTCAGGGACTTCATATAGCAGGACTTATCAAAGCTCCAAAGGTTAGAACCCTATTGTGGTCACCAAAGTACCAACAAACAGACTGTCTCAGCTGCTTACGCAGGGGCCCATGGCCCATCTATGCTGCCCGTACACAGAGAAAAAACAAACAGTCAAACGAACAACCTACAGACAGACCAAATGCACCACTCACTAAGTCCTCTACCTGCAAGTGTAACACCAACAAGCAGGATCGAACCTGGGACTTCTGAAGCTTAGTGTATGAGTCTCCACTGCATGAGCTAAAAGCTATATAGCTATTAGCTAAGGCTGTAGCAGATTCATCTCTAGCAGGGCTAGGTGCCACTAGAGGGGGACAGAATGCCACACATCAAGCAGGCATGGGCTACACAAACTCAGAATCTGCTGCTATGCCCTGCAAAACTCTTGTTAGCTGGCTCTGTTCATGGCCCTGTACTGGTAATTGCTTAGGAATGAAGAGGTGAGTGATAAAGAATGAGACACCTTTTCAGGCTTCTTTCTATTCCTGAGCCAGGAGGAGCCTTAGAGATCACTGATGGCAGCAACAAGAAAATTAACAGTGTTGAATGGCTGGAGGCACCCAGTATCATGAAAAGCTATTAGAAAATTAACAGCTATTGAATGGTATTACTTAAAGCCTCCCCCAGCTTCTTTTCTTTTTCTCTAAAGTTGAACAAGAATATAAATTAATTACTGAAGATCCCTAAATCCTAGATCTCAGCTCACTGAACCAAATCCTAATCCCACTGAAATCATGACAAAGCCCCCAAGGATTTAAATGGAGACCAGGTTTTGCCCTTGGACTATCATCACTCTCCTTGGCCTACTTCTACTGCTGCTACTGATCCAGAGCAAGGGCATCAAAGGGTGGGACTTTTAAATAATAAGTAAAACTCATTCTATAATCAGTGGAACATGTGCCTGACTGAGGAATACTGAACAGGCTATGTGAGAGAATATCTCTATGTGGTTTCTCTATTTTTACAACTTCAGGTAATATACCATAGAATGGAAATAAAATGTGCCACCATTATAAATGCACATCTATGGATGTACAATAGCTTCTCTCTGTCTTGTTTTCCTACAAGACGCAACTTTGGGTTATAAGCAAAATATGTTTGTCATAAATATAAAGGGAAGGGTAAACCCCTTTGAAATCCCTCCTGGCCAGGGGAAAGCTCCTCCCACCTGTAAAGGGTTAAGAAGCTAAAGGTAACCTCGCTGGCACCTGACCAAAATGACCAATGAGGAGACAAGATACTTTCAAAAGCTGGGAGGAGGGAGAGAAACAAAGGGTCTCTGTCTGTCTTTATGCTGCCTTTGCTGGGGACAGAACAGAAATGGAGTCTTAGAACTTTTAGTAAGTAATCTAGCTAGGTACGTGTTAGATTATGATTTCTTTAAATGGCTGAGAAAATAATTGTGCTGAATAGAATTACTATTTCTGTCTGTGTGTCTTTTTTGTAACTTAAGTTTTTGCCTAGAGGGATTCTCTATGATTTGAATCTAATTACCCTGTAAGGTATCTACCATCCTGATTTTACAGAGGTGATTTCTTTACTTCTATTTACTTCTATTTCTATTAAAAGTCTTCTTGTAAGAAAACTGAATGCTTTTTCATTGTTCTCAGATCCAAGGGTTTGGGTCTGTGGTCACCTATGCAAATTGGTGAGGCTTTTTATCCAACATTTCCCAGGAAAGGGGGGGTGCAAGTGTTGGGAGGATTGTTCATTGTTCTTAAGATCCAAGGGTCTGGGTCTGTAGTCACCTAGGCAAATTGGTGAGGCTTTTTACCAAACCTTGTCCAGAAAGTGGGGTGCAAGGTTTTGGGAAGTATTTTGGGGGGAAAGATGTGTCCAAACAGCTCTTCCCCAGTAACCAGTATTTGTTTGGTGGTGGTAGCGGCCAATCCAAGGACAAAGGGTGGAATATTTTGTACCTTGGGGAAGTTTTGACCTAAGCTGGTAAGATAAGTTTAGGAGGTTTTCATGCAGGTCCCCACATCTGTACCCTAGAGTTCAGAGTGGAGAAGGAACCTTGACAATGTTTTAAAGAAAAGAAACGGAATCTAGATAGGGTAAAAGGCTTAGGTAGTCATTAAAGTAGACACTGACCTTACTAAGATCCAGTTACTTTTTACAGACTGTAGTAGAGTGGACTAGGTGATATAATATTGCTGAAATGAATATCCTAAGTAATGTTCTTGCTACTTTGTCATAATGAAACATTATGGAGATGAATAGTGTCCCTCATTCTGCCTAGGCATCTAGACGGGGAGAAAAAACGGCCATGATTGTGTTCACTCTAACTAGTAACACTCTGCTAAAACTAATTATAAAATGAGCTCTTTGACATGAAAAGGATATGACTGTTTAATTTCAGTATGGTTATGGTTTGGGCTTTCTGATTTTGATTTATATTCTCAAAAAAAAACCTGTAGGACTGGAGGCACAAACAATATTGTAAATTTCTACCCAAAAATATACACATTTAATCAGCTCCGGCAGGGCTCATGAATTGTCAGTTTTGCACAAGAACCTCTTTTGTGCTTATGGCTTGGCAATAATGTACCTGTTTGGTTCAAACCCCAGTACTAGTGACATTGTAATTATCACCAGCAGATGCCTACTGTGGTTAAGCTCTCAGACGTAGAGACTGTAAAGCAGATAATACCTTTCAAATGTATTTCAACTTTAAACTTTAACAGTAGGAAGACAACTGTTCCCTCCTTCCTCATCCCAAGAGGAAAATTTAGACAAGAAATGCAAAATTTTTCACAGAAATTTCACCTTTCAGGAGCTGAGATGCTATGGATTAGAGCCCTTATGCAAGATCTATACAACTCAGGGATTCCTCTCATAAGGGAACGCCTTAAGTAACTGGTTAAGCCCAATTTCCAGCTGCTTTGAACTGCTGCAGCAGCACAAGAATCAGGACCCACATATGTCTATCACCTCCCATTCATTTGTTGTAGAAATAATCAGGATGTTACAATTTCAGAAATAGAACTTGGTTGGATGACTTACGTAGGACTGACAGAAGGGCCCTTTCTTTAAACAGAATAATATGTGAGTATAAGAAAAAGTGCTAAGAAAAAGGTATTAAAACTATGACTAGCAAGCAGATTTATATTCAAGAATGTGACACAATTTAAAGTATCCTCCTTTATGAAAGTTTCACTTGAAAAACAATGTTGCATCAATCCTCCTTGATATTCATAACAATGACAAAATATCCTCATGCATTGTCATATGTTATATTTTCTAAATGGCATAATAAAAGCTGTCATATGCCCCCTCTGTATACTAACAGAAAAGTGCAATCCTTTGTTCTGTGCATGGCTGCATTTGCACATTATAGAACCATGAAATATTTACAGAGGGAAGGTTAAATCAATACAGCTTTAAAATTTACACTCCAGTCTGTTGGGACTTATATCATCTTGATTTAATGAAGTACAAGGAGTGAGAGTGTTGACACACAGAAAAAATATTTCGTTTCCCCTTTATTGTACTTACAGAAAGTATTAAAGTAGAATTTGCTGGTGACTCATACAGTAATTAATTATTACACCTTTTATGCTTCAACTATTTGAGTCGTCTCATATGGCAAAACAGAGAAACCGAGTACTTTTTAAAAAGACGATGAAGAAATGAGGTGCATTACATAGTAAAGAAACATTTTCATTTGACTAGCCCTGATTGTTAGTGAATTTAACATATCAAATATTCTTTGGTCTAAATAAAGAAATGCATTTAATTTGCCAGCATTTTCTAGAGACATGGAAAGAAAAAATGTATCAGGATGTATCAAGATGATGAAGTCTATAATTAAGAGATATATACATATGAATATATAGTCTTGTTGCTTGAGTATTTATGCTCATAAATCTCATTAGCATAAATTAGAGTTACACACAAATTTCATATCAATTCCACAGCAGGATAAGAATATGCCCATTGCCATTCATTAAGCTCTCACTTCACCCGTGCAAGAATGGCTAACTTTCTGCTTTAATCTTGAATACAGCTGGGTGAAATATTCATAGCAAATAATTTATTTGATAAATTTAGAGAGGGGAGGGGACGTTCTGCTTCTGAATTGTCTGCACAAAGACTTGAATTTCTTTTAAATAAAGGGGGTACTTTATCCAGACATGTTGGAACATTTTATGGAAACATATTTCAGCCTTTGCATTCTTCACCAACTAGTCACTCTATCATGAATTTCACTATTCAGTCTTCACTATTCATTATTCATGGAGTATGATTGTCTGCTAAGTCATATGGTATTATTTCTGCTCCCTGATTAAATTAATAAAATTTTAATAAACTGGAGAAAGAAAATCAAAGAGACTGAGGTGGTCATGTAAACTCTTCTTAATTATTATTATTTTTCAAGAATTTACTTGGCATCTAATATTGGGGAGATAAAGAAGCCTGAGGTCTTGTTTGAAAAAATTGTTCATTCTTTAGATGGGCACATGAATAGAAGGAATTCAAAAATGTATCTATTCATTTACATTTTGGGGTGAAGGATTTCCCTTACTGTTGCCTATTAGGTTCTCATTGCAGATACAAATTGATGATAGGCAAACCTCAAAAAGTTCAGAGGTTTGCTTCAGCTAACACTTAGCTTGATTCATACTCTGCATGCTGATGGCTTCTACTAGTGGCACCCAAGCTATAGGACTGTCCTACTAGGTCAGAACATTAAAATTGCACAGTCAAACACAAAGTTAGCAAATGCCAGACTTAAGGTTGCCTGTGAAACCTTAATTTGCCCCTTTGTGTGTATGAATTATAGTACAGTCTTTTATACATGATCACATACTATATTTTTCCACAGGACCGCGGCCTCATTCAGTGTGCCCTGGGGATGAATCACGGCTGTGTAGTTAAGGAGGCTACTGTCCACAGAACCCCTGCTTCATTTGTTGCAGAATTTGGAAGGTGTGTAGTACAGGCAGCAGGGAGAGAAAGGATGGTCTCAGGAATAAGGCAGCTGAATATTCCCCTGGGGAATTTGATTCTAACCCTACCTCTGAAGCAGAGTTCCAGTGTAGTGCTGGACGAGTCATATAAGCCAAAATTTTCACTAAGCACTTATATAGTTTGTTCTTCACTTTCTAGGTGTCCAGTTGGACACACCTCGGGGCTGATTTGCCAGAGTGAGGAGCTTTCACAGCAGCAAGTGAGATCCATGAGAGCTCTGCTCTTGTCATATAAAATGCTAAGGGATCTGAAAAATCAAACCTTTCAAATTGGACATCTAAAATTAGTTGAAACTTTTGGAAATTTAAGCTTTAATCTCTGTGCCTCAGTTCTCCAGGTGTGACATGAGGAGAATATTATCTGCTCACCTCATAGGGGTGTTGTAAAGATAAATTCTTTAATGTTTGTAAAGATGTAAGGTAATATTTGAGAACACCTAGCAAAGGCCATGAGAAAATTAATAATTCGGTACTCAGTGCAGGTTTTGGGTGTTGTGCCGTAAGTAGTGCATGTGGGCACATACTGAATGGTGACAATAAAGAGGATATTGAATAGCTACCCATTCAGTGAATACCATTCATCCTGTGCACTGAATGAGGTAGGGGTTCTGTAGAAAAAATAGCATGTGATCATGTAATTAAAGACAGTATCACAGGCATATGCACAAAGGTGCTGATTTCATGTTGCATGGACAACCTTAATCCTGACATTTCCTAACTTTTGAGTGTTTGACTTTGCTACGTAACTTTCTTATAATCACAGTTATTTTGGATATAATATAAAATCTGCCAAAATTCATGCTACTAAAAGCTCCTGAAAAATTCAAAGTGCCTCTAATGTGGGAGGCAGTGGATTTTCTGAAACCCTAATGGACTTTCAGAACGAGATCAATGAGTCATGATGATCTCATTCAGAACAGGGTTGCTCTTTGTTCCATTTCTCATATTCTTCGTTGCCTAGTCTGCCTCAGGAAAAATAGCCAAAGTCTAAGTCTGTGTGTGGGCTATTGCTTGAGTGCATAATAGTTGCAATAACTCTGTACTTTGAAGTGCTTTAGGATACTTTCAGTATGAAAGGTGCTATGTGCAGTTATTCTGGAAGTAGTTATTGAAGTGGCCATTCATTTCTGGCAACCCTATTTAAAAGCTTAAGTTACGTTCAACATGAACATGAATTTCATGAATTCATCATACAGCCTATTTTTACATATCACAAAACTTCCATGAGGTTCACCAGAATTTGGTATGATTAGCTATTTCTACTGAGAACTGAAATAGCAGGGATGTTGCAGGGCAGGAATAAGTTATTTTTGGTTAAGCTGCATGGAAAGCCTAACAGTATCATGGATTATTTTCAGTCCCCTGAAATCCACAGATACATCTCCTCCTCCAGTGCACAAGGGGGTGGGAGTCACCTTCCTCTGCAGTACTGTTTCCCCTCTTCTTCACATACTGTGGCAAGTGCTTCACAGATCCAGGTGGGCTGGAAGGGATGTTCAGAACAGGCCACCCATGGATCCTGTCATACTGTTTAACAACATTAAAAGGTCGCTATTTATACCTTTTCCACAAACAGTACTGCATATTTGTGCACTAAACATTGGCACTAAACACGGTTGTTCTACTGGTGCCTGTCTGAGAACCAATTGGTGCCAACCAGGGCTGGCTTTACCATGAGGCGAACTGAGGCGGCAGCCTCAGGTGCCAGACTGTGGGGGACGGGGAGCCACTAGGACCCACAGTATAAAAAATTGTGTCTGCTGCTGGTGCATATGTATTCTCTCTGCTCTAGATGCACAGAGATGGTGGAGTGCTGTGCTGGAGGAAGGAGGGCACAAGAGACATAACAGGTAGGCAGGAGAAAAGGTGAGAGGGAATAAGAGAAAGCAGCAGGAGCTGCAGGGAGAGAGAGGAGGAGGAGCCTCTTATGTACCTCTCTAGCACCCCCAGGAGCCTGGACTGATTAACACCAGCTTCTCAGGGAGCTTCCTGTTTCCTGCTGCTTCCCTGAACCCACTTGAGGAGAACAGGCAGTCAACTGAAGTAGTAGGAGCCAGCTAGGCCCTTAAGACGCTGATATCTTCCCTCACTCAGGCCCTGCTACCAGCCTGCTTATTTGTCCCCTTCAATTGAGTGTTGAGAGCCACTATAGCTGGCACAGAACAGAAGTCATGAGTGAAAGAAGAAAACACCCCTCTGGGGCAGCATTCAGAAAAAGAAAGCAAGCAAAGGAAGATTTTCTATCTAAGCAGGAAGGAGCTCTACTGAGATACATAGACACAAATGTTCACAGTGAGCCTTCTGGCTCCAGTGAAGATGTGAGTGGTGAGGAGATGCCTGATCTTTCAATTAGTCACAGTGCAGGTGACCTGGCAGCTACTGCAGCATCCATATCTCCATCTCAATTGGATGTAACCATATACATTCCTGAAGAAAAGTGTAGATCAGAAAACAGTGTGGTGGAGGTGCAAGAAACAGCTGCTGCTGAGTTTAGTTCCTTAAGTCTAGATGATCCAGGACTGTGGACCCACTTGAGCAGTAGCCGGAGGGACTTCCTTGTACTGCGTGGGCCACAGCAAGTGAAAAACTTCATGTTCCCGAAAGACAATGAAAATAGAAGTTTCCATCCAGCACATTACTGGCATGAAATCCCCAATGGTAACAAAGTGGAGAGGCCATGGCTTATGTACTCAAAAACCCAGAATGCTGCATACTGTTTTTGTTGCAAACTCTTCCAGTCTAATGTTGCAGCCACATTGGGTTCAACAGGAACAAAGGACTGGAAAAATCTGGCTAGAAATCTGGCATGCCATGAGAAGGTAGCAAATCACCAGAGAGCATTCCATAGGTGGAAAGAGCTTGAGATGAGACTAAGGTTAAAGGACACCATAGATGATCAGCATCAAGAGAAGATTGCATCAGAGTCTCTTTACTGGCAAAATGTTCTGAAAAGGCTCATTGCCATTGTGAGAATGCTTGCTCCCCAAAATCTAGCACTGTGTGGCACTTCAGATCAGCTGTATGTGCCAAACGATGGGAACTTCCTTAAAATTGTGGAGCTGATGGCTGAGTTTGGTGCTGTACTCCGGGAGCATCTGAGAAGAGTCACCACGCAAGAAATGTACACACACCACTACCTTGGAAAAACAAGTCAAAATGAGATCATACAGTTACTGGCACCAAAAGTCAAACAGAAGATTGTAGCAGATCTGAAGTCAGCAAGATATTAGTCTGTTATTCTGGACTGCACACCTGACATCAGCCATATGGAACAAATGACTTTAATGGTGCATTTTGTAACAACAACAGAACTTAGTGAAAATGTCCCTGCAATGGTGACTGTCGGAGAGCATTTTCTAGAATTTATTGATATTGATGATACTACAGGAGCTGGTATGACAAATGTGCTTCCTAAAAAGCTGGAAGATATGGGAATTGCAATAGCTGACACGAGAGGTCAGGGCTATGATAATGATGCAAACATGAGAGGAAAGACTGCAGACACGGATCTGAGAGTTAAACCCTCGAGTTTTTTTGTCCCATGCAGTTCTCATTCATTGAACTTGGTGGTCAGTGATGCAGCATCAGCTTCTAGTGAGACTGCTGAATTTTTTAATGTAATTCAAAGCATCTATGTCTTTTTCTCTGCATCAACTCATCGATGGCAAATTTTGAAGCAACATCTGGGAAAATCCTCTCTGACACTGAAACAACTGAGTGCCACATGATGGGAAAGTTGAGTGGAGGCAATAAAGCCTATCAAACACCAAATTGGAAAGATAGATGATGCCATAGTTGCCATTATGGAGGATAATGCTATGACAGGAACTGTTCGTGGGAGAACAGTGGCAGAGGGAAATGGAATCACCAGAAACATACATAACTTCAAATTTCTGTGTGGCTTAGTGTTGTGGCATGACATACTGTTTGAAATAAATGTTGTGAGCAAGAGACTCCAAGGTGATCACCTTGATATATCTGGAGCAACGGAACAACTGGACAAAGCAAAGTCATACCTACAGTCTTACTGGTCAGATGAGGGATTTCAAAACGTTCTGAAAGTGCACAGAAGTTCGCAGAGAAACTTCACACTGAAGCTATTTTCCCACCCATTCAAGAATACAAGAGTCACCAAAGAAGACATTTTGATTACGAGGCACAGGATAATCCATAAGAGACCCCAAACAACAATTCAAAGTTGAATTCTTTAATCAGGTGCTAGATTGTGCAATACAGTCAGTTGAAGAAGATTTCATGCAGCTCAAGGAACACAGCAGTATATTTGGGATGTTGTATGATATTCCAAAACTCCTCACTATACCTGAAGAAGACCTACACCAGCAATGCAGGGCACTACAGACAGTGTTGATACATGATGACATGTGCGTTATTGATGCGAGTGATTTAGGTGATGAACTGAAAGCCCTTTCAGGATGCATTTCAGCAGAATCAACTCCAAAGGCTGTTCTGGAATATATGTGCACAAAGAAGATTACCACTCTCTTTCCAAATGCTTTTGTTACTCTGCGCATACTTCTAACACTTCCTGTAACAGTTGCCAGTGGAGAACGCAGCTTCTCCAAGCTCATGTTAATAAAAACACATCTACGCTCCACAGTGACACATCTCAATAGAGCATGAGCTGGCCCAGACTGTGGACCTTCAGCAGGAAGCAGTTCAAATCTTTGCAACCAAGAAGGCATGGAAAGCACCACTTTGATTATTCAAACAGATAAAAATGCCAGTGTTTACTATGCAGACAAGAAAAGTTACATTTGCCATTCAGACATTTGAAAGTTAAGTGTTACTTAAAATTTTTGAACAAGGCATTTTAAGTTGTTACTTCTCCTTTATTGGGATAGGTAGCAGAGCAGTACCATGAAAGGAGTAGAACAGGAAGAAGGCAGAATTGAGACCTTTCAAAGTTTTGGCCAAAGCAAGGGGGCATCAGGGCGTCATTTAAGCTCCCCGCCTCAGGTGCCACAATGTTGTAGGCCGGCCCTGGTGCCAGCCGTGATGATGGTTTTCATAATTTGGACTCCTGTTCAGTAGAAACTAGCTGGATATCACCAAGTCATTCCACAGAGACCAAGGGACAGTAATTCTCTTGTAAACACTTTATATCACTAATGACCCTGCCCACATTTGAGCCAGTGGCCTAGAGGTGAAAAAGCTATATACTAATAACTCACTCATGAGCCACCAATTTCCTATCAACTCATTAATTGTTAAAAATAATCAAAACCATGTTTTCATGAATTTTGTGGTCAGTAAACACTAGCAGCAAGCTCTGATTATGTTAAAGAGATTGTAAAGTTTTCCAAATAACTTTCTCAAGTAAATTAAAACTAGTACTAATAAACTAGTATTGACATCATACTAACCATGTTATTGTGTGTAAAGCTAAAATCGAATTTTATCCAGTCAAGTGTCCTGCATACATTCTTCCAGTATGATTGACTATAGTCAGTCATTTTCACTCCTCTGATGTAACAGCGTATATTCTGTTGGCATTTAGTTTCTTGTCAATCGCTGTGGTATCTGAGGTCCATACAAAAGACATATAACAACTTTTTAATTTAGGTCACTTAATTCCCAGTCTAATCCCATTGAATTTAATGGAAGCAAGCCCTTAGCAACAAAAGACATTTTTAGAAGCATGGTTAATAAAAAGTAATATTCAGTACAGTAAGAATCATAGATAAGCAGCCAAGTGATAAAGTGATGTCAATGGACTAGAATGTTGTTGCGGGATAATGGTTTCCTGCTGCTACATAAATGCTGATGCAAAGCTGAGATGTTTGTTTTCAAAGCAGGGAACATTGTTCCTATGCCAATATTGTATCACAATGACTTTATTTCTTTCATGCTAAATGACCAATGTACTGTAAATATAATTATTTTATCTGATGGATGTTAGTACAATAACTGTTGCTCACTGTACTATTATTGTCCTCCTGCATTATGATTGGCTTAGAGAACATATCTATTGTGTGCTTCAGGCACTCAGAGACTAGATGATATAGACAAGTAGGGGTTTTTTTTGTTTGTTTTTTTTTTAAACTGTAACGTGCTGCTGAAATTTTGTATTATGGAAAATTTGCATGTAAAAAGTACCAAAGCTTAATGTTCACTTACAAATAAGATGATTTGTGATTAGCTGAAGCACTCATTTAATCTTTTGTTAGTAAATAGAGATCAACAGCCCAATTGGATAAGACATGCCAACTAGTAAAACAAGCAAACAAAAAAGCATATACATGTGAATTCAGAGGCAATGGTCCTATGCTTGAGTAGAGGTCCTAATGGGCATAGACTTGTTCCCTTTTGAACCTGGTCCAGAGCATGTCCATCTTCTGGATCCAAGTGGAGAAAACACAAGAGAGAAAAGGAATCAGAGCCCAAATGAAAAAGAGAGCCTGAGGCTGCAGCCAACATATAGCCAAGGTCCTTTGAAATCAGTGGGACAGGATCAAACCCACAACAGGTAAAAGAACAAAACTTAAAACTTTTCAGCAGAACCACACCAAACAATGATGAGAGACAGTGCTTGTCATTATAAATATCAAGCCTCCAGCCCAAGAAACAGCCAGACAGAAAGTGAACAAGAATATTCTGCCCACCTTTCACCACTGAGCCTACAGTAGCATGAGGGTCTTCAGATCACATGCACAGATGCATGGACAGGACACAACCAATGACTGGAAACAATCATTAGAATAAACCATTGTAATTTACTTTAGAAACCAAACAATGAATTTATAGGTGCAAATTAACCATCTTTGTCAGTCACCCTACAGACAATTCCATGACATGCGATTTAAAGGAATACTTGTTTATAAATATTTTAATACAAATGTATAATAAAATTACAACTATTTGTTGTAATTCTCATTCTTATTCTTATGCACCTGCAAAATATAATACTTTCTTTTTAAAAATACCTGCCCCAGGAAGTGCTAATAGGAGTAATAGTCTAGGAGCATTGGGAGTTCAATGCAACATTGGTGCCGACAGGGTAATCTTTCTCAGGAAACCAAGAGTGAAATCCTAGCCCCATTGAAATCAATGGTACAATTCCCACCGACGTCACTGGCACCAGGATTTAATTTCAGGTGTGCAGCATGGAAATACTGCACTTTCTAACAGCACCATGGCACAATCAATACTTGTCTGCACCATTTACTCTTGTAACTGTGCATTTGCCTAGTGTAGACAGACTCTAAATTTCACACAGCCCTACCTTCACCAAGAACTAACTTCAGTGGGAGTTGCAAGAACTCAGCATGCTCCAGGATCAGGCCCTGAAATTGCTTTTAATTAAATGAATAAATCAATGAATAAAATTGTGGCATGACTATGAGTCATCAAATAGCTAATGCTATTTTTCTTACTCTTTCATAATGTCAGCTCATCATTCAAGGCAAGATAAAGGTAAAATTGCAGAAACTCACACTGTTTGCATCACGCAGAACAATTCAAAAGAAAATAATTGTATGTGCTCCTCAAAAATCTCTATGATTGACACGATTAGCAATAGAAAGGGGTTTTTTTTTGCATTTTTTAAAATTTTGGTGAATTTTGTTTAGCATTCTTTTTATTTTTTAATCTATTCAGATCACAAAAGGATAAAAAAACCCCATAAGAACTACAAAAAATGCAAAAATATATTTAGAAAAGGAAAGCACCCTGGTGAGTACCCTGTAATACTATTCCATCCAATTAACACAAAAGCACCCCATCAACGGGAATGATTTCCACAAGTTAACCTGACATTTGGTCAGCTGTAACAAAGAAGAAAAAAAGTCTGCAGGGCCATGACTTCTCTAGGAAAAGAAAGGAGATTACCTGAACTAGTTACCCTGCAACCAAGCCAAACAGAAATGTTTAAGGCTGTCAGGGATTCAAATGAGTAAGAAATAGCCTGTAAGATTGCTGGCCCAAAAGACCTTCATGGGCCTCTGGGGCCCCTGTACCGCATACTTCAGAGGAAGACAATTGCAATATTTGGCTGCTATAGAACAGTATATTAAACATTACTCCCATTGACTTCAGCTTTGGTCTCTTTACAGTGTGAACTTGCCATACAATATACATTAACCTTTAGATACCACAACTAGATAGCATTGACTGATACTTGATAAAAACAGACTAATGGGTAGACAGAAAATTAGATGCCAATACAGACAGAATAAACTGGTAAAGTAGTTCCACTGATTGCTCAAAAAATATCCTCACCTACAGAAGAGGACTCTTCCCCAGCTGACATGTTCCTTTGATCAGGTACGATAGCTGTATATGCCTAACACCACCCTTCCTCACCTCAAGGCGATGAGTAGCTAGAATCAAATGGCTTGCACAAACTAGACAGTGCTTCCTGGCTAACTTCATAGGAACTGATAATCAATTAGCCAGGGAAGACCATGAAAGGAACTAAAACATAAAGGAAGATTTTGAGGTGGAAATACCACAGATGTCAGGAAACCCTGCAATAGCTAGTCCCTACCTTCGCTCCATTCACTGCCCTATACTCAATCTGGCCAGTTCATTTTAAAATTTATTTGTGAGATGGACCACTGAGCCATCTTAGCCATCGCTGGTTATATGATCATACAGTTCAGAGTGCAGCCATGAATGAGGAATTAAGGTGATTGCTGAGTCAGGCACAAAGATCAGGAACACTTTCCTTTCCACGTGAATCAACGCAGCCACCTGTATTCTTTCTAAAACAGGTGTCTGCTGACCAACCCATGTCTGTTTGCCATGGATCCAACTATGTGCCCTTCAATAATTTGTCTGTCAAGAGGTCACTGTAGATGGGAGTAGCTTTCTAACTTTTGTGTTGATCGGAGTTTGGATTTGGGCGCACTGGCTCAGGACAGGCAAAATGTAGGCAGGGCAGTTTGAAAGCTACTGCAGAATTCTGCCAGTGCACATCAGTCCTGAACTTTTATTCCTCTTCTGAGTTTTCCTTGATATGAAACTACCAGTCATACCAGCCCTGTGGTTGTTTTGTGGACATCCATTAGGAGTTAGATGGACAGCATCAAATTCATTCTCACTTATGATGTGCCTGGATTGAACCTTTGTCCCCAGACGCAAAAGGCTGCATAGACTCCTGAATCCCTATGTGGTAGAAGCTTTTAACAAAAGGACATCTTTTGTCTATTGGGGTTTCCACTTACACATTATCTTTCTTAGGATTACACCCCCTAACACTGTGATCTTCTCCAAACAAAGAAAAATCTGGAGAGTAATTTAAAAAACAAACAAACCTCAAGACAACTGACATATCTTTTAAACAAACACGAAAGGTTTAATTTTGCCAAATACAATCACACACGTTTAAAAACCTTACAGACCTTGACTATGAGAGCTGAAAATTATCATTTTCTTAGGAATAAAAATAAAATTACATACATTTCAACATCAGAAATTGTATTATAGCTAGCAAAATAATTTCCCAATACCAAAGATACAGAAAGCACCTCACTGGGTTAATGCAGTGTATGTAGCCTTTTACCTCTTGAGCTATAAATAAATTTGACCAGCTTAAGCCACAAAAGCAAATGAAGTTGGAGTTTTTCTTCCTACCCTGTTTGTCCACATCACAAATCAACACATGGTTTGGCATGACTCTATGTCTCCGTCAAGACGAGCACTTGACTACAAATCAAAGGTATTCCAGTACAATAGGATTGAGGTGCAAAGGCCCAGCTTTCCGGGCCATGCTTGTAGAGAACTTTTCTGTGTAACAGGCTCAGAGACACTGAACGCCTGAAATAGATTCAAGGAGGATTGTGGAGAGGCTATCTTTCACCAGCTCTTTTTGGGGCCTCATGTTTACCAGTCTTCATGGTGCCACACTCTAGCCAGCACTATTGGTTCTTTAATTTCACCAGCATTAAATTTACTTAATATGTTATATATAAAATCATATGAAGAGGAATCCTTCCTCCCAGGTCTGTGTGAAACTCCCCACTCATAGCCCAAACACTTGTTAGTACTGTAGTAATATTCTTATATTCTACATCATGTTTGTATTGATGTGCATTGAAATTTATATAACAATAAAAATATAGCCCTATCCTGAAGAATTAACAGTATATGGGGCTGAATCTCCGCCCTCAATCACTTTGAGCAGCATCTTACTCTTCAGGTGGTTCCACTGATTTTGCAAAGTAAGGTACCATTCAACTTCATTAAGGGTGGCAGAACAGACATTGTAGTGCTCAATATTGCCTAATTCTACTACCCATATTCCAGTTGGGTAATATGTTACCATGCAAGTAATTCCATTGATTTCATCAGGACTACTAGCTGAGGCGTAGAGACTGCCACCCTTACTTGTGCTGAGCAGTACCTTATTCCAAGAGGCCTCCCATTGATTTCAGTAGGACTCATGTTGGAGTATAGTGCTACTCAGAATGAATCAGGGTGGTAGAATGTGGCTCAGTGGGATTAGGATTTGCTGCTATGGGGAAACAGAGAACCTATCCAATCCCTTCATCATCATGCTTGTGACAATTATCAAGACCATATATTTTAGCCAGAACACTCCAGCTAACATCACAGTGTCATTTTGACTAGCTCATTTATATCTGGAGCGCATCACTGAATAGTTTCAATTGCTATAGTAACATACTTGGTTTTCTAAATGGATTCATTTCACATGTTGCTCTTGATGGAACTGGCTATTGGTTTGTCTGCAGAGAAGGAGCTCATTTTATGATGAATAAAGTATCAAGGAAAACATAAAAGGCAATGTAAACCCTGCACAGAAAAGAGAGAAAGAGAAAAAAACACTGCCTTTGGTGACGTGCAAGTCCTTCTATGAAAGGACATGCATTCCATTTTCCTTTGCACAATAAACTCAGTAACATAAAAAGGACTAATGTATCTTTAAGAACTGCTCTTCCCTCCTCCCCCCCACCCGAGCTGCTGCACGTGCAAATACCTTGGCTGTAGTTCTTTTTCCAAGGTGATTTAAATCCCGATAGAGTGCGCCAAGGAGAGATGTCCCTGATACTTCCCATGGTCATTTTGCTGAGCTAGCCAAAGTATATACTCATGCCATATATCACTTTGGCACCATTAAAGAATTACAGGGCATCACATGGTCTCGCAGGAATTAATCACTGCTTAACAGTGGGTGCTCCTGTGTTTATGAAGTCATTTGGAATATCTGCATGTAACCACTGGCACTACGAGGAGAGAGTATATGCAGGTAATGAACCATGGCATTACGTTATGGTTGAGCTACATAATTTTCCAATTGGTAATTAATATTTCTGGATGATAGTCTTATATATTTTCTTGCACTGGAATGCTATTTTCAAATGGTGCCTAAACACTACAGTGATGGTTGTATTAAAAATATCCCAGATAGAGAGATGAAACAAATATTGACTGACAGTATGCTAGCTTTTTAAAGTGCCATTATATAAAAATAATTTCCAGATTGTGTTAATTTTAAAATTAACACAATGTGCCAAATTTTCCCCTTGTGTAACCCATACTGAGAACTAAGAGAAGCCTATGGTTCAATAAGTGTAGGTATCTTCATATAGTGACTTGGGTATGTTGTGGAATACTGAATGAAAAGTGCTTTTTAGTGTTATCTGGGTAGTAAGTATGATTTTAGAAATCAGCTTACACAACCTTAGACTTTTATTTCCTTTTTGGTCAAAAATAAACAAATATTACTCAGTTTTTAACACCAGTTTCAAATATCCATCAGAATAAGACAAAAACTGCAAAAAATATTCTGAAGAGATTCTGTAAACTATTAGTTGCATTTGACTAAGTCCCTTTACTGCTAATGGCAGCTGCATGTCTACACTGAGGTGTAATTTTGTGTGTAATTCAGGAGCAATAGTCAGTTTTTAGAAAAAGGAAACAGTAGTCAGTTTTTAGAAAAATGTCTGCAAGTGCTATGCTGGATTTCTCAAAGATTACACAATTTCCCACTTATAAATATTTATCTTGCTTGTATGATTCAATGATACACTTGAGCATCAGTTAGCTCTCCCAATAAAAGAGGAGAGAAATGTGAAGGTTTATGTATTGCTTTAAAGCTAGGTGTTGCTAATTCATTCCGCTTTCAAGTTGTTTATCATTATTGCACCTCATTTTTAAAAGTAGTGAAGAAGTCTTTAAAATAGAAGCATCTGGAATTTGTATATAACAAGTGCCTTAGCATGAGTCTACTTAAGTTTCACTGGAATTCAGGGCCAAGAAGTAATCAACTTGCTAAGAACTGAGATGGTTATTAGAAATAGCTGGCACTGTACTTCTCTGACTCATTTAATTCAGATATACAAGCTGAAGATTTTAATAGATAAGGAGCTATTGAAAGTATAAAGAACAAATGTGTTCCAGAGCTGTTTGCATAAAAGATAATGTACTTATAAAAGATGTGAAATACTCTACCTGACCTGTTGCTTTTACAGTTATTTGAACAGGCGGAAAAATCAACTGAAATCAGAAAAGCTCATTTACTGGGGCATCCTGAGGGGGAAGTGGTGATCCTGTATGCTTGCTGCTAAAGTTTAAAATGTATCAGGTAGTTTGAAATGTTAGCAAGGAATATAAGATATGCTAGAAATAAAAAAAGAACTTCGAGTGGGATATTTCCATACTGGCAAACAGTGAAAGATACAAGTGGCTGACCTTCACATTCAGTTCTTCATTACACCTTTAAGAAGCAATCCATTGTGCTGTCCCAATTGTACTAGTGGATAGTAATTTGCAGCAGCGGCTTATCAGGATGCCCTCCACACCACCAGCCCATTCTGGGGCCTGTAGGTATGTGGAAGAGCCATGGTTTTTCCTATGCCCTACATGTGCCTGCCCCCATACAAAGAGTTGCTCCCAGGAGTGAGCAACTGGGTAGCAGCAAGAATGGGTCAGGTATTTTTAGTCAGAAAATGCCAATTCATCAAAACCAAAACTTTGTGGGAAAAGACTGGTTCCAGCACATTTTTTAGTTTAGAAAATTTTTGAAAACAAGTTTCAAAATTGGTGAAACATGTTGCAACATTTCAAAACTAAAAATTATAGTTCTGCTGTTTGAGATGACTTTTCGTTTAAAAATTTGAGCTACTTATAGTAAAAAAAAATTTTTAAATGGTCAGAATCTAAACAAAGCATTTCGATGGACCCAAACTGAATTTCTTCCAGATTTTCAGCTTTCAGAAATTTGAAATTTTGACTTTTTATCTCTATTCAGAATGAGATTCCGGCCTATTAAGGTTTCTCATTAGCTAGGTACTTGTATCATTTCCACTATTGTTGTATAGAAGCACCTAAAAACATGAAGTAATACTTTTTCACAACACCCTTGTAATATTGGCAAGAATTTGTCCCCTTGTACCAATGGGGAATGTAGGCACTTGCCCAAGGTCACACAGGAAGTTTGCAAGTTTTATGACAGAACCAGAAATTGGAACAAGATCTTCAGGGTCTCAGTCCTATACCATAACTATGAGACTAAGCAACAAAGCAAACCCCGGCAAGTTTATAGTAGAAATGACGGTCACATCCAAGCTAGAGTATGGAGTTTGGGTCAGAGGCTGACTTATGTTGCTGACAGACTGAACAGTGCTGAAAAGCTAGCAAGCTGTTTTTGTGAGATTTTTGGGCTCCAACTGGTAAAATGTTGCAAGATCTGTTACTCTTACAAGCTTTCCACCATCTTGATCCACACCTATACCAGATCTAGAAAATCTGAATCTTATGAATCTGACCTTCAAACAAAACAAGGATAATTTCAGAGCCACAGATTTTAAATGTAACACATTATTCCCCTCAGCAATTCAGGAAGTGATAAGAATTTGAAGTCCTGTCTCAGTCCTCTCTATAGTTTATTGATTTATGGACCTATCCTCTTGTAGGATACTTATCTAATTCTTTATTGAACCCAGTTATACTATTGGCCTTCACAACATCCCCTGGCAATGAGTTCCAGGGGTTGACAGCACACTGTGTGAACAAGTACTTCCTTTTATTTGCTTGAAACCTGCTGGCTATAAATTTTATTGGATGACCCCTAGTTCTTGTGTTATGTGGAGGGATAAACAATAGTTCCCTATTCATTTTCTCCACACCATTTATGATTTTATAGACCATCATATCCCCCCCCTTAGTTGTCTCTTTTCTAAACTGAACAGTCCCAGACTTTTTAATCTCTCCTCATATGGAAGCTGTTCCACACACCAATAATTTGTGTTGACCTTCTGTGCACCTTTTCCAATTCAAATATATCTTTTTTGAGATGGGGTCACCAGAACTGCATGCAGTATTCAAGGTGTGGTTATACCATGAATTTATATAGTGACATTCGGATATTTTCTGTCTTATTTTATCAATCCCTTTCCTAATGGTTCCTAACATTCTGTTAGCTTTTTTGACTGCTGCCACCCATTGAGTGGATGTTTCAGAGGACTATCCACAATGCCTCTAATGATGTGTCTACATGGAGATAAAAGGCCCGCAGTGGTCAGCTGACTTGGGCTCATAGGGCTTGGGCTGTGGGGCTAAAAATTGCTGTGTAGACATTCTGGCTCAGGCTAGAGCCCAAGCTCTGGGACTCTCCTCCCTCGCAGGGTCCCAAAACATGGGATCCAGCCTGAGCTCAAATGTCTACACAGCAATTTTTCAGCCTCATAGCCTGAGCCCTGAGAGTCTGAGTCAGCTAACCCAGGCCAGCCACAGGGTTTTTATCCCTAAGATCTTGTTCTTGAGTGGAAGCAGCTCATTTAGACCCCCATCATTTTGTTACAAGTGAGTTTCACTCAGATGTTTGGTTTGTTTGAATGCACAACTCAAAGTGAAATCTGGGTGAAATTACATGGATTAAAAATGGACAATACACTCACATAAAACCTTATGAAATGAAACCACTTTAGTTTCACACAACTCTGCTAGTGAATTTCCATTTCCCCAGAAATTTCAAGACTCCAATATTAGGGCTAACTGAATTTGGACTAAAATACAAATACAAGGTGGGAAGTGATTTTATAAAAATTATGGACAAATGAGGATCAAATTGGCTGAAGCAAAACATCTCTGGACCTCTCCAAACCAATCATATGTTGATATTAGGCAAAAAGTATCACAACAACATGCTTTTTAGTGGGATTCCCTTTCCTCTCTGGTTTCAGCTGAATCAGGAATACTGGGGAAAAAGCTACATTTCATAGATTTTTTTTTTTTATTTAGGTACTGGAAGCATTTGGGAACCACAAATCTACATGTATATCTTAAAATGTTAACCAGGCACTTTTCAAACCTCAGAATTAAAAAAAAATAGAGTTCAGGTTTCTGAGTGAAGATTAGCGCTATGTGAAAACTTGCTTGGTTTTTCATGTTTCATTCAAAACCAAAGCAGATTCTCTGAAATGTTCTTTAGCCATTCAAGAGAATCTGGCCCTAGTTTTGGGACCAATTTCTGGGGGGGGGTGTTATTGTTGAAATCATACGAAATTAGCTGTTTGGTATGGTTTCCAACATTCCCCCTCCACCCCAAACAAACTTGATGATCATGGACAAGCTTTCCTTTGAGAATATGAGTTTACTGGAATCCGTAACTCAACAAGAAACCCAGACAGTCTCAACCCACCCAGTTCTAAATGGAAAAAAAATGTACCAAGTTTTCTGCTGGCAGAACTCCATTGACTTCAATAGAGTAACACTAGTAGAGAATGCAGCCCAATGTTTACACAAATTCTTGTAAAACAAAGCTGACAGATTTGGCACATTTCTAATGAAGGTGCTGATTGGTTCTTACTCTTTCTAAACCTGTTTTTCCTTTCCTAGTTTATGCTATCCTAATGAAATGCATGTAACATGAGGCTAGCATACATAACAGACTAAAAACTTTTAAGGAAGCCCTTCTCTGGGGCATTTGGTGTCATATCCCAGCCTCCTTCTGAATCTGGATGCCACCCTTCTCATCTCCCCACCCGCAAACTGCTGGTGTCCTGCCAGGCACAGGCCTAAATAAAAGAGAATGTAACATCTTTCAGAGAGAGAGCCTTCCCTCCCAAACTCTCAGACCTTTCCCTTGCTACTTCTACTCCTGTGGCTTCTCCCCTCAGCACTGTGAATTCTTGGGAAGGATTTTAAGAGGGCTGCTTTTAAATAAAGTTTGTCACAGCTGAAGACTGTCCTGTCACGAAGCCTTGAAATAACAATCAGCTGCTTTCAGGCAGCCATATGCTCCTGTCAACCACAGTGGGACTGGAGGCAGTTAATAACTTGGTGGAGGAGAAACAGAAGCCACCATTCTATTTTTACAGCACCCTTCCTTGGTTTTAAACTCTAACAGAAATGTTGCAATGTATTCAAACAAATAAAATCATATTTAATGTTACAGTTTTGACTCTCAGCTTTTAAGTCACTTAAAAAGAGAATGTTTAACAATACCTGATTGCAAAGCAAGCATATCCCAGTAGTAATCAGTTCTCTCCCAGGAAATAGCCATGAAGGATTTTACAGGACTACATCAGCACTGTTAGGAAGCCAGGTGAAGCATGGAGTCAGGACTGATGGATCCCAACAGACCCGGCCCAGGGAGGGGTTGAGATGCGGTCCAGGTTGGCGGATGAATGAAAGTTCAAGCCAGTTCTGAGTGCACTCAGACAAGTTTCCAACGCCTTAGTTATATAACCACATAACCTGTTGCAAAGGCTGGGTTGTGGTTGAGTCAGAAGATGGGGACTCAGGAGACCTGGGTTAGTTCCTAGCTCTCTCAAAGACTCCGTGTGTGATGGGACAAGACATTTTGTGCCTCCATTTCCTATCTGTGTATGGGGATTGAAACACTTCAAAGGGGTGTTGTGAGGATACCTGTGTTAACACATATTCAGTGCTTATAAACTGATAAAGAAGGAGTATAGTATATAGTATATACTATAGTAGAGTGCATTCACTGCAGGCGTGTCCTCTCATGGTATAACAGGATCTCCTTCCCAAACACTCCCAGGTGATGGTTTCTCCCGTCACATGGTAATCTACCTCTTCTCATGACTGGCCTTGTGGCAAGGTCACATTTAGTTCCACCCCTTCCAAGGTAAAGAGTACAACAGACTAATCTCAAACATACATAACTCTTTGCACCAGGCTCACTCGTCCCCAGACTATTGACTCCTTCCTGAGCTCTGTAGGATTGCTCTCCAACTCTTCTGCAAAGCAATGCCTCCCTGGAGGCCCAGTTCCAAACCCATTAGTCCTCTCCATTGTGTCAGGGTGTTTCCACTCCACTTTTCTGGTGGCCCAGTAGGGGAACCCAGGCCCTCCCACATCACTGGGTTCTAGTCCCAGGACCGTAGGATGAGTAGTCAAGATAGGTTCCATCAGAGCCCTCACTGCTGCATCCCTAGACTTCCTCCTACTGTGGCCTTTCTTCAGGCTGCTTCCCTTAGCTCCTCCCTGGGCTCACTATAGACCTGCCTCTCTCTAGACCCTCCTTCACTCAGCACTAGCAAGCAAAGATGGACTGCAAAGTTCTTTCTCTCTCTCCCACAGCCTCCTTCTCATCTGGGCTTCCCTCCTTTTATGCTCACCACCTAGCTCCTCCCTCAGGTGGATGTTCTCTTCTGTTGGGTCTGGCCCACCATCTCGGTGCAACCAGGTGCCTTAATTGAGCTCTCTTACTCCTGTTAATCTTTTTTAGTGCCAGTGCAGGGTTTATGCCACATCATAGGGCAATATAAGCTATTAGTAGGTCCTGGGTTGTAAAAATATATATGTTGTACAAAGAGAAAAAGGCACACAAGTGTAATATGAAAGAACCACATGGGCACAGAGGGGTCCAAATAATTGTGTTTATTAATTATATAAACCTGCAAGGCCAAGCTACATATACAAACTGCTAATGTTGTAGGATTCTGGTGGCTTCTGAAACACAGAAGACAGTGAGAGCCACTAGAGGGCTCAAAAACGATTTAGAGTGATACTACCCTATATTGTATACTATATTGAATACTACAATATAGTAAGAGACAGTTCATGTCCCAAAGAGCTTGAAGTCTAAATAGATAAGACAAAGGGTGAAGCGAAATGAAGCACCTCCGTGCTACAGATAAGAAACTGAGGCACAGATATATTGATGTTTTTTCAATGTTCTATAACATAGGGTAAAAGTTGTGTACAATACTGAGGTGAGTTCTCCTTCTAGACAGTGTCATAATGATCTTTTCTGCCTTGTGCTCTATTTCTGTATCTCAATGTTTGTGTTTGATGATTTTCTCACAGCTGCCAGACAACAATGCATACCTATCTGAAATAGTAAAGTAAGGTGGGAAATAATTTCCTTGTGCTATTTTTGTATTTCTTGTGAAGCAGAATCTTCCATACTACATACCTTGCTGAATAAAATGGAAGTTAATGTAACTTCATATACAGTCATTTCACACCTCAGTTCTGCTTGATTTTTCATGCTCTTTGAACCCTAATTTGGGTTTGAAGTTCAGTTAATTTGAATTTGGCCTTTGTGGGCAACATTTAAAAATTGCTTGTGTTTTGATTTGCAACTTAATCCTTTCTTCCAAGGCTAAAGAAGAAAATTAGGACCAAGCTGAATGGCCAACCTTCAATAAAAGGTGCTGGGTGCGCTTCCATTCCACATTGCCCTCAGCCTTTGTTAATTACACTGTAATCTTGCTTGTATGTGGAGGTATAGCTCCCTTGTTATTATCTACATTCCATCCACTAGCCTTATGGGTTGAGGGCCCAATCCTGAGAATTGAATGTATACTTTCAGTGGAATTTATAACTCAGGGCCTGCTGATGTATCTTTAAATCTGACTGCATCATACTGTGAACAAGAACTTAATCGTCCTACATACCATCCCACAGTATTATACCCATACTAAAGAACACTAGAATACATTAGTTAGTAAGCTAATAATAATGCTGTTATGTTAGATTCTTTTTCAGTGCAAGGGTAAATAAAAGTTATATGCCTATCACAAAAACAAGAGTTTTGGAATAAATGCAAGTTCTCTCATCATCTCTAATTGTCACTTGCTGTAGATGTCAAACTAACAGAGTAGCAGAATCTAATTTCCTTGTTTGATTCACCATGAAATTAAACTGAACTGACAATTTTTATTTTCACCTGGCAAATTCGCCCAACACTATTTAAATCTAGCTAATCAAGTACAGTTATCTGCTGCACACACTCATCTCTCCTACCACACCTCTGATTTGTAGTATCCCACATCCAGCTCCCTCTGACAGTCTGGCATTGGATTACATTTACAGTTTTGCAAGGTGTAAAGGAATGCATGGACATAGTTAGCTGAGTTGCCAGCAAGTGTATCATGTCACAGAATTACTGCTGAAAGATGAAGGAGGCAGAGGAGGGGAAATCCACCCATGGTATGAAAAATGAGAACTCCCCAACAGCACCTTCAAATTAAAATACAATTGGGTGAAGCTCTTTCTTTAGAAAACTTGACTGTATACTTCTCTTCTCATTTGGAAACTCACCCAAAAAAAAAAATCTTTATTGGGAATAGAATACCCTAGTTTAGAAATTACTGAGAAAATTAGAGTTAGCATTATCTGCTAAAAGATTTCTCCTGAATCAAATATACTTTAGAGTCAATGCTGACAAGACCATTTTAGGAACGTTATCACTTCAACGCGGTGCGGGGCCGCGGGGTAAATGGGAGACAATATTTGCTGAATATCCAAAGTGCATGTATTTTTTGCACCATGTGGCAGCAGTGGGTCTCATAGCATTATGTTCTGTCAGGTTCAATACAGTCATAAGCGCAATGTGTCAATAAGCAGCAGCAACACGCTATGGTGTTATGAAGTTCTGTAGTTCAGATCACCTGAATTTCTGAGGGTGGTTTGCAAGTAAGGTCCCAAAGCTTTTCTTCGCACCTTACAAAGAATTTGGAACGTTCCACAGCTACATAGTCTGTGGGCGAATCCTCCACAGAACCACAAACAATCCACAAGATACAAAAGTGTAATTGTGCCCAATGTGCAAGCTACTTGAATCCTCTCCTTTAAGCTCTTACATTCTCTCTACAATTAAACTTTGATCTCTCCCTTTGATCCAAATACAGCGAAGTAGACTATGGACTTGCACTGGGGAGTAAAAGATAGTAGGAACCACACACACACCCCTCTGGACACACTTCTAGCTGAGAGCTGAGTGCCCTCTTACTCTATTCCCCAGAACAAGTGGACAGGGAATGAACATGCATGTGTGTGGCTGGGAGGGGAGAACAGAGTAGATTACTGCTGCAATAGGCCAGCAGCAAATTACTATCCCCCTTGAGCAATATAGGTGGAGGGGACAGACATGAGGATGGGAATTATCTCTACAGCATTTGCTCAAGAAACTTCCTGAAAAAGCACAAGATCAAATCCGCACAGACACACCCCTGGAACCCTGACCTGGGATATTCTATCTACTACCCAAGATCCATAAACCTGGAAATCCTGGGCGCCCCATCATCTCAGGCATTGGCACCCTGACAGCAGGATTGTCTGGCTATGTAGACTCCCTCCTCAGGCCCTACGCTACCAGCACTCCCAGCTACCTTCGAGACACCACTGACTTCCTGAGGAAACTTCAATCCATCGGTGATCTTCCTGATAACACCATCCTGGCCACTATGGATGTAGAAGCCCTCTACACCAACATTCCACACAAAGATGGACTACAAGCCGTCAAGAACACTATCCCCGATAATGTCACGGCTAACCTGGTGGCTGAACTTTGTGACTTTGTCCTTACCCATAACTACTTCACATTTGGGGACAATGTATACCTTCAGATCAGCGGTACTGCTATGGGTACCCGCATGGCCCCACAGTATGCCAACATTTTTATGGCTGATTTAGAACAACGCTTCCTCAGCTCTCGTCCCCTAAAGCCACTACTCTACTTGTGCTATATTGATGACATCTTCATCATCTGGACCCATGGAAAAGAAGCCCTTGAGGAATTCCACCATGATTTCAACAATTTCCATCCCACCACCAACCTCAGCCTGGTCCAGTCCACACAAGAGATCCACTTCCTGGACACTACAGTGCTAATAAACAATGGTCACATAAACACCACCCTATACCGGAAACCTACTGACCGCTATTCCTACCTGCATGCCTCCAGCTTTCACCCTGACCACACCACACGATCCATTGTCTACAGCCAAGCTCTGCGATACAACCGCATTTGCTCCAACCCCTCAGACAGAGACAAACACCTACAAGATCTCTGTCAAGCTTTCTTACAACTACAATACCCACCTGCAGAAGTAAAGAAACAGATTGATAGAGCCAGAAGAGTTCCCAGAAGTTACCTACTACAGGACAGGCCTAACAAAGAAAATAACAGAACGCCACTAGCCGTCACCTTCAGCCCCCAACTAAAACCCCTCCAACGCATTATTAAGGATCTACAACCTATCCTAAAGGATGACCCAACACTCTCACAAATCTTGGGAGACAGGCCAGTCCTTGCCTACAGACAGCCCCGCAACCTGAAGCAAATACTCACCAACAACCACATACCACACAACAGAACCACTAACCCAGGAACTTATCCTTGCAACAAAGCCCGTTGCCAATTGTGCCCACATATCTATTCAGGGGACACCATCACAGGGCCTAATAACATCAGCCACACTATCAGAGGCTCGTTCACCTGCACATCCACCAATGTGATATATGCCATCATGTGCCAGCAATGCCCCTCTGCTATGTACATTGGTCAAACTGGACAGTCTGTACGTAAAAGAATAAATGGACACAAATCAGATGTCAAGAATTATAACATTCATAAACCAGTCGGAGAACACTTCAATCTCTCTGGTCACGCAATCACAGACATGAAGGTCGCTATCTTAAAACAAAAAAACTTCAAATCCAGACTCCAGCGAGAAACTGCTGAATTGGAATTCATTTGCAAATTGGATACTATTAATTTAGGCTTAAATAGAGACTTGGAGTGGCTAAGTCATTATGCAAGGTAGCCTGTTTCCTCTTGTTTTTTCCTACCCCCCCCCCCCAGATGTTCTGGTTTAACTTGGATTTAAACTTGAAGAGTGGTCAGTTTGGATGAGCTATTACCAGCAGGAGAGTGAGTTTGTGTGTGTATGGGGGTGGGGGGGATGTGAGAAAACCTGGATTTGTGCAGGAAATAGCCCAACTTGATTGTCATGCACATTGTGTAAAGAGTTGTCACTTTGGATGGGCTATCACCAGCAGGAGAGTGAATTTGTGTGGGGGGGTGGAGGTGAGAAAACCTGGATTTGTGCTGGAAATGGCCCACCTGATGATCACTTTAGATAAGCTATTACCAGCAGGACAGTGGGGTGGGAGGAGGTATTGGTTCATATTCTCTGTGTATATATAAAGTCTGCTGCAGTTTCCACGATATGCATCTGATGAAGTGAGCTGTAGCTCACGAAAGCTTATGCTCTAATAAATTGGTTAGTCTCTAAGGTGCCACAAGTACTCCTTTTCTTTTTGCGAATACAGACTAACACGGCTGTTACTCTGAAACCAGTCTTTCCCTGGAATTCTTCTGTGGCGGAGCAGCTTATTATAGGCAGTGTCCTAAGGACACAGTCTAGCCCAGTGATATTATTTCACTGTGTATCTTCTTAGTAGTTTCTTCCAAGGACAAACCATTTTTCTGTGGGAGAGTTATATTACATACTCAGATTTTATTTTTATTTTTTAAGTATAGCTCTCTCATTTGTGTTTGCCCAAACAAAGAGTTAAAGGGTATGCCTACACTGGAATAAAGAGACCCATACTACAGCCGGGACTGTGGGGGTAAAATTTGCTGTGTAGACGTTCAGGCTTAGGCTGGAGGGTCCTCACCCCTCTCACTGCTGCAAGCCTGAGCCAGCAGCAGGTGTTTAATTTCTCTGTAGATGTACCTATTTGACCCATTCCCTCCATTACTGTAATGCTTCAGCTCAGTTACATGTAGTTTTAGTTTTTTCTAAATGTCCTTTGCTGGAAACAGCCCAACTTTCTCTAGCTTTCCTCATTAATGACATAAATCAGGCAAAATGTTAAGAGTCACCGCTGTAATGGTATTTGATAGAGAACTTAAATTAGACCACAGAGAAAAATGACAGTGCTCCTCTAAGACTGCATGATTCATGTCTTGGTATCAAACCAGAAGTCTCAAATGGAATGCAATTCCATAACAAAGAGAAGCATAGTGTTTAGTCATCACACAGTTCCCAAAAGAGCTGGGTCCAAAACACAGTTTGGCTCCATGTATTGGGCATTCCACCGGGGGGGGTGACCCCTCACCATTTTTCTAGATACACTCTCTCTCCCATCCACTCAATGTCTCATTAAGTTTTCACACACCCCTTCATCTTTGGCTGCCATTTTAGCTTTCTTTTTTTCTCTCTCTCTCAACACCCCAGCAACTCCTAATGCACTTCTGGCTGCTCAGGCAAAGCAAGTAGTGTTTTCCTCCTCCAAGCCTGTCAAATTGTTTCATGGATCATTCAGCACAGGTCATGAAAGTCAGGAATGATGGCTTGCAGCTTGGCCTGGGATCACCTAGCTAGCTACAGCTGGAATCCTTAATTGGCTAGATCACCTGATTGGATGAGCAGCATTATCAGGACTACTCTCAAGCCCAGCAGCAGCACTTGGCTAATGGCTGCTCAACACTTACACCCACAGCAGTTATCACTCCGGGTCCTGCCTTGTTCCCAGCCTTGCTCAGTTTCTGACTCCAGATTCCTGACCCTCAGCTCTGACTCCTGGATCTTGATGCTGGCTCCCACCCCTAGTCCTGACTGCCCATGATCTGGTCCTTGTCAATGAGAGTGTATTGCTTCCATGAACTTATCCACCCCCTACCAATTTCTTCATTCCCTGGCAGAGAGGGTGTGTCCCAGATCTTCCCAGATCCAATTTTCCCTATAACAACATAATGCAAGGAGCTGTCAGCCCTGCTAATTTTGAATGTTTAAATTACTTGTTTGAGGTTACTTAACATAAAACTTCCTGAAGTATCTCAGCTTTACACTCCATTATTAAACCTATTCATATTGTACAGGATGAATGATGAATTTGGCTTGAAGTATTCCAATTTTTAAAAGGATTTTGTTTAAGAAATAAAGAAGACAGCGTATTGGTTTCAAAAGAAACAGGACCAGTGTATTCCTATGAACCACTACAGAAATATAGCTTTCTTTAGTATATCTAGTATGTCAATACACATTAACTACACAGCTGTGAGTATAAAACACATGTGAACAGAAGTTATTATAGATTTAAAATTTTTTCTACTGAAGTCACTTTGTAGTTACTGCATTACCACCTCACAATAAAGCACCTCATTTCATGATAACCATGACAATTAGCTCATACCACCATTGCATGTCCACTTAAATCAACAACGAACTCAGTGTTCTTCCCCCTTTCCCTCCCTCCCCCCCAATACTCGTGAGTCATAACATTGTCTCTCTTTGGAAGTGACATATCTGAACTAACACAGGAAACATGCAGGTTATTTTCATATTTTTTTCTACTGAGTAAATGAATTCAGTACCTTGGAAACAGAATACATTCTGGGCCAAAATCATTCCTGATGTATCTTATGTTGAAGGCAATGAAGTTAACCCAGGGATGTATTTGGTCCTGTATGTGCACATAACAGAATGTCAGACAGTCAAACAAGCAAACATATTTTATGGTAAAGCCAAGATCAGCTAATGAAAAAAAAGACAATGAATGCTATTGGAAAAAATGTTCTGGTATTTTTTTTCATATTCTCCTGTGAATTAACTGCATTATATTTTCCTTCTGCAAAATTAAAATTTTGGAAGCTACGAGGAGTCAGGTTGTAGTGTATGTCTGAAGAAAAAAGGCATCCAAACAACACAAACAAAGTTTGGTACCCTGCACTACATATATTACAGGAACAGGCTTTCCTTTTAGAGAACCCATTTGGCAAGAGGCTACAGCTGTACAATTCCAATGGAGGCTGATGATATCTGAAAGTGGGCAGACAATACTGACACGTAAATATAGGTTCAAAACAGGTAAAGGACACGACTCAAAAAAAAGGGTAGACAGAGCCTGCCCTCATTTAACTCAATGCTTCAGAAAGGACAATAGTTAATCAAAATCTGAGGACCAAATCATGCTCGTATTACCTATCTTAAAAGTCCCAACTAATTCAACTGGACAATTTTGTGAGCATTATTAGCAGGCTTTGGTCTGTACTCCTCCTACACATTTGAATAATGATGATACACAAATTGCTTTTAGCAGCAATGAAATGGATTTCAGACCTTAAGGCCTGATCCTGCAACTTGTTGCATGCAGTTTAGCCTCTGCATGAAGCCCAAGCACAAGTTGCAAGAGCAGCCCTAAACAAGTAAGAGGCGACATACCCATGAATACCTAAGCACATCTGTGGCTAGAATTTCATGTTCAGTGACTGTCTACAGTTGCTAATTTCTAGCCATCGCTGATAATGAGAATAGGGGTGTTTAGTGGAGCTGACTGATTTCCAATACTGAAAATTAATTAGGCAGAAAAGATGATTAAAAGCCTGTAGGAGATATATTTTAATGCGTCCCCTGATTTACCAAGAAGCACAGAGCCAAATTAATCTCTGGTGCAATTCCATAGACATCAATGTTTTTACACCAGGGATGAATTTAACTGGAGTTTAATTTAATGTAGAGTACTCACATATCTTACTAATCAACAAAACAAAAAGGAATTGTCCCCTCTTCCCAATGAGAAATAAAATTGACAATGATTAGATAAACGGGTGGGGGAAAGTTCTTGCGTCCAGCTGTACTCAAAGTCCGTGTGCAAAATTCAACTTTTCTCCATTTTTCCCTAAAAATCCTTTTAAAGGTCTATTTTTCATTTTAAAAATATTTATTTTTAACATTCACTGAGGTTATTTTTGGATGCAGTGCTTGTGTTGGATCAGACCCAGTTCCCAATCATTATGTTGTAACAGCACTAGAAGGATTTTTAAAGGAGGCGGGGTGGGGGAACCCTAATCAAACAGGATAGCAATGTTCTTTATGTGTAAAATTGTAATGAAAATGTGTGTTGGCCACTTTAAGGAAAAGCTAATAACATTTTACATAACCCCTCCTGAGAGATCGAGTAAGGTCAGGCTGATTCTGTGTCCTTCTTGGAGGATAAAAATCAACAATAAGCCTAGTGTTCTGAAGGTGAGAAGCAAAAAGACCTGTGGATTGTCACTTTTTCCTTTGGGAATGTATTCCTACCTGCACAGAAAGAGTTTGAATGCCATCTGTAAAGCAAAGCAATCACAGTCAGATATGCAGACTTATCTCTCCATTATACATAACCCAAGGAATTAATTAAGTTAATTACAAAACGCCAGCCTATAAACATCATTCACAGCCTTGCTTCTCAAGTGAGAGCTGGTGGAAAGCTGCTCAGGATGAGCGTATGTATCATATTCCGTTTTCTTGGTTTTTACTAATGTCTCCCTCTCTCTCTCTGTCTTTTGATACTGGAATAAGAGTGGCAGCTTTAGAAGAATCCAGTACATACAAGCCATGATGTACAGAATCTCAAAGTGTAGGATTTATGAATGGGACTGACCTATTTTTTTTAAAGTTATTTAAAATTGAAATGTACAGTGTTCTCCTACATACTCTGAAGCACCCGTAAGTTACTTTTACTCTTATTAGAGAATAGACTTTTGACCGTTAAAATGGTAATTATAATATCCTTTAATTTTGCAACATTGTGGTGTTTAGATGTTGCTTGTAATTATTAGAATTGGGAGCACTGGCTGTTGGGAGTCTGAAAGGACAGAAAACAGGAAGGAGGGGGAAGGAGTTGAAGAGGCTGAGGGAGAGCTACTGAGGGTGCAGCAGCAGCTTGGAAAAGAGGTTTCCACTTTAAAAAATAAAGTCCTGTTGAAGTTTGCTAGTACCTTGCCTGGCTACTACAACAAACATATATACAAAATTGCCAGTTGCATGTGCACCAAGATATGGGTACAAATAAAGAAGCCATTTATGAAAAATTAAGCTTTAAAAAGAAGTGTTTAATAGATGTGGTATGTTAAAGAGTAGAAGAATACCTGATCTAAAAAATGTCCAGTCCTCTTGGTATGAAAGCGTTCTAGACATTTTGGATTTTTTTCTTGTAATTTTGGTACATCCTTCATTATAACAAGAAGTCAATAAAAAGGTGAAAGGGTTTATAAACCCTTCTTTGGGGTGTCTTGTCACATGGAAAAGTGGAAGGGGAAGGGCACATTTCCCAATCACCCCAGAGATAATGCTCATAAAAAGAATAAATAAGCTCTTCACCACATCATAGGTGGCTGCTTTTGCTTTGGGCTAGAAAGGATAACTGTCAGGCTATGTTTCAGGCTATGTTTCAGAGTAGCAGCCATGTTAGTCTGTATCCGCAAAAGGAATAGGAGTACCTGTGGCACCTTAGAGACTAACACATTTATTAGAGCATAAGTTTCGTGGGCTACAGCCCACTTCATCGGATGCATAGAATGGAACATATAGTAAGGTAGATAGATATACATACAGAGAAGTTGGAAGTTGTCATACAAACTGTAAGAGGTTAATTAATTAATTAAGATGAGCTATTGTCAGCAGGAGAAAAAAAACTTTTGTAGTGATAATCAAGATGGCCCATTTAGACAGTTGACAAGAAGGTGTGAGGACACTTAACTTAGGGAAATAGATTCAATATGTGTAATGACCCAGCCACTCCCAGTCTCTATTCAAACCCAAGTCAATGGTATCTAGTTTGCATATTAATTCAAGCTCTGCAGTTTCGCATTGGAGTCTGTTTTTGAAGCTTTTCTGTTGCAAAATTGCCACCCTTAAATCTTTTACTGAGTGGCCAGAGAGGTTGAAGTGTTCTTCTACCGGTTTTTGAATGTTATGATTCCTGATGTCAGATTTGTGTCCATTTATTCTTTTGCATAGAGACTGTCCAGTTTGGCCAGTGTCCATGGCAGAGGGGGCATTGCTGGCACATTGGTAGATGTGCAGGTGAACGAGCCCCTGATGGCGTGGCTAATGTGGCTAATGTGATTAGGTCCTATGATGGTGTCACTTGAATAAATATGTGGACAGAGTTGGTGTTGGGCTTTGTTGCAAGGATAGGTTCCTGGGTTAGTGGTTTTGTTGTGTAGTTGCTGGAGAGTATTTGCTTCGGTTGGGGGGCTGTCTGTAAGTGAGGACTGGTCTGTCTCCCAAGATCTGTGAGAGTGAGGGATCATTTTTAAGGATAGGTTGTAAATCTTTGATGATGCGCTGGAGAGGTTTTACTTGGGGGCTGAAGGTGACAGCTAGTGGCATTCTGTTATTTTCTTTGTTCGGCCTGTCCTGTAGTAGGTGACTTCTGGGTACTCTTCTGGCTATGTCAATCTGTTTCTTCACTTCAGCAGGTGGGTATTGTAGTTTTAAGAATGCTTGATAGACATCTTGTAGGTGTGTGTCTCTGTCTGAGGGATTGGAGCAAATGCGGTTGTATCTTAGACAGGGCTGGTGCAACCACTAGGTGAACTAGGCCATCGCCTAGGACGCCAAGTGGTTGGGGGCAGCGGTGGAGCGGAGGTGAGCTGGGGCAGGGGGGCATGGGGAGGGCCACCTGCAGCAAGTAACGAGAGGTGGGGGACGGCGCACAGGGGAACCGCTCCCTGCCCCAACTCACCTCTGTTTCGCCTCCTCCCCTGAGCACTGCCCCGCTCTGCTTCTCTCCCTCCCAGGCTTGCGTGCCAAATAGCTGATTGGCGCTGCAAGCCTGGGAGGCGGGAGAAGTGGCGGCGTGCTCGGGGAGGAGGCGGAGCAGAGGTGAGCTGGGGTGGGGAGCTGCCGCACACGGCTCCCTGGGCCAAGGGGAGGGACGGGGCGGTGGGGAGCTGCCATGGGGAGGCGAAACGTCCTTGCATGGGCCCTGATCTTAGAACTTGGCTGTAGACAATGGATCGTTTGGTGTGTCCTGCATGGAAGCTGGAGGCATGTAGGTAAGTATAGCGGTCAGTAGGTTTCCGGTATAGGGTGGTGTTTATGTGACCATCGCTTATTAGGACAGTAGTGGCCAGGAAATGGACCGCTTGTGTGGATTGGTCCAGGCTGAGGTTGATGGTGGGATGGAAATTGTTGAAATCATGGTGGAATTCCTCAAGGGCTTCTTTTCTATGTGTCCAGATGATGAAGATGTCATCAATGTAGCGCAAGTAGAGTAGGGGTGTTAGGGGATGAGAGCTAAGGAAGCGTTGTTCTAAGTCAGCCATAAAAATGTTAGCATACTGTGGGGCCTTGTGGGGCCGCTGACTTGAAGGTATATATTGTCCCCAAATGTGAAATAGTTTTGGGTGAGGACAAAGTCACAAAGGTCAGCCACCAGGTTTGCTATTGTTGTGGCTCCTTGTCAGGCTATGGCATAGACTTTTAAATGAAGCTTAGTATTCTCAAACATGCAGAGACATGTCATACTGTGTTTCTGTTTAATGAGTGTTATTGTAGATAAAGACATTACAGCAATGTTTGTGAAGCTGAGCTTATGGATATACACCCATTGAAATGAGAATTAAATTACCTGAATGATCAGAAATACTATTTCACTAGAGAGAGTCAGGAGGGGTGCTTGTGCAGGGATTCAAGAACTCTCAAACCTGAAGGGATGTGTCTGACCTGCTAATAAAGAAATATTTTGGTGCTTTCGCCACCCTGCTGGTAGATTGGGGCTTGTCTTTTTTCCTCTTGGTATTCCTGCAAGCTACAATCTCCCAAAGTCATATTTTCTGGAAAGAAGGTGCTGAATGATGACTTCCAGAAATAGTGCTTTTTGCTAGAAAATGTCTGTAATTCATTCAGACACTAAAAGAATTACTAGTGTCCTACTGCTGTCTTGTAACCTGATCCCTGCCACAGAGAGAGGTTTTCTCCCTGCCATATCTAGCCTGGATTGGAGCAGACAAAGCAAGTACCTCCCAGTGGCTGAATCCAGTTATTCCTGTGCTATAAATACTACAGCAACACCACAATTCACAGCATGGCAGGTCAGTGCACCCCAAGGCAGTTGCGTGTTTTCACAATATGCTCGGACACAAGCTGATAATGCCATGACAAGGAGTCTGAAAAAACTTAACAGTAATACTAATATTACTTTGCATTTAACAAGATGCCCTTGGTACCCTGATGTCACAAAAAAATACTGACACTCATTTTCAGCTTTAAAACTGCTTACGGATGATGAAAAGCTGTACACAAACTTGTAAATGGTTAACAACAAGACAAAGACCTTTTAAATGAACATTTTATGTGAGCTAAGTGGGGGATGAAGCTTGCAGTAATTGTTCATATTTCATGGGGACTTGGCTTTTCATGAATTCATCTCAGTGTCATCTTTCATACATATTACACTCTCGGTTCATTAAAATTCTTGATGCAGTGCTGAACCTGGTCAGACTGAAATGGGGCTGACAAACCTCATGTCTGCCGCACAGATAACCAGACCTTATGAAGGTGAAATTAGTTTTCAGGAGCTGTACTGTTCACTTGATTGATTCCGTCTTAGAAGTCATATGACTTAATGTTTCCTGCATGGGCTGCCACTGTCATGCAAACATGACCTGATAACACATTGTCAGGAGCGCTCCAGAGAGCTAACAGCAATCTAACATCTTTCTACTGAGTGTGAAGTTCCATCTGAAATGTGCATATTTGATAAGCAGTTCTTCTATCTGTCCTTTTTCATTTTCAGAAAGTTAATCTTCTCTGCTCCAGTGAGCACTGTGTAGAAATGAGCTGGCTCAGAAATGCAGCAGGTGGCCCCAAACTACAGTACATGGGCACTCTAAACCTCCAGGGGCAGGCATGTTTTGACATCATTCCTGGAAGGTGGCACAGCTGGGACTGACAATGCAGTCCCTTTTGAGAAGATGGACTTTCAGCAATTTAGGGTAAGAATGCTCTCTTGCATTTTATGCTCAGTTTTATTATTGTTTGCTACCCAGTTTCAGTAACAGATAACACAAACCATTTTCTTCCTGGAGAGGCTATGTACTCACTGCAATCATGTGAACCATACTAAATACAAAGACTTACACAAAGGATCATCGTTAGTTTCAGAATGATTTTGATGGTGATAGCATCCATGGACTGCCAACCACCTTCTTTAATATGTCTTTTTTAGAACCTTTATCCCTCAGAATCCTCCTTTCCTGTCCCAGTATCATTTGAAAGATAAGCAGAAAACACAATGTTCAATTCTGCATAATAATACCAGTTCCCTCTACTCTGTGTACTTAATAAATATAAGTAAAATAGCAGGCTACTGCATTAATCTCTAGTTTCATTTACTCTGGTGTCAATGCAGAGTAACTCAAATGAATCCAGTGGATCCATGGTAACCCCAGTGGCTTCACTGGAGTTACTCTGGATTGACACCAGTGTAAATTAAACTGGGAGTAAATGCAATAGGCTGGTACTTTATCATAGAATATCAGGGTTGGAAGAGACCTCAGGAGGTCATCTAGTCCAACCCCCTGCTCAAAGCAGGACAAATCCCCAATTTTTGCCCCAGATCCCAAATGGCCCCCTCAAGGATTGAATTCACAACCCTGGGTTTAGCAGGCTAATGCTCAAACCACTGAGCTATCCCTCCCCGCCGATATACATATATTTATGTATATATTAAATATGCATGAGAGAGGTACAGTGATATAGGAAATTGGTCACAAAATTCAGTATGGGCCAGAGCTTTTCCCTTGTGCTATCCTCTGTGCACCAGCATAAAGAACCAACTGGGGACTCCCTTTGCATAGGGGTATCACTGGCTCTAACCAAGGGGTTCTTAACCCTTTTCTTTCTGAGGCCCCCCCAAACATACTATAAAAACTCCACAGCCCACCTGTGCCATAATAAAAGGTTTTCTGCATATAAAAGCCAGGGCTGGCATTCAGGGGTAGCAAGCACAGTAATTGCCCAGGATCTCATGCCATAGGGGGCACTGTGAAGCTAAGTTGCTCAGGGCCCCAGACTTCAGCCCCATGCAGTGGGACTTCAGCTTTCTGCCCTGGGCTCTAGCAAGTCTAACACTGGTCCTGCTTGGCGGACTCCCTGAAACCCTCTCGTGGCCCCCCAGAGGGCCCCAGACCCCTGTTTGAGAACCACTGCTCTAAACCACCTGTTTCTGCCCCCACCTGAAACGGGCTGCTACACTCAAAACATTCTGGGCCAGCAGAGCAAATTCCATGAAGCCTTTCAAGCCATCACAAGTTAGAGCAGCCTTGAGGTATTTTGGAGACATCTGAGGCTTTGGTCATATGGTTTTCATAAACTGAGAACACTTCCCTGCCAAGATTGTGTATTTACTTTCAGGTTTTGCAGGTGATTAAAATAAACGTTCATCTTACCTTGTATTTTCTTGGCATATGGAAGAGTAAAATATGAACATTTTGTATTCTTTGGGGCTGCCTTCAAGAAACATTCTTATGGGAATGGCAGCACAGTTTAAGCCAGTCAGCTGACTCCTCTCGATGAGAGCCCTCTGTTGAAATATGATGCAATACAAGAATATCTGTTCAGGTATATTGGCCTCTCTTATCCTATTGTTTAAATTATATTTTTTATTTTATGAAATAAATTATACCAATTAGCACCATGAAAACATTGTCTATTTTTATCATGTAGTGCAGTTAACGTTCCCTAGAGGTATGCTCTTGAAAAAGGGTAAAATGAGGAAGAGAAGGAAATCAAAGATTCCTTCCCTTGTCTGTTCTCCCCACATCTGTTTCTTGCTATTATGCAATGGCATTGAAGCAAGTGAACAAGTTTTTCGCCTTGTGAACTATACACTTCCAAACAAGAATGGATGCATCTTTATGAATCTTTTCAAACATCTGGTCCCGTGTTCTGTTTGCTTCAGCACTGGCACACACCTCTGTAACAAAAACTGGAAAGTTTCTCGTCCTTAAATCTCAGAAAGGGGCAACTTCCTAGTGGACTGACTCACCAACATTCAGTGACACAGAAGTATTTGTGCAACTTGGCTAGATGTCAGAAGCATGCATAGCATGCACTGCACCAAATCCTCTCCTGGCTGAATGTTTAATACTAGTTGTGTTGCATTATGACAAGACCAGATGGTATGTCACAAGAAGCAGAAGGGACTTGAAGCTGCCATGAAGCAAACAGAACAACAGGATGGAACCGTGGAGCACAAAAGTGAAACAAATTCTACAGCAGAAGATCCACCTCCCAACCAAATCACTCCAGCCTGAGGAATCATAGCACTGTCCCTCCAGCAAGACGCATCCACTCCTTCCTTCAACCGCACAGCATAATACTCCCAGGCTAGCTCAGTAACCAGGCCTCATATGCTTCACAACCATATTGGTCATGCTTTCTTTCCTTCACAACCTCAGGACTTTGCTGAAGTGGGGCCAGAGTGCTGAGCACCTTGTAAAATTGAACCCTTGGTTAGTACTCTACTTTTCATCTCCTCCGGCACAACTGTACCGCCCCCAGCCCTTCCACGCAGCTCCATCTAGTGTCTCCTGTAGGCAGGGGTCTGTAGGCAGCTGCACCGGAGGACAGGGCTGGGGGCAGTACAGCCGCACTGGAAGAGCTGCCGGCATGGGGCCATCTGGTGGCCCCACATTCTGCTCCTTTCGCCACCATGGTTCCAGAGAGCCCTGCGGTTCAGAAGTCTCAGGCACACCAAGAGGAGGACAGAGCCTCCCTCCCCAGGTAACATGGGGTGGATCATGGGGCATGCCCTCGCTCCTTTAGCTGGTGCAGTGTACTGGTAAGAAATGAATTCTCCACTGATGACAGGTCAGGAATGACATGTGCTGGCAAAAGCAGCCTGGAGAAGTCTATACTGTACAGCGCATGTTTCAGCAACCTCTGATCAAGCTGATCATAGAATCACAGAATATCAGGGTTGGAAGGGACCCCAGAAGGTCATCTAGTCCAACCCCCTGCTCGAAGCAGGACCAATTCCCAGTTAAATCATCCCAGCCAGGGCTTTGTCAAGCCTGACCTTAAAAACCTCCAAGGAAGGAGATTCTACCACCTCCCTAGGTAACGCATTCCAGTGTTTCACCACCCTCTTAGTGAAAAAGTTTTTCCTAATATCCAATCTAAACCTCCCCCACTGCAACTTGAGACCATTACTCCTCGTTCTGTCATCTGCTACCATTGAGAACAGTCTAGAGCCATCCTCTTTGGAACCCCCTTTCAGGTAGTTGAAAGCAGCCATCAAATCCCCCCTCATTCTTCTCTTCTGCAGGCTAAACAATCCCAGCTCCCTCAGCCTCTCCTCATAACTCATGTGTTCCAGACCCCTAATCATTTTTGTTGCCCTTCGCTGGACTCTCTCCAATTTATCCACATCCTTCTTGAAGTGTGGGGCCCAAAACTGGACACAGTACTCCAGATGAGGCCTCACCAATGTCGAATAGAGGGGAACGATCACGTCCCTCGATCTGCTCGCTATGCCCCTACTTATACATCCCAAAATGCCATTGGCCTTCTTGGCAACAAGGGCACACTGCTGACTCATATCCAGCTTCTCGTCCACTGTCACCCCTAGGTCCTTTTCCGCAGAACTGCTGCCTAGCCATTCGGTCCCTAGTCTGTAGCTGTGCATTGGGTTCTTCCGTCCTAAGTGCAGGACCCTGCACTTATCCTTATTGAACCTCATCAGATTTCTTTTGGCCCAATCCTCCAATTTGTCTAGGTCCTTCTGTATCCTATCCCTCCCCTCCAGCGTATCTACCACTCCTCCCAGTTTAGTATCATCCGCAAATTTGCTGAGAGTGCAATCCACACCATCCTCCAGATCATTTATGAAGATATTGAACAAAACCGGCCCCAGGACCGACCCTTGGGGCACTCCACTTGATACCGGCTGCCAACTAGACATGGAGCCATTGATCACTACCCGTTGAGCCCGACAATCTAGCCAGCTTTCTACCCACCTTATAGTGCATTCATCCAGCCCATACTTCCTTAACTTGGTGACAAGAATACTGTGGGAGACCGTGTCAAAAGCTTTGCTAAAGTCAAGAAACAATACATCCACTGCTTTCCCTTCATCCACAGAACCAGTAATCTCATCATAAAAGGCAATTAGATTAGTCAGGCATGACCTTCCCTTGGTGAATCCATGCTGGCTGTTCCTGATCACTTCCCTCTCATGCAAGTGCTTCAGGATTGATTCTTTGAGGACCTGCTCCATGATTTTTCCAGGGACTGAGGTGAGGCTGACTGGCCTGTAGTTCCCAGGATCCTCCTTCTTCCCTTTTTTAAAGATTGGCACTACATTAGCCTTTTTCCAGTCATCCGGGACTTCCCCGGTTTGCCACGAGTTTTCAAAGATAATGGCCAATGGCTCTGCAATCACAGCCGCCAATTCCTTCAGCACTCTCGGATGCAACTCGTCCGGCCCCATGGACTTGTGCACGTCCAGCTTTTCTAAATAGTCCCTAACCACCTCTATCTCCACAGAGGGCTGGCCATCTCTTCCCCATTTTGTGATGCCCAGCGCAGCAGTCTGGGAGCTGACCTTGTTAGTGAAAACAGAGGCAAAAAAAGCATTGAGTACATTAGCTTTTTCCACATCCTCTGTCACTAGGTTGCCTCCCTCATTCAGTAAGGGGCCCACACTTTCCTTGGCTTTCTTCTTGTTGCCAACATACCTGAAGAAACCCTTCTTGTTACTCTTGACATCTCTGGCTAGCTGCAGCTCCAGGTGCGATTTGGCCCTCCTGATATCATTCCTACATGCCCGAGCAATATTTTTATACTCTTCCCTGGTCATATGTCCAAGCTTCCACTTCTTGTAAGCTTCTTTTTTATGTTTAAGATCCGCTAGGATTTCACCATTAAGCCAAGCTGGTCGCCTGCCATATTTACTATTCTTTCGACTCATCGGGATGGTTTGTCCCTGTAACCTCAACAGGGATTCCTTGAAATACAGCCAGCTCTCCTGGACTCCTTTCCCCTTCAAGTTAGTCCCCCAGGGGATCCTGGCCATCCGTTCCCTGAGGGAGTCGAAGTCTGCTTTCCTGAAGTCCAGGGTCCGTATCCTGCTGCTTACCTTTCTTCCCTGCGTCAGGATCCTGAACTCAACCAACTCATGGTCACTGCCTCCCAGATTCCCATCCACTTTTGCTTCCCCCACTAATTCTACCCGGTTTGTGAGCAGCAGGTCAAGAAAAGCGCCCCCCCAGTTGGCTCCTCTAGCACTTGCGCCAGGAAATTGTCCCCTACGCTTTCCAAAAACTTCCTATGATGCTATGAGTCCTTCACTTCATGAACAATACATTTACTCAACTTTGTTTCAAATGGATGTACTGCTTCAGAACAGTTTGGATACCTCTGAACACAGGATTAATAGTATTTTAATTGCCTGACCTGTCTTTGAACTGATGGCTGCTAACATCTAAAATGTCTTAATTCCCAGAAGTACTGCTGCTGAAATATGGCCGTAGGTTTGGCTTTCAACAGCATTTAGCCTATTGCAGTGACACTTTTAGCTTTCCCTTGTTATTAAAATAGTTGAACCTCAGTAGCCTTTAGCCATTCTTTCCTTTATCACTCAGGGGATAGGAGTTTAAATTTTCATCTCAATTCTTCACGTCTTGGGCTATTGGGAGATGAGAGGACAAATGGTCAAATAGTAATAGAATTTGTTCACAAATAATTGTTCAATAAAAAAATGCCCTAATACCTAGATAATGTTTTGCAACATATTATTCAACCAGCAATGGTTGGGAGTATTACTGAAGTGAAGTATCTCCACTGGGGGGTGGGGTGGGGAGGGCAGCAAAGCATGTCATTCCTGACCTGCCATGCTATTCAAAACCCGAGCGTCTCCTGAGAGAATGCTGATTGTGTGGTGATTTGTAACTAGACCAAGCCCATTTTCATTTATGACTTAATCCAGAATTTGAATTCATTTCCCAGAGATGGAAAGTCAGGGAACTAACCAAAGGCTCAATTCTACAAGGTGTTCAGCACTCTGGCCCCACTTCAGCAAAGCCCTTAAAACACATGGGTAACATTTTGCAAAAGTAGTCCCATTGAAGCTAAGGGGATTACTCACCTGCTTAAAGTTAAGATTGTACTTAAGTGCTTTTCTGGATCAAGGCAGAGTGCTCATCACTTGAGGAATTAAGCCCCAACTGTACTCACCAGTTGTGCCATGCTTATTACATTTCTGATAACACTATCTCATTATAACATTCCATTGTTTTCAAGAATGAGTGTAAGACATTTCAAAGCACAGTTCCATAAGAAGGGTACTGCTGAGTTTTAAATTAACCCTCTTTATTGTCTTTCCCAAATTTCCTCTCTTTATTTTTCCCATTGAAAACAAATTTTGCTAATCCTTCCTTCCCTTTCACACCAAAAATATTTTCCCTCATCTTAAAATGTGCATACATGTTTGTTTTTTCCTTTCCTTCTTCAGGTTTCAGAGTAACAGCCATGTTAGTCTGTATTCGCAAAAAGAAAAGGAGTACTTGTGGCACCTTAGAGACTAACCAATTTATTTGAGCATAAGCTTTCAAGAGCTACAGCTCACTTCATCGGATGCATACTGTGGAAAACACAGAAGATGTTTTTATACACACAAACCATGAAAAAATGGGTGTTTATCACTACAAAAGGTTTTCTCTCCCCCCACCCCACTCTCCTGCTGGTAATAGCTTATCTAAAGTGATCACTCTCCTTAGCGAAAACCTGGATTTGTGCTGGAAATGGCCCACCTTGATCATCATACACATTGTAAGGAGAGTGATCACTTTAGATAAGCTATTACCAGCAGGAGAGTGGGGTGGGGGAGAGAAAACCTTTTGTAGTGATAAACACCCATTTTTTCATGGTTTGTGTGTATAAAAACATCTTCTGTATTTTCCACAGTATGCATCCGATGAAGTGAGCTGTAGCTCACGAAAGCTCATGCTCAAATAAATTGGTTAGTCTCTGAGGTGCCCCAGGTCCTCCCTTTTCTTCTTCAGGCTGCATTTTTCAAATCAGCCACCGGATGACTAGACGCGAAACTACTACTATCACTACTATCCTGAGAGCAGTATTGGAGGCTTCCTAGTTTAAGAATTACATTTCACCCATACATACTGTCAAGGTTCCTCCCCCACTCTGAACGCTAGGGTACAGATGTGGGGACCTGCATGAAAAACCTCCTAAGCTTATCTTTACCAGCTTAGGTCAAAACTTCCCCCAAGGTACAAAATATTCCACCCGTTGTCCTTGGACTGGCCGCTACCACCACCAAACTAATACTGGTTACTGGGGAAGAGCTGTTTGGATGCGTCTTTCCCCCCAAAATACTTCCCAAAACCTTGCACCCCACTTCCTGGACAAGGTTTGGTAAAAAGGCTCACCAATTTGCCTAGGTGACTACAGACCCAGACCCTTGGATCTTAAGAACAATGAACAATCCTCCCAACACTTGCACCCCCCCCTTTCCTGGGAAATGTTGGATAAAAAGCCTCACCAATTTGCATAGGTGACCCAAACCCTTGGATCTGAGAACAATGAAAAAGCATTCAGTTTCTTACAAGAAGACTTTTAATAAAAATAGAAGTAAATAGAAATAAAGAAATCCCCCCCTGTAAAATCAGGATGGTAGATATCTTACAGGGTAATTAGATTCAAAAACATAGAGAACCCCTCTAGGCAAAACCTTAAGTTACAAAAAAGATACACAGACAGAAATAGTTATTCTATTCAGCACAGTTCTTTTCTCAGCCATTTAAAGAAATCATAATCTAACACATACCTAGCTAGATTACTTACTAAAAGTTCTAAGACTCCATTCCTAGTCTATCCCCGGCAGAAAAAACCAGCATATAGACAGACACACAGACCCTTTGTTTCTCTCCCTCCTCCCAGCTTTTGAAAGTATCTTGTCTCCTCATTGGTCATTTTGGTCAGGTGCCAGCGAGGTTACCTTTAGCTTCTTAACCCTTTACAGGTGAGAGGAGCTTTCCTCTGGCCAGGAAGGATTTCAAAGGGGTTTACCCTTCCCTTTATATTTATGACACATACCCTCAAGGGAGCCTCTATAATGCTTTGTTATATTAGGGTGGGGGGATGTAGCATGGGGAGCTAGTGGAGAGCTGTTTTGTTTGGTTGTCTTTTTGTTTTCTACAGATGGATTCCGTGGCGACTTCCACTTTACCAGAAGAGGTTCTTCAGCTACTTTAGATACACGTGTATTAAGAACTACTGGAAATAAGCAAAGCTCAGAGAATGTCACATATTTCACTCCGAATGCAAAGCTTCAAAAATAAATAAATAAATGAATGAATGAAAAGTGAGAGAACCTTAATGTGAGAGCTGCAGTAGTGGTTTCAAGCTGATGTCACTAGCCGCCTCACTTCATAACAGACTGTGGCAGTACCACCTTAAACTTTGCATATTAGACACACACAACTGCCGGTTTGAGTATCCCAACTCTGGACTGAGCTATAGTGTCAACATATGAAAACAGGGTCCTCTATAGAGAAACTAACACAGGCAAGTGCAGATTGTCGTATATATCATCAGGTGCAGAAACTGCCCTTGTCAAGTGTCGGTATTTTAATTTATTTTGGTTTTATGCAGGATATTTGTTAATGCAGGTGAATAAGGTCCTCATGAAAGTGAGGCAGACAACATTACCTTGAGCCAGGCATAGCAAGGCCATGTCTGTGTAATCTCCTCTATATAGGACTCCTGAGGGCATTCTGCACGCACACATACACATACAAATTCTGCGCACAATATTTTAAAATTCTGCAAGTTTTATTTGTCAATAAATAAATGCAGAGGCTCCAGCAAGGCAGTGGGGAGCACAGGCCACTGGCTCCATGAAGGTGATGAGATCACCATGCAGCACCCCACCCTACCCCGGGACACAGACTCAGCAGTGAGGCTGCACCTGACCCTGACACAGCACATGGCCTGGGCCTGCCTCAGAAACACCCTGGGGCCCTACCTCTCTGCACCAGGTGCACCAGGTGTGGGGCAGGCAGACTCAACCAGGCAGGGTCCAAGTGTGAAG